>NC_143027.1:33815000-35015000 GCF_057628025.1 Oncorhynchus mykiss | reverse complement strand
TCAGTTTATTGCATAACTCGTGCTTGCATTGTATTGCAATGCTGGTGCAGTAAAATAATCCAGTCCAGTTTAATGAATTACAGTGTAGGCTATTCCAAGTGTAGGCTATGATACAATGTAAATGGAGAAGAAGGCTAAGAAGCAGTCAGCAGGCAGATCAAAATAGCGGCACGAAGTCGTCGGGTGAATGGAGAAGATGCCCATTGTGTGGTCATTCAAGGTCCTTCATTTACCCTGTTCACAATGAGCACGGGATAGTTGCATTTTGGCTTCTGCTCAGATGGTTGAAGCCAGCAGGAACACATGCAGCATACATACACACACCACCGGCTACCAACCTACCACAGATCTTACTTGCAGTGGTGTAGTGCACGTTTTTTGTTGTGGGAGCGCAAAGAAAGATATAAATGACATAATTTCCTTAAAGTTTGTACTGACAGATATAGCCTATCATTACAGGGCTTTCCAACCCTGTTCCTGGAGCTCTACCGTCCTGTAGGGTTTCACTCTCACCCCATACATTTTATAAACCAGCTAATTATTAGAATCAGGTGCACTAGATTATGGTTTGAATGAAAACCAACAGGTTGGTAGCTCTCCAGGAACAGAGTTGGAGATCCCTGTTATCAAATGCATCCTTCAGTTACAACGTCTGCCTACGCCCACACATGGTCAAGAAAATGTTATGTTTTTTTAGACCCTCAAATACCAAGTTAGGCATACCTATAGGCCATCACCACTGTCAATCATGAATGATCATTATTTACGTTTTACTGGTGAATCTGCATCTGCAAACCAATTATTTGATTGATCTCAATTAGTTTCATGGGAATAGCCTATTTGTATTTATTATGGATCCCCATAAGATGCTGCCTTTACTTTTTAAAATCTTTACTAACGACATGCCACTGGCTTTGAGTAAACCCAGTGTGTCTACGTATGCGGATAACTCTACACGGCAGCTACGACAGCGCCTGAAATTACTGCAACACTTAGTAAAGAGCTGCAGTTAGTTACAAAACGGGTGGCAAGGAATAAGTTAGTCCTAAATATTTCAAAAACTAAAAGCATTGTATTTGTTACAAATCATTCACTAAACCCCAAACCTCAACTAAATCTTGTAATAACTAAATGTGGAAATTGAGCAAGTTGAGGTGACTGAACTGCTTGGCGTAACCCACTGTCGTGGTCAAAACATAATAAAGCGCTGCTCTACCTCAACAGCACTATCAACAAGACAGCTCCCACAGGCTCTAGTTTTGTTGCTCCTGGACTACTGTTCTGTCGTGTGGTCAGGTGCCACAAAAAGGGACTTGCAATTGGCTCGGAACAGGGCACCACGGCTGACCCTTGGATATACACAGAGAGCAAACATTAATAATATGCATGCCAATCTCTCCTGGCTCAAAGTGGAGGACAGATTACCTTCATCACTACTTGTGTTTATGATAGGTATTGACATGTTGAAAGCACAGAGCTATCTGTTTAAACGACTAGTATACAGCTCGGACACCCATGCATACCCCCCAAGACATGCCACCAGAGGTCTCTTCACAGTCCCCAAGTCCAGAACAGACTATGGGAGGTGAACAGTACTACATAGAGCCATGACTACATGATACTCTATGCCACACAAGCAGTAGAATCAGATTTTAAAAAACAGATAAAAATTCATGGAACAGTGTGGACTGTGAAGAAACACAAAACATTGGCGCAGACACATGCACACACACACGATAGCATATGCACTATGCACACACACATGATAGCATATGCACTATGCACACACACACGATAACATATGCACTATGCACACACACATGATAACATATGCACTATGCACACACACACGATAACATATGCACTATGCACACACATACACAGACTTTGTGTTGCAGTGGAGTATGGGCCTCAGGGCACACACTTAGTGTATTGTGAATTTTGTAATGAATGTATTGTCATGTTTTTTAAATGATATAACTGCCTTAATTTCGCTGGAACCCAGGAAGAGTAGCTGCTGCCTTGGCAAGAACTAATGGAAATCCATAATCAATACAAAACAGATCTTGAGTGTAATTTTAAACGATTGAAGCTCCCTTATTGGCTCTAAAAGGACAGCTTTGATTTGATTAGTTTGAACACATGGTTACAATGTACCCTATTACAGAATAGCAGAAAATATCAATTCATAGAATTGATTTTCCAGAGATTGAATCATTGAATCATCAAATCAATTGAATCATCAAATAGATTGAATCATCAAATCAATTGACCAAGTAGTGAACATATATCATTACTACGGAATGGAAGGAAATTCATTTTAAAACGGCCATAAAATCAATATTTTGGTGTGGTGTTTTCATGCGTCTCAATAAACTAGAACGAAATGCATTATTACCTGCAACTTGGCCCAATTCACATTTACAATTTCCCACCCTGACATAGCCTACCAAGCTAGAACGGGCCCTGCGTCTCAACCAATAGCCAATATAGGCTAAATATCCCAAGCAGGGCTACAGCAACTTTCAGAGAGGATCAGGCTCTTGGGTTTTCCGTCGGCCACTCTGGTTTTAACGATGTCGCTGTAACCAAGTGATTACACACCGTTCTGGGTTCCACTGTGCAACAGCAGGTCGGTGGAGTTTTATGAACATCAAGGCAGACACGGTGATGTTGTCAAGCCTCCAACGGGCCTCCGCAGTGCACACGTAGCCTCCGTAGCCTATGGTTCTTTGTCATTCGTTAGCGAAAAGACAGGGAAGAAACATTTACATACCTCTAGGCTGCTGTAGTCTACACGTTTATTTGGTTTGTAATTGTTTTTCATGGCATTTTTGTGGTGATTAAATATAATTTATTTAAATTTCACCAGAATACATTTTCCCTTTATTCTCAAATTGAAAAAAGTGAGGTCCCTCGGGCTCCCCCAGCACCACACACCTGCTTACTTGTAAAGCGAAGGCATCAATAAAAAATTATATTTCCACCCCCAAACTACTTCCCGAGGCTATGCCTGGCCAGCCCTGCTCCAGCCACAGGCCACAAATCACAGACCACTCTCCAGCGACGGACTGGGACAACAAATCAACTCAGGCTTTTCTAACACACCGGACCATTTTTTCCATCGAGGTACTAACACTGGACAATTTTTTCCCTTGAGGACCCCATTATTAGCCAAATCAAACTAATTTTTTGTCACAAAACCCACAATTTAGACAGCCCCACTGGGTTAAAGATGGACCAGCCCATCTGTCATTTGCCCGAACTGCCCTATGCCCAGTCCGTTTCTGCCGCCCTCCCTACCCTACCAGCTCTTTGCAGAGAGTAATGCACACTGTAGAGACTAAAGTATACACAAGCACTAGCTGCCCTGCTTGAATGACAGAGGATAAATAATGTGATGAGAAACCAACAGATTTGAATCATTCCTGTTGTGTACAGTATACTGTACATCTTAACATGCACATGCTCAGACAGGGCCAACTTGGCCTCTGCATTCTAGGTTTGAAAAATAAGAGACTGATGTTGCATACCAAATGGCACCCTATTCCCTTTATAGTGCACTACTTTTGACCAGAGCGCTATAGGCTACAAAGTAGTGCACAGAATATGGAATAGGGTGCCATTTGGGATGCATCCTAACACTGCATTGTACCCTACCTCAACAGGCCTATTGTCTATAAGCTATATAAGACAGACGCTTTAGTCTACAAGCTACAGTATAAGACAGAAGCTTTGGACCCCTTAATATGCAGTCCTCTCCTGCTAGCTAGCTCTGCTAGCTCCAGCAGCCCAACCTCTTTTTATTCCCCTCGAAAAGAGAACATATGTTTTAGCTTGTCACAGTGAAGCATATCCCCCCCCTCTGCACAAGGCTGGAACTGAGTAGGATTTCCATCAATACTGAACATGCCTTTTCCCACTGCCTCAGCCCAGCACGGTCATTATTCATGCTTTGAAAGGTTTAATTGGTGTTATGAAAAGTAAAGTACGAAGCCTGTGATATCCATTATAACTATGCAAGAGCCCGGGCCAGAGTGTGGCTGACACTTTCTCACACTTTCCCTCCACAGTTAAATTCTCCAGCAAAACTAAAATGTGCAATCGTTGAACCATGAAGTGAGAGAATTATTGAGTACAAGAAGACATTCTCCTCCAGGGTTACTGATCAGGATAAAGTGATGACTTTACCAAATATTGGATTTATCATAGAGTCGAAGAAGAACAAAAATCCTTGTAATATTTACCCAGCCTTTTATTTCAACAAAATGTATCCACTGAAAATCAAACAGCTCAATTTAAAAAGGCTGAATATAGTACTTTTGACGTTTGGTGATGCATAGTATGTGGTTATGGGAAAAAGGTAAGCACTTCAACCATATAATCTGCTTTTAACAGGTATTATCTAGATTTTGTTAACGCTACAGGCTGCCCTAGGTCGCAATCTCCATGTACTTTGAGAACTGGATTTAGCTCTCGACGCTGTTTGAACGGACAAGCGCGGCAACGATGGATGTGTACTGTGTGTGTGAGCAGAGCTGTTTTGTAAATGGCTACTGGAATGGACCAAAGGGACAGGGCCGACAACAGCAGAGAGCAGTTGAATCTCTCCAGCGCTCCACTCCACCAGACACCACTTGTAATTAGATATGAGGGGTGGGGAGATAGAGATGACTTGTTCGTTCACATTTCACACACACACACACACACACGCACACACAAACGTGCATACACATGGTGGCAGGTAGCCTAGAGAATAGAGTGTTGGGACAGTAACCAAAAGGTTGCTAGTTCAAATCCCTGACCTGGCAAAGTGACACATCTATCGATATGCCCTTGAGCAAGGCACTTAACCCGAATTGCTCCAGGGTTGCCGTTGATAATGGCAGACCGTGGCCGTGACCCCACTCTCTGAGGGTGTCTCGAGGAGAGTTGGGATATGCAAAAAACACATTTCCAATTCAGACGTGTATTAATATACAGTATGTGTAAATTAGGACAAATTTGAGCACTTTCTTTATCACGCACAGGCACACACTCGCACGCATGCACTTACTGAACGGACACAAACTTGTTAGCTCATAAATCCAGTTTATATTAGATCACTTAGGTTTGAAATGGTTGACAGGCAAGGTGAGGATGACAAGGATTTTCTCAGGCACTACCAGAGACGCATTATTCATTCGATTTTTTTCATAGTTTGAGTCAAACACCTCCTGAGGACCAAGCACTTTTCACCCAGTGCAGAGCAGAGGAAATACCTGACGACAGTCTCGTAACGAAGCCTAAAGTCAAATACACAGGGGAATAAAATGCCACCCAGAATATAATTACTGTCTCCCGAAGATTGAAAAACGTCTCTCCAGGGAGCAAAAGGCCTCTGCCTTATCTCCCTAACGTACAGTTCCTTCGGAAAGTATTCAGACCCCTTGGCTTTTCCCACATTTTCATGTTACAGCCTTATTCAAAAATTTATTACATTTAAGAAATCCTCAGCAATCTACACACAATACCCCATAATGACATAGCAAAAACACGATGTTAGAAATATTTGCACATTTCTAAAAAATAAAATGCCTTATTTACATAAGTATTCAGACCCTTTGAAATGAGACTCGAAATTGAGCTCAGGTGCATCCTGTTTCCATTGATCATCCTTGACATGTTTCTACAACTTGATTAGAGTCCACCTGTGGTAAATTCAATTGATTGGACATGATTTGGAAAGGTACACCAGCCTCCCACAGTTGACGGTGCATGTCAGAGCAAAAGCCAAGCCACGTGGTCTAAGGAATTGTCCGTAGAGCTCCGAGACAGGATTGTGTCGTGGGGAAGGGTACCAAAACATTTCTGCAGCATTGAAGGTTCCCAAGAACACAGTTACCTTCATCATTCTTAAATGGAAGAAGTTTGGAAGCACCCAGACTCTTCCTAGAGCTGGCCGCCTGAGCAAACTGAGCAATTGGGGGAGAAGGGTCTTGGTCAGGGAGGTGACCAAGAACCCGATGGTCACTCTGACAGAGCTCTAGAGTTCCTCTGTGGAGATGGGAGAACCTTCCAGAAGGACAAACATCTCTGCAGCACTCCACCAATCGGTCCTTTACGGTAGAGTGGCCAGACGGATGCCACTCCTTAGTAAAAGGCACATGACAGCCTGCTTGGAGTTTGCCAAAAGGCACCTAAAGACTGAGAAACTCATTGGCCTGAATGCCAAGCGTCATGTCTGGATGAAAACTGACACCATCCTTATGGTGAAGCATGGTGGTGGCAGCCTCATGCTCTGGGGATGTTTTTCAGCGGCAGGGACTGGGAGACAATAAAGAATCGAGGCATAGATGAACGGAGCAATGTACAAAGAGATCCTTGATGAAAACCTGCTCCAGAGCACTCAGGACCTCAGACTGGGCGAAGGTTCACCTTCCAACAGGACAACAACCCTAAGCACACAGCCAAGACAACGCAGGAGCGGCTTTGGGGCAAGTCTCTGAATGTCCTTGAGTGGCCCAGCCAGAGCCCGGAATTGAACCCGATCTAAGATTTCTGGAGAGACCTGAAAATAGCTGTGCTGCAATGCTCCCCATCCAACCTGACAGAGCTTGAGAGGATCTGCAGAGAAGAATGGGAGTAACTCCCCAAATACAGATGTGCAGCGTCATACCCAAGAAGACTCGAGGCTGTAATCGCTGCCAAAGGTGCGTCTAACAAAGTACTGAGTAAAGGGCCTGAATACTTATGTACACATTTTTTTTTTTTAAACTAGCATTTCTAAAAACCTGTTTTTGATTTGTCATTATGGGGTATTGTGTGATTGATGAGGGAAAAAAAGATTTAATCCATTTTAGAATAAGGCTGTAACCTAACAAAATGCGGAAAATGTCATGGGGTCTGAATACTTTCAGAAGGCCCAGTGTTTCCACCTCTTAGTGGGAGAAACAAGAGTGTCTTTCTCTTGGCTGAAAGAAGTGGGTCATAGTCAAACCATGGTGGTTCCAGAGGGGCTGGGAGGAGAGAGGAGGTCAGGAGAGGAGGGAATGAGAGGGCTGTTAATCTTGTCCCTCTCTCAATCTCTCTGATATTCAATTATATTCAGCATTCCGGTGCAATAATGAAACTCGGCCAGCTCAGTCTTGTGTACTTTAACTGAATGCACGGAATTATTCAGCCCGGCTGGCTACACAGTCATTGTTGTAAACTGCAGTTGGATGAGCCACTAAAAATAAAATATGTGATGGCTTCATTTGAAACACTGGCTGGCCTACCATGGCTGTGCGATGGAGTGTTCAATAAACAGTAGCCACAAACCTATTTACAGTCAACCAGCTCTAGCAAGGGACTGTGTAAAACAAGGAAGCAAGCAGAGGTGTAATGCATGGAGATCTACACTACTGTAGCCATCAGGCATTATCAAAGCAAAAAACAAAATAAAATAATGTTGCACATTCCAGTGGTTTGACATTCCCTATGACGTCCTGCTATGACAATAAATATCAGCAAGCCTTAGCAACTACCATCCTCTCATGACATCCAAACAAGGGCCTCACTACTGTGCAAACATACCAATTCCTTACATGAACCGTGTTGAAACACTACTGTCTAGGTACAGGTTGCTCTGACACTAGTCTCTGCTGGCTTTAGGCTCTGACTGTTCACCTCTTTGTTCATTAACAGGGTTTTCTTCAAAGGGCCCCACGGCCCACGCGCTGCCTAATGCAACAATAGTGTTCACCAGACCTGCTGTTTCGAACCTCTCTCACTCCGCCTCTCTCACCTCCTGTTACGACCTGAATGCTCGGCTATGAAAAGCAAACTGACATTTACTCCTGAGGTGCTGACCTGTTGCACCTTTTAGCCACAAGAGGACTGGCCACTCAGAGCCTGGTTCCTCTCTAGGTTTCTTCCTAGGTTCCTGCCTTTCTAGGGAGTTTTTCCTCGCCAACCATGCATTGCTTGCTCTTTGGGGTTTTAGGCTGGGTTTATGTACAAGCACTTTGTGACATCTATTTATGTCAAAAGAGTTTAATAAATCAATTTGATTGATTGTTCCTGTCCCTTCCTCTGTTCCCAGCGGGCCTCTGCATCACAGGCCCTAGGCCATTCTTCTCAGGGAGCTGTGTGATGTCATCCGTGTTTAGCCATATACATGTCAAATGGGTGCATCCCCATTCCACTCCAGTGGCTCTGACTGCCTCCTATATAAAGGACTAAGTGGGTACTTATGGCTGCTTGGCCATGGTAGCACGGGTAGCGGTATAGAATGTTGATTCATGGTGTTTAAATAGACTACCCCCGGATATCTGACTATGACGCTGGAGTTTCACTCCACTATATTGTTTCACAGGAGTTATCCAGCAGCGGCAGGAGGTGCATTTTCTAGGGTGTACTACTCAAACTATGGACAGCAGAGCTGGGTCAGAGACATTTTGCCACATATTTGAATTGGTTTAAATTGTGGTTGATTTAGCTTCTAGTTAGCATTTATTTTTGTTACTATTCCATTGGTTCTTTCCAGACAAATTAACTATACGTGCGTCTCAAGTATTTGATATGTGTTTGACCAAGGTCGTCTGTACAGTAAACCTGTTTGCTTCTGTTCAGTCCTATTATTCTCCATTGATAAATGTTTCCATGGACGACAGATCCACCCTTGACAAGAGTCATGCCTTGTTATTCCTCAGCTCTGAATACAGCCGGTATGTAAAGAGAGAGGTTACAGTGGTTAGTGGCACTCAGGTTAAAGATTGGGAAGTGTACACAGTGTGAGACGTTACAATAAAAAGACACTTTTCCGTTGTACTGTGTTTCAATAGACCTGTCTGACTGAATACTGTACTTGAAATGCTGGATACACATCAAATGCATACAAGGAGTTATTAGAAGTAAACAAGTCTCACACACTAGCAGGGTATTGATGTATTTTTGCATTACTATTGATAAACCAATAAACCCATTAATCAATTCACTGCTAACAGATATTAAAGTCAATGTACTGTTAGCAGATATTGTCAGCTGCTTGTGATTACTCAATACTTAATCAATACTTAAGAGTGCACAGTTGTTTTTGAATAAATCAAGCAGTGTGATTTTTGATTTAATTGACTTCTGTGCAGTCGATCTGTTAAATGGATATGTGTACTCAGTCTCTCTGAAGCCGAATCTAGAAAAAGTATTCTCTCAACTCTATTGGGAGTCACCCAAACGCATTAGCCTTTTCACATAAAAAAATATAGAGATTGCTTACATCTGACTTTATATCCATCGTTTTTTGGGGTTTGTATCATTCTCTGTTTAAGTAGTTGTGTCTCCTGCCTGCTGGGTTACTAAGGAAAACCTCTTTCCATACAAAAACTTGAGCTGCTAGGAAAAGATTTCATGGCTCCCCATGAAAATAAACATACAGCGGAGTGGAGAGTGCCAAGTTATTATAGCTTGGACTCTTTCTAGTGCCTCAGCAGTCAGAGAGGCGAGCCAGAAACCAGTGGGAAGTGAGATGGCAACTGGAGGCTTGCTGGTATAAAATCCTAGATGCCATTTCGCCTTTGAGCACGGTAACTATCCCCCCACAACAACTGCTCCACGGGCGCCCGGTGTGTCAGCCCCCTGCTCCAACGTGTATATGTACTTTGTGTGTCTTTTTGGGATTTAAAAAAAAGCACAAGTCAAATTTGGGATGGACCTTGTGTAAAATTGACAAATAAAGTGATCTAAATCTGTAAGTGTGTTTGGCAAGGGAGGGCATGGATTTATGATCAAGTATAATTATTACTTATAACCCTGGGTTTGCAAGGTCTGGTTTCAAAACTGGTTGTGTAAATATTTTCTTAAAGCCATTCCATTACTTAAACAGTTCCATTTGTCGGCGTGTAGCTATGCGCTGTGTAGCAGCAAATCCAAGCAGAGCCAGAAAGCAAAGCCCGAAGATGCCAGCCTTGCATGACTATGGTAAACTAATACTCAAAGTTCATGGAAGGCGAGGACTGAAAAGCTCAGAGCAAAGTTTCTCAGTAATGTTCCATGTTTGAGTGGTCATATCCTAAGTACTGTGCTTTAAGGGTATTTAGTGAACAAGAGGCACCACTAGCGTGCAATCACCAGACTTTACAAAATCAAAAATCCATGAAAATATCTGTTCTTGTTTCCCTGAGAGTCCAATTAAGTGAAATCCCATCTGGATACATTTGCTGAGTTGCTGTTTCATGTAAAATAGTTAGCTACAGCCCAAGGCAGGGCATTGATAGAGATGCATTGTAGAATTTCAGTTTGTGCAGATTATCGATTCTGATTTTACGAGGTCATTATTGCATGTTTTCAGAATACTGCTGAACTTGCAGATATACCTGCCCTGCTGTGTTCCTTGGACAAATGCCAACTTAATAACGATTGATAAACATCTTCCTCCTATGCTTATATCTGGGTACTATAGAAATTGCATTCATGAGACTAAATGCTCTACAACCCACCTTTGATTCCATCATAGCCTCATTGTGAAGGAGTCTGGTAAACCTCAAACGATCTCACAGGCCTTAGTAATTAGCCTGTGAACAAGACTTTTCCAGGTAATGGATGATTAGGAGATTAGGTGACACTTTAATGACAGGAATATTCAATCGTACAAGTTACACATCGACTGGAAACGGACCACCCCGGGGTGCCTATATTCTCTCCTGAGATGTACAAAAGAAAAATGGAGAGTTGTACCACCTCTGCCACAAACGAATTCCAGAATCCCAGCGCTTTGGCGTGTTTCTGTGAGTGGCTTTAGTACACAATAACAGCACTTACAGTTGACTGCAGCAGCTCTCGCAGGGTAGAAATTTGACAAACTCACTTGTTGGAAAGGTGGCACTCTTGTGAAAAAGTTGAAAGTTACTGAGCTCTTCAGTAAGGGCATTCTACTGCCAGTGTTTGTCTATGGAGATTGCATGGCTGTGTGCTCGATTTCATGCCTGTCAGCAACGGGCGTGGCTGAAACAGCCGAATCCACATGGTGTCCACATACTTTTGTAATTACAGTGAATTCGGAAAGTATTCAGGCACAAATGTTAACGAAAATATCACATTCACAGGCAGTAAGTATTCAGACCCTTTATTCAGTAGTTTGTTGAAGCACCTTTGGCAGCGATTAACAGCCTCGAGTCTTCTTGGGTATGACGCTACAAGCTTGCCACACCTGTATTTGCGGAGTTACTTACTTAAGTAAGACATGTTTTTTATTTTTTATACATTTGCAAAAACTTCTAAAAACCTTTTATTCACTTTGATTTTAGAATAACGTTTTAAAGTAACAAAATGTGAAAAAGGGAAAGGGTCTGAATACACTGTATAGTGTATCTCTAAATCACCACATTTGGCCATGATTAAACATGCAGCGTGGGGACGTATGTATCCTTGCCTGGGGAGCCAACTTTTTTTTAAATCCAATATTTTAACCGGTAAGTTGACTGAGAACACATTCTCATTTACAGCAACGACCTGGGGAATAGTTACAGGGGAGAGGAGGCGGATGAATGAGCCAATTGTAAATTGGGGATTATTAGGTGATCGTGATGGTTTGAGGGCCAGATTGGGAATTTAGCCAGGACACCGGGGTTAACACCCCTACTCTTACGATAAGTGCCATGGGATCTTTAATGACCTCAGAGAGTCAGGACACCCGTTTAACGTCCCATCCGAAAGATGGCACCCTGCACAGGGAAGTGTCCCCAATCACTGCCCTGGGGCATTGGGATATTTTTTTTAGACCAGAGCAAAGAGTGGCTCCTACTGGCCCTCCAACACCACTTCCAGCAGCATCTTGTCTCCCATCCCGGGACTGACCAGAACCAACCCTGCTTAGCTTCAGAAGCAAGCCAGCAGTGGTATGCAGGGTGGTATGTCCAGAGGTGCCGAGGGTGAGATCGAGAGACACAGCTGCCTGCTGTGGCGGATGTTTCTGATACTGGGTCTGCCAATCAGAGCAGGGTGACACAGGATAGGGGGAAAGCCCCTGGGTGAATCTCAATTGTATTAATCATTATTGCTCATGTCCTCTCTCACCTCCTCAATACGCATTGGAGAAGGTTCAAGGTTCCTCCCCTCAGACTTTGCTTCACAATGAGTTTTGAGAAGGAAACAAGGAGAGAGGAAACGACACAGGAACAAAAAAATACATTTGAGATTCACCCCATTCCTGGATCCACGGAACAGCTTTCCCGTGATGCAACTGGCTGCTAAGGAAACAACTAGAAGGTACAGAATACGAGACACTGACAGACACTCAGTGGCGACCCGTCATTCAGGGCAAGTGGGGCAGATATGTTTAATTTTTTGGGAGGAATGCCTGTTATTTTGGCATTAATTTGTGTCTCAGTTAATAAAGCCGCATACAAACATGCCTCTTTTTTGCTTTCTCGAGTAAGGCAACTCCAAAATGCAGGTGTTTCAGTCTAGCTCAGTGCTTTCTGCCATGGTGGGGCAGCCAGTGGAAAATACGGAGCGTAGGGGTTGATAATGTTCTCTAATGGTGCCGTGATTGGCTCAGTGTTCAGTTTTCACTCATGGGGAGACTACATCACTGCCAAATCGATGGGTAGAGCAAAAAAATTTAAGCCCTTGGGTGCTGCCATTGAGTTACATTAGACGTGGCCATCCATGGAGGCTCAAGGTCATTGGCCACTGATAAAATGACATCAAATCACATTGTATCTACAGCAGCTTTGATTGGACTGATAATGTCAACATCATACTTTCAAAATCTTAGCTAGCAGTCATCATCATGAATCAAGTCGAGAATCTACTGGCAAATCCTTTTTAATCCTTGTCATATAAAGATAAATAATGGAGAGAAATTATAGATAAAACGTATCGGTGCTCATCGGCCATTGGACAAACATTGCACAAGAAGTTGGAAATCGCGAATTCAACAATTGTTTGGAAGGAATCAGTGGCTAACTGCAAGCAATGCAAAGCAATCACTAGCTTGCTATTCAGTGGAGTGGGTGTGTGGTCCCAAGTCTGGGTTTAAGGGTCTCTTTTCCAAGCTTAAAATGATAAACATTCAACATTGACCATGGTGTCAATCCAGCATGACTTCTGCCTCGTTCAAAACAACTGGAAACTCAGAACTGGGAAATCTGATTCCAGTGAGTTCAAGACAACTGGGAACTCTGAAAAGAATGAGCTCCGACTGGGAAAATACTTTTTGAACTGTCATCCAACTCGGAATTGCAAGTCAGGAACTTGGGCCTCTTTCTAGAGCTCCGACCTGAAGATCGCTGCTTTCTAACCTTGTTTCCCCCCCCCGTTTTAGAGAAATGTCATTATCGAATATTGTAATAGCTTTAATTGTCTGCATATATGCCCCTTTTATTTATCCTATGGTTCTGACTTGGTGTATAGGGAGGATACTGTAAGAACGACCCATGTTCTGTCGCTGTACATTTCAAAAGTGCTGAGAAAATAGTTATATTGACTATGTCCGTCCTAGCTCGCTCATGAATGTCTTAATTGAAATTATGGATTGTCCCCTTATGCCATAGTTTGTACATCTCAATTGTCAGTAGAAACCAGATTTGTTTAATTAAGCAAGTCAGCCATATCAGCTATGTATTTTTTTTTAAAGGCAGTAAATGAGGCTGAATGAACTGTTTCTCTGCCAAACAAGGCTCCGCTGATAGCCAGGTGTAGCAGTGGTAAAGTGTTGGGAATCTGCTGTTGGGATAGCTTTATGTAGGCTCTAACAGTGTGTGTGCGCACCGTTTGTCACTGTTACAGTGCAATTCATGTATTGTTTAGGGTTGTGTAGTGGGCATGCATCTAAAAATGTTTTTTTTTTGTTTGCCCCACCAAGATTTACATTCTAAAATCGCCACTGCAGGCTAGGGGACAAGGGTTACATACCCATAATACAAAAATGACAGGTCTGTTTCTGTCTCACTTCAGAAACAGGTAGGTAGCCTAGTGGTTAATAGTGTTGGGCCAGTAACTGAAAGGTTGCTGGTTCAAATTCCCAAAGTGTAAATGTCTGCCGTTCTGCTAGAGGAAAGCAGTTAACACCCAACAACCATTGCTCCATGGGCACCGATGATGTGGCATTTGATTAAGGCAACCCCCCCGGGTGAAATGTGGAAGAGGCATTTTGGTTGAATGCATTCAGTTTTTCAACTGACTAGATATCCCCTTTCTCAACAACAACACTCACAAAACTAGTGAGCCAGCAGTTCATTTCCTCCCTGCTTCAATTGACTCCATCAGAGTTTGTCCCTGGAAGGAAGAAGCATGAGCTTTACAGGTGAAATCAGAGTGATCACACATGAAAAAAAATACTATAGTACTGTTTTTGCGGACTTTACTGTACTATAAACACTGTAGTGTTTTTGCAGATAAGTGGTATTTAATGTAGTATACTGTAGTATTTACAGTTAACTACAATATAAATACTGTAGCAAAACAAAACTATTTTATACTATAATAATTAACGTGCTTTTGCAGACTGGTATACTGTAGTATTTAATATGTTTTTGCAGACTAACATATTGCAGTATTTAATGTATTGTTTTTGAGGACATTATTGGAGCACTTACTACAGGTTTTTGTTTTATTATCTTTGATATAGAAGTTGAGGCCTTCTCCTTGTGTAAACCTACTGGGGAAATACTAAAAGATAAAATTTTCCTTAACCAGTAGGTAGGTGATCTGAACAGATAGTTCAGTGCTTCTGCTCTTTTCTGTCATCTGTAATGACCACAATTGTATGGGCTATACTTAGCATGTATGTTTCTTACTTATGGGTGGCACAAATTGGGATATGGGGGAGAGGAATGGGCAGGGTATATACAAAAGTTATACGGTAATATTTACTATTGTTTAAAAAGTGTAATTTTTGTGGACTGTAGTGTTTTTGCGGACATTACTATCATATTTACTATAGTATTCTACAGTATACTACAACATTATATAGTAAGTAGTGTGCTGGAAATGTTTTAAGTTTGTGCTTTCTAATAACTAATTTTGGCGTTTTATTCATGTGCTTTTCTAATAACCGTTTTCTGTGTTCATGCAAGTAACTGACTGAACGAATCCTCACTATCGGTAGCTGAAATTCGGCAGCACGCCCAGACTTTGTTTTGAGAACGAAAGATATCTCAGTTTCAAGGTCTTAGCTTAGAGAGAAGAAGCCTTGTGAGGTATTGTGGTCTGTCACATGTTATGAACCAGTATTGGCTGGTCACATGAATGAAACAAAACGGTAATGATGAATTATTTATGCTAAATCATGCAAATATTGTTTGTGTATAGTCGTATCTAAGTCAACTGCTGGGACTACCCTAGGAGAACTTCTGACAGACGTTCACTATGGTGCATCAAGTTTGTTGGAACCTCCCCAGGGCGCTGATAACAAACAATGATTCACTTAAGATTGACTTTGAGTGTCCCCGTGTAAGAATTTCCACAATGTTGCGAGGGATATTACAGTGTGTAGTATAGTGTTCTACAGTTTACTACAGAATTATATAGTAAGTACTGTAACATTCCATAGTACCCTGAGGTATTTTTTCATGTGGGAGAGAAAGAAAGAAGTGCATGAGGCAGAAAGCAATTGAGGACTTGATTTAACCTGGAAGAAGTTAATCTAGGCAGCTGAAGGGGTTTTCATTAGTTTGGCAATATGTTCCAGCAAAAGAGGTGCAGATGTAAGTTAAGTGGTATTTTATAACTGTGCTGAGTTCAGGACTCACCAGTGCAGGAATGCCTACACATGGGATGCATTACAATACTCCAGCCGGACTAACTCCTTATAGTTTCCACCTTCAGATTAATTCTCTTGTGTGTTGAGGAATGTGACATCCCACTGAAAAAAGTATACTGTATGGATGTTATTTGGTAGTTAGATTCCTAGAAACATTTGAAAGGCTGAAGTAGTAAAGTATGTTACTAGGGCTGTATTCAGTAATGCATCAAGGTCTCCTTGTGCATGATCACCTATACTGTAAGCTCATCATGTACAGTCCTATATACATAAAACCTGCCCATCCCATCCAGTTGTCCTTTCTAATAGCAGCTTGTTTCACATTGAGGTAGAGTACACTTGCAGAGGATCTCTCTACTCATCAAGTAAAATACACATTTAAACCTGCACATCTAAATGTCCAATAGCAGCTTGTGCTACAAATTACATACCCCCTCCTCCACTGCAGTCTGCTCAAACTGTGGGTACAACCACATAAAAAAAATAATACAGTTTACTATAGAATACTATACGACACACTGTAGTATCTCTCAAATGTGTAGTGCTTACTGTATCATTTTGCAGTATACTGTAGAATACTACAATATTATCTGGGGAAAAAAACATTGTATTAAATAATACAGAAATGTCCACAAAAACAATAGTGTCTGCAAAAACACTACGGTTTTTAAAACCATAGTAATACCACAGTATACAATTTGCATATAGCCCAACCATTCCCCTCCCCATACACCAATTTGTGCCACCCATGAGTGAGAAACCTACATGCCAATTATAGACCTTATGTTGTGTTCCCTACAGATTATAGAGAAAAAGGTAAAAAATGTGAATTATTTTCAGACTTCAGTTCTACCTACCTACAGGTTTTTGAGAATTTGCTATTTTAGTATTTAGGTTTCAAGGAAAAAGACTCTACTATTTATTTTGTGTAACCTTTATTTGACTAGGCAAGTCAGTTAAGAACAAATTCTTATTTACAATGCTGACCTACCAAAAGGCAAAAGACCTCCTGCGGGGACGGGGGCTGAGATAAAAAAAAATATATATATATAAACAACAAAAATATAGGACAAAACACACATCACACCACGAGACAACACAACATAAAGAGAGACCTAAAACAACAACATAGCAAGGCAGCAACACATGACAACACAGCATGGTAGCAACAGAACATGACAACATCATGGTAGCAACACAACATGGTAGCAGCACAAAACATGGTACAAACATTATGGGGCACAGACAACAGCACAAATGTCACAACTTCCACCGAAGGTGTCACCGGTCTACTAGCTGCCACCGATCCCTTTTTCTTTTCTGTTGGTTTTGTCTGGATTGTTTTCAACTGTTGCTTATTTTGGTTCATCAATGGTCTATTTAAACGTACAGTGCCCGTCTGCTTTTGTGCGGCCTTATTCCTACTGTCAGTAGTGAAGTTGTTTTTCTCCTGCGTAATTTGTTGTATGTTATTTTTTGGTTTTTGGAGACATACCCGATTTATGGTCATTGCCTGATTGTTGGCTAGACCAAGCGAAATAAATGCATCCATTGGAAGTATTGCTCTCTGCACCTGACTCCACACCCACCACTCCTAGAATTTCCTGACAACAAAGGGCAACAAGTTAGAGACAACAATACATTATGCAAAACAGCCACAACTGTCAGTAAGAGTGTCCATGATTGAGTCTTTGAATAAAGAGATTAAGATTAAACTGTCCAGTTTGAGTGTTTGTTGCAGCTCGTTCCAGTCGCTAGCTGCAGCGAACTGAATCACATTGTATGAATTTTAAGTAATTCATTTACATTTTATTGCATGACATAAGTATTTGATAACCTACCAACCAGTAAGAATTGCGGCTCTCACAGACCTTTTTCTTTAAGAAGCCTCCCTGTTCTCCACTCATTACCTGTATTAACTGCACCTGTTTGAACTCGTTACCTGTATAAAAGACACCTGTCCACACACTCAATCAAACAGACTCCAATCTCTCCACAATGGCCAAGACCAGAGAGCTGTGTAAGGACATCAGGGATAAGATTGTAGACCTGCACAAGGCTGGGATGGGCTACAGGACAATAGGCAAGCAGCTTGGAGAGAAGACAACAGCTGTTGGCGCGATTATTAGAAAATGGAAGAAGTTCAAGATGACGGTCAATCACCCTCGGTCTGGGGCTCCATGCAAGATCTCACCTCGTGGGGCATCAATGATCATGAGGAAGGTGAGGGATCAACCCAGAACTACACGGCAGGACCTGGTCAATGACCTGAAGAGAGCTGGGACCATAGTCTCAAAGAAAACCATTAGTAACACACTACACCATCATGGATTAAAATCCTGCAGCACACGCAAGGTCCCCCTGCTCAAGCCAGCGCATTTCCAGGCCCGTCTGAAGTTTGCCAATGACCATCTGGATGATCCAGAGGAGGAATGGGAGAAGGTCATGTGGTCTGATGAGACAAAAATAGAGCTTTTAGGTCTAAACTCCACTCACCGTGTTTGGGGGAAGAAGAAGGATGAGTACAACCCCAAGAACACCATCCCAACCGTGAAGCATGGAGGTGGAAACATCATTCTTTGGGGATGCTATTCTGCAAAGGGGACAGGACGACTGCACCGTATTGAGGGGAGGATGGATGGGGCCATGTATCGCGAGATCTTGGCCAACAACCTCCTTCCCTCAGTAAGAGCATTGAAGATGGGTCGTGGCTGGGTCTTCCAGCATGACAAAGACCCGAAACACACAGCCAGGGCAACTAAGGAGTGGCTCCGTAAGAAGCATCTCAAGGTCCTGGAGTGGCCTAGCCAGTCTCCAGACCTGAACCCAATAGAAAATCTTTGGAGGGAGCTGAAAGTCCGTATTGCCCAGCGACAGCCCCGAAACCTGAAGGATCTGGAGAAGGTCTGTATGGAGGAGTGGGCCAAAATCCCTGCTGCAGTGTGTGCAAACCTGGTCAAGAACTACAGGAAATGTAAACAAAGGTTTCTGTACCAAATATTAAGTTCTGCTTTTCTGATGCATCAAATACTTAAGTCATGCAATAAAATGTAAATTAATTACTTAAACATCATACAATGTGATTTTCAGGATTTTCAGTTGAAGTGTACCTATGATAACAATGACAGACCTCTACATGCTTTGTAAGTAGGAAAACCTGCAAAATCGGCAGTGTATCAAATACTTGTTCTCCCCACTGCATGTGGAGGATGAGGGCTGCAGAAGATATCTCAGATGGGGGGAGTGAGAACTAAGACAGTTTTATAAATAAGCATCAACCAGTGGGTCTTGCGACAGGTATACAGAGATGACCAGTTACAGAGGAGCATAGAGTGCAGTGATGTATCCTGTAAGGAGCATTGATGGCAAATCGTATCGCCGAATGGTAAAGAACATCAAGCCGCTCAAGAGCACCCCCCTACCTGACGGTCTATAAATTACGTCTCCCTAATCTAGCATGGGTAGTATGGTCATCTAAATCAGGGTTAGTTTGGAAGCTGGGGTGAAAGATAAGTGATTACGATAGAGGAAACCACGTCTAGATTTAACTTTAGCCTGCAGCTTTCATATGTGCTGAGAGAAGGACAGTGTACCGTCTAGCCCTACTCCCAAGTACTTGTATGAGGCGACTACCTCAAGCTCTGAACCCTCAAAAGTAGTAATCACACCTGTGGGGAGAGGGACATTCTTCTTACCAAACCACATTACCTTTGTTTTGGAGGTTTTCAGAACAAGGTTAAGGGTAGAGAAAGTTTGTTGGACACTAAGAAAGCTTTGTTGTAGAGAGTTTAACACAAAATCTGGGGAGGAGCCGGCTGAGTGTAAGACTGTATCATGTGCATGAAGATGTATGAGAGCTTCCTCCTGCCTGAGCTATGTTGTTGATGTAAATTGAGAAGAGCGTGGGGACTAGGATTTATCTTTGGGGTACTCCCTTGGTGACAGGCAGTGGCTGAGACAGCATATTTTCGGACTTTATACACTGCACTCTTTGAGAGAGGTAGTTAGCAAACCATGCCAAATACCCCTCAGAGACACCAATACTCATTTGCCCGCTCACAAGAATGGAATGGTCTACCTTATCAAAGCTTTGGCCAAGTCAATAAAAATAGCAGCACAACATCGCTTAGGATCAAGGACAATGGTGACATCATTGATGACCTTTAAGGTTGCAGGGTCACATCCATAACCTTAGTGGAAACCAGATTGCGTACCCGAGGGAATACTATAGACATCAAGAAAGTTGATTATTGAACAGTTTTTCCAATACTTTTGATAAACAGAGCAAAATAGAAATAGGCCGATAACAGTTAGGATCAGCTTGATCTCCCCCTTTAAATAAAGGACGAACCGTGGCTGCCTTCCAAGCAATGGGAACCTCCCCAAAAAGGAGAGATAGGCTTGGCGATGATAGGGGCAGCAACCTTAAAGAAGAAAGGTTCTAAACCATCTTACCCAGATGTTTATGTCAAAGATAATAAAACACTACAGTAAATACTACAGTTATGTCTGGAAAAATACTACAGCATACCACAGTTATGTCTGGAAAAATACTACAGCATACTACAGTAATGTCTGGAAAAATACTACAGCATACTACAGTTATGTCTGGAAAAATACTACAAAATACTACAGTTATATCAGGAAAAAAACTACAGTATACTACAGTTATATCTGGAAAATTACTACAGCATACTACAGTTATGTCTGGAAAAATACTATAGCATACTGCAGTAATGTCTGTAGTAATGCAGTAATGTACTTATAGTGTACATAGCAATTTTTCATATGGGCACATACAGGCCATGATCAGGCTAGTGGAGGCTCTTCAGCACAAATCACAATCAAATCAGGCTGGCAAAGCTACACTGCTGCCACAGCAGCCTCGTCCCTGTGATCTGCGGCAGCTTTTAATTAGTGCATGTCCTTCAGCCCTCAATTAATTACAAAAGACTACGCAATCACAGTAATTCAATTTGGCCCCAGGCACCCGGCTTGGCCTTTGACCTTAGCCCTGTGTGCAGTGTGTAGAGGAGGACAAAGTGAGGAAGTGTGCTGCATGGGGTGGGGTTAGCATTAGAAAGCAGTGCTTCATCTGTGTTTGCATGTGGAATGAGGGGAGTAGGGGATGCTACGCCGCAAGATGATCTCCTGCTGTAGTAATGCCATAACACACTTAGTCCAGCATTTGTTTGGGCTTAGTGTTCAAACAGTAAGGTCAATGTTTACATAGGGGAGTGAAGGCTCTGCTGGGGAAACTGTCATCACATAGAAACCCCATAGGGAAGTGATTTCCCCACCACGCATTGGCAAATAGTGACAGGTAAATGTTAAATTAAGGCAATTATACTAGGTAGAGATTATGGAGGGATTATGTCAGAAGAGGGACCTTAGATATTGCCACCTACTGAGAAGTGTTCTAAACATGGAACACCAAGGGCTGGTTTGCCGTACACATATCAATTCAAATTTTACATTTATCACACTCTTGTGTAGACGATCAGTGAAATGCTTACTCATGGGTCCTTTTCCAACAATGCAGAGTTAAAGATGAAGAAAAAATGTAATAAAAAACTGAAACAGTGACAGGAGGAATGAACACACTGTGACTGCAGATGTGTCCAGGGCAATAAATTGCAATGTCCGTACTGTGAGACGCCTTAGAGAGCGCTACAGGAAGACAGGACGGACAGCTGATCGTCCTCGCAGTGGCAGACCACATGTAACAAAACCTGCACAGGATCGATACATCCAAACATCACACCTGCGGGACAGGTACAGGATGGCAATAACAACTGCCTGAGTTACACCAAGAACGCACAATCCCTCCATCAGTGCTCAGACTGTCCGCAATAGGCTGAGAGAGGCTGGACTGAGGGCTTGTAGGCCTGTTGTAAGGCAAGTCCTCAATAGACATCACCGGCAACAACATCGCCTAAGGGCACAAACCCACCGTCGCTGGACCAGACCGGACTGGCAAAAAGTGCTCCTCACTGATGAGTCACGGTTTTGTCTCACCAGGGGTGATGGTCAGAGTCACGTTTATCATTGAAGGAATGAGCGTTACACCGAGTCCTGTACTCTGGAGTGGGATCGATTGTGTGTCACAGCATCATCGGACTGAGCTTGTTGTTATTCAACGCTGTGCATTACAGGGAAGACATCCTCCTCCCTCATGTGGTCCCCTTCCTACAGACTCATCCTGACATGACCCTTCAGCATGACAATGCCACCAGCCATACTGCTCGTTCTGTGTGTGATATCCTGCAAGACAGGGAGTTCAGTGTTCTGCCATGGCCAGTGATGAGCCCGGATCTCAATCCAAATGAGCACGTTTGGGACTTGTTGGATTGGAGGGTGAGGGCTAGGGCCATTTACCCCCAGAAATGTCCGGAACTTGCAGGTGCCTTGGTGGAAGAGTGAGGTAACATCTCACAGCAAGAACTGGCAAATCTGGTGCAGTCCATGAGGAGGAGATGCACTGCAGTACTTAATGCAGCTGGTGGCCACACCAGATACTGACTGTAACTTTTGATTTTGACCCCCCATTTGTTCAGGGAAACATTATTACATTTCTGTTACTTACATGTTTGTGGAACTTGTTCAGTTTATGTTTCAGGTGTTGAATCTTATGTTAATTCATATATTTACACATGTTACGTTTTCTGAAAATAAACGCAGTTGACAGTGAGAGGACATTTCCTTTTTTGCTGAGTTTATCATGGTGTATCTATTCCATGAAAAACGAAAAACCCTATGGGTAAATTCAGACTGTTTCGCTTTCGGAACGCACACTGGATGTTCGGGCCGAGGAGTAGGGTTGATTTGAGAATTGGCCTTACAACGGCAGTCAAGCACCTACGCTAATGTTGGCTAGCTTGCTAGCTACTTCCAGACACAAATGAGACCACTTCCACCATTTTACTCGCCCTAGCAGAGCTGGTTAGGCAGTTTTCGTGTTAACCAGAGCATTGGTAACTGTGCTATAGGAAACAATTTAATTATGCTTTTTTGCCAATGTTTACTGACACCGGCCATATTTAACGGGTGTTGAGAGCTAGTGAATTCATTAGTCTGCGCTCTGGTACACTCAGGCGAGAGTGCTCTGCAATCGGAGTAGATAGCCAGAGCTATCTATTACGAAAGCACCCGAATGTCCATTGAGAACACACAACGACTATACCATTTAGCTAAGCTAATAATGACGGGAATCATCAAGTCAATAAACGTTGGTTAGTTAGATAGCCTATAGTTAATATACTGTCAATATACATTAGGTAGTTAGCTGCTGTAATAATATGCTATATACAGGGAGTACCAGTACCGAGTCGATGTGCAGGCGTACAAGGTAGCTATGTACATATAGGTAGGGGTAAAGTGACTAGGCAACTGGATAGATAGAGAGTAGCAGCAGTGTATGTGGTGAGTGTGAAAGTGTATGTGTCTATAGTATTCTCTCTGGTATGCAATCTGGCTTCTGCTCAGGTTATGGATGTGACACTGCAACCTTAAATGTCCTCAATGATGACACCATTGCCCTTGATTCTAAGCAATGTTGTGCTGCTATTTTTATTGACTTGGCCAAAGCTTTTGATTTGGTAGACCATTCCATTCTTGTGAGCGGGCAAAGGAGTATTGGTGTCTCTGAAGGGTCTTTGGCATGGTTTGCTAACTACCTCTCTCAAAGAGTGCAGTGTATAAAGTCCGAAAATATGCTGTCTCAGCCACTGACTGTCACCAAGGGAGTACCCCAAGGCTCAATCCTAGGTCCCACTCTCTTCTCAATTTACATCAAAATAGCTCAGGCATTAGGAAGCTCTCTCATCCATTTACATGCAGATGATACAGTCTTATACTCAGCTGGCCCTTCCCCAGACTTTGTGTTAAACTCTCTACAAGAAAGCTTTCTTAGTGTCCAACAAGCTTTCTCTACCCTTAACCTTGTTCTGAACACCTCCAAAACATGTGTGATTACTACTTCAGGGTTTATAGCTTGAGGTAGTCACCTCATACAAGTACTTGGGAGTATGGCTAGACAGTACACTGTCCTTCTCTCAGCACATATCAAAGCTGCAGGCTAAGGTTAAATCTAGACTTGGTTTCCTTTATCGTAATCGCTCATCCAGCCGCCAAACTAACCCTGATTCAGACGACCATCCTACCCATGCTAGATTAGGGAGACGTAATTTATAGATCGGCAAGTAAGGGTGCTCTCGAGTGGCTTGATGTTCTTTACCATTCGGCCATCAGATTTGCCACAAATTCTCCTTAAATGATACATCACTGCACTCTGTACTCCTCTGTAAACTGGTCATCTCTGTGTACCCGTAGCAAGACCCACTGGTTGATGCTTATTTATAAAACCCTCTTAGGCCTCACTCCTCCCTATTTATGACATCTACTGCAGCCCTCATCCTCCACATACAACACCCGCTCTGCCAGTCACATTCTGTTTAAGGTTTCCAAAGCACACACATCCCTGGGTCGCTCATCTTTTCAGTTCGATGCAGCAAGCGACTGGAACGAAAACAAACTCAAACTGGACAGTTTTAGCTCCATCTCTTCATTCAAAGACTCAATCATGGACACTGACAGTTGTGGCTGCGTCGCGTGATGTATAGTTGTCTCTACCTTCTTACCTTTTGTACTGTTGTCCGTGCCCAATAATGTTTGTACCATGTTATGTGCAGCTTCCATGTTGGTCTGTTGCCGTGTTGTTGCCATGTTGTGTTGCTCCCATGCTGTGTTGTCGTGTGTTGCTGCCATGTTATGTTGTTGTCTTAGGTCTTTTTATGTTGTGTTGTGGTGTCTATTGTGATGTGTGTTTTGTCCTGTATTTAAAAAAATATATCTATTTTTGATTTCCAGCCCCCGTCCCCGCAGGAGGCCTTGTGCATTTTGGTAGGCCGTCATTGTAAATAAGAATTTGTTCTTTATTTAACCAGGCAAGTCAGTTAAGGTTAAATAAAAAAATATGTGTGGACATATATGGTGTGTTTCTGTGTTTGTATGTATATATGTGTCGTGGTGTCAGTGTAAGTATGTGTGTGTACAGTCAGTGCAAGAGAGCGGGTCAATGCAGGTAGTCCAGGTAGCCATTTGACTAGCTATTAAGCGGTCTTCTTTACCAGTCTTATGGCTTGGGGTTAGAAGCTGTTCAGGGTCCTGTTGGTTCTAGACTCGGTGCATTGGTACCGCTTGCCGTGCGGTAGCAGAGAGAATATTCTATGGCTTGGGTGGCTGAAATCTTTGACATTTTTGGGTGCCTTGCAGTTGCCATACAAACCAGGGATGCAACCAGTCCAGATGCTCTCAATAGTGCAGCTGTATAACTTTTTGAGAGAGAAGAGCCCAAATCCTTCCAGCCTCCTAAGGTGTAGGAGGCGCTCTTGTGCCCTCTTTACAACTGTGTGGGTGTGTGTGGACCATGTCTTGAAGCTCTTGACCTGCTCCATTCTAGCCCCATTGATGCGGATGGGGGGGCGTGCTCGCCCCTCCGTTTCCTGTAGTCCACGATCAGCTCCTTTGTCTTGCTGACGCTGAGGGAGAGGTTGTTGTCCTGGAAAGACCTGTACACCAGGTTTTTAACCAAGATTAAGCTTAGTCCTCAGTATACAAAAACAATAACAGAAAAGGTTCTATTCCCCTGGACATGGAACATCTGTGAGTGTCTTCATTGCTGCGCACATAAAACGTGACTCTCACACTAAATGTCAACAGGATACTAAAGCAGAGATATGCAAGCACATAAAAGGCCCGTGGGTGAAAGAGGTAAACAAGACCTTAGTGATAAATCAGTGCCTGTTCTGCTGTGTGTCTTTGCGTTTGATTTGTATGTTCAGTGAGGAAGTCTAGAGAGAAGAAAGAGGAGAAAGCAAAGAGAAAACAGATAAATAATGCAAGGGGACATTAACATCAAAGGGGTTGGAACAAAAAAAAGTGTTGCAAAGAGGGAGCGTTTCGGGTGAAGTGCCATTTTCGATTAGCGGATGGAGCAGCGCGGCGTGGCTTTGCCCTCTCCCAGTCCTGTTCTCTCTACGTGGCTGGGCACATTGAACTATACACATCAGAGAGCCACATCACCTGCTCCATTTCCCTGCTGAAGTGATCGCTATAGATCAGAAAGGAAGCAGTCCTAATTGATAATGAGATATTTATATTGCTACATGTGTAGATACCAGCCACCACTCACATGGGAGAGCTGGTCCCTGGTGCTCTACTCGGCAGTTTGCTATTGTGTGGTTGACGATAAATATGGACAATTATCCTGAGATGATTGTCTCAACATAAGCCTCTAGGGAACTGTCTCACTGGTGAATTACTTTGCACGGTGGCAACAACCCATCAAGCGTTGTCATAACATCCTTGTCTACCACAACGCCAGGGTCCTAGGTAATTGCTGGGGACCAATTATGCTTTTCTCCTTGAATTATTTCCCTTGAATTGTTTTTCCTGAGTAGTGTGTGTGTCTGCTGTGTGCAGTACAAGATGCCCTCCAACCATTTGGAAACGAGATCTAATTATGTCAAAAGTTTAGCTTCACAATGCTAATTTGATTTGTGGTGCCTTATTAAAGGTTAATTGAGACAAAATGTGAGACTGAAAAATAAACAAAGGGACTACCTTTATTGGGCACATTGCTGTCTTGTTTATAGTAAAACAATCTAAATGGAAGGAGGTTGGGTGGGTTGAATGGTGGCTGGCAGGCAGGATAGACTAGAGCATGATTTATATTCCTGGGCAGATAAGGGAAAAACTTGATGGCTAAATACATGAATAATACAACAAAACTAAAACAGCAGCCGCAGCAGCAGGTCTCTACGGAAACCACAATGAGATTCTCAGTAGCCCACAGGGGCCAATGGGATCAAAGGAATGTTTAATGAGCAGTGGGACTGGCACACACTCTGTCTCGCAGTGAACCCTTTTATTTTGGAGGTGAAGTGCAACATGGGAGAGGTGCCACTGGCAGACTTTAGATCCGGTCAATGTTCTAGCCAGCCAGTCAGGCAAGCAGTGTGTTAGCTAGCGAGGTGTTTGCCCAGATAAGGGCTGAAGCAGCAGCAGGTGCAGTGTGTTAAAGCCCCTGTCATACTCCCAGGCAGGCAGGCAAGCAGGCAGGCAAGCAGGCAGGCAAATAGTCCTCTGGCAGACCTTCCCAGGCTCAGGGACTCTCCACTTATTAATTATCCAGGCTGAGGCTAAAATTCTGTCTGTCTGCCTGCAGGTCAGCTTGCCTGCCTGCGTCTGTCTGCCTGTCTTTCGGTTGGTAATCTATCTACCTGCTTGC
Organism: Oncorhynchus mykiss; assembly: GCF_057628025.1. Taxonomy (NCBI): domain Eukaryota; kingdom Metazoa; phylum Chordata; class Actinopteri; order Salmoniformes; family Salmonidae; genus Oncorhynchus; species Oncorhynchus mykiss. The sequence continues at coordinate 34,987,986 of NC_143027.1, read as the reverse complement.
CTGCCTGCCTGTGTAGCTGCAGGATGAGCAATGTGATTGAGCTCTCTGTCTTTGAAGCTAGGGGCTGTCATTGAGGAATACAGTGAGGTTTCTTACAATCCACTGTGTTTTGGTATGGCATCCCTGTAGACCCTGTCAGACCCCCCCCCCCCCCCCAGGTTCCTTTACATTACTGTGGGCTGTCATGGAGGGATACAGTGACACTCACTTATCTTTACTATGTGGAGCCCTGGGGAAGCGCTGGTGTCACTCATCAGCTCAAGGGACTCGCTGCAGTCTACCGTCCCTTCCATTTCCTTTACCTGGGGATGAAAAAGGTCACAGCGATGAACTTCTCATGCAAGCGTGATAATGTCTGCACCCCTAATCGCACCATATTCTCTATATAGTGCACTACATATGACCAGAGCACTATGGGCCCCTGTCAAAAGTAGTGCACTACATAGTAAATAGGGAATTACTTTTCTCAGTGCTTTCTTTTGGAAACAGGTGCGATATGCTTCCAGCCTGATACTTAACAAGACACCATGACCTCAATTAGCATGATCATTTCAGAATATATCATAATTTTTCTATTGTTTCATAACTGGTATGAACACGATGCATTTTCACATGCATGTAAGCTTACTCTCGTTGTGTAGTAATAATCATGTTGCTGTAAATATTGTATTTAAAAGATGATTAACATACAACATGAATTACTTGTTCCATGATGTTTGCCGTTGTAGTGTGAGTATGCAGTATTGATATAGTACAGTGAATGGCATACCATAAGACAGATCTACATTAATCATTTTTTCAGGGATTTAACCAAATTGAAGGATGGGGTATACCTATACTCATATCAATTGTGGTATTTTGGATTTCTGACTGCATTATGTTAAATGTTTTTATCAATAATCAACCGTAGCCAACACTCCTCTAAGCAGATATTAAAGGCAGGAAATAACACAGAAATCCTACATTTGTCATTAAAAGTCTGTCTGGCACCATTCTTAACACAGCTTCTGTGATTATTTGGGTAGTGACATGTTTTGTCATTTAAATCTACCATGATGTCATCTACCATACAACATATCAATGTGAACCTAACATCATATCACCATGAATAAAAAACGCAAAACACTTTTATTTGCAGACCACACTGTGTACTGAGAAAATCAACCACTGTCGTTCCGTTTCCGGTATCCACTTCGTAGTTCCAAGACGCTGTACAATATTCAGAACTCTCAAATTGGAACACATGCTGCCAATCAAACAAGATTCCTCTCTCCTTTAGATATCTGATGGCGGTTAACAAGTGAACATCTAGCATTCAAAAATGATCTGATCAAATGGAAGACTGGCCTTCCAGAGCTATTTGTGGCCTTCCAGCTATCTGTGGCCTTCCAGAGCTATCTGTCTAAGAGCTGCTTTCAGATCTGCTAATCCAAATCTAATCCAGGCCAGCATCTCATCTCTTTAATCCCCTCATAACACATCTGACCCATAAGGACACTAATTGGATTACAACCAATCTCAATGTAATATACTGGAAAACTGGGATGTGCAGAATAGTGTGAGTGAGTGCAAGAGAGAGACAGCTTAAAAATAATACACTGCCCACTGGGCATAAACAAGTTGAATCAACTTTGTTTCATTTACATTTGAGTCATTTAGCAGACGCTCTTATGCAGAGCGATTTACAGGAGAAATTATAGTTTAGCGTCTTGCTCAAGGGCACATCAGATTTTTCACCTAGTTTTCTCTGGGATTTGAACCAGCGACCTTTTGGTTCCTAAACCCAACATTATTAACCGCTAGGCTGCCTTCCACCCCACTTTTGAGAGAGACGCACGCACGCACGCACACACACACACACACACACACACACACACACACACACACACACACACACACACACACACACACACACACACACACACACACACACACACACACACACACACACACACACACACACACCTCCCCCTGTCTCCATCTGTGTGTTTATGCCTCTAAACATTCCCATTTCAAATTGACGTGCTACACTGAGCCCTTGATATGCTTTGTTGGCCAGAGAGATGGCCACTAAAAATGGGTCCTCTCCATGTTACCATGACAACCTGAAAGACCGGGAGGCACAACCAGATTCCACCCAGCCCCGGCTGTCCCAAAAACCTTTTTTTACCCTCCCTGGCCAGCAGATCTTGTTTCCTTCAGAACTGCTCAGTGGTGACAGCATGGACTGTGAACAATAAATACACTTTATTCCCTTACATGGAGTGCTGCTATTGTGTGTCTGGTTCTTTCAACTTTATTTTGACTTAACCAGCCTATAATTTAGGTCTACTCTGAAGTGAGTTTGAACGTTGCACTCACCCCTTAATGCCTGATAGCGTGGCTAAAGGTTTGTATCATATGCAACTAACCGTAATGTATACCATGTTTTTTATTTCTTTAAATTACATTTACAGTCCTTATAGCCACTCTGGTCTTGTCTCAGATGTTTAACCTCAGATAGTGCTGCTGCCGGAAATCCTTTAGTCTGAGCCGTGCGTGATATGACCTTTACCTCAGGTCCTCCAAGAACTAGAGAGGCGAGGCGTGCAGCTGCTCAACCGCCTGCACGGCCGTGGCAGGGGATCAATACTAATTAATTTGGGAGTCTGTTAGGTAATAACAAGCTAGGAAGCTGCTCAGAAAATATGACTTCCAGAGATCTTTAATTTGTCATGATACAAGGGCAGAAAAACCAAACAAGATTATCTGGCCCCGAGTCGCTGTTTCTTCATGCGTGGCAGATCGGTACTAAAAGCAAGAAGGAAGTATGGGTAATTTAAAGGAGCAGCGTGCTTTTCTTCAGGCTCCCCTTGTCAGGTGAATTTGATTTGGAAATTGCATTGCTGCGTATCAGATTTTTGCTAGTCAGGCTCTGATATGTGAAGTTAAAAACCTGGAGGAATTCAATGAGAAACTGTAAATAAGGCTACTTACTGAGCATAGGCTTACAGTGTATGTCGAATCTGCCGTGGTCCCTCAGAATCAAATCAAAGTTTATTTGTCACGTGCGCCTAATATAACAGATTTAGACCTTACAGTGAAATGCTTACTTACAGGCCATAACAAACAGTGCCATTCTGAAGTAAAAAAAATAGGTATTAGGTGAACAATAGATAAGTAAAGAAATAAAAACAGTAAAAAGACAGTGAAAAATAACAGTAGCGAGGCTACATACAGGCAACGGTTAGTTGGGCTAATTGAGGTAGTATGTACATGTAGGTATGGTTCAAGTGACTATGCATATATGATAAACAGAGAGTAGCAGTAGAGTAAAAGAGGGATTGAAGGGTGGTGGGTGGTAGGACACAATGCAGATAGTCCGGGTTACCCAATGTGCGGGGGCATCTGTTAGTCGGGCTAATTGAGGTAGTAAACTCAGCAAAAAAGAAACATCCTCTCTCTGTCAACTGCGTTTATTTTCATCAAACTTAACATGTGTAAATATTTGTATGAACATAAAACGATTCAACAACTGAGACAAACTGAACAGGTTCCACAGACATGTGACTAACAGAAATGGAATAATGTGTCAAAAGTAACTGTCAGTTTCTGGTGTGGCCACGAGCTGCATTAAGTACTGCAGTGCATCTCCTTCTCATGGATTGCACCAGATTTGCCAGTGCTTGCTGTGAGATGTTACCCCACTCTTCCACCAAGGCACCTGCAAGATCCCGGACATTTCTGGGGTGAATGGCCCTAGCCCTCACCCTCTGATCCAACAGGTCCCAGACATGCTCAATGGGATTGAGATCCGGGCTCTTTGCTGGCAATGGCAAAACTCTGAAAACACACACAGAACTAGCGGTATTGCTGGTGGCATTGTCATGTTGGAGGATCATGTCAGGATGAGCCTGCAGGAAGGGAAACACATGAGGGAGGAGGATATCTTCCCTGTAACGCACAGCGTTGAGATTGCCTGCAATGACAACAAGCTCAGTCCAATGATGCTGTGGCACACCGCCCCAGACCATGACGGACCCTCCACCCCCAAATCGATCCCATTCCTCATTTCTTCGACGATAAACTCGAATCCGACCATCACCCCTGGTGAGACAAAACCGCGACTCGTCAGTGAAGAGCACTTTTTGCCAGTCCGTTCTGGTCCAGCGACAGTGGGTATGTGCCCATAGGCGACGTTGTTGCTGGTGATGTCTGGTGAGGACCTGCCTTACTACAACCGGCCTGCAAGCCCTCAGTCCAGCCTCTCTCAGCCTATTGCAGACAGTCTGAGCACAGATGGAGGGATTGTGCGTTCCTGGTGTAACTCGGGCAGTTGTTGTTCCCGTCCTGTACTTGTCTCGGAGGTGTGATGTTCGGAAGTACCGATCCTATACAGGTGTTGTTACACGTGGTCTGCCACTGCGGGGATGATGAGCTGTCCGTCCTGTCTCCCCATAGAGATTAGAGGTCTTAGGCATCTGGGCATCCTGGGCATCTCTCTTTTGGTGTTTTTCAGAGTTCGTAGAAAGGTCTCTTTAGTGTCCTAAGTTTTCCTAACTATGACCTTAATTGCCTACCGTCTGTAAGCTGTTAGTGTCTTAAGGACCGTTCCACAGGGGAATGTATATTAATAATTAATTGTTTCTGATTCAGTGATCAAGCATTGGAAACAGTGTTTAAACCCTGTGAAGTTATTTGGATTTTTACAAATTATCTTTGAAAGACAGGCTCCTGAAAAAGGGACATTTCTTTTTTTGCTGAGTTTATGTACATGAACGTATAGTTAAAGTGTATGCATATATGATAAACAGAGAGTAGCAGAAGCATAAAAGAGGGGTTGGGAGTGCGGGGCAATGCAAATAGTCTGAGTAGCCATTTGATTACCTGTTCAGGAGTTTTAAGGCTTGGGGGTAAAAGCTGTTGAGAAAACGTTTTGTTTTAGACTTGGCTCTCTGGTACTGCTTGCCATGCGGTAGTAGAGAGAACAGTCTATGACTGGGGTGGCTGGGGTCTTTGACACTTTTTAGGGCCTTCCTCTGACAATGCCTGGTGTAGAGGTCCTGAATGGCAGGCAGCTTAGCCCCAGTGATGTTCTGGGCCATGACGCACTACCCTCTGTCATGCCTTGCGGTCGGAGGCCGAGCAGTTGCCGTACCAGGTCGTGATGCAACCAGTCAGGATGCTCTTGATGTTGCAGCTGTAGAACCTTTTGAGTATCTGAGAACCCTTGCCAAATCTTTTTAGTTTCCTTAGGGGGAATACGGTTTGTTGTGCCCTCTTCAAGACTGTCTTGGTGTGTTTGGACCATTCTAGTATGTGCTGTTCTTGGGCGTAGGTAATATGGTGGTCTGCTTAAAACCTGTTGTATTACAGACTCGGACAAGGACATGTTGAAAAAGTCAGTGAAGACACCTGCCAGTTGGTCAGCACATGCCCGGACACACGCCCGGAGCACACGTCCCGGTAATTCGTCTGGCCCTGCGGCCTTGTGAATTGTTGACCTGTTTAAAGGTCTTACTCACGTCAGCTATGGAGAGCGTGATCACATATTCCGGAACAGCTGATGCTCTCTTGCATGCCTCAGTGTTGCTTGCCTCTAATCGAGCATAGAAGTTATTTAGCTCGTCTGGTAGGCTCGTGTCACTGGGCAGCTCTCGGCTGTGCTTCCCTTTGTAGTCTGTAATAGTTTTGAAGCACTGCCACATAAGACGAGTGTCGGAGCCGGTGTAGTACGATTCAATCTAGCCCTGTATTGGCACTTTGCCTGTTTGATGGTTCGTCAGAGGGCATTGCAGGATTTCTTATAAGCTTCCAGGCTCCTTGAAAGCAGCAGCTCTACCCTTTAGCTCAATGTGAATGTTGCCTGTAATCCATGGCTTCTGGTTGGGGTATGCACGTACAGACACTGTGGGGACGATGTTCTCGATGCACTTATTGATAAAGCCAGTGACTGATGTGGTGTACTCCTCAATGCCGTCAGCAGAATCCTGGAACATGTTCTACTCTGTCCTAGCAAAACAATCCTGTAGTTTAGCATCTGCTTCATCTGACCACTTTTTTATAGACCAAGTCACTGGTCCTTCCTGCTTTAGTTTTTGTTTGTAAGCAGGAATCAGGAGGATAGAATTGTGGTCAGAAGATCCTGTATTAGTGGCCTACATTAGTGGCAACCTGGATGCCTCATAAATATCCTCCTGAGAATAGATAATTAAAAAAACTGTAATCTTTACCATAATCTTTACCATATGTTCTCACAAAAACATAAATAAAACTATGCTGGGCTGGTGTAAAGAAAAAACCTAACATGAGCTATTAGCACCAAAGCAATCATTTAGGTTTAAGGCCTGTGCCCTTTGAGTAGCCAAGGACTCTATAAGATGAATCTGTGCGCTGAGGAGAGGAGGTTGTATAGTTGAGGTGGTCGAGCCTGCCGAGCAGCAGGTCTTAGCCTGTCACATTATCCACAGAGGAGCGCTAGCCTCAACCACCGCTGCTGCTAGACACACTAGCCATTAATCACACAGAAAGGTCAGGAGCAAAAGCCTATTTACCCGCATGCTCTCCTTGTCACTCTCACAAGAGTAATGAATATATTTAAACTCAGGCAGAAAGGAAGGTAGAGCCCTGCAGAAATGTTCCAAGGGAGTTTTCTCTTTTAAATTTTTGACTTGGTTTATCTGCGTGGGCTGAAAAAGGCAGTGTGAACCTGTTCAGCATCATCAAGGATTGTACACACCCAAGCCACGAGCTGTTCACTCCGTGCAGACGGTATCAGAACATGAGGTCTGATACCAACAGGCTCAGAGACAGTCATCAGACTGCTGAACAATTGAACTGGATTGACCACCTGCTCTGATTCTCTGCACCTTAACACACACACACACACACACACACACACAATGGTTATCCTATTTTATTGAACCATTTACTGTGTTTGTATTGTTATCTTGTATTATTTCTTATTAATGCATTGTCGAGAAGGAACCTGCAAGTAAGCATTTTGTTGGACGGTGTATACAGTGCCGTGCAAAAGTATTCGGCCCCCTTGAACTTTGCGACCTTTTGCCACATTTCAGGCTTCAAACATAAAGATATAAAACTGTATTTTTTTGTGAAGAATCAACAACAAGTGGGACACAATCATGAAGTGGAACGACATTTATTGGATATTTCAAACTTTTTTAACAAATCAAAAACTGAAAAATTGGGCGTGCAAAATTATTCAGCCCCTTTACTTTCAGTGCAGCAAACTCTCTCCAGAAGTTCAGTGAGGATCTCTGAATGATTCAATGTTGACCTAAATGACTAATGATGATAAATACAATCCACCTGTGTCTAATCAAGTCTCCGTATAAATGCACCTGCACTGTGATAGTCTCAGAGGTCCGTCAAAAGCGCAGAGAGCATCATGAAGAACAAGGAACACACCAGGCAGGTCCGAGATACTGTTGTGAAGAAGTTTAAAGTCGGATTTGGATACAAAAAGATTTCCCAAGCTTTAAACATCCCAAGGAGCACTGTGCAAGCGATAATATTGAAATGGAAGGAGTATCAGACCACTGCAAATCTACCAAGACCTGGCCGTCCCTCTAAACTTTCAGCTCATACAAGGAGAAGACTGATCAGAGATGCAGCCAAGAGGCTCATGATCACTCTGGATGAACTGCAGAGATCTACAGCTGAGGTGGGAGACTCTGTCCATAGGACAACAATCAGTCGTATATTGCACAAATCTGGCCTTTATGGAAGAGTGGCAAGAAGAAAGCCATTTCTTAAAGATATCCATAAAAAGTGTTGTTTAAAGTGTGCCACAAGCCACCTGGGAGACACACCAAACATGTGGAAGAAGGTGCTCTGGTCAGATGAAACCAAAATTGAACTTTTTGGCAACAATGCAAAACGTTATGTTTGGCGTAAAAGCAACACAGCCCATCACCCTGAACACACCATCCCCACTGTCAAACATGGTGGTCACAGCATCATGGTTTGGGCCTGCTTTTCTTCAGCATGGACAGGGAAGATGGTTAAAATTGATGGGAAGATGGATGGAGCCAAATACAGGACCATTCTGGAAGAAAACCTGATGGAGTCTGCAAAAGACCTGAGACTGGGACGGAGATTTGTCTTCCAACAAGACAATGATCCAAAACATAAAGCAAAATCTACAATGGAATGGTTAAAAAATTAACATATCCAGGTGTTAGAATGGCCAAGTCAAAGTCCAGACCTGAATCCAATCGAGAATCTGTGGAATGAACTGAAAACTGCTGTTCACAAATGCTCTCCATCCAACCTCACTGAGCTCGAGCTGTTTTGCAAGGAGGAATGGGAAAAAATGTCAGCTGTAATTGCAGCAAAAGTTGGCGCTACAAAGTATTAACTTAAGGGGGCTGAATAATTTTGCACGCCCAATTTTTCAGTTTTTGATATGTTAAAAAAGTTTGAAATATCCAATAAATGTCGTTCCAATTCATGATTGTGTCCCACTTGTTGTTGATTCTTCACAAAAAAATACAGTTTTATATCTTTATGTTTGAAGCCTGAAATGTGGCAAAAGGTCGCAAAGTTCAAGGGGGCCGAATACTTTCGCAAGGCACTGTACCATGTGTATTCTGGGGCTTTGCATTCACTCACACTCTGGTCGGTGTAGTCTAATAGAGGTGGATTAACACAGTAGTGCTGGGTTAATCGATGCATTTTATTCCATGGTCATTTTGACATAATTTTGTTGTTGGGAAAGGCCTACCTGTGTCAGCACATCCTCCTCGGGCATAGAGAAGTCTTATCTTATTGTTGCATATTTATCATTATATGTATTATACAGTTGAAATCGGAAGTTTACACACACCTTAGCCAAATACATTTAAACTCAGTTTTTCAGAATTCCTGACATTTAATCCAAGTAAAAATTCCCTGTTTTAGGTCAGTTAGGATCACTACTTTGTTTAAAGAATGTGAAATGTCAAAAAAATAGTAGAGAGAAGGATTTATTTCAGCTTTTATTTCTTTCATCACATTCCCAGTGGGTTAGAAGTTTACATACACTCAATTAGTATTTGGTAGCATTGCCTTTAAGTTGTTTAACTTGGGTCAAACGTTTCAGGTAGCTTTCCACAAGCTCCCCACAATAAGTAGGGTGCATTTTGACCCATTCCTCCTGACAGAGCTGGTGTAACTGAATCAGGTTTGTAGGCCTCCTTCCTCGCACACGCTTTTTCAGTTCTGCCCACACATTTTCTACAGGATTGAGGTCAGGGCTTTGTGATGGCCACTCCAATACCTTGACTTTGTTGTCCTTAAGCCATTTTGCACCAACTTTGGAAGTATTCTTGGGGTCATTGTCCATTTGGAAGACACAGTTGCGACCAATCTTTAACTTCCTGACTGATGTTTTGAGATGTTGCTTCAAAATATCCACATAATTTTCCTGCCTCATGATGCTATCTACTTTTTGAAGTGCAGCAGTCCCTCCTGCAACAAAGCACCCCCACAACAAAGCACCCCCACAACATGATGCTGCCACCCCCGTGCTTCACGGTTGGGATGGTGTTCTTCTGCTTGCAAGCCTCCCCCTCCCCCTCCAAACATAACGATGGTCGTTATGGCCTTAATGGCCATTTTTTCCCCATTAGACCAGAGGACATTTCTCCAAAAAATATGATCTTTGTTCCCATGTGCAGTTGCAAACCATAGTCTGGCTTTTCTATGGCGGCTTTGGAGCAGTAGCTTTTTCCTTGATGAGCAGCCTTTCAGGTTATGTCGATATAGGACACATTTTACTGTGGAGATAGATACCTTGGTACCTGTTTCCTACCGCATCTTCACAAGGTCATTTGCTGTTGTTCTGGGATTGATTTGCACTTTTCGCACCGAAGTACGTTCATCTCTAGGAGACAGAACGCGTCTCCTTCCTGAGCGGTATGACGGCGGCATGGTCCCATGGTGTTTATTCTTGCGTTCTATTGTTCGTACAGATGAATATGGTATCTTCGGGCATTTGGAAATTCCTCCTAAGGATCAACCAGACTTGTGGAGGTCTACAATTTTTTATCTGAGGTATTGGCTGATTTATTTAGATTTTCCCATGATGTCAAGCAAAGAGGCACTGTTTGAAGGTAGGCCTTGAAATACATCCACAGGTATACCTCCAATTGACTCAAATGATGTCAATTAACCTATCAGAAGCATCTAAAGCCATGACATCATTTTCTGTGGCGAGCTGTTGCAAGAAGGTTTGCTGTGTCTGTCAGCGTAGTGTCCAGAGCATGGAGGCGCTACCAGGAGACAGGCCAGTACATCAGGAGATGTGGAGGAGGCCGTAGGAGGGCAACAACTCAGCAGCAGTAACGCTACCTCCACCTTTGCGCAAGGAGAAGCAGGAGGAGCACTGCCAGAGCCCTGCAAAATGACCTCCAGCAGGCCACAAATGTGCATGTGTCTGCTCAAACGGTCAGAAACAGACTCCATGAGGGTGGTATGAGGGCCCGACGTCCACAGGTGGGGGTTGTGCTTACAACCCAACACCGTGCAGGACGTTTGGCATTTGCCAGAGAACACCAAGATTGGCAAATCCGCCACTGGCGCCCTGTGCTCTTCACAGATGAAAGCAGGTTCACACTGAGCACATGTGACAGAGTCTGGAGACGCCGTGGAGAACGTTCTGCTGCCTGCAACATCCTCCAGCATGAGCGGTTTAGCGGTAGGTCAGTCATGGTGTGGGGTGGCATTTCTTTGGGGGGCCGCACAGCCCTCCATGTTCTCGCCAGAGGTAGCCTAACTGCCATTAGGTACCGAGATGAGATCCTCAGACACCTTGTTAGACCATATGCTGGTGTGGTTGGCCCTGGGTTCCTCCTAATGCAAGACAATGCTAGACCTCATGTGGCTGGCGTGTGTCAGCAGTTCCTGCAAGAGGAAGGCATTGATGCTATGGACTGGCCCGCCTGTTCCCCAGACCTGAATCCAATTGAGCACATCTGGGACATCATGTCTCGCTCCATCCACCACAGACTGTCCAGGAGTTGGCGGATGCTTTAGTCCAGGTCTGGGAGGAGATCCCTCAGGAGACCATCCTCCACCTCATCAGGAGCATGCCCAGGCGTTGTAGGGAGGTCATACAGGCACGTGGAGGCCACACACACTACTGAGCCTCATTTTGACTTGTTTTAAGGACATTACATCAAAGTTGGATCAGCCGGTAGTGTGGTTTTCCACTTTAATTTTGAGTGTGACTCCAAATCCAGACCTCCATGGGTTGATACATTTGATTTCCATTGATAATTTTTGTGTGATTTTGTTGTCAGCACATTCAACTATGTAAAGAATAAAGTATTTAATAAGAATATTTCATTCAGATCTAGGAGGTGTTATTTTAGTGTTCCCTTTATTTTTTTGAGTAGTGTATATATATATACAGTTTGGAAAACAAGTATTTGATACACTGCCGATTTTGCAGGTTTTCCTACTTACAAAGCATGTAGAGGTCTGTAATTTTTATCATAGGTACACTTCAACTATGAGATACGGAATCTAAATAAAAAATCCAGAAAATCACATTGTATGATTTTTAAGTAATTAATTAGAATTTTATTGCATGACATAAGTATTTGATACGTCAGAAAAGCCTAATTTAATATTTGGTACAGAGACCTTTGTTTGCAATTACAGAGATCATACGTTTCCTGTAGTTCACGACTAGGTTTGCACACACTGCAGCAGGGATTTTGGCCCACTCCTCCATACAGACCTTCTCCAGATCCTTCAGGTTTCGGGGCTGTCGCTGGGCAATACGGACTTTCAGCTCCCTCCAAAGATTTTCTATTGGATTCAGGTCTGGAGACTGGCTAGGCCACTCCAGGACCTTGAGATGCTTCTGACGGAGCCACTCCTTAGTTGCCCTGGCTGTGTGTTTCGTGTCGTTGTCATGCTGGAAGACCCAGCCACGACCCATCTTCAATGCTCTTACTGAGGGAAGGAGGTTGTTGGCCAAGATCTCGCGATACATGGCCCCATCCATCCTCCCCTCAATACGGTGCAGTCGTCCTGTCCCCTTTGCAGAATAGCATCCCCAAAGAATGATGTTTCCACCTCCATGCTTCACGGTTGGGATGGTGTTCTTGGGGTTGTACTCATCCTTCTTCTTCCTCCAGACACGGCGAGTGGAGTTTAGACCAAAAAGCTCTATTTTTGTCTCATCAGACCACATGACCGTCTCCCATTCCTCCTCTGGATCATCCAGATGGTCATTGGCAAACTTCAGATGGGCCTGGACATGCGCTGGCTTGAGGAGGAGGACCTTGCGTGCGCTGCAGGATTTTAATTCATGACAGCGTAGTGTGTTACTAATGGTTTTCTTTGAGACTGTGGTCCCAGCTCTCTTCAGGTCATTGACCAGGTCCTGCCGTGTAGTTCTGGGCTGATCCCTCACCTTCCTCATGATCATTGATGCCCCACGAGGTGAGATCTTGCATGGAGCCCCAGACCGAGGGTGATTGACCGTCATCTTGAACTTCTTCCATTTTCTAATAATTGCGCCAGCAGTTGTTGCCTTCTCACCAAGCTGCTTGCCTATTGTCCTGTAGCCCATCCCAGCCTTGTGCAGGTCTACAATTTTATCCCAGCTCTCTGTTGTTGGCCATTGTGGAGAGGTTGGAGTCTGTTTGATTGAGTGTGTGGACAGGTGTCTTTTATACAGGTAACGAGTTCAAACAGGTGCAGTTAATACAGGTAATGAGTAGAGAACAGGAGGGCTTCTTATAGAAAAACTAACAGGTCTGTGAGAGAGGGAATTCTTACTGGTTGGTAAGTGATCAAATACTTATGTCATGCAATAAAATCCAAATTAATTACAGATTAAAAATTACAGACCTCTACATGCTTTGTAAGTAGGGAAACCTGCAGAATTGTCAGTGTATCAAATACTTGTTCTCCCCACTGTATATTTATATTTGTTCTGAAAGGCCCCAGAGTCTGCAACACCATTAAGCAATGGGCACCACCAAGCAAGTGGCACGATGAAGACCAAGGAGCTCTCCAAACAGGTCAGGGACAAAGTTGTGGAGAAGTACAGATCAGTGTTGGGTAAAAAATAAGTATCCGAAACATTGAACATCCCACGGAGCACCATTAAATCCATTATTAAATCATTGAAAAATAGGGCACAAGAAACTGGCCAAGACTGGGCCGCCCACCAAAACTCACGGACCAGGCAAGGAGGGCTTTAATCAGAGAGGCAACAAAGAGACCCCTGAAGGAGCTGTAAAGCTCCACAGCGGAGATTGGAGTATCGGCCCACAGAGCTGGGCTTTACAGAAGAATGGCCAGAAAGAAAAAGCAAACACGTTTGTGTTCGCCAAAAGGCATGTGGGAGACTGACTGTGGTCAGATGAGACTAAAATTGAGCTTTTTGCCATCAAGGAAAACGCTAGGTCTGGCGCAAACCCAACACATCTCATCACCCCTAGAACACCATCGCCACAGTAAAGCATGGTGGTGGCAGCTTCATGCTGTGGGGATGTTTTTCCATCGTCAGTGACTGGGAAACTAGTCAGAATTGAAGGAAGGATGTATGGCGCTGGAAACAGGGAAATTCTTGAGGGAAATTTGTTTGTCTTCCAGAGATTGAGATGGCAGTTCACCTTCCAGCAGGACACTGACCCTAAGAATACTGCTAAAGCAACACTCGAGTGGTTTAAGGGGAAACGTTTACATGTCTTGGAATGGCCTAGTCAAAACCCAGACCTCAATCCAATTGAGAATCTGTGGTATGACTTCAAGTTGGATGGGTTCTGCTGGTGTACAGCTATCTTTAAGGAACTGGAGCAGTTTTGCCTTGACAAATGGGCAAAAATCCCAGTGGCTAGATGTGCCAAGTTTATAGAAACATACCAATAGACTTGCAGCTGTAATTGCTGCAAAAGGTGTCTCTACAAAGTATTGACTTTGGGAAGGTGAATAGTTATGCACGCTCAAGCTCTGTTTTTTTGTCATATTTCTTGTTTGTTTCACAATGATAAATATTTTGCATCTTCAAATTGGTAGGCATGTTGTGTAAACCAAATGATACAAACCACCCCAAAAAATCTAATTAAATTCCAGGCTGTAAAACAAGAAAAATGCCAAGGGGGTGAATACTTTCGCATGGCACTGTATATTGTTATTTTTTTACTGCTGCTCTTTAGTTAGTTGTTACATTTATCTCTTATTCTCTCTTATACTCATCCATCCGTATTCGCCGCCTGTGACTAATACCATTTGATTTGATTTGTGGAGGTGGAGCAATTGAAGTTTAAAATTCCTGGTGTTTGTGATGCAAGCCGTTTGGTGTGACACAGATCTGGTGGGGAGCGTGGTTAATCAGAGGAGTCACTGTCAGTCCTTTTGAGTCTCTAACAGATAAAGTCATGTTAGGATGTATCAGTTATCCTGTTATAGCTTTTGTGCAGAATCCACTGCACTGTTTCAGGTGCAACGTGAATGGTTGTTTTGCACCAGTGTGTAGGAGGGAGATTCCAAGATGTGTGAAGTATGCAGGAGGGCATGGGACAGAGGATTGTGTAGTTTCGGTGGATCAAGTTGCGTCAACTGCAGGGGTGATCATGTTGCTTGGGATCGGAAGTATCCAGTGTGAGAGAAACAGGTTGAAGTGGCCCGAGTCAGAGTAGTGCAGAAGGTGTTGTATGCCGAGGCTTTGAAGAAGGAGAAGGGTGAGGGAGTGAGTAGTAGATTTGTGCCAGCACAGAGGGATCGGGCAACGAGGAATTTATGCTTAAGTAAGGTCGGCTTCTTAGCGTTCATAGCAATGGTTATCAACTGTACCACAGAAATGGAAGGTAAATCACAAAAAAATAGATGTTGTGGTGGCAGCTGCAGAGAAGTATTTGGGTATACAAGATGTGACTTCAGAAGAGTTACAGGGTGTGTTGAGGGATGGTGTCCCATCCTCCCAGGTCATTGGCATGGTGCAGGAGTAGATAGGGTCAAAGTAGTGGAATCTGGTAGTGGGTTTTTAATGAGTGTAGGTGGCAGCTGCAGATAAGTACCTGGGTGTACAAGATTTTACTGCAGAAGAGTTAATAGGGTGGTGATTTGTAATTTAGATATTTATGTTTCTTTTAGGAACAGGAATAATGAAGATAATTTAATATAGGTAAAGTAGGCTGTGACTGGCCTCACACTCCAGTGCAGTAGGTGGCGTTGGATGCGATCTACCAACCCAATCCCAAAAGAAGAAGACCATATCATTGCGCATGTCATGATAGCGCTTCCTTCTGAAGCCTGCAGCCTTGCTGTCTAATTGGCTCCAACACCCTCCATATTTTTCAGTCTCTTAGCTTTGGGACGGCGGTGTGAGGGAAGATTTAAATGGAGGGCAAGGGGAGTGATTAGGAATTCAGCCCAAGATAAACTTGTGTGTAGCATGCACCTTTAGGGCCCAAGCTAAATGGTTGTAGCCTAAAAATCAAGTAAAAGTTGTTTGTCAAGTTTTGGTTTTGTGTTGTTCGCTAATGCAGCTTAATAATTCCCACTGGGACATGGAACTTCACATCGTTTTGTTTAAAAAAAGAGAACCCAATGGTGATTCTGTGGCTTGCCTCAGTTCCAAACGCTTTCAAGCCTACTGGCCAACCTTCGGGAGAAGAGGTAGATAAATCGGGACTCACTTCCCTTCCACCTCCTGTTTGGAATCTGTCTACAGAGAACATCCTGTCTGCCTGTCATCTCCATCAGTTTCTTCCCTGAGTGCTGTAGATCAGATCACTTTCCCCTCATTTATAATTGAGAGGAAGATGTAGGTGCAGTCTGCAGAACCAAAATGAATTAGCTGCTGGTATTTTTAGCTTGCCCTCTAAAATTACATTGAGGAGCCTTTTCAGAACAGGTAAAGGTATCCGACCATGCTATTAGTGATAATGTTTTATCTAAAGTTGATACAAAGGAACATGACAAAGGGTGTTTGTTGAAGTTTCAACTAAGTTAAATATGAATTGAAGACAGACCTAATGGATTGATGCATCTTATGCACAAGGTCTGTGCAAGGATCCCCCTCCCTACAAGTATGCACATTTTGCCACGGGGGGAAAAAGGTTTTATTAGCTAATTTTCTGCAATTCTGCCAAGAGTGTGCAAAGCTGTCATCAAGGCAAAGACTGGCTACTTTGAAGAATCTCAAATATATTTTGATTTGTCTGACACTTTTTTGGATACTACAGTATACGATTCCATATGTATTAATTCATAGTTTGCCTTCACTATTATTCTACAATGTAGAAAATAAAAAAAAGAAAGAAAGAAAAGCCCTTGAATGAGTACAGTAGGTGTCCAAACTTGACTGGTACTGTATATATTTTTTATAAATGAATCTCTGAGAACTAACAATGACCAAAATAAAAAATAGTCGTTCAGCGAGAATTTAAAAATTCCATAATGAATTTAGCAGAATAGATTCTGTTATCATGTTTGAGCAAAATAACACAGAATTAGCCATGCCAAAATGCATAGAAATGTAGGAAGTTTTCTTTAAAAATCAACATTTTCTTTCAGTTGAATGGAGAAATTTGTAGAATTGCAGGGAATTGGCCTAAAAATAAAAACAATTCTCTACACCACCAAGATTCTCCTGTGCCAATGGGCCGACAGTGCCACTGCCAGGCCCCCTGTCACGCCCACCACATAAGTCCCCTTTAGATCCAGAAAAAGTATTGATGTATTTGTGTCTTTTGGAGGGGTTTGGTTAAAAGCAGAAGCCAAATTTCAGTTGGACCTTGTGTGCAATTGACCAATAAGGTGATTTTAATCTTCCAGCATTGTGTGATCCTCTGCATGTTTCTTTGAAGTCATTTGGGTGCTTATTTGTCTGAAACGTGTTTCACATATTCTAACTCCCCGAGACACCCTCAGAGTGGGGTCACAGCAAAGGTTGCCATTATCAAGAGCAACCCTGGAGCAATTAGGGTTAAGTGCCTTGCTCAAGGGCACATCGACCGAATTTTCACCTTGTCAGCTCAAAGATTCAAGTTAGCAACCTTTCGGTTGTTGGCCCAATGCTCTAACCACAAGGCTACCTGTACCTGCCACCCTACCTGCCAATCAGCCCTCTTTGCTCTGTTTTCAAAGTAATTCTTTATCCTGACAAAATTATCTGCTGTGCCTTCCTTGTTGCTTACAGAATCCATCAGCTCTCTCACACTGTACTCCCCGGCACCTCATACAGCATCATTAAAGGCCTATAGCTGCTGAAATGAGAATTTATCATAACATTTTGATTATCAATTCTAGTTTCAGCAGCTATGGGCTAAGCTCATTTCTGATTTAAATTTCCCGACTTCAAGCAGGCATATATCAGTGTCACCTGTCAGTGTTCTGTGGTAATAAAGGACAAAAACAGCCAGCTTTAGCCCAAATAGGAGATAATGCCTTTCAGAAAATGAAATAATTTAACACCTTCAAAGATGACGGAACACAAATTACTTGGAATAGTTTATTTGGTCAATTTCAACTAAGTTTTGCTATGGATATAACGTACTTTAAGATACACTACATGACCAAAAGTATGTGGACACCTGCTCGTCGAACATCTCATTTCAATATCATGGGCATTAATATGGAGCTGGTCCCCCCCTTTGCTGCTACAACAGCCTCCACTCTACTGGGAAGGCTTTTCACTAGATGTTGGAGCATTAGTGAGGTTGGGCACTGATGTTGAGCGATTACGCCTGACTTGCATTCGGCGTTCCAATTCATTCCAAAGATGTTCGATGGGGTTGAGGTCAGGGCTCTGAAGGCCAGTCAAGTTCTTCCACACCGATCTTGACAAACCATTTCTGTATGGACCTCACTGCACGGGGGGCATTGTCATGCTGAAACAGGAAATGGCCTTCCCCAAATGGTTGCCACAAGGATGGAAGCACAGAATCTGCTAGAATGTCATTGTTTGCTGTAAAGTTAAGATCTCCCTTCACTGGAACTAAGGGGCCTAGCTCGAACCATGAATAAACACCACATGCCATTATTCCTCCTCCACCAAACTTTACAGTTGAAACTATGCATTTCAGGCAGGTATCGTTCTCCTGGCATTCGCCAAACCAGATTTGTCTGTCGGACTGCAGAGAACATATTTCCAGTCCCCCAGAGTCCAATGGCGGCGAGCTTTACACCCTTCCAGCCGACACTTGTCATTGCGCATGGTGATCTTAGACTTGTCTGAGGCTGCTCGGCCATGGAAACACATTTCATGAAGCTCCCAACGAACAGTTATTGTGTTGACGTTGCCTCCAGAGGCAGCGGCTGAGCCTTTGTTGCTCCTAGACATTTCCACTTCACAATATCAGCACTTACAGTTGATCGGGGCAGCTCTAGCAGGGCAGAAATGTGATGTGCTGACTTGTTGGAAAGGTGGCATCCTATGACAGTGCCCTGTTTAAAGTCACTGAGCTCTCCAGAAAGTCCATTCAACTGCCATTGTTTGTCTATGGAGATTGCACCTGTCAGCAATTGGTGTGAAATAGCCGCGTCAACTAATTTGAAAGGGTGTCTACATACTTTTGTATATATAGTGTACAGCTTACTGCTGAGTGTCAGTAACAGACATTATGGACAAATCCAATAGACAGATGTATAGTATTGGCTCCCTTCAGCAGGTGAATAAAACATCAGATCAGTGGCAATTTTAGAATGTAAATCTTGTTGTGGAAAACTCCCCCAATGTTTGTCTTATGCTTGCCAGCAAAACCACTACACAACACAACACATTACTTGCACTATAATGGTGACATACGGTGCACACAAACTGTTAGGGCCTACATAATGCTGTCCCAATAGCAGAGTTCCAACAGCAGTCCCAACACCTTACTACTGCTACACCTGGCTATCAGCGGAAACTTGTCTGGCAGGCAAACAGTTAATTCAGCCTTGTTTACTGCCTTTTAAAATAACATGGCTTATAAGGCTGACTTGCTTAAATAAATGTGGTTTCTACTGACAATTGAGATGTACACACTATGGCATAAGGGGACAACGAGTGGATAAGAGGCAATCTGTCATTTCGATTAGGACATTAATGAGCGAGCTAGAACGGACCTAGTCAATATTAGTAGTCAAAACTATTAGTTCAGCAACATAATTCAGAACATGGGCCATTCTTACAGTATTCTCCCTGTACACCAATTCAGAACCGTGGGATAAATAAGGGGGGCAATGAAAGCTCTTACAATATTCAATGATGACATTTCTCTAAAACAGACTATAGGCTACATGTGCACCACCAAGTCAGAATAGTAGGCTAATTTATGTAGGCTAAGTCTAATGTAACTCTATCGCAGCACCCAAGGGGCTTGAGACATTTTTTATTCTCCTCGTTGATTTTGTGGTGACGCAGTGTCCCCATGAGTGACAGAACACTAAGCCAATCACGGCACAACTACAGAACATTACCAACCCCTACATTCCATATTTTCCGCTGGCTGCCCCACCACCACAGAAAGCACTGAGCTAGGCTGAAACACCTGCATTTTGGAGCTGCCTTACCCAAGAAAGCAAAAAAGAGACCATGTTTCCATGCTTTATTAACTCAATTATATATTTTTTTACATTGTTTGCAAACTGATATGTGACACGTATTAATGCCAAAATAACATGCAAAACAGGCAATTATTATTTTAATGTCCCCACCTAGGCCATCATTGTAAATAAGAATTTGTTCTTAACTGACTTGCCCAGTTAAATAAAGGTTTAATAGAAATAAAAAATAAAACTTCCCTAAATGAGGGGTCACCACTGCATCAGATTAATGTGAAATATAAGCATATTACTTTTTAATTTAATGCAGCCCTTCACTGTGCCTTTTCCTCACGTTACAGGATACTGTCATAATTACTTCTGTACTGTAGTGTAACAGGAATGGGCAAAAAATAGAAACCTCAGTCATCTTCTACCTTTGGATTGTCTTTTCTTTTAGAAGAGATTTGAATTGCCTTTCATAAGACAGGAAAGGGGATGGATAGCTAGTGGTTTTGGGCTTCACTCCCTGTCCAGGCCCAGTAATGGTCCTATTGAGGAGATGGGAGTTAATTTCCAAGGCAGTTTGTGAGTACAATGAGGAGCTCATCTCATCTCCTGTCACTCACTCAGACTCAGCAGCATCTCCACTATCTGACCGACATCTTTCTCCTCATTTGGCCTCGTTTCCCAGACAGAGCGAGCAGACAGTTCTGTGAAAGCTTCACTGTCTCCTGGCTGTAATTTCTCTATTATTCTGCTGCAAAATAGCACTTTAACAAATATAACACGACACACTCCATATGCAGCCTCTAATGTGCTTTGAACCAATCCAGAGGAAAGAAATGGACGTAGTGTGATATGACAGTATAATAAGGGGCTGAAAAATGTGATTGTGATAACATCAATTCTCACTACCCCTCTGGCATTAATTGAATCACTTGTATTAAGTGTGTCTAGCGAGCTGCTTTACTCAGATACAGTTCAGTCAGGGCTGTTTCCCCTCACTAGATATGTATGCATTGGTTTTTCAAAACATACATTTGCACCGAGCGTCCCGCTGAGAGCGAGAGAGTCTATTAAGGTCTCGCTAAATGCAATATCCGCTTCGCCTTTGCGTACAATCCTACCTAATGTAAAAAAGTGTGGCCGCTTTTTATTTATTCATCTCGGCCATGTTTTTCTTTATTTGCGCTGAGAGGCAGACCAGGGGAATATTGATTGTGTGTGTGTATCCATCGAAGAGCAGTTGGCGGCCAACTCCCATGGGGCCTCTCTGGGCTAGTGAGTCTCTCCAGGTTGAAATGACTGCCTGGGTGGACAAAAGGCTTCTCCGCTAAACCCTCTGGGACATTTGTGCTCTGAATTCTAGAAAACACTGTTCCTGTACCAAATTATTAGCATAATCCCAGTCTCAATAAGACTAAACAGAATATCTACTGTACAACATTGCTTATCCTTATTATTAGTAGATAGCCCTTTTGGGAAGTTATAGAGTCGGTTGTGGTGAGGTTGGTTGGTGTGTGGAGTAGTGAAGAAAACATGTAAACTCCTAAGCCATTTCTCACATTGATATATGTATGGAGGCTTAAGAGAGATTTAAATAATTCAAAGCACTTGGGCCGCCATAATCAGCTTGCATGCCCAAGGAGGCAGCCTGATGGAGTTAACAGTGAGACGGATTGCACAGCCCACATGCATAATTAAGAGGTTTTGGGGAGTTTGGATGGAGAACCTTTTTTAATGACAGATGTGGTCAGATGGTGGAGAGGTCTTGTATCTCTTCCTGTAAGGAAGTATGAAGTGTGTAGTATGTTTGTGTTGGAGGCTGAAATTCTTCCTGTGAGAAGCAACCACACACATTTCTTTGTATTCAAACAAAGCAATTAGCTTGAATCCAAGTATAGCTATTGCTCCTTTCTAGTCTTTTGTAGAGTGCATCGTAACTAAATAGTGTACAAGTTTTTGATTTGGGAAGGTTTGTAGATTGAAGCATTATAAATCACGTGTTCCATCGATCTCTATGCCACCGCACTCTACAGTTATAGGCTCACATGACAAGACTACTGACTGCTCAGTCCGGTCACCAACTGTATCAGATCTACAGTCATGGCACAAGATAGCTTCTCAGTCCCCAGTTCCACTGCATCAAACCCATAGACAGCAGAAACAGACAGGCAGAGCGACCTTGACCTCTGGCTTCCCCATGGCGTGTCACAGTGTCACTTTCCTCTGTTCATGTGGGGAACACAGATGGCATGGCCCTGGCCCCAGTGACAAGGGAGGGCAAAGGGCTGTCTGTCAGCACACAGTACATGGAGAGGATGCCTGTATTTGAAACAATGTCTGCCAGAGGCTCATTTCCAAAAACTAAAGCCAGCCTGCAGCAGACCCACCAAGGCCAATCATGATCACACAGATGTGATTTCCCTCAATGTTTGACAAACAAACTGATTATTCACTGAGTAAGGAAGGCAGTGGCAATCACAGAGATAGCTATTGATAATGCAAGCATACAGAATACAATAGAGTATACAGTTGAAGTCGTAAGTTGACATACACCTTAGCCAAATACATTTAAACTCAGTTTTTCACAATTCCTGACATTTAATCTGAGTAATAATTCCCTGCCTTAGGTCAGTTAGGATCACCACTTTATTTAAAAAATGTGACATGTCAGAATAATAGTAGAGAGATGGATTTATTTCAGCTTTCATTTCTTTCATCACATTCCCAGTGGGTCAGAAGTTTACATACACTCAATTAGTATTTGGTAGCATTGCCTTCGAAATTGTTTAACCTAGGTCAAATGTTTCGAGTAGCCTTCCACAAGCCTCCCACAATAAGTTGGTTGAATTTTGGCCCATTCCTCCTGACAGAGGTGGTGTAACTGAGTCAGGTTTGTAGAACTCACATACTTTTTCAGTTCTGCCCACAAATGTTCTATAGGATTGAGGTCAGGGCTTTGTGATGGCCACTCCAATACCTTTGTTGTCCTTAAGCTATTTTGCCACAACTTTGGAAGTATGCTTGGGGTCATTGTCCATTTGGAAGACACATTTGCGACCAAGCTTTAACTTCCTGGCCGATGTCTTGAGATGTTGCTTCAATATATCCACATAACTTTCCCCCCTCATGATGCCATCTATTTTGTGAAGTTCACCAGCCCCTCCTGCAGCAAAGCACCCCAACGGCATGATGCTGCCACCCCCGTGCTTCACAGTTGGGATGGTGTTCTTCGGCTTGTAAGCCTCCCCCTTTTTCCTCCAAACATTACGATGGTCAGTATGGCCAAACAGTTCTATTTTTGTTTCATCAGCCCAGAGGACATTTCTCCAAAAAGTACGATCTTTGTCCCCATGTGCAGTTGCTAACCGTAGTCTGGCCTTTTTTTATGGCGGTTTTGGATGAGTGGCTTCTTCCTTGCTGAGCAGCCTTTCAGGCTATATCGATATAGGACTTGTTTTGCTGTGGATATAGATACTTGTGTACCTGTTTCCTCCAGCATCTTCACAAGGTCCTTTGCTGTTGTTCTGGGATTGATTTGCGCTTTTCGCACAAAAGTACGTTCACCCCTAGGAGATGCTTTGGTCCGATTCTTGCGACTCCTCGTCAGAAGAAGAGGACGAGCGTTACAGAAACACCCACCACAAGAGGACCAAGCAGCGTGGTAACGGGCAGCAGCAGCAGCGATCGCAGGACTCCTGGACATGGGAGGAGATTCTGGATGGCAAGGGACCCTGGGCACAGGCTGGAGAATATCGCCGCCCCAAGGCTGAGCTGGAGGCAGCGAAAGCCGAGAGGCGGTGGTATAAGGAGGCAGCACGGCAGCGCGCTTGGAAGCCCGAGAGGCAGCCCCAAATAGTTATTGGGGGTGGCACACGGGGAGTGTGGCTAAGTCAGGTAGGAGACCTGAGCCACCTCCCCGTGCTTACCGTGTAGAGAGAGGGACCGGGCAGGCACCGTGTTATGCCGTGAGGTGCACGATGTCCCCGGTGCGCGTGCATAGCCTGGTGCGGTACATTGCAGTGCCTCGTATCGGCAGGGCTAGAGTGGGCATCAAGCCAGGTGCCATGAAGCCGGCTCTGCGCATCTGGTCTCCAGTGCGTCTCCTCGGGCTGGGGCACATGGCACCAGCCCTACACATGGTGTCCCCGGTTCACCAGCACAGCCCAGTGCGGGCTATTCCACCTCACCGCACTGGCCTGGCTACGGGGAGCATTCAGCCAGGTAGGGTTGGGCAGGCTCGGTGCTCGAGACCTCCAGTGCGCCTTCACGGTCCGGTCTATCCGGTGCCACCTCCACGCACCAGCCCTCCGGTGGCAGCCCCCCGCACCAGGCTGTCTCTCCGTCTCCTTCCTACCGGTGCTCCCGCCTGCCCAGCGCTGCCAGAGTCTCCCGTCTGTCCGGCGCTGCCGGAGTCTCCCGCCAGTCCTGCACTGCCGGAGTGTCCCGCCTGTCCAGCGCTGCCGGAATCTCCCGTCCATTCGGGACCCATTGCTAGGGTCCCCATTCCGAGGTCGGCTGCGAGGGTCGCCGCTCGAAAGAGGCCACGGAATTGATTGAGGAGGCAGACAAAGACTATGGATGAGTGGGGTCCAAGTCCCGCGCCAGAGCCGCCACCGCGGACAGACGCCCACCCAGACCCTCCCTATAGATTCAGGTTTTGCAGCCGGAGTCACGCACCTTCGGAGGGGTACTGTCACGTTCTGACCTGAGTTCCTTTGTTATGTCTTTGTTTTAGTATGGTCAGGGCGTGAGTTGGGTGGGTTGTCTATGTTATGTTTTCTATGTTGTGTTTTTGCATTTGGCCTGATATGGTTCTCAATCAGAGGCACGTGTCGTTTGTTGTCTCTGATTGAGAATCATACTTAGGTAGTCTTTTCCCACTTGTGTTTCGTGGGTGTTTATTTTCTGTCTTTGTGTATGTCACCAGACAGGACTGTTTCGTTTCGTATCATTCTCGTTGTTATTTTTGTTTTAGTGTTCTGAGTTGAATAAATATCGTCATGAACACGTACCACCTTGCGCTTTGGTCCGATCTTTGCGACTCCTCGTCAGAAGAAGAGGACGAGCGTTACATACGTGTACATATTACCTCAACAACCGTTGCCCCCGCATATTGACCCTGTACATAGTCTGCTATTGTTTTTTACTGCTGCTGTTACTTTTACTCTTATTCTGGCCTTGTTTTTTTTAAACTGCATTGTTGGTTAGGGGCTCGTAAGTAAGCATTTCACTGTTGTATTTGGCGCATGTGACTAATAAAATTTGATTTGATTTACTTGACAGAAGACATTAGCTGAATCTTTTTTAAATACCACACAAATGACTGAAATGAGTGGCTACTCTGAGATCCATCTGGTCTTGCATTCAAACAAACAATAAACCAGGTCAATGAAGCTACAATATTAGGAGGCAATGTAAACTCAGCAAAAAAAGAAATGTCCCTTTTACAGGACCCTGTGATTCAAAGATAATTCTTAAAAATCCAAATAACTTCACAGATCTTCATTGTAAAGGGTTTAAACACGGTTTCCCATGCTTGTTCAATGAACCATAAACAATTAATGAACATTCCCCTGTGGAACGGTCGTTAAGACACTAGCAGCTTACAGACGGTAGGCAATTAAGGTCACAGTTATGAAAACAGGACACTAAAAAGGCCTTTCTACGGACTCTGAAAAACACTAAAGGAAAGATGCCCAAATGGTCCTTGCTCATCTGCGTGAATGTGCCTTAGGCATGCTGCAAGGAGGCATGAGGGCTGCAGATGTGGCCAGGGCAATATATTGCAATGTCCGTACTGTGAAACGCCTAAGACAGTGCTACGGGGAGACAGGACGGACAGCTGATCTTCCTCACAGTGGCAGACCACATGTAACAACACTTGCACAGGATTGGTACATCCAAACATCACACCTGCGGGACAGGTACAGGATGGCAACAACAACTGCCCGAGTTACACCAGGAACACAATCCCTCCATTAGTGCTCAGACTGTCCGCAATAGGCTGAGAGAGGCTGGGCTGAGGGCTTGTAGGCTTGTTGTAAGGCAGGTCCTCACCAGACACCAGTAACAACGTCGCCTATGGGCACAAGTCCGGATCTCAATCCCATTGAGCACGTCTGAGACCTGTTGGATCAGAGGGTGAGAGCTAGGGCCATTCCCCCCAGAAATGTCCGGGAACTTGCAGGTGCCTTGGTGGAAGAGTGGGGTAACATCTCACAGCAAGAACTGGCAAATCTGGTGCAGTCCATGAGGAGGAGATGCACTGCAGTACTAAATGCAGCTGGTGGCCACACCAGATACTGACTGTTACTTTGATTTTGACCCCCCTAACAGAAATGGAATAATGTGTCCCTGAACAAAGGGGGGGGGGCCCTTTGTTCAGGGACACATTATTCCATTTCTGTTAGTCACTTTTTCAGTTTATGTCTCAGTTGTTGAATCTTGTTATGTTCATACAAATATTTACACATGTTAAGTTTGCTGAAAATAAACGCAGTTGACAGTGAAAGGACATTTATTTTTTTGTTGAGTTTATATAGCGACACACTGAACAAAAATAAACACAAAAAAGATTTTACTCAGTTACAGTTCATAAGGATATCAGTCAACTGAAATACATTCATACAGTGGCAAGAAAAAGTATGAACCCCTTGGAATTACCTGGATTTCTGCATAAATTGGTCATCAAATTTGATCTTATCTTCATCTAAGTCTCAATAGACAAACAGTGTGCTTAAACTTGTAACACACTAAATATTGTATTTTTCTTGTCTATATTGAATACATAATTTAAACTTTCACTGTGTAGGTTGGAAAAAGTATGTGAACCCCTAGGCTAATGACTTCTCCAAAAGCTGGAGTCAGGAGTCAGCTAACCTGGAGTCTAATCAATGACACGAAATTGGAGA
Organism: Oncorhynchus mykiss; assembly: GCF_057628025.1. Taxonomy (NCBI): domain Eukaryota; kingdom Metazoa; phylum Chordata; class Actinopteri; order Salmoniformes; family Salmonidae; genus Oncorhynchus; species Oncorhynchus mykiss. The sequence continues at coordinate 34,961,590 of NC_143027.1, read as the reverse complement.
TGTTGGTTAGGGCTGCCTTCACAAGAAGCATTGCCTGATGTGAACCATGCCTCAAACAAAAGGGATCTCCAAAGACCTAAGACTAAGAATTGTTGACTTGCATAAAGCTGGAAAGGGTTACAAAAGTATCTCTAAAAGCCTTGATGTTCATCAGTCCACGGTAAGACACATTGTCCATAAATGGAAAAAGTTCAGCACAGGTCCTGGACAGCTTACTATCATCGGCGGAAAAATGAATTCCCAAGTTTATCAAGACATTTTGCAGGGGAATGTTAGGGTATCTGTCCGCCAATTGAAGCTCAACAAAAGTTGGACAACAGGACAACCAAAAACACAACTTCCTAATATTAAGAACATTACTTCTCTTTACAACAGGAGTATCATGAAAATAAACCACGGGGAATAGTGTCCTCTATTCGCTATTTAAGTGAATAGATGACATGTTCTTGTTTGTTCTGCCCCAGTTGAGACAGTTTTATGATAATGGTCCATTCTAAATCAAAACAAATTTCATACATATTATTTAGTATATGTAAAGACAAGATTAAAATCAACAAGTCTGATTGGTGACAATATTAGCCCATTTGATTCATTTTCAGGAGTTATTAGTGCAGTCATCATCTTTTTATATAAATATTTTCCCACGATAGCAATACTACTGATGTAATGTAGCTGTCATTCAATAGAACAATTTACCACACAGCTAAGAAGAACATTTGGTCATCATCGGGCCCTCCATTTAGTTGCTGAAAACTGACCTCCCTGGATTCCATCAGCTGCCACAACAAGATACAAATCAAGTGGTTGTTGATTCTATCCTCTCGCATGGCACATAGTAGATTCTTTACAAATACTCACAGCAGTTCCCAGATCAGTGTGAGAGATCACATGATCTCACAATGGTAGCTATTTACCAGCCTGCCCAGGACCCACTGATCCTAGACCAGTGTTCCAGTCAGAGAGGACATCATGATCTCGCCACCACAGTAGTTATTCACCAGTATGCAGCACAGCAGTGTGAAATAGCACCATACCAAATTACAGACCTGACACATTCCATTTACACACACACCCTCCTCTCGTACACTTCCAACAGACAGACAGACAAGACACAGCTGTGAGCTTGGAGCAACGGTCTATCCGGCTCAGCATCAAGCCTCCTGCTGATTGACAGTGCCTGAGGGCTCCCTCGTCTTGAATAACATACTATCATAATAATCATAATTGCGGATAATAATAACCTTCAAGGGAAATTGCTGGGCTAAATGAGGGTGCATTTACCTTGACACCTCTGGAGAAGAGAGAGAGCTGGCGTGACATGAAATGGGCCTGGTGGTGGGTGCTCAGCTCCAAATCAATTCTAATCTTTTTTGTCACATGCTTCGTAAACAACAGGTGTAGATTAACAGTGAAATGCTTACTTATGGATTCATTTTCCAACATATCAGAGTTAAAGATAAAAAATTGAGAGAGAGCGAGAGCCCGAGAGAGCGCGAGAGAGCGAGTGAGAGAGCAAGTGAGCAAGCAAGAGCGAATAAATGCACAGTTAAAAATGAATAACAAGTAAAAATAACATGAATATATATAGGGACTACCAGTACCGAGTCGATGTGTAGGGGTATGAGGTAATTTATGTATGGCGACTGTATATATATGGTGCCAGTCAAAAGTTTGGACACACCTACTCATTCAAGGGGTTTTCTTTATTTTTACTATTTTCTAAATTGTAGAATAATAGTGAAGCCATCAAAACTATGAAATAACACATATGGAATCATGTAGTAACCAAAAAAAGTGTTTAACAAATAAAGATACTTCAAAGAAGCCGCTCTTTGCATTGATGACAGTTTTGCACACTCTTTGCATTCTCTCAACCAGCTTCACCTGGGATACTTTTCCCGCAGTCTTGAAGGAGTTCCCACATATGCTGAGCACTTGTTGGCTGCTTTTCCTTCACTGTGCGGTCCAACTCATCCCAAAACATCTAAATTGGGTTGAGGTTGGTTGATTGTGGAGGCCAGGTCATCTGATGCAGCACTCCATCACTCTCCTTCTTGGTCAAATAGCCCTTACACAGCCTCGGGGTGTTGGGTCATTGTCCTTTTGAAAAACAAATGAGTCCCACTAAGCACAAACCAGATGGGATGGCTTATCGCTGCAGAATGCTGTGGTAGCCATGCTGGTGTGCCTTGAATTCTAAATAAATCAGTGTCACCAGCAAAGCACCTCCACACCATCACAACTCCATGCTTCATGGTGGGAACCACACATGCAGAGATCATCCGTTTGTTCACCTACTTTGTGTCTTACAACGACATGGCAGATAGAACAAAAAATCTCAAATTTGGACAGATTTCCAATGGTCTAATGTCCATTGCTAGTATTTCTTGGCCCAAGCAAGTCTCTTCTTATTGGTATCCTTTAGCAATTCAACCATGAAGGCCTGATTCACGCAGTCTCCTCTGAACAATTCATGTTGAGATGCGTCTGTTATTTGGGCTGTAATATCTGAGGCTGGTAACTAATGAACTTATTCTCCACAGCAGAAGCAACTCTGGGTCTCCCTTTCCTGTCGCGGTCCTCATGAGAGCCAGTTTCAACACAGCGCTTGATGGTTTATGTAACTGCACTTGAAACTTTCAAAGTTCTTAAAATTTTCCCGAATTGACTGACCTTCATATCTTAAAATAATGGACTGTCATTTCTCTTTGCTTATTTGAGCTGTTCTTGCCATAGTATGGACTTGGTCTTTTAATAAATAGGGTTATCTTCTGTATACCACCCCTACCTTGTCACAACACAACTGATTGGCTCAAAGGCATTAAAAAGGGAAACAATTCCACAAATTAATTAAGGCACACCTGTTAATTGAAATGCATTCCAGGTGACTACCTCATGAAGCTGGTTGAGAGAATTCCAAGAGTGTGTAAAGCTGGCTACTTATAAAATATATTTAGATTTGTTTAACAATTTTTTGTTACTACATGATTCCATATGTGCCATTTCATAGTTTTGATGTCTTCACTATTATTCTACAATAGGATAGATAAGACAGTAGCAGAAGTGAATGTGTGTTTGCCCAGATAGCCATTTATGGCTTGGGGTAGAAGCTGTTCAGTGTCCTGTTGGTTCCAGACTTGGCACACTGGTACCGCTTGCCATGTGGTAGAAGAGAGAAGAGTCCATGGCTTGGGTGGCTGGAGTCTTTGTGTATTTTTTGGGCCTTCCTCTGACACCACATGTTTAGAGGTCCTGGATGGCAGGGAGCTTGGCCCCAGTAATGTATTGGGCCGTCCTCACCACCCTCTGTAGCGCCTTGCGGTTATGTGCCTTGCAGTTGCCGTACCAGGCGTTGATGCAGCCAGTCAAGATGCTCTCAAATGGTTCAGCTTTAGAACTTTGAGCATCTGAGGGCCCATGCCAAATCTTTTCAGCCTCTTGAGTGGGAAGAGGCACTGTTGTGCCCTCCTCACTACATCCCCATCGATGTGGATGGGGCCGTGCTCGCCCCTCCATTTCTTGATGTCCACGATCAGCTCCTCTGTCCTTTGCTGACTTTGAAGGAGAGGTTGTGTCCTTGCACCAAAATGCCAGGTATCTGATCACCTCCCTATAGGCTGCCACATCGTCGTCTGACCAGTCTTACCTCTGTCGGGTTGTCAGCAAACGGTGTGTGGGTAGTGAGTTGAAACAGTAGTGGGTGAACAGAGAGGACGGCACTAAGCACACACCCCTGAGGGGCCCCCGTGTTTATGGTCAGCGTTGCGGATGTGTTATTGCCTACCCTCACCGCCTGGGGGCGGCCTGCCAGAAAGTCCAGGATCCACTTGCAGTGTCCTGAGATTGTTGATGAGCTTGGATTGGACTATGGTGTTGAATGCTGAGCTGTAGTCACTGAACAGCATTCTTCCATAGGTATTACTTTGTCCAGGTGGGTGAAGGCATGGTTGAATGCAATAGAGATTGTGTCATCTGTGGATCTGTTGGGACGGTATGCAAATTGGAGTGGGTCCAGGCTGTCTGGGATGATAGTGTTGATGTGAATCATGACTATCAAATCGTACTACACCAGCTCTGACACTCGTTGGATGTGGGAGGGCTTGCAAAATATTAGACTACAAAGGGAAGCACAGCCGAGAGCTGCCCAGCGACACGAGCGTACCAGACGAGCAAAATAACTTATATGCTCGATTAGAGGCAAGAAACACTGAAACATGCATGAGAGCATCAGCTGTTCCGGATGACTGTGTGATCACGCTCTCCGCAGCCAATGTGAGTAAGACCTTTAAACAGGTCCAAATTCACAAGGCCGCAGGGCCAGACAGATTATCAGGACGTGTACTCCGAGCATGCGCTGACCAACTTGCAAGTGTCTTCACTGACATTTTCAACCTCTCCCTGTCTGAGTCTGTAATGCCAACATTTTTTAAGCAGACCTCCATAGTCCCTGTGCCCAAATAAGTGAAGTTAACCTTCTTAAATGACTACCAACTTGTAGCACTCACATCTGTAGCCATGAAATGCTTTGAAAGGCTGGTCATGGCTCACATCCATGCCATTATCACAGAAATCCTAGACCCACTCCAATTTGCATACTGCACCAATGGATCCACAGATGATGCAATATCTATTGCACTCCACACTGCCCTTTCACACCTGGACAAAAGGAACACCTATGTGAGAATGTTATTCATTGACTACAGCTCAGTGATCAACACCATAGTGCCCTCAAAGCTCATCACTAAGCAAAGGACCCTGGGACTAAACACCTCCCGCTGCAACTGGATCCTGGACTTCCTGACAAGCCGCCCCCAGTTGGTAAGGGTAGGTAAAAACACATCCGCACGCTGATCCTCAACATGGGGGCCCCTCAGGGGTGTGTGCTCAGTCCCCTCCTGTACTCCCTGTTCGCTCATGACTACACGGCCAGGCACGACTCCAACACCATCATTAAGTTTGCTGATGACATAACAGTGGTAGGCCTGATCACCGACAACGATGAGACAGCCTATAGGGGAGGAGGTCAGGGACTTGACCGTGTGGTGCAAGGACAAAAACCTCTCCCTCAACGTGATCAAGACAAAGGAGATGATTGTGGACTACAGGAAAAGGAGGACCGAGCACACCCCCATTCACATCGACGGAGCTGTAGTGGAGCAGGTTGAGCGCTTCAAGTTCCTTGGCATCCACATCACCAACAAACTAACATGGCCCAAGCATACCAAGACAGTTGTGAAGAGGGCACATTCCCCCTCAGGAGACTGAAAAGTTTTGGCATGGGTCCTCAGATCCTCAAAAAGTTTTTTACAGCTGCACCATCGAGAGCATCCTGACGGGTTGCATCACTGCCTGGTATGGCAACTGCTCGGCCTCGAACCACAAGTCACTACAGAGGGTAGTGCGTACGGCCCAGTACATTGCACGGGCCAAGCTTCCTGCAAAACCAGGACCTCTATATTGGGCGGTGTCAGAGGAAGGCCCTAAAAATGGTCAAATACTCCAGCCACCCTAGTCATAGACTGTTCTCTCTGCTACCGCACGGCAAGTGGTACCGGAGCGCGAAGTCTAGGTCTAGGTCCAAGAGGGCGAAGTCTAGGTCCAAGAGGGTTCTAAACAGCTTCTACCCCCAAGCCATTAGACTCCTGAACAGCTAATCAAATGGCTACCTAGACTATTTGCATGGCCACCCCTTCTACGCTGCTGCTACTCTGTTATTATCTATGCATAGTCATTTTAACAACTCTACATGTACATATTACCTCAATTACCTCGACACCGGCGCCCCCGGTGTATATAGTGCCGCTATTGTTATTGTAATGGATTTCCTCCTCTTCGTCTGAGGAGGTGTAGTAGGGATAAGACCAAAGCGCAGCGTGGTAAGTGTTTCTGATGATTGATTCAAAACTAACTGAACACTGAAATACAAAACAATAAACGATGTGAACAAAACGAAAACCGAAACAGTACCGTGTGGCCCAAACACTCACACGGAAACAAACACCCACAAACCAAAAGTGAAACCCAGGCTACCTAAGTATGATTCTCAATCAGGGACAACGATTGACAGCTGCCTCTGATTGAGAACCATACTAGGCCGAACTCAAAACCCCAGCATAGAAAAACACACATAGACTGCCCACCCAACTCACGCCCTGACCATACTCAAACAAAGACAAAACAAAGGAACTAAGGTCAGAACGTGACAGTTATAGTATTTGCTGCAGCTATTTAGTCATTTGTTTTTCTTATTACTTTTAGGGGATATTTTCTTAAAACTGCATGTTTGGTTAAGGGTTTGTAAGTAAGCATTTCACTGTAAGGTCTACACCTGAGGTATTCGGCGCATGTGACAAATACAATTTGATTTGATTTGACTAGCGATAGTCATTTGGGCAGGTTACCTTGGCGTTCTTGGTGGTCTGCTTGAAAAAAGTTGGTATTATAGTTTAAAGGTCTTACTCACATCGGCTATGGAGAGCGAGATCACACAGTTGCCCGGAAAAGCTGGCGCTCTCGTGTATGGTTCAGTCTTGCTGGCCTCGAAGCGAGCATAAAATGTATTTAGCTCGACTGGTAGGCTCGCGTCTCTGGGCAGCTCGTGGTCTGGAATCCTTTTGTAATCCATCATAGTTTGCAAGCCCTGCAACATCCGCCAAGCGTCATAGCCGGTGTAGAAGGATTTGATCATAGTCCGGTATTGATGACTTGGATGTCGTAGCGGGATCTCATGAGCGTCCGGATTAGTGTCCTGCTCCTCTAAAGCAGCAACTCTAGCCTTTAGCTCAGTGTGGATGTTGTCTGTAATCCATGGCTTCTGGCTGAGGTACATGCATACGGTCACTGTGGGGACAACGTCGTTGATGCACTTATAAATGAAGCCGCTAACTGACGTGGTAATCTCCTCAATGTTATCGGATGAAACCTGAAACATATTTCAGACTGTGCTAGCGAAACAGTCCTGTAGTTTAGCATCCGCTTCATCTGACCACTTCCGTTTGAGTTCTTCCTGTGAGTTTCTGCATTTCTGTGTGGGGCAAAAGTGATCTAGAGTTTTGACGCCTCTCGTTGCACGGTTGATATACCCGTAAAAAATGTGGATTTCAGTTTCCCTCTAAGTGGAAATGCCATGGCTGAGAGAGTGGGCATATCTGTCTGCCAACTCAGCTGCCCTTGAGCTAAGGAGAACCTCCTCCATATCCAACGGATTCTATGCTCTCTCAAACACTCACGCATTCCTTCCCTTCAATATAAATGGTGCCCAAAGCCATCCTCCCTTTCATCCTAGCTTTCACACATGGGGAACTTTGATCTTTGTCTCACCTCAGGCTAATAGAAGGCTAAATTCCATTGGAAAGTGGAATGTGGCTATTCTGGAATTATTGTGTTGGAGTTCCTTATTGGGCCATTTATAGAACATGGTTCTAGGTGCTAAAATGTGTGAATGTTTAACAACTCTTAATGGTAGCCTGGAGGGCCTGTTTTATGTGTGCTACTAAAAGTAATTTTGAATGGGGGGTGGCAGGTAACCTAGTGGTTATGGAGGCGAGCCAGCAACGCAAGGATTTCTGGTTCAAATCCTGGGTCAAACAGGAGAAATATGTCAGGCAGTGAGTTGTCAATGAAATTCTAGACGCCATTGCCTTGAGCAAGGCACTCAACTACTCAATGAGCACCCAATGTGGCGCCAACCTGCATGTCAGGAGGGGTTGGGATAAAGCCAAGTCAAATTTCAGTTTACAAATAAAGTGATCTGAATATATTGTGTTGAAATGTGCCTGTATTTTACATCAGTAAACTGAAATACAGTACCTCCATTATATGTGAATGACAGAAAAAAACTCTACTTCAAAAAACATGAGGCAAACTGTTGGGAGCTGTCCAAGGGAGCTGTTCCCTGAGGCTCCAGCCCCTTATGTCACGTGCTGTTAATGGCTCTCTCTATTGCAAAGTCAACATCAACGCTCTCTTCTGAGAATGAAATACTTCTGTCTGCGTCGTAAGTCTGTCTAAAGTCTTGAAATATGTCTCTCCTCGGACCACCTCGGAGCGGAACCGAACATTAGTGCTGATGTTTGTGTTATGGCTGGGGATTCTGGGGAAATTGCCGCTTTGAGTCTGGTGAGCCTCTGAACACAACTCTACTTTTCCCCACTGCCCACCTTACCTCTGGCTCCACAACAGCGGAATCAGTAACTTTTTTCTGCACGGTAACAGCTGATGAATCCATACCCATTTTTCTACCCAATAAAAAAACAACGGCACAAAAAAGCAGTATTGATTGCACCCAGGTTGAATTCTTCTCTTCCACCCACTGAAGCATGTCTGGGCTATGAAGTCATAAACCCCACCTTGTCCTCCTGTTGGAGGGATCACTAATACATGTGTGTGTGTAGGAGTGAGTGAGATTTCACAGCCATAGTGATTTCAGATGGCAAGCCTTTCCATCTAACCTGACCTTTATCCCTTTTCTTTAAAAAAGCATATATCGTGTATTTTTATTTTTACCAAACTGTATTTACTCAAACCAACAATCATCAAACCTGTGTCAACATTCGAGCACAAGACAAAAGGTGGTGCCAGGCGGAGATAATTTTGATGTTTATTTTTCTGCGTGGTGTGTTCTAGGCTAAGCCAGGCACAGCCCCTAGTAGTGTAGGGACAGAGGCCACAGAGAGGAACCAGCCGTGTCACAACAATAGGGACATTCAGCCCCCTGACAGGAAAGGATAAGACTTGCTGCTGCTGAAAAGTGCTTGACACATGCTGTTAGCATTCGTCCTCTTTTGGGGAGGCACTCAGCTGCCATCACAGCAGAGGTTATTTCTCTCTACAACATTGTAGTAAACATTGTGACCTTCTGAACTCTGGCTGCCACTAGCTGCCTGCCTGCCGGTGGTGCGCTGTTGTCCTCCGCTGTGGCTGGCTCCTGAAACATTCCAGTAATGCCATTGTGCAGCGTTACTGTTCACACCTAGAATACAATGGCTGGGAAGCAGAATGAATTAAGAGACGTGATTATCATAATTTAAATAGAACATTATGGTTTCAAATACAGTATATGGTAAATGGTGTGTTTGTGACATGTTTGTAAATGAAGAGCTTAAACAATTTCACAAGGTCTAAACTATATAGTTACATGCTGAGGAACCAAGTTAGGGATGATCATTTCAACAGGCGGTTGGTAAATACGGCTAAGAGTTTCTTCTGTGTGTGATTTTACATAGTGGTTTAATACCAAAACATATGATTTATTCGTGTTAAGCCAGAATTGAGATATAAAGAAGAGAAAATCTTGTATCGAGGGAAATCTCAAACAAAGCCATCACTATCTCCAACACATTTACACCTCCAACTCCAACTCTTTTTGATATCTTGTTATTGGGAGGTTCTAATTAATACCACAATGATCGTATAAATGACTGACTCCCTATCAGTATCAAACAAATAGTCACCAATTATTGGCACCCTTGATGAAGATGAGCAAAAAAAGATATCAAAAAAATAAATAAAAGATCAAATGAATAATACCGCCTGAGCTTTTTTTATTGCATGCAATGTATATATTTTTTATTATATTATTTTGTACTAATACATTTGCTTAGACAAAGAGATTTAGTTTACCAAGCAATACTTTTAATTAAGATGAAGATTTCTCTTAAAAAAGTGTAACGCTCGTCCTCTTCTTCTGACGAGGAGTCGCAAGGATCGGACCAAAGCGCAGCGTGGTAAGTGTTCATGTTTTATAATTTTAATGAAACAAAACTGAACACTGAAATACAAAACAAACGTGAAGTAATCAAACCGAAACCGTGTGGCACAAACACTAACACGGAAAATAAACATAGACTGCCCACCCCAACTCACGCCCTGACCATACTAAAACAAAGAATAAAATAACGGAACTATGGTCAGAAAGGGACAAAAAGATAAGTCAGCCTGTTTTCAATACACCGGCACCTCACCTTGCGAGGATAATGACACTGAACCTTTCTAAAATGTTTTATGAGATTGGAGAACACATTGGGAGGGATCTTAGACCATTCCTCCATACAGAATCTTTCCAGATCCTTGATATCATTTGTCTGCTCTCTTTAATTCAAATGACGGGTTTTCAATGGGGTTCAAGTCCGGAACATACGTGGCCATTGCAAAATGTTGATGTGGTCAATTGACCATTTCTTTGTGAATTTTGATATGTGTTTGGGGTTATTGTCTTGATAGAAGATCCACTTGCGGTACTGGATAAAATTAATGACGCAGTTGGCCATAACCAGGGTCCCAGGACCAGCAGAAGCAAAATAGCCCCATAACAAAGATCCTCCACCATATTTCACAGTAGACCAGTAGGGGTTATTTTCTGCATATGCATCTTTCTTTCGGTGCCAAACCCACCGCTGGTGTGCGTGGCCAAAGTGTTCTATAATTTCAAATTACTTCTGAGGGGACTGTATAAAGATTTTAATACTATTGTATATTACCTTGGAAATAATAAACCAAATACTCCCAATGACTAATCTCATTTGATGTGCTGGATATTCCAGTGTAATAGAAGTGATTAGTTGAACAACACTTCTGGGATGAGTAACCATGTCTAGGACTTGGAGACTTATATAAGCTCCCCAAGCGAATGCCTAGGCCTTTGGGTCAGCGGGCTAGCTGGTTTGAATCCAGTCAGTCACACCAGTTACTGTACAATATGTCTTCAAAAATACACTCCTGGTAATATGTGAGATACTGCCACTGACAGATCTGGGTCAATCTTAGATAAGGAGTCTGCAGATGTCTTACATAATGCTATAGGGGCCAGAAGGGCAGCTAGCGAGCAGCCGAGCGGTGCTGTCAGACATTCCACACATGCCGTTTGATATATAGAGCACCCTCCATCTGCCATTAGCAGAACAATTAAATTCCAAACCTCTCCATGCTGTGCAACAGTAAGTGGATGTTTCACGCACTTTGAGTATATATTAAATGGGTTGTAGATTCTTACTGGGCTAATTGCTTGAAATTTTCGTGTTCATTATTGAGATGTCACGACCTGAATCAAAAGCAATTTCAATCATTTTAAATAGTGTCATTAGCTAGCTGGCTACAGTACTGGATACTGCTGCACCACTCCCACTTCATACAAATCATCCTTTTTTTCTTGATACCAGAAGTATTCCCGGAGTCATAAAACATTCAGTATGGATTACAGAATTACTGTTTGCTTTTTTCTTACAGCTCAGTTGGCATGTCAGCCTTATAAACTAAACTACATTAATCCTATTCGGGAAACCATACTTATTGATCTACTGTAAGTACTGTAGATATCTAATGACCGTTCAGAGATTTCCCCATAGAGATCGTAGGCAAACATTTGACATAATACACAAACTCAGCCTTAAATAGCGTCATCTCTGTTTGTGTGTGTGAGAGAGAATAGAGACAGGTAGAGAGGTTGCATGAAGAGTGTGTCACTGAAAAGAACCAACACATCAGTGGGCCTGACTGACAGGCAGGTTGATGAATGTGTGGGAGACAGCACCTCGGTCGGGATGCCCGGGTGAAAGGAAACCTGATTGCTATGGCAAATCACTTCTGCTATTACCTCTGTCAGGCATTATTTACTCTGTTACATAATGGAGGGAAATGGGACAGGTAACAATGAATACTCACACTTAATGGGGCAACAACGCTTAAGTTGTATTGTAAATGCTTCGGTGTTCCCTTAACTTTCCCTCCTATTGTTATGAGATTGGCCTATACAGTACTGGAGGTATTGTAAAAGACAGGATATTTGAACCAGTACTGTCAATGTGCTGTGGGCAAAACAGTGTAACATGAAGGCATAGCCTGGAGGTGATCAGTATCTATTTCAGTCTACGCTGTCAGAGTGAAATTTAACTACCTGGCATTCTGGATACATAGTAATGTAAATCCTGATTCAACGCATTGCATGGAGCTTTTGAATAGCCTTCCAAGCACTGAGCTTCTCCTCTCATCCTCTGCTCCCTTACCCATCCCTCAATCTTCTCCCTCTCACCCACTGACCCCCCTCTCTCATCCCCACCCCTGGCCCTCTCCTCTGTCCCCCTCTCCTCCATCCCTATAAGTGTTCAATTGGGTTGAGATCTGATGACTCAGACGGCAATGGCTTACATTGTTATCAAGCTCAAACCATTCAGTGACAACTCGTGCCCTGTGGATGGAGGCGTTGTCACCCACTCCCATCAGGATATAAATGATTCACCATGAAATAATTCACCATAGTTGAACACTCAGAATAGCTGTGTATTTATTGGCGTTTACCTTGCCCTCTAAGGGGTTGAGTGGCCTAAACCATGCCAGGAATATGCACCCCAAACAATAAGAGCCCTCATTTACTAAACTGTTTCATTATTTGGCAGTTACCTATACATGGGGTACATAGTGCAATAAAATGCTTGCTTTCGGATTCTCCTCTCAACAATGCAACAAAAATAGAAAAAAAAGTGAATAAAAGCTCAATGACTAAAAATAGGATGGAAATTGAGCAAATACATGAAGGCACACAGCTGAATTGAAATAGGATATACTATACTGTAAAAACACTTGTTTTGTTGGTATTTGACAATTGTCCTATGTTTGTTTCATACTGTACAATACATTGTGGCAAGGACATTTCTCATGATACAGACCAAATAACAGAAGTGAGACTGGGCTCAACCCACAGTGTTGTTTGCAAAGCCAGTACTTAAGAGGAAGTGGGAAACAGTCATTATGGGTTCCTTTTGAAAAGCCACAGAACAGCTAAAAATGGGGATCCTAATAAACTACACTAAACTGGGGATCCTAATAAATGTAACTAAAATAAAACAGACAGTCGCCCACAGCCAGTCAACCTTCATTTGTCCAAGGCTCTGTAACCGATATACTGCATGCATGTATGGACAACATTGTATCTCTTCCCCCATTCAGGTCATACACAGGGCATGTGACACAGCATTTATGGCATCTGCCCAATCACTGTGGCATATGCCTCCAGTCATCACTGTGCTGTATGCATCCTTATATCACAGCCATGTGGTGGAATTCCCGCTCTGACCCCTCACCTCTGATGGGTGGTCTGCGTGCACCTGATCTAATAACGACCACCAAATTCCCTGTGTTTGCTTGCCAAAAGTTCAGCCACTTTCATTTAGCATTTGAAGTCAAGAGGTGCTGGGTTTCTGGGGTGCTGGGTTGAAAAACATTAACATAGTACTACTCAGTCACTTCAATGCCATAACATTACCATCATTCCACAATCTCTTCCACTATCGTCATACATGTACCCCTTGCGGAAACAAGTGACGCCCTCATATCGACTGCACTCCATTCCTTGTATACAACAATGTGAACACAAGCTCATTCATGCCAAATAAAAGACCATCAAAAGCATCCCTGTCACACAGCAGCATAGTGAGGTAAACGGTTAACAGCTCCCATTTGAGTTTGTCAGATTGCTACACAGAATGACAATTCTGCGTCAGGCAGTAAACAAACCTCTTCTCCAGGCAGGCTCCCTGGGGACCTATGGCTATGATGGCTACATGCTTTTCTCTCAGGGGCTCCCCCCTCCCTCTGATTGTCTTTTACTTGCGTGTCTCCCCTGAGAGGAGCGGTCATATTGTTTCTTCCTCAAGCAGATGCTCTCCCCTCTCGTGCCCGTAATCTCACTGTCTGCTTTGCTGTGAGACAATATTCTGGCACTGCTGGCTGCGAGGTGATTTTTAAAGAGATGTCGCTGAGGAGGGTTTATTCACATCTTCTCTATGACACTGTAGCTGTACGGAAGACAGAAACTTGTTTATTTGGTGGCGGAGAGGAGAGACGGCTAAGAGCTACAATAAGACCAGACAGGATTGGTGACATAGGAATTGCTTTTATTACTCTAAGGTCAGAGACATTTATAATCCATGAGAGGATGCATAGCTGCCTGCGGGACAGGCCACCAGAGGAGATGTGGAGGTAGACTATGAGGCTGGCTGGTGCAGGTCAGGATTAGCATTGTGTCCAATCAATGCAACGGGCAACAACAAAATAATCAAAGCATATTATAATGGAGAATAGAACCCGTTTGTGTGGGGTAATAACTGTCGATATGGATCACGTCATTGTGTAAAATGCAGAGGATTTGAGGGAGAGACTTGGACTGACACCTGGTGGTTGTGGACAGCAGTACACCCTCTTGAACTAAACCTAATGAACACTCAGTCTCTCTGGGTGCGTCAGTCTCAATTTGCTCCACAACTCTGCTGTTGGATTAATAATCCGAAAAGCACCACTCCTCTATTGTAGATTAAACAACCAGTCTGTGCATTGGGTCAGAATCATGGCAGCCGCCATAGTGTTTTATAGCACGTTTGAAGAAACCATGTTTGAAAATGTATGCACTCACTACTGTAGTCACTCTGGATAAGAACATCTGCTAAATGACTAAAATGTTAAAAAGCATGGCTATGCATATTAGCATGGTACTTGTTCCTCATACATAGCCTACATTCCCTTCTCAGGGTAAACTGTTTACAATGCCACTAGGCAGCTGCTTCACGTCTGACTGAACATAATGACGCTGAAGGTTGTGTTGCCACCCTCCCGGTGACTGTCATTAGGCATGGATTAGGGCCTCTTTTGAAGTCAGGCTCCGCTTTGAAGAGCCTGCAATTCACATCCAAGCCGGAGCAATCCAGCCTCACTTAGGGTGCACCGCTGCTGCCACTCGCATTTCCACAACAGTGATTTCTGTTTGTTTGTTTGCCTTGTCAAAAATCTCAAAGGAGCATCTTAATGGTGCTTACAAAGCTTATAGAAAAATGGCTTAAAAGCCTCCTCTCAGCTTGCCTGTATACCACAGTGAAAGTACTCAGCCAGGCAGGCTGAGAGCGAGAGAACGAAATAGTGTGAGAGACCTGCGAGACCCAACAAGAAAACCAAATAATGTCGCTGAAAACAGAAGGGGAAACTAACAAACAGTCACTGACAACCAAAACAGGTGGGGATTCAGGAAGGGTTCTGAAAGACTCATAGGGGTGTCCACTGACAATTTACTAACAACTGGAACCTAAAAGACACCCACTAAATTTGCCCAAGTAGAGGAAAACAAAAGAAAAACCCACACCAAACAAAGACAAGGGGGGAAAAAGCAAAGCAGAGCAAAACAAAATCAGACAAAGGAATATTTTTCTCAAAAGCAAATAGGGTGTACCAACTAAAAGTGTTGACCCCCCCACATCTCTCAAAACAGCTGGAGCGCTGAGACAGCCATTCTTAAATAGCACCTTGACCAGCACTGGTGAAACACCTTCCCACTAACGAGATGGCAACCAGCACAGGTGTAACAAATACTGACTAACGAGGTGACAATAATTGGCGTGCCCTACGTGCTAACGAGCTATACATGCTAAAGTCCAACCTCAAAACGTAAATGGAAAAAAAACAAAACCTGAAAAAGCTTCAAAGGAACTAATATATCCTATATTTTTGTTGGTTCTGTTTGCTTACCACCAACAGAAAGGAAAATCCATTGCACACCATAACAACAATGCGTCACTACTTACACTACAGTTCAAAAGTAGTGACTATTGTAGCTGGAAAAAGATTATTTTTTTATGAAATATCTACATAGGTGTACAGAAGCCCATTATCAGCAACCATCACTCCTGTGTTCCAATGGCACGTTGTGTTAGCTAATCCAAATGTATCATTTTAAGAGGCTAATTGATCATTAGAAAACCCTTTTGCAATTATGTTAGCACAGCTGAAAACTGTTGTGTTGATTAAAGAAGCAATAAAACTGGCCTTCTTTAGACTCGTTGAGTATCTGGAGCATCAGCATTTGTGGGGTCAATTTCAGGCTCAAAATGGCCAGAAACAAAGAGCTTTCTTCTGAAACTCGTCAGTCTATTCTTGTTCTGAGAAATGAAGGCTATTCCATGCGATAAATTGCCAAGAAACTGAAGATCTCGTACAATGCTGTGTACTACTCCCTTCACAGAACAGCGCAAACTGGCTCTAACCAGAATAGAAAGAGGAGTGGGAAGCCCCGGTGCACAACTAAGTAAGATGACAAGTACATTAGAGTGTCTAGATTGAGAAACAGACGCCTCACAAGTTCTCAACTGGCAGCTTCATTAAATAGTACCCGCAAAACACCAGTCTCAACGTCAACATCGAAGAGGCGACTCCGGGATGCTGGCCTTCTAGGCAGAGTTGCAAAGAAAAAGCCATGTCTCAGACTGTCCAATAAAAAAGATTAAGATGTGCAAAAGAACAGACACTGGACAGAGGAACTCTGCCTAGAAGGTCAGCATCCCGGAGTCGCTTCTTCACTGTTGACGTTGAGACTGGTGTTTTGCGCGTACTATCAGAACAGCTCAAATAAGCAAAGAGAAATGAGTCCATAGTACTTTAAGACATGAAGGTCAATCAATTCAGAAAATGTCAAGAACTTTTAAAGTTTCTTCAAGAGCAGTCGCAAAAACCATCAAGCGCTGTGATGAAACTGGCTCTCATGAGTACCACCACAGGAAAGGAAAACCCAGAGTTACCTCTGCTGTGGAGGATAAGTCCATTATAGTTACCAGCCTCAGAAATTGCAGACCAAATAAATGCTTCACAGAGTGCAAGTAACAGACGCAACTCAACATAAGCTGTTTGGAGGACACTGTGTGAATCAGGCCTTCATGGTTGACTGCTGAAAATAAACCACTATTAAAGGACACCAATAATAAGAAGAGACTTTGACCAAGAAACACGAGCAATGGACGTTAGTCCAAATTTGAGATTTTTGTGATTTTTGAGAGTTTTGGTTCCAACCGCTGTGTCTTTGTGAGACGCAGATCAGGTGAACAGATGATCTCCGCATGTGTGGTTCCAACCGTGAAGCATGGAGGAGGAGGCGTGAGGGTGCTTTGCTGGTGACACTGTCGGTGATGCATTTAGAATTCAAAGCACACTTAACCAGCATGGCTACCACAGCATTCTGCAGCGATACGCCATCCCATCTGGTTTGCACTTAGTGGAACTATCTTTTTTTTAAAAACAGGACAATGACCCAACACACCTCCAGGCTGTGTAAGGGCTATTTGACCAAGAAGGAGAGTGATGGAGGGCTGCATCAGATGACCTTTCCTCCACAATCACCTGACCTCAACCCAATTGAGATGGTTTGGGATGAGTGAAGGAAAAGCAGCCAACAAGTGCTCAGCATATGTGGGAACTCCTTCAACAGTGTTGGAAATGCATTCCAGGTGAAGCTGGTTGAGAGAATGCCAAGAGTGTGCAAAGCTGTTATCAAGGCAAAGGTTGGCTACTTTGAAGAATCTCAAATATAAAAGATGTTTTAACATTTTTTTTGGTTATTACATGATTCCATATGTGCTATTTCATAGTTTGAAGTCTTCACTATTATTCTACAATGTAAAAAAAAAAAATGTTTAAAAAAAAACCTTTAAGCAGTAGGTGTGTCCAAACTTTTTACTGGTGCTATATTCTTCATTATTATTTTTGTTATAATATTGACTGCCAAAAACATTTCCCAGATGTGCCAACCCAGACAAATGTGCTACATCATGACATTGGCGTTGGGGACTCGGCCCCGATCGAACATGAGGAAAGTTACTACATATATTGCAGGAGTTTCCCCTTAATCTCAGTCTCCAGTATCTATGCTGCAATAGTCTATGTGCTGGGGGGCTAGGGTCTGTTATATTTGGTGTAATTCTCCTGTCTTGTCTGGTGTCCTGTGTGAATGTAAGTATGCTCCCTATAATTCTCTCTCTCCCCCTTCTCCCTCTCCTCCCAGAGGACCTGAGCCCTAGGATCATGTCTCCGGACAAGCTGACCTGATGACTACTGGCTGTCCACAGTCCACCTGGTTGTGCTGCTGCTCAAGTGTCAACTGTTCTGCCTGCGGCTAGGGACCTGACCTGTTCACCGGACGTGCTACCTTGTCCCAGACCTGCTGTTTTCGACTCTCTCACTCCCTCTCTACCGCACCTGCTGTCTCGACCGCTGAATGCTCGGCTATGAAAAGCAAACTGACATTTACTTCTGAGGTACTGACCTGTTGCACCATCTACAACCACAGATTATTATTTGACCCTGCTGGTGATCTATGAACATTGAACATCTTGAAAAACAATTTGGCCTCAAATGGCCATGTACTCTTATAATCTTCACCGGGCACAGCCAGAAGAGGACTGGCCACCCCTCAGAGCCTGATTCCTCTCTAGGTTTCTTCCTTGGTACCTGCCTTTTTAGGGAGTTTTTCCTAGACACCGTGCTTCTACATCTGCATTGTTTGCTGTTTGGGGTTTTAGGCTGGGTGTCTGTACAGCACTTTGTGACATCTGCTGATGTTAAAAGGGCTTCATAAATACATTTGATGGATTGATTGATTGATCTTGGCTCCTGCTCTATCCTGCTCTAATCCTGCTCTAATCCTGCTCTAAGGTTAATCAAAAGCAGGAATAGGCTGAATAGGTGCAACCGGTACAGCTTGGTTCGGGTTTACCCGTCCGCTAGCAAACACGACAGGATTTACAGTAAGCCATAAATTCCTGTTCCAGACCAGACCAGGAGAAGTTACGCATTATACGGTCATAAGTCTTGTTGACCCCAAGATGGCCTGCCATACTACCATCGTGAGCCAGCCTCAGTATCTCTTGTCGAAGTACAACTGGAATGACAACTTGAGACACACTGGGCCAATCGTCCTGCCCAGGAGTGGCACGAGAACACCATTTCCTCATTATAAAACCATCTCTGTCAAAGTAACCCACACAAACGTAATCAAAATCCTACCTCTGGACATCTGTTCTGCAATCAGCTGCTTTCTAGACATCAAAGTGTCAACAGAAGTCCTACAAACTCACTCAACTTTGTGGTTTTCAATGGAGAGTTCAACTCAGAATGTATAGTGAAATCAGGATTACCCATAAAGGTCTCGGACAGATCGACCATGATGGGATCACTGACATCCTCCTCAACCTGCACCTAGAAGACCTACACCCAGAACACAGCACCACCAGCCACATCGCCACCCACCCCCTTAAACAAACCCTGGCCACACCCTATATTGGCCATGCGCAATACCCACTCTTACACCCAACCAAACCCCATCCTGTGACTTAAGAGGCATTCACCAGATGCTCAGCATGCTCTCCTCAAACCTAGTGGTCCGAAATGAAACCACACGGATAACAACACTGGAACCCAAAGTTTTACTATTTCATCCTGGAATACACAAGGTCTGAGTTCATCTGCTTTTTTGCCTAAAGAGCAGGAACCCAGACTTCACCAAAGACAGACATTATTATCCTACAAGAAACATGGTATAGCTGGTATAGTCCCATCCACCAAACTACCAGGTGTAAAACAGGGGGTACATTATGTTAATTTGGTATAGAGTAGACCTCACCCACTCTATTAAATTAATCAAAACAGGATAATTTTACATCTGGTTAGAAATCAATAAGAAAATGACCTCAACATGTGTACTACCTACATAGAATCCCCATACTTTAACGACGACAGCTTCTCCATCCTAGAGGGGGAGATGAACCACTTCCAGGGTCAGGGACATAAATGCCAGAACTGGACAAGAACCTGACACACTCAGCACACTGGGGGACAAACATCTACCTGGAGGTGACAATATTCCCTCCCCAATATGCCCCCCTAGACACAATTATGATAAAGTAACCAATAAAAATGGGTCACAACTCCTGCAGCTCTGTCGCACACTGGGTCTGTACATACATTAGTTAATGGTAGGCTTCGAGGGGACTCCTACGGTAGGTACACCTACAGCTCATCCCTTGGCAGTTGTATTGTGGATTATTTTATCACTGACCTCAACCCAGTGTCTCTCAGTGCATTGACAGTCAGCCCACTGACACCCCTAGCAGATCACAGCAAAATCCTAGTCTACTTGTACAGAGCAATACTGAATCATGAGCAATGTTTTAATCAAAGCCGAACAAACTGCATACCACTAAGAAATGCTAAAGATGGAAGGAAAGTAGTGTAGAAACATACCAAATCCCTTTTAGACAACTTTTTGGACAAAACGTTTCACTGCAATAGTGAAGGTGTAAACTTGGCAGTAGAAAGCCTAAACATTATATTTGACCTTTCAGCCTCCCTATCCAATAAAACCATTCAAGCAGACCACCTAAGAAAGTTAACAACAATGGCAAATGGTTTGATGAAGAATGCAAAAACCCAAGAAAGAAATTGAGAAACCTATCCAACCAAAAACCAAGAAAGACCAAGAAAATCTGAACCTAAGCTTTCACTATGGTGAAACACTAAAACAGTACAGAAATACCCTAAGGAAAAGAAGGGACAGCACACGTCAGATGAACCTAGAGAAGGGTCCCCTCAGCAAGCTGGTCCCGGGACTCAAACACAAACAGACCCCACAAAGCCCCAGGACAGCAACACAATTAGGCCCAACCAAATCACGAGAGAACAAAAAGATAATTACTTGACATTTGGGAAAGAACTAACCAAAAAACTAACCAAAAAAATCCTATTTGGCCCTAAATAGTGAGTACACAGTGGCAGAATACCTGAACACTGTGACTGACCCAAAATGAAGGAAATCTTTGACTATGCACAGACTCAGGGAGCATAGCCTTGCAATTGAGAGAGGCCACCATAGGTAGAAGACATATTTATCTGTATGTGCCTACTGCTCACAAAATGAGGTGGAAACTGAGCTGCACTTCCTAGCCTCCTGCCAAATGTATGACCATAGAGACACGTTTTTCCCTCAGGTTACACAGACCCACAAAGAATTTGAAAACAAATCCAATTCTGATAAACTCCCATATCTATTAGGTGAAATACCACCGTGTGCCATCACAGCAGCAAAATGTGTTAACTGTTGCCACATGAAAAGGGCAACCAGTGAAGCACAAACACTATTGTAAATGTAACCCAAATATTTATCTGTAGCCAATAATATAACATTTGAAATGTCTCCTATTATTTTGAAACTTTTTTTATTGGAAGGTTTACTGTACATTTCTGATAGTTTCTTTCACTTTTGTTTATTATTTATTCCACTTGCTTTGGCAATGTAAACATGTTTCCCATGCCGATAAAGCCATTTGAATTTAAATGAATTGAGAGAGAGAGAGTTTCTTGGCCATTCTTGGCCAAGAAGGAGAGCTTCTTGCCATGCCATGACAGGATGATGCCTGTTTTTTTTCTTATTTAGTTCCTGTGTCCGATTTGCACTCTGTATCCTCATAGAAAAACATGAGGAGTATAATAGGTTGATCTGTTTATACAGATACTCATCAGTTACCACAGGCTGAGTTGTGAAGACACTACTACATGGAAGTCTCTGTGGAATAACCCTCTTGATATTAGTAAGATAATTAACTTAGATCTGCGGACTAAACATGCTAAACATGGCCCGCATCTCAAATTACAATCTATTTCTGGTGTAGTGTAACCTACACTCTTGACCAGAGCCCAATGAAGTGCACACCATGTAAATAGTTAATAGGGTGTCATTTGATAGACGGCCTTAGTCTTATAGTGGGCACACAGAAGGTAGAGTTGAGGTACTGAATCAAATTGATTTACATGCAATTTATGCAAAAGTATGTTCACTCGTGTCATGTGCAGTTACAGAATTGTGTTCAAACTCAGCTTTTCAAAACACAACGAGAAATGCTATTAATCTTCCTGGAAAATGAAGCCTCCTTGCTTGAATGATCCACAGCACATCCATCCCATCCCATGCTCATCCAGCACCACCATGCACATCCTACAAGAACATGTACTGTAGCAGAACTGATAACTCTGAATATGAGTTAAATCACTCACGGCGGTCCCCTCCCTCCCAGCCCTACGGCTTTGAATCCTCCACAGACAAGCAGCGATAATTCATTCCTGCTTTATGATTTCACAGTTACCTCGCAAATGCGGCTTATGATATCATGTGATCTCCTGTATTCCCCCTTCTTCTCCCTTTCGCTTTGTTCTCTGGGTAGAGAAAGTGTTTAGTGTACACTCAGGTAATGATGCAGAGTGTAGCCAAGTGTTTACAACGTCGACTCTGCATGCCAAAAGGAGAGAGGAGGGAGGCAGAGGCAGGAAGCAGAGGCATGCACGCCAGCCCCATATGTAAATGTGATTACGTTTCAATCTCAGCCGGTGGTTTCCCATCCTGCCTGCCTCTCAGGCTCCGCCTGGCCCTGTTAATAAAGACGACAGCCGTACGATCTGCACTTTACTGAGAAATCCTGTAGAAAATGTGAGGCAACATTACCATTGTTATGCAGGTCAAGTACTGTCTGTATGCTACTTAATGAGCTTTTAATAGTTGAGCCCAGAGGCAAGATATTCTATTCAAATTCAAACCACGAGAGTGTCATTTCATGCCCTTGAAAAGAGTCTTGTTTATACAAATTGAAATTAAATGGCAAATGGTACAAAAATTATACCATGGTTAAATTGACTTGCTTCCAATAAATAGCCCATACTGCACTATCACCCTCTGGATATAGTAATGAGTCTATTTCATGAATAATATGAATGATCTGATAATCAAAATCTAGAAAAAACTACATTTCTCATCATCAACTCTTCCTGGTCCAATAGTGTCGTATAGTGATATGATCTGTAGTCCCCAGTGTTAATAATGTTATAGACTGGTGATAATGGAAAGGGCAGGCTGGGTCTCCTGTGCTGTGGTTGTTAAAGCTCTGGGTCTACTGGGCTCGCTATATGTCACCCAGCCCTGCATCAGTCCACTCTGCTGCGCCTCCACTGCTACGGCCTCACACAGCCAGCCAGGTCGAGTTCAACCTTTGGAAATGTCAGCGCGATAAAACCCAATGAATCCAATGTGCCGGGCCTGCAGTGTCAAACACCATTAATTTTAATCCTATTTGCAGGTGAAACTTTCTTGAAAGGTAAAGGAATCTATATCTGTCTCAGCCCTGAGCCAGCCAGCCATGCTATGGTAAATCTCTCAATGTGCTGACTTGTTATAGGGGTGAAATGATACTGTATCCTCACCCACTGTCTGTTTTTACAGTATATAGTAGGTGGTGAAGTTTGACTTGAGGCTTTAGGCCAGTGAACTGCTGAGTAATAGAGAAGAAGTGGGAGGAGGGAGTGAGTGAGTGAGGGAGTGAGTGAGTGAGTGAGTGAGTGAGTGAGTGAGTGAGTGAGGGAGGGAGGGAGGGAGGGAGGGAGTGAGTGAGTGAGGGAGGGAGGGAGACGTGTGTGTGTGTGTGTGTGTCTCTTCACATACTGTATAAGAGCCACTGTAGCCAGTGCAGACCGGCCGGGGATCTGAAAAAGAGCTGTCCTTTCCACTCCAATTCTCTTCTTACCGCTTGGTTTGTGAGGGTCAGAGCAGAGCAGTATCAGTCTCATTTGTATTGTGATAACTTTATATAGTGCACTAGTTTTTTCAACTCAAGCGCTCCTGCTGTGGAAACTGCTGCCCAGGTAACTTGGCTTGATGTCTGGGGTGTCTTTGAACTAGAATGGGCTAGACATTATCATATGTGTTGATGCTTTTCATCACCAGGCAAGCTCTATCCTGGAACCCACAAGGGAAAAGAAGCTTGAGGCAGATTTAAGGAGAACTGGGGTTGAACGAGCTGGAGAAGACTGCCCAGAACTATGTACGATAGATAGGAGTCGTCGATGGCCTATATCCCCAAAGGAGCGATGGGACTAAGTAAGTAAGTAAGTGATGCCTTGGAGCTTGGCCTGATTTATAGAACTTCAGACCTTGACTACCGAGTGTCTGACTGTTTATATAGCAACCCGATCTGTTTTGTCTGGCTTTCTGGGCCATATGGGTACACGTCCAATCATGATGGAGATGGATTCATTACATACAGTCAGAGCCTAAAGAATTAGTAACTTTAGGGAATAACTCTTCAGTGTTCATTCTTACTCTTCTGTCCCCAGAAATAAAGGTATAATATTATTTTCTAATCTACTCTATCTGCCCTCTATATTTACATTATGCTTGAACCACTTCCTGTCCAAAGTAGAAAGGAGATGTTGGGACTCGTCTTTCATGGAGGAGTGTGACTTCCTGTGAGGCTGATACACAGGATCTGTCTGGTATTTGAGGAGTGTAGTAACAATCGTCTCAGACCAGACCCAGACAGGGACACAGTATCATGCCAGTATCCTGATGCGTAGTGCACCTGGAGAGTACCTCAATTAGCTTGACACCTTGTTACGCTCATTTTCTGATGATGGCTCACCGTTCTTCGTGCTTGGCGACCTCAAAGTCCCGATGTCTTCCTTCGATTAATTTCTTTCCAACTCTCTCTTTCCCCTCCTTAGCTCTTTTGACCTCACCCTTTAACAATCCCCTCCAACTCACAGGCAGGCAATACACTTGATCTCATCTTTACTAGAGGCTGCTCGCTTACTAATCTCACTGCAACTCCCTCCAGGTCTCTGATCACTACTTTGTTTCCTCCAAAAATGGAGGAAAACTAAACTTCCGGAGTAACGTGATGTAGTTGTTGAGCGGCTTCATTGCAAGTATATTGTATGTTTTAGATATTCCAAAATAATAAATAAATGTATAAAACATTCCGAAGTACCTCCTCTCCACTCTTTCAGGGCTGGGTGTCTCTGCACGCTCTTGGATTGCTTCCTACCTGGCAAGCCACTCCTACCAGGTGATGTGGAGAGGATCTGTGTCTGCACCACGTTCTCTCACTACTGGTGTCCCCCAGGGCTCGGTTCTAGGCCCTCTCATCTTTTCTCTATACACCAAGTCATATCTTCACATGGGCCTCTCCTATCATTGCTATGCAGATGACACTCAACTACTTTTCTCCCCCCCCCCCCCCCCCCTCGAAACTTGGATGTCGGCCCATCCCCTCAACCTCAAAAAGACAGAACCACTCCGCTCAAAGACCTCTCCATCACGGTTGACAACTCTACAGTGTCGCCCTCCAAGAGTGCAAAGAACCTTGGTGTGACCCTGGACAACACCCTGTCGCTCTCTACAAACATCAAAGCAGTGGCCTGCTCCTGCAGGTTCATGCTCTACAACGGATGTAAGGTATGACCCTATCTCACACAGGAAGCGGCGCAACTAATCCAGGCACTTGTCCTCTCCCATCTGGACTACTACAACTCACTGGCAGCTTCCGCTCAGCCCGTTCCAAGCTCTTCTCTGTTCTGGCACCCCAATGGTGGAACCTGCTTCCACCTGAAGCTAGAACAGCGGAGTCCCTGTCAATCTCCCGAAAACATCTGAAACCCTACCTCTTCAAACAGAGTAACAAATAATCCTCCTCCTCACCTCGATCCCCAACCCAACACCTCCCCATGTTTTTTTTTTGTCACCAGCACTTGCACTTGTTGATTCTATGATTCTAAAATGTTGATTCTATGCCTGTGATATCTGATTGTCCCACCCAGCTATCTTAAGATGAATGCACTAATTGTACATTGCTCTGGATAAGAGCGTCTGCTAAATGACTAAAATGTATCATGTAAAACAAAAACATTTTATGTGGAAACTTAGTGGTTTCACAAATCCTTCAACACCGTCTTCCCTCCCCTTTATATATATATAGCCATTACCCACATTGATCTAACTGCATCCTGTTTCTACTGTGATACTGAAATCAATCCAACGAGGGCACAGCTGGGTTCTGCATTGTGTGGCTACTTTGCTGGGTTCAACACCGAGGCAATTATGACTAACTGCTTGTTTATGTTTCTGTGGCCTTTCCCAGCGGTGATTTCATTTGTGCTCCAGCAAAGAACTTCAAGATGTTCATAAGCCAAGTACGGCTCTTCCTCCCTCCAGCCTCACATAAAGCCCTATCAGATCTCACAGATGCTGCAGAGTGGCGTTTAGTACCATCTGTCTGGCTGCATCCCAAATAGCACCCTATTCTATATATAGTGTGCTACATTTGTCCAGGGCCCATAGGGCTTTGGTCGAAAGTAGTGTACTATATAATGTTAGGAAACTAGCTTGCTAATATTGATACGCTCACTAAGTCTAGGGTTCCTAGGCCTAGTTAACTGGGCTGTAACCTGATTTACTGTAAGTTGTGCATCTATGTGCGGAATCACATTAAGAGGACTGTGTTGTATGTACATGTGCCCAGGAGAAGCAAACCTTCCGGGATTCAGGGCAAGTTCCGTCCTGACTCCCATATGTCGGATATCCCAAGTTGATTATTGTTTGTTGTTGAAAAGGGTGATCAAAATACATATTTACAAAAATAAATGTAAAAAGACTGGTCCAAAACTAAAGAGGTTAATAACTAAAACAACACAAACACTCGCAGGCCGAGAGGCTCTTTGTCCACCTCTCTTTCACGGATTTACGATCATCCCAATTTCCCACACCTTCGTAGTCTCGGAAACCCGACCCTAGGCAAGAGTGACCAGGTTTCAATGATGGACTCCTTTGGCAACTTCAATAACGGAATAGAAATTGTTCTGGAGTGGGTTCTCTTCAAACAGATAACTCTGCCAACAAATCACGAGGCAGACATGCCAGAATGTGCCGATTCAACACCAAAGTTTGAAGGCAAAACCTTTGCAGTAGTTATAGGGAAGGTGGTTGATGCAAACTAGCCACAAGCGGATAAAGTAGTTACGTAGGCAGTTGCGTAGTTCCTCTATGCCAAAAGAGTCCATGAAACCAGACTCACCTGCGCACGTTATCAAGGCTTGTCAGATCATCTTAACCTGGTTGATGCTGCCGCCTGTGGATGGAGTGTGGTAGTGGTAGTGTCTAATCATGCTTCTAAGACCTAACCTACCTAACCTATTCCATAACAACAGGGAATAGGGTGCCATGTGGGATGCTGCCTCAGTCTGGGTATGACAACATCCTGTTCAGGGGAATTCTCTCCCTATAACAAAGACCTTCCAGTCAAGATGTTGCTAGAAAACTCCAGGAGCACTCAACAGTGTGAAGGTATCTAATTATCTTTCTTCCGTCATTTTACTTTTTATACTCTGCACCTGCAAGTTACTGGATGTGCGTACACTTCACTTGTTTTGAAACCAGCCCCTATAGATGTTGTGGCCAAGATGTAGGCTCAGGCTCACCTCACACAGTACCCAAAGCTGTATTCTGTAGTATCATACTAATATAACTAAAGTGACTCTAATTTGGGATATCAAGGAGGATAATCCTCTCCATGACTGGACTGTGTACCAGATGGCCCTTTTAGAAGCTGTTTCTTACCATAGATGGGTTTAAACTTTTGGGCTGTGAGGAGGAAACCAACTGAAATCCAAAAAGTGCACAGGAGGGCAACTGCATAGGAGGTAATTCAATTCCTATTTAAAAAAAAATATATTAAAGAAAGGTATTTGGATCTTCGGATATCTACATAATGTACTGTAACTGGCATAGCTGAGTAAGACTGTCTCTACATCCCGACGACAGCCCAGGCACAATATTTGCATTGAAAGTGATCTGTAACTAATGTGCTTCAAATTTCAAATGAAACCTCCTCACACCTTCCTGCTCGATAAATCAATTGTGAAATAACAACAAAAAAAGTGAAGTAAATAAACAGCAGTTGAAAACGTAACACTTAGGAATGTAATGCATCACAAAATAATCACAACGCAACTCATTCGGATTGCACTGTCAAATGTATTCAAATTCTACATCTGATATTCAGGCAGTACTATACCACCGCGCAGCCGTGTAGATGACAATGAATAAAACATTGATTCTCGTGAGGAAGTGAGAGGTTGAGTGAATACTTCCAAAGCAATCTACCAAAGCTGCCAAAGATCCAAATAAATACAGGCATAACCTTGTCTTTTTCAACTGCAAACAATCACAGAGACAAATACATAAATACATGCTGTATGTGTTTATGGAGTCAGTGTACTTATTTTGGTATGAATCAACAACATATCTCTATCATAACAGCATATGGAACGTCAATCCTTTTAGTTTTCATTAATCAAATGTGTCATTAGCTGGATTCTTATGCTCGCTGGCAGTATATTGTAGGAAGTGAAATATTTATTCATTTTTTTTATAATCTGTAAGATGTCTTATGATAATTGTAACAAACACAAAGATGACTGAAGTTGAGAAAACAACACATTTATTCATGGTCAATTTAGTATAGTCTAAGTGGCCCACTTAGTTTTACATGGTAAATAGAGATATTTAATCTCAATGAGAAGACATACATTTTTTTATTGTAAAATACAGAGGTTACATATTATTTCATATCACTTGTAACTTCAAACCTGTTAGCTATTTAAAATTGTATTATCACAGGATGTGGATATTTCACATCTAGTCCAACAGGGGTGTAACTTTCACTGGGGACGTGGGGGACATGACCACCCCACATTCTAAAATTGCACCCCCCCCCCCCCAAGTTAGTTGTATCATTAGACTGTGATACCAAAATCTGCATCATGTGTGCTTTAGAACAGTGTGGACGCCTCAGAAGGTTGGGTAGGCTGTTTGGCGATTTCAGCCAGCTAGTTACCTCACTAGCAAGGTACTGTAACTGCTGTTTGACGGTGCTGCTGTCTGCAGCTGCTGTCTCTGTGTGTTTTGCGCTTTTTCTCAAAAGTTGTAAAAGCAAGCAGAGCAGAAACCGGCTACACTTTATTTGACTGATGTAGCTAGCAAGGTAACCGCTGTTTGACTTAACAGAAGAAAAAATATATGAAGTAGTAGTGCAACTGACATGTAACATTAGCTACAGTAATGTTTCATCCCCTCTCGACATGTTCTGTCCAAAGATAATAAATTAGCTAGCTAGTAGCTACCAAAGCCAGCTCAGCTCTAGCCTCTAGCTATGTGTGAGGTAGCAGTATCTAACAGCTGTTGTGTTTATGGAATTGTTTTGTAGCCTTTTTGTCCTGTTTCAACAGAAGCCAATTAACTTGGCTAGTTTTTGTCAGTTGATGTACAATTAGAGTTAGCCAAAATTTGTCTGACAGCTAGCTAGCTCACTAACTTGAACTATTATTTTTGCCTCAATCACACTAGACCTGAATCAAGCAATGAAACCAGTGGCCAAATGATTTGAGACAGATATTCTGATTGAGTTTTACAATGTAATGTTACTGATCTCTCAGTTTCCCTAGCTAATTCCCACCTTTTCACACTGACATGGTATATACAGCTCTACAGGCTACACTGTTATGGTGCACAGTCAGTACACAACACTATGCTCATCATGTCTTAGCAGGATCAGATGGTGACAGGTGTCCCAGCAGGGTCATACAGCCAGGGAAGATCAGTCTACAGAGCTGAGGTGAATTTTGAAGTATATTATAACAATCAGAGAATGGATTCAAAGTTCCATCTAGAGTTGATAGGTAGGCTTCAGTCTTAGATCTGTGAATAATGGTCATTTCAATTATTGAACCATTGATTCTGTTATTGGATACTATAATGTACAAATGTACACCAATGGAATTATTTGTCATGCCTCATCTGAGCAGGATCAGATGGTGACATGTGTCTCAGCAGGGTCAGGCAACCAGGAAAACCAGTCTGTGAAGGTCCTGAGGTGAACTTTTGCAGGTACAAGACTTTATTCTCTCAGTGCAGCAAACACTGGACAAGCCAGAAGTTTCAAAGATTGAAACTATTTTAAGGCAGTGTGACAAACCTCAAGTTGTCAAAATATATCAACGTTTGAGAGAGGCTTTTCAAGATGTCACAAAACGTGCCAAACAAAAATGTGAGGAAGACCTGGGAGACACTATTGACGATGATGAATGGATACAGATATGTTTGAATACCACATCATGTTCAGACATAAATTTAGTTTAGAACATACTATATGCCAGTGAAACTGAATTACATGCACTCATAAATGTAATTCCTCTGCTGGAGGTGTAAAACACAAAAAGGGACATATTTGCATGTCATGATCTTGTGAAGTATGTTATTTTATCTCAGCATGTCTACAGATACTCCCTTCTCCTTGTTATTGTTTGCTTGGAAATGTTGATACTGGAGACAACATTTATAGCTTCTAAGAAATGCATTGCAATTAACTGGAAGTTTTCTAAAACTCTAAAGTAATCCGATGATGGGTAGTTTGTTCATTTTTTACACGTCAACCAAAGATGGAAAGAGGAGACCAGATGAGTTTTGTCTATTTGCAGTATGCATGTTGAAGGGGGGGGGTGTCGTCTACGATCATTCACTCCCCTTCATTCAGTTCCAGAAATTATTATTTGGAAACTCATGTATGAAAAGGTTAAGGCATCAGACAAGTTCAGAACATATAGCCTAGTTGATTTTATTAAAACACATAGGGTGTGTATATACTGTATATGGAAAAATACACATTTCAAAATTGTTATCTTGGTTTACCAAGAGTAGTCTACCAAGAGTAGTAAACCAATATTATTTTTGTCTGGAACAGCCCTAGTAAAAGTGCAGGAAATAAGCTTTAGATGCCCCCCAAAATTCTGAGGGAGTACCCCCAGACCCACCACCAGGTTATGTATGTCCCCCCAAATCTAAAACCAAATGTGCGCCCCGACAGTCCAGTACTGTTACTGTATAGTTATGTCATCTATTACACTGAACAAAAATATAGACACAACATGCAACATTTTCAAAGATTTTACAGAGTTATAGATAAATAAGGACGTCAGTCAATTGAAATAAATTCATTAGGCCTTAATTTATGGATTTCATATGACTGGGAATACAGATATGCATGTGTTGGCCAGGCTGTTGAAAAAGGTAGGGGCGTGGATCAGAAAACCAGTCAGTATCTGGTGTGACCACCATTTGCCTCATGCAGCGCAACAGAGTTGATCAGGCTGTTATTGTGGCCTGTGGAATGTTGTCCCACTCCTCTTCAAATACGTAGCTGTGCGAAGTTGCTGGATCCAGAGCATCCCAAACCTGCTCAATGGGTGACATGTCTGGTGAGTATGCAGGCCATTTTAGGCTTCTAGGAATAGTGTACAGATCCTTGCGACTTGGGGCCATATATTATCATGCTGAAACATGAGGTGATGGTGGCTGCTAGAATGGCACGACAATGGGCCTCAGGATCTTGTCACGGTATCTCTATGCAGTCAAATTGCTATCAATAAAATGCAATTGTGTTCATTTTCAGTAGCTTATGCCTGCCCGTTCAATAAACCCAAAGCCACCATGGGACGCTCTGTACACAACGTTGACATCAGCAAACCTCTCACCCACACAACGCCATATAAGCAGTGTGCCATCTGTCCGGTACAGTTGAAACCAGGATTAATCTGTGAAGAGCACATTTCTCCAGCGCAGATGAGCTTCCCTGAGATGGTTTCTGACAGTTGCACAAATTCTTCGGTTGTGCAAACCCACAGTTTCATCAGCTGTCTGGGTGGCTGGTCTCAGATGTGGAGGTCCTGGGCTGGTGTGGTTACACGTGGTCTGCTGTGTGAGGCCATTTTGACGTACTGTCAAATTCTCTAAAAAACATTGGAGGCGGCTTATGGTAGAGAAATGAACATTAAATTCTCTGGCAACAGCTCTGGTGGACATTCCTGCAGTCAGCATGCCATTTGCACTCTCCTTTAAAACTTGAGACATCTGTGGCATTGAAACAAAACTGCACATCTTATATTGGCCTTTTATTGTCCCCAGAACAAGGAGCACCTGTGTAATGAACATGCTGTTTAGTCGGCTTCTTGATATGCCACACCTATCAGGTGGATGGATTATCTTGGCAAAGGAAAAATGCTCACAACATTTTGGAGAAAGAAGCATTTTGTGCATATGGAACATTTCTGGGATCTTTAATTTCAGCTCATGAACAATGGGATCAACACTTTACATGTTGCCTTTATATTTTAGTTCTGTGTATAAAGTAGAAAGATATTCCAATGATGTTGACTCAAATGCTTTGTGATAAAACACTGCCCTCAAGTGGTTATTAAGTTAAATCACACTCCCTTAGGTATGATCACACATAACTGCATTTTTTTTTACCTTTATTTAACTAGGCAAGTCAGTTAAGAACACATTCTTATTTTCAATGAAGGCCTAGGAACAGTGGGTTAACTGCCTGTTCAGGGGCAGAACGACTGATTTGTACCTTGTCAGCTCGGGGATTTGAACTACTCCATGATATATTCTATTCAACTGGCTTGTTTTTGTGTCAGGAACTAAATACTACATTAATCTGTGTTTTGCCTTTGTAGGGCAGAGTCTGTGTGTGTGTGTGTGTGTGTGTGTGTGTGTGTGTGTGTGTGTGTGTGTGTGTGTGTGTGTGTGTGTGTGTGTGAAGGAAATATAGTGAGAGCAAAGACAGCAGAGGGCAGTATATACTTACATTCACCAAACCTCACAATGTGACACACAGACAGACTTCATTTAGATTCCTATCAGTCAGTAATATAAATATGAAAAATAAAGTTATTGAGAAGACAGTGCAACTGCAAACAAAGCAACACTACCTGGCCAATGGCTATTTTCACACTTCCACCTCGCTCCCCTTCACAATAAAATAGTGTTTTCTCTCTTGTCGTGATGTGTGTTTAGTCCTATATTTTGATTTAATTTATTTTTAATCCCAGCCCCCGTCCCCGTAGGAGGCCTTTTACCTTTTGGTAGGCAGTCATTGTAATAACAATTTCTTCTTAACTGACTTGCCTAGTTAAATAAAGGTTTAAAAAAAAAAAAAAAAAGTCCTCCAGGACCAGTAATCTGGCCCGTTTTATAGGTGTCGTTCAATTAGAAAAAAGTAAATTAAAAAAACAATCGCTTCCCACACACAGCCTAGCATTCTTTATAAGAGTTGAATCTCATTATGTGCTCAATTGATCAGTAGAGAAAATGGATCCACTGATCAATTGAGCACATAATGAGATTCAACTCTTATAAAGAATGCTAGGCTGTGTGTGGGAAGCGATTGTTTTTAAAAAAAAAAAAATTCTAATTAAACGACACCTATAAAACGGGCCAGATTACTGGTCCTGGAGGACCCTGGAGGACTGGGCCTGATCAGTACTGCTAAGAGCCCCCACTGACCAACACCCAGGGTTTGGGAGTAATGGATTACATGTAAATCAGTCACTGTAATCAGTTACGTTACCAGCAAAAATATTATAATCGGATTACAGATACTTTTGAAAAACCTAGATGTTTATTTAAATTTAGAGAGGTTTGCGAAAATAAATCTTTGACACTTCTGTGTTTTCTCAATGACATTCAAATCAGCATTGAAAAAAGGTACACGTTTAAGTTTGTTCCACCTGAGCGAGTCTGACCAGAAATCAGAGACTACTATGATGATCGGGAAAAGAGCAGGAATAGACTTTTGTAGGCTACAGTCCAAGCTATGTCTTCCAATGGTACGACTGCTGTTGCCATCCAAAGATTATCCAACTTGAATAAACGCTTGGAGGTAGGAATGGCGGCAGTGGTGTAGTCTACGGCAATACGGATATAACGATACTTATTATTGTTATCTACATATTGCACAGATGTGAATCATGCTGCTGCTCTCTCATTTAGCTATTTGTGCCTTACGGATTGTGGTTGTTATGGATGGCTGTTCACAAATCTAAATGTGTTTTTGAAGCCAATAATGCCTGAATTCAAGAAGTTTAAACTGCCTATCAATCATTGTTTTTGAAACCAGTAGACAGTGAAAAATGCACTCTTACAACAGATGCACAGTGTGGATCCCAGCCTATGGAATAAAAGTGGGCTAATTCATGCTGATATTTTTTTATAATCCATAGTCCTAATGGACACATGTCCAAACTTTTGATAGACTTAAAGGGGCAATCTGTTCCCAAGATGGCATAGCAGTTCAGACTTATTTTTGTCCTCGTCCTGTCGTGTATATAAATATCTAGATATATTTACAACTTTTTTTTCACATACATTTTTAATTTTCCTAAAACTCATCTTCAGAACACTCTCCTGCAATCCGCTTCACCAATTTATATTTATATAAAAAGTATTATTTACCTCAGATCTGCAATCCTCCGAGAGGCTAGCCAGAAATTAGCCAGAAGCTAGCCGGGAGCTAGCCAGAAGCTGGTCCAGAAGCTACTCTGAAGCTGGTTCAGAAGCTAGTTAGCTTATTTACTGGCTAATCGTTAGTACTCAGCTAACCACGGTTTGTGGTCATCGGCTGTCCTTTGGCTCGAGAATCTATCGCCAGTTTTGTACGGCGCGGTGCAGTGCAGCGCGGCTCGGAACGGAACATACCGGATTTTGGCCGCTGGCTCTGGACATCCATACCTGGATCTCACAGCTAGCTAGCTGCTATCCGTGTGACTATCGGCTTTCGTCGATTCCGGAGCTAACATCAATTTTTCCGGAGCTAGCCAGCTGAAGAGTTCCATCAATCACTCCTGGGCTGCAGTCACCTATCCGGACCCGTTTTGCTGCCTACGCGGAGCCCCACTGGGCCTTCACAGTTGGACTGCCGACGTTGTCTACCCGAGGGAATTGTCCGGCTGGCTCCTCCGGCGCAACGTTGCCTGGGCGCCCATCTGCGGCCTGCTAGCCGTTGGCTATCTTATCGGCTGCTGTCTGAATAGACAATCGGACAATTTTTATTTTATTTTTATTTATTTATTTATTTTTCTTCTTGGGCCTCTATAACTATATCTATTGTTTTTATTTTTGTTGTTGTTGTGTGATTTGGATTAATCCCCTCTACCACACGGAAACCCACTAATCTACTGACGGAACGCAAGAGTTGGCTAATAACAGACCTCCATTCTATGCTAGCTTGCTCCTATGCTAGCTTGCTACCGATTTAGCTATCTAAATCGCCGTGACCCCCAACCAACCTCTCCACTCACTGGGCCCTTTTGATCACTCGACTGAGCATGCCTCTCCTTAATGTCAATATGCCTTGTCCATTGCTGTTCTGGTTAGTGTTTATTGGCTTATTTCACTGTAGAGCCTCTAGTCCTGCTCATTATACCTTATCCAACCTATTAGTTCCACCACCCACACATGCAATGACATCTCCTGGTTTCAATGATGTTTCTAGAGACAATATCTCTCTCTTCATCACTCAATACCTAGGTTTACCTCCACTGTATTCACATCCTACCTTACCTTTGTCTGTACATTATACCTTGATGCTATTTTATCGCCCCCAGAAACCTCCTTTTACTCTCTGTTCCAGACGTTCTAAACGACCAATTCTTATTGCTTTTAGCCGCACCCTTATTCTACTCCTACTCTGTTCCTCTGGCGATGTAGAGGTGAATCCAGGCCCTGCAGTACCTAGCTCCACTCCTATTCCCCAGGCGCTCTCTTTTGACGACTTCTGTAACCGTAATAGCCTTGGTTTCATGCATGTTAACATTAGAAGCCTCCTCCCTAAGTTTGTTCTATTCACTGCTTTAGCACACTCTGCCAACCCGGATGTTCTAGCTGTGTCTGAATCCTGGCTTAGGAAGACCACCAAAAATTCAGACATTTTAATTCCAAACTACAACATTTTCAGACAAGATAGAACTGCCAAAGGGGGCGGTGTTGCAATCTACTGCAAAGATAGCCTGCAGAGTTCTGTCCTACTATCCAGGTCTGTACCCAAACAATTTGAACTTCTACTTTTAAAAATCCACCTCTCTAAAAACAAGTCTCTCACCGTTGCCGCCTGCTATAGACCACCCTCTGCCCCCAGCTGTGCTCTGGACACCATATGTGAACTGATTGCCCCCCATCTATCTTCAGAGCTTGTGCTGCTAGGCGACCTAAACTGGAACATGCTTAACACCCCAGCCATCCTACAATCTAAACTTGATGCCCTCAACCTCACACAAATTATCAATGAACCTACCAGGTACCTCCCCAAAGCCTTAAACACGGGCACCCTCATAGATATCATCCTAACCAACTTGCCCTCTAAATACACCTCTGCTGTTTTCAACCAAGATCTCAGCGATCACTGCCTCATTGCCTGCATCCGTAATGGGTCAGCGGTCAAACGACCTCCACTCATCACTGTAAAACGCTCCCTGAAACACTTCAGCGAGCAGGCCTTTCTAATCGACCTGGCCGGGGTATCCTGGAAGGATATTGATCTCATCCCGTCAGTAGAGGATGCCTGGATATTTTTTTTAAATGCCTTCCTAACCATCTTAAATAAACATGCCCCATTCAAGAAATTTAGAACCAGGAACAGATATAGCCCTTGGTTCTCCCCAGACCTGACTGCCCTTAACCAACACAAAAACATCCTATGGCGTTCTGCATTAGCATCGAACAGCCCCCGTGATATGCAGCTGTTCAGGGAAGCTAGAAACCATTATACACAGGCAGTTAGAAAAGCCAAGGCTAGCTTTTTCAAGCAGAAATTTGCTTCCTGCAACACTAACTCAAAAAAGTTCTGGGACACTGTAAAGTCCATGGAGAATAAGAACACCTCCTCCCAGCTGCCCACTGCACTGAAGATATGAAACACTGTCACCACTGATAAATCCACCATAATTGAGAATTTCAATAAGCATTTTTCTACGGCTGGCCATGCTTTCCACCTGGCTACTCCTACCCCGGTCAACAGCACTGCACCCCCCACAACAACTCGCCCAAGCCTTCCCCATTTCTCCTTCTCCCAATTCTGCTCAGCTGATGTTCTGAATGAGCTGCAAAATCTGGACCCCTACAAATCAGCCGGGCTAGACAATCTGGACCCTTTCTTTCTAAAATTATCTGCCAAAATTGTTGCCACCCCTATTACTAGCCTGTTCAACCTCTCTTTCGTGTCGTCTGAGATTCCCAAAGATTGGAAAGCAGCTGCGGTCATCCCCCTCTTCAAAGGGGGTGACACTCTTGACCCAAACTGCTACAGACCTATATCTATCCTACCATGCCTTTCTAAGGTCTTCGAAAGCCAAGTCAACAAACAGATTACCGACCATTTCGAATCTCACCATACCTTCTCTGCTATGCAATCTGGTTTCAGAGCTGGTCATGGGTGCACCTCAGCCACGCTCAAGGTCCTAAATGATATCTTAACCGCCATCGATAAGAAACATTACTGTGCAGCCGTATTCATTGATCTGGCCAAGGCTTTCGACTCTGTCAATCACCACATCCTCATCGGCAGACTCGACAGCCTTGGTTTCTCAAATGATTGCCTCGCCTGGTTCACCAACTACTTCTCTGATAGAGTTCAGTGTGTCAAATCGGAGCGTCTGCTGTCCGGACCTCTGGCAGTCTCTATGGGGGTGCCACAGGGTTCAATTCTTGGACCGTCTCTCTTCTCTGTATACATCAATGAGGTCGCTCTTGCTGCTGGTGAGTCTCTGATCCACCTCTACGCAGACGACACCATTCTGTATACTTCTGGCCCTTCTTTGGACACTGTGTTAACAACCCTCCAGGCAAGATTCAATGCCATACAACTCTCCTTCCGTGGCCTCCAATTGCTCTTAAATACAAGTAAAACTAAATGCATGCTCTTCAACCGATCGCTACCTGTACCTACCTGCCTGTCCAACATTACTACTCTGGACGGCTCTGACTTAGAATACGTGGACAACTACAAATACTTAGGTGTCTGGTTAGACTGTAAACTCTCCTTCCAGACCCATATCAAACATCTCCAATCCAAAGTTAAATCTACAATTGGCTTCCTATTTCGCAACAAAGCATCCTTCACTCATGCTGCCAAACATACCCTTGTAAAACTGACCATCCTACCAATCCTCGACTTTGGCGATGTCATTTACAAAATAGCCTCCAATACCCTACTCAACAAATTGGATGCAGTCTATCACAGTGCAATCCGTTTTGTCACCAAAGCCCCATATACTACCCACCATTGCGACCTGTACGCTCTCGTTGGCTGGCCCTCGCTTCATACTCGTCGCCAAACCCACTGGCTCCATGTCATCTACAAGACCCTGCTAGGTAAAGTCCCCCCTTATCTCAGCTCGCTGGTCACCATTGCATCTCCCACCTCTAGCACACGCTCCAGCAGGTATATCTCTCTAGTCACCCCCAAAACCAATTCTTTCTTTGGCCGCCTCTCCTTCCAGTTCTCTGCTGCCAATGACTGGAACGAACTACAAAAATCTCTGAAACTGGAAACACTTATCTCCCTCACTAGCTTTAAGCACCAACTGTCAGAGCAGCTCACAGATTACTGCACCTGTACATAGCCCACCTATAATTTAGCCCAAACAACTACCTCTTTCCCTACTGTATTTTATTTATTTATTTATTTTGCTCCTTTGCACCCCATTATTTTTATTTCTACTTTGCACATTCTCCCATTGCAAATCTACCATTCCAGTGTTTTACTTGCTATATTGTATTTACTTTGCCACCATGGCCTTTTTGCCTTTACCTCCCTTATCTCACCTCATTTGCTCACATCGTATATAGACTTGTTTATACTGTATTATTGACTGTATGTTTGTTTTACTCCATATGTAACTC
Organism: Oncorhynchus mykiss; assembly: GCF_057628025.1. NCBI lineage: Eukaryota > Metazoa > Chordata > Actinopteri > Salmoniformes > Salmonidae > Oncorhynchus > Oncorhynchus mykiss. Next base: position 34,923,180 of record NC_143027.1, on the reverse strand, counting down.
TGTGTCGTTGTATGTGTCGAACTGATTTGCTTTATCTTGGCCAGGTCGCAATTGTAAATGAGAACTTGTTCTCAACTTGCCTACCTGGTTAAATAAAGGTGAAATAAAATAAATAAAATACAAAATCTGTAGTTGCTACATCCATTTCTGGATTTATAAATTATATATCCATTGATTCTTGAAGAATGTAACTTTTATAAATGCCACATGATCTTTGTTCATCTTTTTACCAAAACAGAGGCGGGGCATCCGTTTTGTTAGTGTTTCATATGTGGATTTGCCCTTTAAACAGCTGCATATTATCAAGATATGAAAGAGTCAAACAACTAAATAATAGGCCTCCAGCAAATGCAACATACGGCATTCATTTTTCACATGTAAATCACACTTTTCGGTATAAGCATGCCATTCCATGAGCGCATCATTAGTTTTTCAACTCTAATCAATGAGCCCAATCTCCATAACAACAAAATCATAAACAACAGAGTAGGGCTGGCTAATAAGTCCTTAGTTTTGTGGTTATGCTCAGGTAAAACAATTTGGCTAATCTTTACTTCCATATTTCCAAGTCATATTCTTGAAGATCAAGGGGTATAACATTTATTGGAATGACTGGAATTCTGATAGACTGGTTTTTAATGTAAAGATACCATTTAATTGTTTTATTGTATTTAGTAGAAAGCAATGGGTTAGAAGAAGCCAATATAACCAACCCATAAAGTAACATGTAACATCCATATATAGCCAGCTATGTAAACTTTAACATGAATTTATCCTGCAATATATGTGGTTCAATTGGTAACATATATGTGTGTCTTCTTCTTATGCCTCTTAAGGGGAAAGTAAACTAAAAGTAACTGAATGTAATCAGATTACATTACTGAGTTTGGTCAATCTAAAAGTTACTTTACTGATTACAATTCTGGACAGGTAACTAGTAACTGATTACATTTAGAAAGTAACCTACCCAACCCTGTCAACACCCACCCAGCTCCATACTGACACTGACATATCTCCCCATTAAGAGATTCACAGTCTCACAGAGAAATAAATGGACAGGGGGAGGATTGTCTGTTTTCACCAGCCAGCTAGGAAACATGTGCCTGCCTGCCCGTCTGTCTATGTGTAAGATAGGCTGTCTGCATGTCTGCCTGCCTCCCTCCTTGCCTGCTTGATTACCTGTCTGTCTGCTCTAACTGCCGGTCTCCCTGTCTGCCTGTTTGCCTCCATGTCTGCCTGCCTCTGTCTCCCTGCCTGCCTATCTATCTGCCTGCCTGTTTGGCTGTTTGTCTGCCTGCCTGCCTACCTGCTTCTCCCTGTTTTCCTGCCTGCCTCCCTCCCTCCCTGGCTGCCTGCCTGCCTGCGTGGCTGTATGGTGCTGCAGGCTATGGCGCTAGTTATCTCATGCTGGGACTCCGGTTAGATCACACTCAGTGGAGGAGAGGTTCATTCATCAGGCCCCTGCAGTGGCTGAAACATACTCTCCCACAATTCATCATGGCACCCTGCTCAGTTACTGAGAAAGAATGCTCTCTAGTCTCTTCCCCCACTGGCAGACCTTGCTTCTTTCTCCATGTGACACAGACTTGATACTGAGACTACCTTGTCATACAAAGGACTCAGGAACTCAGGGGTCGAGCGCAACAAGGCGCAGAGGGTTCGCACACCACATCTCCACTCATAATTGTCATTCACGGCTGGGTTGGGAGGCCAGTGTTTTGGCATTTGCTGGGCTGGAGATGGAGCTGTGTACTTGCTATAAAGAGAAAAGCTTGGCATCACCGCATCACACTGGAGCCTCTGTGTGTATGTGTGTGTTTGTGTGGAGGGGGGGGGGGGGGGGGAATTCACAGACTGATCTGTGGGAAATGCCACGCCTTCAGTTGCTTTCTCTCTGTACGCCCACCTGAGTAGCTGGAGAGATGTAGTGGAGGGACGCTCGAGACCGGCGAGAGGACAACTGTCTTTATTACAGTGACCCAGGGCCTGTGACCCCGATCCCCGACTCCTCCCCACTCCAGGCGAGTTTCTAAATTCCACCGACTCAGACTGACCCCATAGGGTAACACCACACAGATCTTATTTCTAGAGGCCAGACCAGAGAAAAGGGCAGTGCTGTGGCAATCACATCATAGTCAGAGTGCTGGGAGGGAGAGACTTGAGGTCCAGCGGCGTGTTTGAATTGCCAGACAGACAGTGACAAGAGTAGATGAGGTGCTGCGACCCTGTTTTGATGAGGGGAGATATGGGGCTGCCGTCAGCCTTTGTTGTAATTGATGCCCTTGGCTCACAGTTTTGTTGTGGAGTCCAACGAAACCACCGCCATTGCCCATCCGTGGCGCATTGTGGACAGTTGCTCCACAAGCCAGAAGAGAAGTGGGGAGATGCACTCACTGCTCTGTGACAGGATTGACAGAATAATAAAATTGCATCATGGCTGTGATAGAGGTTTGAAGGTGAGCTGTAATGAAGGAGAGGCCAGTTAATGTTGCCTTAACGATGTCGGTACACTTTATTGACCTACAGGGACATTAAGGAAGTGCACCTTTAATTAAAAGTGTTTTACGAGGAAAATAGGTCTGCAGAAAAATAACACTGTAGTCGTGTTCCTTACCAACTAACTTTGTTGTAAACAAATGTATATGTAGAAAACCAAAAGAACAAATTGGTCACAGTATGACTGAAAGATGATTTCAGTTATTTTATCCAAAACAAGAGGTGTTCGGTTCAGCATGGAGAGTTTTTATTCAACAATGTTGTGTCTGCTGTGAGCTGCTATAAAACTTGCAATGAAACTTCAGAAAATGTAGAAATGATCCCATCATTCACCGAGAGGCATCAAGAAAGAAATGCTTACAACTGAGAAAAACAGACTGCCTTTCTCTCTATTTCTCTTGCTTTTCACTGCCAGACATTTTAAACAAGCTCTGTTTGTTGTTTTCTGCAATTGGATATTTAGAGCATTACTAGTTTCTCCCAACATTCCCATAGGCTTAACTTAAAAACACAGCTTGCCCATTCCTTTGCTGCAAAACGGCTTTGAACATGAATGCTTACAGTCGCAAATGCCTAATAGTCTGCAATCTCTCTCTCTCACTCTCCAGGGACCAGAATTCAATGGCTTCTCAGCTCAGCCTGCACACTTCATTTACTAATGTTATACACCAAGGCTGACCCACTAACATTTTCATCTTCATCACGCGCACAAAGCCCTGAGAACACATCACCCTTTCTCTGCACCCCCCTTCACTTGCTCCCTGTCAAATTCTGCGATACTGTTCCTACAAGATGCTGCTCCTCACCTAAAGGCCCTCCTTGGCCCTGTCCCCTCATATCTCTCCGACCTCCACACACACCCCCTCCTGGAGTCTCCGCTCCTGTGATTCTGAACTACTCACCATCCCGAAAACAAGACTGTGCACCATGGGGAACTGGGCTTTCAGCGCCGCTGCCCCCAAACTCTGGAACTCTCTCCCCCTAGCCACCCGAAACTCTAACTCCATCACCACCTTCAAAAACACACTAAAAACCAACCCGTTCAGCCTGACTTTCTCCTCAACTTAGCCCTCACTCAACTCTGCCCACATTAAAAAATATATATACACTACACTATGGTATAGTATTCACTTTAGCGTTTTTGCAGACTTTACTGTAACATCTACTGTAGTGGATTTACTGTAGTATACTGTAGTATTTACAGTTAACTATAGTATAAATACTGTAGTAAAATAACTGTACTATAGTAATCAATTCAGTGTTTTTGTGGATTGTAGTATTGTTAAGGTTTTCTTCCTCCTCTTCCTCTGAAGGTGTAGCAGGGATCGGACCAAAATGCAGCGTGGTTATCTCGATACATCTTTAATAAAGATAATAACGAAACAATACAAAACAAGAAACGTAGCGTGAAAAAACTTAACAGCCTTATCTGGTGCAAACAAACACAGAGACAGGAACAATCACCCACGAAACACTCAAAGAATATGGCTGCCTAAATATGGTTCCCAATCAGAGACAACGATAAACACCTGCCTCTGAATGAGAACCACTCCAGGCAACCATAGACTTACCTAGACAACTCTACTATACCACAATCCCATAACCTACAAAAACCCCAAGACAAAACACACCACATAAAATAACCCATGTCACACCCTGGCGTGACCAAAATAATAAAGAAAACACAAAATACTAGGACCAGGGCGTGACAGAACCCCCCCACAAAGTGCGGACTCCCGGCCGCACACCTCCCATAGGGGAGGGTCCGGGTGGGCGTCTGTCCACGGTGGCGGCTCCGGCGCGGGACGTGGACCCCACTCCAACAAAGTCTTAGTCTGCTTAAATCGCGTCCTTAGATTGGTGACCCTCGCCGCCGACCTTGGCCTAGTAACCCTCACCAAGGGCCCCACTGGACTGAGGGGCAGCTCCGGACTGAGGGACAGCTCGGGACTGAGGTAGCTCGGGACTGAGGGGTAACTCGGGACCGAGGGGTAGCTCGGGACTGAGGGGTAGCTCAAGACTGAGGGGTAGCTCAAGACTGAGGGGTAGCTCAAGACTGAGAGGAAGCTCAGGCAGGTTGATGGCTCTGGCAGATCCTGGCTGACTGGCGGATCCTGGCTGAATGGCGGATCCTGGCTGAATGGCGGATCGTGGCTGACTGGCGGATCCTGGCTGATCCTAGCAGACTGGCAGCTCTGGCGGATCCTGGCTGACTGGCGGATCCTGGCTGATCCTGGCAGACTGGCAGCTCTGGCGGATCCTGGCAGACTGGCGGCTCTGGTGGATCCTGGCTGACTGGCGGCTCTGGCTGCTCCATGCTGACTGGCGGCTCTGGCTGCTCCATGCTGACTGGCGGCTCTGGCTGCTCCTTGCAGAATGGCGGCTCTGGCGGCTCCTTGCAGACTGGCGGCTCTGGCGGCTCCTTGCAGACTGGCGGCTCTGGCGGCTCCTTGCAGACTGCCGGCTCTGGCGGCTCCTTGCAGACTGGCGGCTCTGGCGGCTCCTTGCAGACTGGCGGCTCTGGCGGCTCCTTGCAGACTGGCAGCTCTGGCGGCTCCTTGCAGACTGGCAGCTCTGGCGGCTCCTTGCAGACTGGCAGCTCTGGCGGCTCCTTGCAGACTGGCAGCTCTGGCGGCTCCTTGCAGATTGGCAGCTCTGGCGGCTCCTTGCAGACTGGCAGCTCTGGCGGCTCCTTGCAGACTGGCAGCTCTGGCAGCCAGGCGGTAGACTCCGGCAGCGCTGAACAGGCGGGAGACTCCGGCAGCGCTGAAGAGGAGGAAGGCTCTGACAGCGCTGGACAGGCGGGAGACTCCGGCAGCGCTGTAGAGGAGGAAGGCTCTGACAGCGCTGGACAGGAGGGAGACTCCGGCAGCGCTCGAGAGGAGGAAGGCTCTGACAGCGCTGGACAGGCGGGAGACTCCGGTAGCGCTGGAGAGGAGGAAGGCTCTGGCAGCGCTGGACAGGCAAAGCGCACTATAGTACTACCTAGTGCGTGGTGCTGGCACTGGTGGTACTGGGCCGAGGACACGCACAGGAAGCCTGGTGCGGGGAGCTGCCACCGGAGGGCTGGCGCGTGGAGGAGGTATAGGATAGACCGGACCGTGCAGGCGCACTGGAGCTCTTGAGCACAGAGCCTGCCCAACCTTACCTGGTTGAATACTCCCGGTCGCCCTGCCAGTGCGGCGAGGTGGAATAGCCCGCACTGGGCTATGCAGGCGAACCGGGGACACCGTGCGCAAGGCTGGTGCCATGTAAGCCGGCCCAAGGAGACGCACTAGAGACCAGATGCGTAGAGCCGGCTTCATGACACTTGGCTCGATGCTTACTCTAGCCCGGCCGATGCGAGGAGCTGGTATGTACCGCACCGGGCTATGCACCCGCACTGGAGACACCGTGCGCTCCACAGCATAACACGGTGCCTGCCCGGTCTCTCTAGCCCCCCGGTAAGCACAGGAAGTTAGCGCAGGTCTCCTACCTGGCTTCGCCATACTACTTGTGTGCCCCCTCCCAATACATTTTTGGGGCTGACTCTCGGGCTTCCATCCACGTCGCCGTGCTGCCTCCTCATACCAGCGCCTCTCCGCCTTCGCCGCCTCCAGCTCTTCTTTGGGGCAGCGATATTCTCCTGGCTGTGCCCAGGGTCCTTTACCGTCCAAGATTTCCTCCCATGTCCAGAAATCTGGATTTCGCTGCTCCTGCTGCCGCTGCCTGTCACCACGCCGCTTGGTCCTGTTGTGGTGGGTGATTCTGTTACGGTTTTCTTCCGTCGAAGGAGTGGAGGACCAAAATGCAGCGTGGTTATCTCGATACATCTTTAATAAAGATAATAACGAACAATACAAAACAAGAAACGTAGCGTGAAAAACCTATACAGCCTTATCTGGTGCAAACAAACACAGAGACAGGAACAATCACCCACGAAACACTCAAAGAATATGGCTGCCTAAATATGGTTCCCAATCAGAGACAACGATAAACACCTGCCTCTGATTGAGAACCACTCCAGGCAACCATAGACTTACCTAGACAACTCTACTATACCACAATCCCATAACCTACAAAAACCCCAAGACAAAACACACCACATAAAATAACTAATGTCACACCCTGGCCTGACCAAAATAATAAAGAAAACACAAAATACTAAGACCAGGGCGTGACAAGTATTCTGTAGTATTTACTGTAGTGTTTTTCCGGACTGTACTATACTATGGTATTTACTGTAATGTTTTTGAGGACATTACTGTAGTATTTACTATAGTGTTTTTGTTCTATTTTCTTTGACTTAGAAGTAGAGGCTTTTATCCTACTGGAGAAATACTGAAAGAGCAAATGTTCCATACTCCATTTCAGCCATTATTATGAGCCATCCTTCCCTCAGCAGCCTTCACTTGTAGGTAGGACTGGGGTACGAACAGATAGTTCAGAGCTTCTGCTCTTTTCTATAACCTGTAAGGAACACAATATGGTATATACTTAGCATGTAGGTTTCTCACTTCTTGGTGGAACAAATTGCAATATGGGGGAGGGGAATAGGCACGGTATATACATAGTATATTTTTTCATGTGTGTAGCTTTGTTTTATTAAAAAATATATTGTTTGTTGTTGCATGTTTGATTGTCTTTGCTTTACAGTGTACTTATTATCATTATTAAGATATTTGAGCTCAACTTCAATACAATGGGGCCCCTGATGCAATTATGAGACACCCCCCCATGCAGAATACTCCTTGTGATCTGATTAGATGTTAAACCGTCTGCGGTGCCATAAATAGCCATCACTGCTGTAAAAATCAATGCCCTCCACCCCCCTCAGTGATGCGTGCTCTCGCTCTCTACACTCACCACAACCCTACGGCTCCCTAACCCTCCCCTCTGACTATGCCCTCTGTGTCACCTCAGGTCTGGGACCTGAGACAGAGCAAGTGCAAAGAACTGCAGGATGCACTCATAATTTTAATGGTCCACTGATGGTGAGATGGGCTAGGGCTTTCCTCTCTCTCTCTCTCTCTCTCTCTCTCTCTCTCTTCTGGCTTTGCAGTGATTGATTTCAGACAGGTCTGGATTTACAATCACAACCCTGCACCATTACAGAGCAGCTCTGTTCCAGCCGGCACCTCTCTCCTCATTGTGCCGGGCATAATGACACGCTGATGCACTCTGGGTAATAGGCAGAGGAGATGGAACACGTCTAGGAGTTGGAACGCCCTTGATATTTCAAATCAAATACCTTTCTAACCCTTACAGAAATTGATTCCTTAACCCCAGAGCCCACTCCACTTGAACTCGGAATTATGCCCTAAAAAAAAGAATAGGAAATGTGGAGTTATAGCCTTCTTTCACACTAGAAGGAGGTTTGTTTATGTAGAAGTTTTCTCTTGCAGAAAAATGTGGTTGTGGCATCAGCAGTCAGTCTTTCCAGATGTGCTACACTGCTAGGCCACATCATCCTACACAAACAAACAAACAAACTAACATCACTTCTCTTACACATCAGCAAACAAAGCTTTATTTATTATTTATTTATTTATTCTTGCTCTCCCTGAGGAATCTCCACTGATCTCTTCTATGATAGAGCTTTATTAGTGAGATAGGATGGGAGTTCTATCTATGGTGAGTCACAGAGGTGGCTGCTGGTATAGTGCAGATTAGGTTGAGTCCCAAATGACACCCTATTTCCTATTTAGTGTGCTACTTTTGACCAGACCTCTAAAGTACACTATATAGGGAATAGGGTGCCATTTTGGACGCAGCCTAGGCCTAGATGTAACAGATTACCTTCACCATGTGCTGTGCCGAGCTGTACTGTGCCATCCCCTGCCTGTCCCTGGCCACCTGGCCTACTTCCCAGCCCACTGTTACACGCAAATTAAAGGCAAATTCAAATACACGCTAGTCTTTTTTTTTTACGAGCCATGGTGCTATTTATAAATCCATGGTCTACATTTTTTAAGATATGATCATGCATTTTGTGACCTTTCAAAGAGAAAAGATGCTATGCAGTTGCTGGGGAAAATTAAACACTATAAAAATTTAACTATACAGTAGAGATGTACTGTACTAGCATGAACCCTGGGTTTGTTGAATGCAAGCCAAACATATCCTACATGACCGCTATGAAGTAATACCATATTTATATACAGCTGGCCTATATCAATATGTCAGTATCCCATACCACACTGGTTGCTATAGGTCACATTATAATGTACTTACATTTATATTTGTCTATCACCCAGAACCGCTGAATAGAATGCTATTTCACACTGGCACCTTGCAGTAAGGCACATTTATTGAAAAGCAAATGTTCCGTAGGACAGAACTGTGCTTCAAGAAGAGAATCACTTTGGTGAAATGAGACCTTGACTGACCTGTCACACTATTTTTTTTTAATGGGACCTGTCTTGCCAAATAGTGTCCCCCGGCCAAATAGTGTCCCCCTCTACGTCACAATGGGATTCGATGAGTTCTAGCTTCTGTTGCTAGGGCTGTTGCTAGAACTTGCAAAATACTTACGGATTACATAATGAACCAAAGCATCTGTTGCTATGCTGGTTGCTTGACTCTATTTCACCTCATAGCGGTGTCATAAGGAAGGACGATGCGGGCAGTTCTAGTTCTATTTCACCGCATAAACGCTTGCTCAGTCCGTGCAAAATTATTACCTCAAATTTGCTCTCCAAGGACGATGTTTTTTCTGCTTCAAAGGACCGAAATGGCTGGAAAGAGAACACTCTTTCTTTACTATAATAAGTAAATATTGTTAAATAGGAATAAATAATTTAAGCTGTTTTAAATTGAAGTTGCTAGCTACTGTACTTATTTACGTCAGCCTGCCTAGCAGTGGTGTAAAGTACCTAAGTAAAAATACTTAAGTACTACTTAAGTTGTTTTTTTGGGGTATCTTTACTTTACTATTTATTTTTTTGACTACTTTTGCTTTTACTTCACTACATTCCTAAAAAAAAAGATTATACTTTTTACTCCATGCATTTTCCCTGACAAACAAAAGTACAAGGTACACTTTTTTTTGAATTTTTTTTTAAATATATTTTTTTATTTGTAATGGAAAAATCCACTTACATTGCTACATCAAACATGCCTAGCAAACCAAACACAGGTATTAACACTACTCAAACATACAATGATGATGATAATGATTCATGAAGATGTTATTCTTGTTGTTATTCACTAGGGTTAATGTTTTAATAAGATAATTACATTCAATCAGAAAAATTTGTAATTTTGGTAAGGAATTTTGAATTTTTGTTTGTGTATAAAAAAATTAACAATAATTTCAGTGGTTTTGTTATTATTGAAATAGTAACATTTTATAACTTTCATGTCAAAAATATAGGTAAATAAGTTCCCTGCAAAGTTTTCCCAAAATTCTGACACAAATTTACATTCAAAGAACAAGTGAGATAGATTCTCACCTTCTTTTTCACAGAACTCGTTACACTTTGAATGCTTAGCAGGACAGGAAAATTGTCAAATTAATGCACTTATCAAGAGAACACGTGGGCATCCCTACTGCTTCTGGCCTGGCGGACGCTCTAAACACAAATTCATCTTTTGAAAAGCCCTTAGCTATCCGTACATTTTTAAAACAAGAAAATGGTGCCGTCTTTGCTTAATATAAGGAATTTTAAGGGATTCATATTTTAGCAATTACATTTACTTTTGATACTTAAGTATATTTTAAACCAAATACTTTTAGACTTTTACTCAAGTAATGTTAGTATTTTACTGGCTGACTTTCACTTTTACTTGACTAACTTTCTATTAATAAGGTATCTATACTTTTACTCAAGTATAACAACTAAGGGATACCATTGAAGTGCAAGCTACATGCAAACAGAAAGCTACAATAACAGTTACAGTAGATAGAAGAAGAAGAACGTTAAGGTAGCTAGCTAACGTTAGCTAAATAAAACTGTCTGGCTAGCTAGTTGGGTAGCTGGCTAGAATCTGTCTCACTTGTTCCTCCACTGCTGCCTAGTCAGCTAGCCAGCTACCCAACTAGCTAGCCAGCCAGTTTTATTTAGCTAACGTTAGCTAGCTACTGTAACTGTTATTGTAGCTTTCTGTTTGCATGTAGCTTGCACTTCAATGGTATCCCTCAAGGAAATTTTATTTTATCTTTCCAACCAGGCGAAGTACTATGAAGACACCACTGATCTCGACAAGAGGTGCAACATTCAGAGAAATTCACAATTCAGGGTAACTTTGAGCAGTTAACTTCTATTAGATAACTGGACGGATTTGGCTATGTCCAACCATTTTCCATCTAGCTAGTTGCTAGCTATATATATAGTTCAGTGGAGGCTGCTGATGGCTCATAATAATTTCAGTAATGGAGTGGTTTCCATGTGGTTGATACCATTCAATTGACTCCATTCCAGACATAGTTATGAGCCGTCCTCATCTCAGCAGCCTTCAGTTCTATGTCTGTCATATTGATAAGTTAAACCTGATCAATCAATGTGTAAGCAATTATGGTCATTCCAAATGCCCTTAACTAGGTGCATTCACCTGGGGGGGGGGGGGGGGGGGGGGGGGGGGGGGGGTGAGAAAGAAAGGGAGAGTGAGAAGGGAGTTTTTCCTAGCCACTACACCTGCATTGCTTGTTATTTGGGGTTTTAGGTTGGGTTTCTGTACAGCACCTTGCGATATCAGCTGATGTTTATTTACCCCTAGGAACAGTGGGTTAAACAGCCTGTTCAGGGGCAGAACGACAGATTTGTACCTTGTCAGCTCGGGGGTTTGAACTTGCAACCTTCCGGGTTACTAGTCCAATGCTCTAACCACCAGGCTGCCCTGCCGCCACAATGTAAGAAGGGCTATATAAATACATTTGATTTGAAGTGATAGGCAGAACCTCCCACCCACAAAGCACACACCTCTATATTCCACACACCAGAATTCAGTATTTTAGTCTATGATTGCCATGTGAGTGTACAAAATATCTGTGAAAATAAATGAATGACACAACTGTGCCAAAAACTATCAACGTTGGTGTATTAAAATCTTAAATATTGACAGGTTGGTTTTCAAAGCTATTTCACAAGGTGTTCATTATTGTAAGTTGTACGGTATCCTTTGATGGTATTTATTTGTTCCACATTATTTGTTGTTATATCCTAGGACCTACAATAGATGCATATATATATTCAACCACAAGGGTGTACCGAAGAGCTATGCGAGATAGAAGAAAAGGAATCATAATCGAGGGGCCGGTTCAAATAAAAACATGGCAGCCAGACAAGCCAGTGTATGAATCAAATTGATTTGCATATGAATGGAGTGGAAATTAGCTGACTTTGTGACCTGTAAGATAAGTAACTTTGAAGTGTCAAGCAGATTAGACATATTCTTTGACATTTCCGAAACGCAAAGTTTAAGGCAAAGTTTAAGGCATGGATTTAATTTTGTACTGTTAATAACAAGGTACGCAAAAGTAGTTTGAATTTATGTTTTCATTTAATTAGCTAAACAAAATTTGTTTAAATAGCGAAACTGTCATAGAAATCATCCTTGTTTGCATAGAGATTATGAAAAGTACATAATTTCGGCTGTAATGATCTCCAAAAACGTAATCATTAGTTAACCACACCGTTGATATAGCAACGTTCGCTAATAGTTTATGAAATCCCATTGAGACCCAGTGGGGGACACTATTTGGCCGCGGGACATTATTTGGCATGACAGGCCTCATTGTATTTGTCAAGGCTGTCTCTACATGTCAGGCCTGTTGTCTTTCATTTGGAGGGGATGGAGAGAAGTGTGTGTGTGTACGTGTGTGTATGTGTGTGTACGTGTATGTACGTGTGTGTACGTGTGTGTACGTGTGTGTACGTGTGTGTACGCTTGCGCTCATGCGAGTGGTCGTGTTACTGCATTCAAGTGTTTGCGTGCATTCACTGCCAGACACCTCCCTATTGAGAATGAAATGATTGGTCATGTCCAAAGTGTCTCTGTCACCTTAGTCGCACATCAGATATGACTTACCAATTCACACCATCCATACGCCTCTGGTGTTAACATGGCCGTTACAAATATGGAGAATGTAGCATAATGTGTCAAATATATCATGTCATTGTTATGAGTTATGAGAGAGTCTTGTCAAAAATAACAAATTGTTTTCGAAAACAGACATACTGAAAAACCGTATAGGGCTTTTATACCAGCAATGGGAAATTATAGATCATAATGTGTGGGGTGGTAATTGAGTGAAAGGTGAAGATACTATGAACCAACATGAATTGTTTGCTTCAAAGGGAAATATTTGTGAGAAAAATAATGTTCTAGTGTACGTATTGATTGGATAGGCCTCGATTTTCCATTTCCTGCACTTTCTATGATTATCTCTGTGATTTATGGTGATTTAGGTCAGTGCTACACTCCCCTAGTATTGCACTTGAGGGTCTGAGTATTTCATTCTGACAGGAATACAAAATAAAAAATAAGAGTCAAATAAGTGTCTGGCCTTGCTGGTGTTTCTCCCTCTCCATCTTTCTCAATTAAGTTCAATTCTAAGGACTTTATTGGCATGAGAAACATATGTTTACATTGCCAAGCAGGTGAAATAGGTTAAATAAACAATCATAGAAACTGAACATTACAATCACAAATGTTCCAAAAGAATAGAGACATTTTAAATGTTATATTGGATACCAATAAATATAGATTGTGTTTAAAATGGTGTTTGTGCTTCACTGGTTGCCCTTTTCATGTGGGAATAGCTCACAAATCTTGCTGCTGTGTTTCACCTAATAGATATGAGAGTTTATCAAAATTTGATTTGTTTTCAAATTCGTTTTGGGTCATTGTAATCTGAGGAAATATGTGTCTCTAATATGGACATACATTTGTCAGGAGGTCAAGAAGTACAGCTCAGTTTCCACCTAATTTTGTGGGCAGTGTGCACATAGCATGTCTTCCCTCGAGAGCCAGGTCTACATATGGTTGCCTCTCTCAATTGCAAGGCTATGCTCACGGAGTCTATGCATAGTCAAAAGCTTTCCTTCATTTTGGGTCAGTCACAGTGGTCAGGTATTCTGCCACTGTATTATGTTTAGGGCCAAATAGAATTCCACTTTGCTCTGTTTTTTGGTTAATTCTTTCAAATGTGTCAAGTAATTATATATTTGTGACTTGGTTGGGTCTAATTGTGTTGTTGTCCTGGGGCTCTGTGGGGTCTGTGTTTGTGAACAGAGCCCCAGGACCAGCTTGCTGAAGGGACTCTTCTCTTGACTAATCTCTCTGTAGGTGATGGCTTTGTTATGGAAGGTTTGGGAATCACTTCATTTTTGTCATGTATTGTCATGTTGTGTCTTTCTGTCCTTTCCTTTCACCCTGTCTCCCTCTGCTGGTCGTACTAGGTTACCGTTTCTGTCCCTCTTTCCCCCAGCTGTTCCTTGTCTTCTCTGACTACCTCATTCACCCCTTTTCCCACCTGTTCCCTTTTTCCCTCTGATTAGGTCCCTATATCTCTCTCTGTTTCTGCTCCTGTCTTTGTCGGATTCTTGTTTGTGTGTCTCATGCCTGAACCAGACTATCATCGTGTTTGCTGCAACCTTGTCCTGTCCTGTCGGAATCTACCTGTCCATCTGAGCCCACGTGTGTTCATCATTAAAGAAACTCTGTTTGTTAATTCGCTTTTGGGTCCTCATTCACGCACCTTAACAGAAGAATCCGACCAAGAATGGACCCAGCGACTTCGGATCCTCTCCACTCAGCCGTCGAGATCCAGGGAGCGATGCTAGGCAGACACGAGCAGGAATTGTCAGCTGCTCGACATGCCGTTGAGACCCTGGCCACCCAAGTCTCCAACCTCACAGAACAGGTTCACCATCTCCGCCTCGATCCACCGGCCACTTCCAGGGCTTTCGAATCTCCGGAGCCCAGAATCAATAACCCGCCGTGTTACTCTGGGGAGCCCACTGAATGCCGCTCGTTCCTCACCCAGTGTGATATTGTGTTTTCTCTCCAGCCCAACACTTACGCCAGGAGCACTGCTCGTGTCGCCTACGTCATATCTCTCCTTACTGGACGGGCTCGTGAGTGGGGCACGGCAATCTGGGAGGCAAGGGCTGAGTGTACTAACCAGTATCAGGACTTTAAGGAGGAGATGATACGGGTTTTTGATCGATCTGTTTTTGGGGAGGAGGCTTCCAGGGCCCTGTCTTCCCTATGTCAAGGCAATCGATCCATAACAGACTACTCTATTGAGTTTCGCACTCTTGCTGCCTCCAGTGGCTGGAACGAGCCGGCTTTGCTCGCTCGTCTTCTGGAGGGTCTCCGCGCAGAGGTAAAGGATGAGATTCTCTCCCGGGAGGTTCCTTCCAGCGTGGATTCCTTGATTGAACTCGCTATTCGCATTGAGCGACGGGTTGATCTTCGTCACCGAGCTCGTGGAAAGGAGCTCGCGTTCTCCGTTGCCCCCCTCTCCGCATCACTACCATCTTCCTCTGCCGGCTCGGGAGCTGAGCCTATGCAGCTGGGAGGTATCCGCATCTCGACTAAAGAGAGGGAACGGAGAATCACCAACCGCCTCTGTCTCTATTGCGGTTCTGCTGGTCATTTTGTCACTTCATGTCCAGTAAAAGCCAGAGCTCATCAGTAAGCGGAGGGCTACTGGTGAGCGCTACTACTCCTGTCTCTCCTTCAAGATCCTGCACTACCTTGTCGGTCCATCTACGCTGGACCGGTTCGTCAGCTTCCTGCAGTGCCTTAATAGACTCTGGGGCGGAGGGCTGTTTTATGGACGAGACCTGGGCTCGGGAACATGACATTCCTCTCAGACAGTTAAGGGAGTCCACGGCCTTGTTCGCCCTGGATGGTAGTCCTCTCCCCAGGATTCAGCGTGAGACGCTACCTTTAACCCTCACTGTTTCTGGTAATCATAGCGAAACCATTTCTTTTTTAATTTTTCGTTCACCTTTTACACCTGTTGTTTTGGGCCATCCCTGGCTAGTTTGTCATAATACTTCCATTAATTGGTCTAGTAATTCTATCCTCTCCTGGAACGTCTCTTGTCATGTGAAATGTTTAATGTCTGCTATCCCTCCTGTTTCCTCTGTCTCTTCTTCACAGGAGGAGCCTGGTGATTTGACAGGGGTGCCGGAGGAATATCACGATCTGCGCACGGTGTTCAGTCGGTCCAGGGCCACCTCTCTTCCTCCACACCGGTCGTATGATTGTAGTATTGATCTCCTTCCGGGAACCACTCCCCCCCGGGGTAGACTATACTCTCTGTCGGCTCCCGAACGTAAGGCTCTCGAGGATTATTTGTCTGTAGCTCTTGACGCCGGTACCATAGTCCCCTCCTCCTCTCCCGCCGGAGCGGGGTTTTTTTTTGTCAAGAAGAAGGACGGGTCTCTGCGCCCCTGCATAGATTATCGAGGGCTGAATGACATAACAGTGAAGAATCGTTATCCGCTTCCTCTTATGTCTTCAGCCTTCGAGATCCTGCAGGGAGCCAGGTTTTTCACTAAGTTGGACCTTCGTAACGCTTACCATCTCGTGCGCATCAGGGAGGGGGACGAGTGGAAGACGGCGTTTAACACTCCGTTAGGGCACTTTGAATACCGGGTTCTTCCTTTCGGCCTCGCTAACGCTCCAGCTGTCTTTCAGGCATTAGTCAATGATGTCCTGAGAGACATGCTGAACATCTTTGTTTTCGTTTACCTTTACGATATCCTGATTTTTTCACCGTCACTCCAGATTCATGTTCAGCACGTTCGACGTGTCCTCCAGCGCCTTTTAGAGAATTGTCTTTTTGTGAAGGCTGAGAAGTGCACTTTTCATGCCTCCTCCGTCACATTTCTCGGTTCTGTTATTTCCGCTGAAGGCATTAAGATGGATCCCGCTAAGGTCCAAGCTGTCATTGATTGGCCCGCCCCTAAGTCACGCGTCGAGCTGCAGCGCTTTCTCGGCTTCGCGAACTTCTATCGTCGTTTCATCCGTAATTTCGGTCAGGTGGCAGCTCCTCTCACAGCCCTTACTTCTGTCAAGACGTGCTTTAAGTGGTCCGTTTCCGCCCAGGGAGCTTTTGATCTCCTCAAGAATCGTTTTACATCCGCTCCTATCCTTGTTACACCTGACGTCTCTAGACAGTTCGTTGTCGAGGTTGACGCGTCAGAGGTGGGCGTGGGAGCCATTCTTTCTCAGCGCTCCCTCTCTGACGACAAGGTCCACCCATGCGCGTATTTTTCTCATCGCCTGTCGCCGTCGGAACGTAACTATGATGTGGGAAACCGCGAACTGCTCGCCATCCGGTTAGCCCTAGGCGAATGGCGACAGTGGTTGGAGGGGGCGACCGTTCCTTTTGTCGTTTGGACTGACCATAGGAACCTTGAGTACATCCGTTCTGCCAAACGACTTAATGCGCGTCAGGCGCGTTGGGCGCTGTTTTTCGCTCGTTTCGAGTTCGTGATTTCTTATCGTCCGGGCTCTAAGAACACCAAGCCTGATGCTTTATCTCGTCTCTTCAGTTCTTCAGTAGCCTCCACTGAACCCGAGGGGATTCTCCCTGAGGGGCGTGTTGTCGGGTTGACTGTCTGGGGAATTGAGAGGCAGGTAAAGCAAGCGCTCACTCACACTCCGTCGCCGCGCGCATGTCCTAGGAACCTTCTTTTCGTTCCCGTTCCTACTCGTCTGGCCGTTCTTCAGTGGGCTCACTCTGCCAAGTTAGCCGGCCACCCTGGCGTTCGGGGTACGCTTGCTTCCATTCGCCAGCGTTTTTGGTGGCCCACCCGGGAGCATGACACGCGTCGTTTCGTGGCTGCTTGTTCGGTCTGCGCGCAGACTAAGTCCGGTAACTCCCCTCCTGCCGGCCGTCTCAGGCCGCTTCCCATTCCCTCTCGACCGTGGTCTCACATCGCCTTAGATTTTGTCACCGGACTGCCTTCGTCAGCGGGGAAGACTGTTATTCTTACGGTTGTCGATAGGTTCTCTAAGGCGGCTCATTTCATTCCCCTTGCTAAGCTTCCTTCTGCTAAAGAGACGGCACAAATCATCATCGAGAATGTTTTCAGAATTCATGGCCTTCCGTCAGACGTCGTTTCGGACAGAGGTCCGCAATTCACGTCTCAATTTTGGAGGGAGTTTTGCCGTTTGATTGGGGCTTCCGTCAGTCTCTCTTCCGGCTTTCACCCCCAGTCTAACGGTCAAGCAGAACGGGCCAATCAGACTATTGGTCGCATCTTACGCAGTCTTTCTTTTCGCAACCCTGCGTCTTGGTCAGAACAGCTCCCCTGGGCAGAATACGCCCACAACTCGCTTCCTTCGTCTGCGACCGGGCTATCTCCTTTTCAGAGTAGCCTCGGGTACCAGCCTCCGCTGTTCTCATCTCAGTTCGCCGAGTCCAGCGCCCCCTCCGCTCAGGCTTTTGTCCAACGTTGCGAGCGCACCTGGAAGAGGGTCAGGTCTGCACTTTGCCGTTATAGGACGCAGACTGTGAGGGCTGCTAATAAGCGTAGAATTAAGAGTCCTAGATATTGTCGCGGTCAGAGAGTTTGGCTCTCCACTCAGAACCTTCCCCTTAAGACGGCTTCTCGCAAGTTGACCCCGCGGTTCATTGGTCCGTTCCGTATTTCTCGGGTCATTAATCCTGTCGCAGTTCGACTTCTTCTTCCGCGATACCTTCGTCGCGTCCACCCGGTCTTCCATGTCTCCTGTATCAAGCCCGTTCTTCGCGCCCCCGCTCGTCTTCCCCCCCCCTCCCCATCCTTGTCGAGGGCGCACCCATCTACAGGGTCCGTAGGATTTTGGACATGCGTCCTCGGGGCCGTGGTCACCAGTACCTCGTAGATTGGGAGGGGTACGGTCCTGAGGAGAGGAGTTGGGTTCCCTCTCGGGACGTGCTGGACCGTGCGCTGATCGAGGATTTCCTCCGTTGCCGCCAGGTTTCCTCCTCGAGTGCGCCAGGAGGCGCTCGGTGAGTGGGGGGGTACTGTCATGTATTGTCATGTTGTGTCTTTCTGTCCTTTCCTTTCACCCTGTCTCCCTCTGCTGGTCGTACTAGGTTACCGTTTCTGTCCCTCTTTCCCCCAGCTGTTCCTTGTCTTCTCTGACTACCTCATTCACCCCTTTTCCCACCTGTTCCCTTTTTCCCTCTGATTAGGTCCCTATATCTCTCTCTGTTTCTGCTCCTGTCTTTGTCGGATTCTTGTTTGTGTGTCTCATGCCTGAACCAGACTATCATCGTGTTTGCTGCAACCTTGTCCTGTCCTGTCGGAATCTACCTGTCCATCTGAGCCCACGTGTGTTCATCATTAAAGAAACTCTGTTTGTTAATTCGCTTTTGGGTCCTCATTCACGCACCTTAACAATTTTAGGTGGTGGTAGAATTTAACAGCTCTTTTCTGGATTTGGATAATTAGCGGTACTATCCTAATTCTGTTTTTGCAGAATTCTGAATGTAGAGTCCCGATTTGGTGTTTGTCCCAATTTGTGAATTCTTGGTTGGTGAGTGGACCCCTGGGAAATGGGTTCTATAATTGATTCAAAGTATTTTTAGCCAGATCCTAATAGGGATGTCAAATTTGATGTTCCTTTTGAAGATGTAAAAGGCCCCTCTTGCCTCTTAGATTGTTCACAGCTTCGTGGAAGGTATTTGTAGTGCTGATGTTTAGGCCGAGGTAGGTATAGTTTTTTGTGTGCTCTAGGGCATCAGTGTCTAGATGGAATCTATATTTGTGGTCCTGGCAACTGGCCTCTTTTGGAACACCATTATTTTTGTCTTACTGAGATTCACTGTCACGGCCCAGGTCTGTGCAAAATATATAGGTGCTTCTGTAGGCCCTCCCTGGTTGGAGACAGCACTAGATCATCAGCAAAGAGTAGACATTTGACTTCTGTTTCTAGTAGGGTGAAGCCGGGTGCTGTAGACTGTTCTAGTGCCCTTGCCAATTCATTTGTATATACAGTGCCTTGCGAAAGTATTCGGCCCCCTTGAACTTTGCGACCTTTTGCCACATTTCAGGCTTCAAACATAAAGATATAAAACTGTATTTTTTTGTGAAGAATCAACAACATGTGGGACACAATCATGAAGTGGAACGACATTTATTGGATATTTCAAACTTTTTTAACAAATCAAAAACTGAAAAATTGGGCGTGCAAAATTATTCAGCCCCTTTACTTTCAGTGCAGCAAACTCTCTCCAGAAGTTCAGTGAGGATCTCTGAATGATCCAATGTTGACCGAAATGACTAATGATGATAAATACAATCCACCTGTGTGTAATCAAGTCTCCGTATAAATACACCTGCACTGTGATAGTCTCAGAGGTCCGTTAAAAGCGCAGAGAGCATCATGAAGAACAAGGAACACACCAGGCAGGTCCGAGATACTGTTGTGAAGAAGTTTAAAGCCGGATTTGGATACAAAAAGATTTCCCAAGCTTTAAACATCCCAAGGAGCACTGTGCAAGCGATAATATTGAAATGGAAGGAGTATCAGACCACTGCAAATCTACCAAGACCTGGCTGTCCCTTTAAACTTTCAGCTCATACAAGGAGAAGACTGATCAGAGATGCAGCCAAGAGGCCCATGATCACTCTGGATGAACTGCAGAGATCTACAGCTGAGGTGGGAGACTAATCTGGCCTTTATGGAAGAGTGGCAAGAAGAAAGCCATTTCTTAAAGATATCCATAAAAAGGGTCGTTTAAAGTTTGCCACAAGCCACCTGGGAGACACACCAAACATGTGGAAGAAGGTGCTCTGGTCAGATGAAACCAAAAATTAACTTTTTGGCAACAATGCAAGACGTTATGTTTGGCGTAAAAGCAACACAGCACATCACCCTGAACACACCATCCACACTGTCAAACATGGTGGTGGCAGCATCATGGTTTGGGCCTGCTTTTCTTCAGCAGGGACAGGGAAGATGGTTAAAATTGATGGGAAGATGGATGGAGCCAAATACAGGACCATTCTGGAAGAAAACCTGATGGAGTCTGCAAAAGACCTGAGACTGGGACGGAGATTTGTCTTCCAAAAAGACAATGATCCAAAACATAAAGCAAAATCTACAATGGAATGGTTCAAAAATAAACATATCCAGGTGTTAGAATGGCCAAGTCAAAGTCCAGACCTGAATCCAATCGAGAATCTGTGGAAAGAACTGAAAACTGCTGTTCACAAATGCTCTCCATCCAACCTCACTGAGCTCGAGCTGTTTTGCAAGGAGGAATGGGAAAAAAATTCAGTCTCTCGATGTGCAAAACTGATAGAGACATACCCCAAGCGACTTACAGCTGTAATCGCAGCAAAAGGTGGCGCTACAAAGTATTAACTTAAGGGGGCTGAATAATTTTGCACGCCCAATTTTTCAGTTTTTGATTTGTTAAATAAGTTTGAAATATCCAATAAATGTCGTTCCACTTCATGATTGTGTCCCACTTGTTGTTGATTCTTCACAAAAAAATACAGTTTTATATCTTTATGTTTGAAGCCTGAAATGTGGCAAAAGGTCGCAAAGTTCAAGGGGGCCGAATACTTTCGCAAGGCACTGTACATCCCATTCTCACCCCACGACTCTGCGGAAATAAATATGTGTGTTTGTTGCTAATTTTAACTACACAATTTAAGTTTGTGTACACGTATTTTATAATGGTGTATGCTCTCTCTCTCTCTCTGTTTCTCGCACTCATTCTCTATTTCTATCACTCTTGCTCTCTCTCTCTTATTCCCTCCCTCCTTTTTTCTCTCTCTTTCTCCATCTCTCTCCCAGCGGGGTGAGACAGGGCAGTGGAGGGCCAGGCCAGTGGAGGGTCAGAGGGTGGTCTTGCTGTGCATGAGTTATGATCACACTGAGGTCCAAACAACTCCAGAAGCTACTGAGGCAGAAATAAAAGTCACACATGATGTCTGCTCACAGGGTCCCTCCCATCGCCCCCAGCCAAGCCACGTCAGGAAGTCTAGAACACTGCTCCTCACTCAAATCTAATATATCTGACTGGGAGAGGAGGGTGAGAGGGGGAATAGACAAAAGAGATAGTGAAAAAGGGACAAGTGATAAAATAGGGGGAGAAAGATAGAGATACAGTGAGAGTGAGCAGAAGAGAGGGGACAGAGGAAAAGGAAGGACAGAGAATAGAGAAAGGTGGACTGAGAGAGATAAAGACGGACAGGAGGGAGCCACACAAAGAAAGATGGATGTAGAAATGGCGAAAGAGAGAGAGCTCCAATAAAACTGTTGATGGGCTTAGTATGTTTAATCTGTGACGCCTCCTACTGTGAACTAACTGTGATAGGAGGTGATGCGTTAAATAAATGATGATGCTTCTGTCTTTGTAGTGGAGGAGAGGAACCACTGGATACTTCAGATCCCCGTTTACTGTCTGATGGAGAAGTCCAATGAATTACATAATTGTAGTCATTGTGAGGGTGACACCCTGAAGAACACAATGGTCGTACTGTTTTTAAATGCTGTTGGTGTTTATGCTGCTACCTCTTGGTCAGAGAACAGGATTTTAAAATAGATTAATATCTTAATGGAACTCAACTGGATAAATGAAGGATACATAAAAAGGTGTTTAGTAGCATGCCGCCATTGCATTATTGTGGAGGCTCAATGTCACCTTGAGGCCCAGAGACCAAATGGGCTCTCTTCCATAGTGACCATCCCTTTAAATGTCTGTGGGAAAATCATCAAAAATAATCCCTAATGCCACCGAACGATTGCATCTGTGGCAACGATTGTTGTTGTAGAAGGTATGCCTAACGTGTACCTTGTAAGACCCATTATTTTAGAAAAGGTGATGAATCTTTTACGATTACTATAAATTAATGCAGTAAAACTGTGGTTATAGCCTGCTGTAATGGTGCTATAAATTGTGAGTGAGTTAGAGAGAGTGAGAGAGAGCCACTGAGGAGAGATGAGATGAGAGAGGCTCCTGAGAAACACAGCTGTAAGGAAGCAGCACATCTGTTCTGCAGGAAAGGGTCTCATGTGCCAATGACTATAGTCATTATACAATGCATATTATCCCAGGGAAACAACCACAGTGGCGGCTGCTGTGAATGCCTGTGCCTTAGGGGACCACTCAGAGCCTAATTTATGTTGTTGTCGTTATTGTTGGAAATCAATAGGCTTCCATGGATGTTGAGCGCATCCCAAATGGCACCCTATTCCCTAAATTGTGCTCTACTTTTGACCAGAGCCCTTTGGGCCTTGTCACTATTTAGGGCATAGGGTGTCATTTGGGATGAAGTCGTTGTTGTTTTCCTGTACTGTAAAAAATATATATGATTCCTGCACTGTAAAAAATATATATGATTCAATGTATGTACAATTATAAGGTAACCAGCTGCAATAGGATTCTGAGTTTGCAAAAATTTGGGCGTATACCTGAATCAATCACATTTATTTCTAAAGCCCTTCTTACATCAGCTAATGTCACGAAGTGCTGTACAGAAACCCAGCCTAAAACCCCAAACAGCAAGCAATGCAGGTGTAGAAGCACGCTGGCTAGGAAAAACTCCCTAGAAAGGCCAAAACCTAGGAAGAAACCTAGAGAGGAACCAGGCTATGAGGGGAGACCAGTCCTCTTCTGGCTGTGCCTTGTGGAGGTTATAACAGAATATGGCCAAGATGTTCAAATGTTCATAGATGACCAGCAGCGTCAAATAATAATAATCACAGTGGTTGTCTAGGGTATAACAGGTCAGCACCTCAGGAGTAAATGTCAGTTGGCTTTTCATAGCCGATCATTCAGAGTATCTCCACCGCTCCTGTTGTCTCTAGAGAGTTGAAAACAGCAGGTGTGGGTGAACAGGGCAGGGTTCCATAGCCGAAGGCAGAACAGTTGAAACTGGAGCAGCAGCACGACCAGGTGGACTGAGGACAGCAAGTAGTCATCAGGTCAGGTATTTAACATTTTCATGTTAAATTGTATGTTCTCTCAACTTAGAATTTTATGTTGAGTGAACGTATAGGTAACTGCCAAAATAAAGGAAACACCTTCATAAAGTGTCTTAATAAGGCGTTGGGCCACCACGAGCCAGAACTGCTTCAGTGCACCGTGGCATAGATTCTACA
This sequence comes from Oncorhynchus mykiss, assembly GCF_057628025.1. NCBI lineage: Eukaryota > Metazoa > Chordata > Actinopteri > Salmoniformes > Salmonidae > Oncorhynchus > Oncorhynchus mykiss. Next base: position 34,899,633 of record NC_143027.1, on the reverse strand, counting down.
AATGTCTGGAATTCTATTGGAGGGATGCGACACCATTTTTCAATGAGTAATTCCATAATTTGGTATTTTGTTGATAGCGGTGGAAAACACTGTCTCAGGTGCCACTCCAGAATCTCCCATAAGTGTTCAATTGGGTTGAGCTCTGGTGACTGAGACTGCCATGGGATATGATTTACAATGTTTTCATGCTCATCAAACCATTCAGTGACCACTCGTGCCCTGTGGATAGGGGCATTGTTACCCTATGGGGGCATAGCCATGGTAGCCCCCCAAAAATGGCCTGCCCAGCATGTATACATGACCCTAAGCATGATGGGATGTTAATTGCTTAAATAACTGTGGAAGCACCTGCTTTCAATATACTTTGTATCCCTCAGTTACTCAAGCTCTTCCATTATTTTGGCAGTTACCTGTATAATTCAATTTAAGAATTTATTCTACCTTACTTGCATATTTCCCAGTGTAAAATGTAAAAACACTTTTTTAGGGCCTAGTTACATCCACGTCAAGCCTGCACGTCACATTATTCTGGCTTACAAAGTGATGTGTCATTCCTAATGGATTTCAGCCAGAGTGAGGATATCCAACAATTGGAACTTAGACTCACCTACAACCTACAGTGCGAATAACTGCCAAGGTATAGAAGACTGATATCACTGTCTACCTAAATCATATAAACTGGAACAGCCATTTCAGTAAAAGGATGCGGAAGTCCAACTACTAATAGATTGGATTAGTTTAGAAAAATATGTTATTTATGTTTGTGTAGCATAACATTAATCAACTAATCAATGTACATGCAAAAACACAGGTATTGAAACCAACAATTTTGAAAATCAACCTGCAATAGAGCCTGCTGGGAAATATGATAATGACGGGCGTGGTTTTGAGTGGTTTTAAGCAAACCTACAGCTCTCTTCGAGCAGAATTTGTTGATTTGTGCTCAACATTTCAATCAAATCAAATGTAATTTGTCACATGCTTCGTAAACAACAGGTGTAGACTAACTGTGAAATGCTTACTTATGGGCCCTTCCCAACAATGCAGAGAGAAAAATAGAAACATAATAGAAAGATAATAATGCAAGGAATAAATACACAGTGAGTAACGATAACTTGGCTTTATAAATGGGGTACCAGTACTGAGTCAATGTGCAAGTGTACGAGGTAATTGAGGTAGATTTGTACATAGGTAGGAATAAAGTGACTTGGCAACAGGATAGTTAATAAATCGTAGCAGCAGCGTATGTGGCGAGTCAAAAGAGTTGGTGCAAGGGAGGTCAATGCAGATAGTCTGTGTAGCTATTTAGTTACAGTGCCTTGCGAAAGTATTCGGCCCCCTTGAACTTTGCGACCTTTTGCCACATTTCAGGCTTCAAACATAAAGATATAAAACTGTATTTTTTTGTGAAGAATCAACAACAAGTGGGACACAATCATGAAGTGGAACAACATTTATTGGATATTTCAAACTTTTTTAACAAATGAAAAACTGAAAAATTGGGCGTGCAAAATTATTCAGCCCCTTTACTTTCAGTGCAGCAAACTCTCTCCATAAGTTCAGTGAGGATCTCTGAATGATCCAATGTTGACCTAAATGACTAATGATGATAAATACAATCCACCTGTGTGTAATCAAGTCTCAGTATAAATGCACCTGCACTGTGATAGTCTCAGAGGTCCGTTAAAAGCGTAGAGAGCATCATGAAGAACAAGGAACACACCAGGCAGGTCCGAGATACTGTTGTGAAGAAGTTTAAAGCCGGATTTGGATACAAAAAGATTTCCCAAGCTTTAAACATCGCAAGGAGCACTGTGCAAGCGATAATATTGAAATGGAAGGAGTATCAGACCACTGCAAATCTACCAAGACCTGGCCGTCCCTCTAAACTTTCAGCTCATACAAGGAGAAGACTGATCAGAGATGCAGCCAAGAGGCCCATGATCACTCTGGATGAACTGCAGAGATCTACAGCTGAGGTGGGAGACTCTGTCCATAGGACAACAATCAGTCGTATATTGCAAAAATCTGGCCTTTATGGAAGAGTGGCAAGAAGAAAGCCATTTCTTAAAGATATCCATAAAAAGGGTTGTTTAAAGTTTGCCACAAGCCACCTGGGAGACACACCAAACATGTGGAAGAAGGTGCTCTGGTCAGATGAAACCAAAATTGAACTTTTTGGCAACAATGCAAAACGTTATGTTTGGCGTAAAACAGCTCATCACCCTGAACACAACATCCCCACTGTCAAACATGGTGGTGGCAGCATCATGGTTTGGGCCTGCTTTTTTCAGCAGGGACAGGGAAGATGGTTAAAATTGATGGGAAGATGGATGGAGCCAAATACAGGACCATTCTGGAAGAAAACCTGATGGAGTCTGCAAAAGACCTGAGACTGGGACGGAGATTTGTCTTCCAACAAGACAATGATCCAAAACATAAAGCAAAATCTACAATGGAATGGTTCAAAAATAAACATATCCAGGTGTTAGAATGGCCAAGTCAAAGTCCAGACCTGAATCCAATCGAGAATCTGTGGAAAGAACTGAAAACTGCTGTTCACAAATGCTCTCCATCCAACCTCACTGAGCTCGAGCTGTTTTGCAAGGAGGAATGGGAAAAAATTTCAGTCTCTCGATGTGCAAAACTGATAGAGACATACCCCAAGCGACTTACAGCTGTAATCGCAGCAAAAGGTGACGCTACAAATTATTAAGGGGGCTGAATAATTTTGCACGCCCAATTTTTCAGTTTTTGATTTGTTAAAAAAGTTTGAAATATCCAATAAATGTCGTTCCACTTCATGATTGTGTCCCACTTGTTGTTGATTCTTCACAAAAAAATACAGTTTCATATCTTTATGTTTGAAGCCTGAAATGTGGCAAAAGGTCGCAAAGTTCAAGGGGGCCGAATACTTTCGCAAGGCACTGTAACTATTTAGCAGTCTTATGGCTTGCGGGTAGAAGCTGTTCAGGGTCTTGTTGGTTCCAGACTTAGTGCATCGGTACCGCTTGTGTGCGGTAGCAGAGAGAACAGTCTATGACTTGGATGGCTGGAGCAAAATTAATGATGGTGTTGGAGTCTTGCATGGCCACACAGTCATGTTGAACAGGGAGTACAGGAGGGGACTAAGCACGCACCCCTGAGGGGCCCCTGTGTTGAGGGTCAGCATGGCAGATGTGTTGTTGCCTACCCTTACCACCTTGGGCATAGTATATAGCTGAACCAACATATAGTGTTATCTTCCAAAGGCAAACATTAATTTGTCATTTGACTCAACAAGTTTTTATACAGTGGGGGAAAAAAGTATTTAGTCAGCCACCAATTGTGCAAGTTCTCCCACTTAAAAAGATGAGAGAGGCCTGTAATTTTCATCATAGGTACACTTCAACTATGACAGACAAAATGATCCAGAAAATCACATTGTATTATTTTTAATGAATTTATTTGCAAATTATGGTGGAAAATAAGAACTTGGTCACCTACAAACAAGCAAGATTTCTGGCTCTCACAGACCTGTAACTTTTTCTTTAAGAGGCTCCTCTGTCCTCCACTCATTACCTGCATTAATGGCACCTGTTTGAACTTGTTATCAGTATAAAAGACACCTGCCCACAACCTCAAACAGTCACACTCCAAACTCCACAATGGCCAAGACCAAAGAGCTGTGAAAGGACACCAGAAACAAAATTGTAGACCTGCACCAGGCTGGGAAGACTGAATCTGCAATAGGTAAGCAGCTTGGTTTGAAGAAATCAACTGTGGGAGCAATTATTAGGAAATGGAAGACATACAAGACCACTGATAATCTTCCTCGATCTGGGGCTCCACGCAAGATCTTGTCCTTCTGAAGCCAACTCACAGGATAACGCTGATTAAGCAATTGTTTAAGTTGGCTTTTTTTTACAGTGTGAGTGTTAGGCTGTTGTGCCGTGGGGGGATCCATTACTAGCTTACAGTTCCAGAACCACCAGTTCCAGACCCATCATCTCATCGTTCTGAGTCTGTAACAGCAGAGAAGTAGGGGCCATATAGTAACATTAAAAACACTGTTGATTTCGATTGAACGACTGCACTCTTAAGTAGTGTAAATCTCTAACTGATTAGTAGGCCTATGTGTGGCTTGCCAGGCCTGGCTTGATCATATGGAGAGCAGAACAGATCTTGCCAAGGTACCACTCACTCTCTGTCGTCAGAGAGTGTTTCTGTCCTGGAAAGGTAATCTCATTGCCAGGGGTGTACCCATCACCTTGTTCTAGCTAATACAGTCTCTGTAACTACGGATCACCAGGCGACGGTGTGGACAGCAGATAAACACTGTCAGAATGTTTTCATGTGATAACAGCAAATAGGAATGGCAGGGAACATGTTGTTTTTTGCCCGGGCTCCACTGCGAATACCCATTTGCATGAAATGAATATGTGAATGGGGAAGAAAATGGCTGAGCACTCAAGTTAAACTAATTAGCAAGCCCAGCAGGGGCATTTGTTCCACAGCTATCAAGGAATTCTGCGCTGAGCTTTTCATTATGCATTCAATTCCAACACTCCCAGTCTCTATTTGGTTGGATAAAAAGCATTTAAGTACTAGAGATGGGGAGAAAAAGCAATGCTTGGAGCAATATGTTAAAAGTGGTTGTTACATTTTAGAGGAGCCTTGCTTGTTTGTTTTTTATTTTGTCTAAAAGGACACATAATTCAGATGTCACTGACTGGGTGTTAATGTTACTTTGTTGGGGTTGTTGCTTGAATTTTTGTCAATGGTGCTTTAATTCTCTGTAATTCATTTTTAAATAGTGGAATACTCAAACTAGGGCTGCACAACATGGCATGTTCTTACCTCCATTACACAGCCCTAACTTAAATTCAATTATTCCTCAGTTATGACTTGCAAACATGAATGCTTTCCTTTATCATGTCTTTTGTAGCATGTAAAAGGAGCACAACTTAAACTCCCTGAACCACCCAGGACCTTACCGTTTTAGCATAGTACTGTGTAGATGCAGAAGGGAAATTCCATGGTAACGACATTAAGCTGAGACTCTGATTTTTTCACTTTAAATGTGCACAGTAAATGAATAAATACATTTGCTGGAAAAACTGCAGATGCAAAGATTTGGTAACAGAATTATGGTAAAACTCAGTTTTATTCTGTTACCAAACATTACATGTGCACAGTTATTCCTGTAAATGTGTTTTTGTAAAATGTTCAGTGGAAATTGTTAAAGGTTGTCCTTGTGCATAGAGTTCTATGGTTTGTAAAACTTTGAAATCAATTGTTTTTGTTTGGTATGCATTTAAAAAAATGTCTCAACTAAATTACGCTATCACGAAATTATCCAGAACTACCATTAGCTGAGTCAGTCCTTCGATTGGTTTCTCTTTCTCTTCTCTCTGTATCATTGAGACTTGTAAATGCACTTAAAATGGGAATTGTCTTCTGAGCAATTCTCTAACGCATCATTTCTAAGAACCCTTAGCTGTGTGTTATTCACAATATACCCATGGGCTCTCATGCCTTATTGCTTACTTAACTAACCACACATTTTCAGTGTTTTACTTCAGTGACAAACAATGTCATAGTGAAAGGATCCAAATTGTTAAAAGACCAGGAGATACACAAGTTAATCCAAAATTGATGAGCGGTTGACTCTCAACTTTCCAATACTAATGTCTTCCAGACAGTCGCAGTGCTGATTACAATATTCAGTATGATTGATCCCAGACTGAGCCTTGCTGATAGTGATGTCTCTCCTCTGCAGAAGTGTCAACAGCTCAATATACTGGCCATGTCCCAAATGGCACCCTATTCCCTATGAAGTGCACTACTTTTTACAAGTTAAAAATGTTCACTCTACATGGGTGTCTGGTTACTTAAGTATTCCTGGAAGGTGAATGACTTTGAAGCAGTACATCCATTTTGTAGAAAATCTAGCAATGTTTATAGCACACAAAACATAAAGCTAACCTGCCACTGGAAATACCACAGTGGAATTTTTATTTTATTTACTTGTATTTAAATTTTATTTCACTAGGCAAGTCAGTTAAGAACAAATTCTTATTTACAATGACGGCCTACCAAAAGGCAAAAAGGCCTCCTGCGGGGATGGTGGATGGAATAAAAATGTAAAAATGCAAAATGCAAATGTAGGACAAAACACACATTATGACAAGAGAGACAACACAACGCTACATAAAGAGAGACCTAAGACAACCGCATAGCAAGGCAGCAGCACATAACAAAACAGCATGGTAGCAACACAACATGATTGCAACACAACATGGCAGCAACACAACATAGTAGCAGCACAAAACATGGTACAAGCATTATTGGACACAGACAACAGCACAAAGGGCAAGAAGGTAGTAGACAACAATACATCACGCAATGCAGCCACAACTGTCAGTAAGAGTGTCCATGATTAAGTCTTTGAATGAAGAGATTGAGATAAAACTGTCCAGTTTGAGTGTTTGTTGCAGCTCGTTCCAGTCGCTAGCTGCAGCGAACTGAAAAGACGAGTGACCCAGGGATGTGTGTGCTTTGGGGACATTTAACAGAATGTGACTGGCAGAACTGGTGTTGTGTGTGGAGAATGAGGGCTGCAGTAGGTATCTCAGACAGGGGGGAGTGAGGCCTAATAGGATTTTATAAATAAGCATTAACCAGTGGGTCTTGCTACGGGTATACAGAGATGACTAGTTTACAGAGGGGTATAGAGTGCAGTGATGTGTTCTGTAAGGAGAATTGGTGGAAAATCTGACGGCCGAATGGGAAAGAGAACCTAGCCGCTCGAGAGCACCCTCACCTGCCGATCTATAAATTACGTCTCCCTAATCCAGCATGGGTAGGATGGTCATCTGAATCAGGGTTAGTTTGGCAGCTGGGGTGAAAGAGGAGCGATTACGATAGAGGAAACCAAGCCTAGATTGAACTTTGTGATGGTATACAATGCCCTTTGTCCAGTGAGAGAAAAGAAAACAACATTGCAGGTTCTATATTTGTGATAAGGTCTAATTCTCCCTGCTTTTGTATTTACATTATGTAATCAGTTAATCAATGTTGCTCCAGCCACCAAGACATAACAGATTCCATGAAAAAAAGTTAATCTGCTTAAAAGAGACTCAAGGTTGTCACAGTGATAAAAAGCTGGGTAAATTCAATTGGATGAAATGAGTTGAGACAGTTAATACGAGAGCTGCTTGGCTGATGAAATGGATTCATTGTGACGGCTGCAGATAATAAGCTTTACTCAATCAGCTTGAGAGTGCATCCAACTGCCATTTCAATTGCTGCTACCTTGCAATACTGATTGAATAGAGCCCTTTGTGTCCATTGGGGACACATACTGTCAGGGAGAACAGCACTGTATTGTAGTGTTATCAAAAGAGACCGCCATAGAGCTGGGTGAGAACATTTGAATCTGTTACAATGAGAAAAATGAACAATTTAATGTGAAAGAAATCCTTCAACATCGGGGTTTCAAATAAAAATGATTGCTATTATTGCGCAATACACAACCAATCCATTGAAAAGTTCAATTGTAATTTTCAATGAAAATGAATGGCTTGATAAACATATGGTAAACATCCTTGACAATATAGTAAGCACGTCCTCATTTCCCCATGTGAGACATGGTCCATGATCATCAATATCAACAATCCTTCAACAAATCACTTAACTGGCCCTAGATCGTTATTTTGTTGTGTTGATCTTGATCACTGTGTTGACGCTGAAATCTTTTTTGGGATCGTCATTTATAGGTCATTTTAACAGGAGGATTTCAGAAAACTGGCTTTTCTCACAAATTACAATTTTATGCTCCACTCTATGAAATCAGGATGTGCATATGGTAGCCTGCTTAATAGTAGTTATCTTTTATCTTGTACACAAGCCACTACAGATAACCTTTTTATGACCACATATGGTAATTGATTGGTTGGCACTGTCACAAGGTCATGTTACTAGAAAATATTTCTGCAATTCTCATTTCAATCCATATCCATTCACTTTATTGGAAAAAAAATCAAATCAAACTCTCTCCAATGACTGTCAATGCGAAATCTTTCTGCCCCAAGCTCTAGTCTAGTAGTCACTAAAATGTAAATGAGGAATTCCTCAAACATAGCATTTGAGAAATGCTCATTTCAGAGACAGAGATTTCTTTTGGGGAAACATATAATGCGACTTCCACACAGTGAGACATTTTGCTCACATGGCCAACTGGAAAAAGTCTGTACATCAAAGAATACATATCTTAACATCATGCTTTTAAAATGTTCTATTTGCCTCAGGCAGAAGGACTTTTTCTACAATCATCTTCCAAATGCTTTGGGAGTCATGAAAACATCCTTTTACACAGTCAACAAATCCTTGACTGTGATGTCCTTCTGTTGTCTCATCTCAGGAGCTTTTAGGTTATTTGGGGATGTTATATGACAGCCTGGGTATGAGGTCTTATGAAGACTGGAATCCCTGTCATGTCATTATTGATCATGCAGCAATGAAAAAGAACATGGGCAACTAATGCAATATCTGCTGTCCATCCAAAAGCAGCCAACTATTCCACTGACAAACCAGCAGCTAAACGGTTACCATACAGAATTATTGTGAAATGCTACACCCAATGACATTGGGCAGTAAATGATTTAACTCCAAACATACAGTATTGGTATAGCCTATAGTGTCCTTACCATCCAACATCAGTGCTGGTTGTTGTAAAAAAAAGCCTTGAATCAAGTCAAGTCGCAGCAGAGGGGCGACATGTGAAACACAAACATTTACTCTGGGGGAGATCTCTGAATAATGACCTGTGTGTGTGTGTGTGTGTGTGTGTGCGTGTGCGTGTGTGTGTGTGTGTGTGTGGTTTCAAATGAAACAATTGAATAGTGGACAGATTAAAGGAATCCGTCCTCCAGCAACCATTAATCAAAGACATTCAAATTAACTTTCAATTGACTTTCTTACCTTTGGGGCTAAAATAGATGTCACACTGAAAAATGGGGTAAGCAAGCAATCTGTAATTCAAACTTGGTTAGTTTCTGTGCTCAGTCTGCTGGTAGGCCATTCAAAAATAACTTCTGAAAAATGCATTATCTAAAAGCCTGATGTCTATTAAATATGCCAAGTAGTTAGCATAATAGATCGTAAGCACAATTTACTTGTCACGCCCTGACCTTAGTTCCTTTTTTATGTCTCTATTTTGGTTTGGTCAGGGTGTGAGTCGGGGTGGGCATTCTATGTGGTTTTTCTATGTTTTCTTTTCTATGTGTTTGGCCTGGTATGGTTCCCAATCAGAGGCAGCTGTCTATCATTGTCTCTGATTGAGTACCATACTTAGGTAGCCATTTCCCACCTGTTGTTTGTGGGTAGTTGTTTCCTGTTTTGACCTTTCAGGACTGTTTCGATTTTAATTTCTTACATTCACTTTGTTAGTTTGTATTTTCATGTTCTAGTATAAATAATAATCATGGACACTTACCACGCTGCGTTTTGGTCCGATCCTTCCTACTCCTCATCCGATGAGGACGAAGATCGTTAGATTACTATGTTTTTCTTGCCAATATTTGTATTTCTGCAGGCAATGGCAACACTTTACATCACATTGCTCCTATGTACCTGTATAGAAACACTATGCTTTACTTACTCTACTATAGTAAAAGCATTATGCATGTAAAGTGTTACTTATGTATTGACCATTGCTATCTACATCATATAGGCCCTTATATTGTATAGTATATTCTGCTTCCACACTTCTTAATTCCATTACCACATTTCTATTATACCACCTTTCTATTACCATCTTCCAGACACGACAGTGTCCTCCCAGGGGGTGAGGTGGTACAACGGGGTGCAGAGAGAGAGTTCCAGTGGGAGAGGAGTAGTATTGACTGTAGCCTTTTGCAGTCACCAACCACCGCCCTCCTGCATCAACTTCTCTCTTTCTCCATCGCCACACAATCATTTTCTCTGGAATAACTTCCCACGTCTCTGTCTTTAATTACAATCACACAGACGAGGGCTTTAGCAAGGGGAGAAAGAGAGATGCACGCAGCTTTGATGTCGGCTGGCTCCTGTGCTGTGTCTCCATTTTTTTTAAATGGCATTAATGCTGTCTGACTAATTCCCACAGTATATGTTTGTTCTCTGTTAAGTAAATAAGAACACATTCTTGCTGTTGTTGAAAGTATGTTACAAAGGCTTTTGATAGGAGAAACGCAGATGTGATTTGGCCTGACAGTGGCTCCCCAATGCAATGTTCCAAATGTGGATTTTAGTCTGGCCATCTGGGCTGCTCTGATCTGTGGTACCTGTGGTCCCACTTTTGGTGGATTGATCTGGATGCATGCACTAGGTTATTCATAAATACACTCAGTAGCCTTGTTATTAGGTACACCCATCAAGTACCGGGTCGGACCCCCCTTTGCCCCCAGAACAGCCTGAATTCTTCGGGGAATGGAAACATTGCTCAATTGGTATCAAGGGAACTAACCGCCACAAGGCTGTACCGATGACACCAGGCAGGATGGGGTAATTGATTCATGCTGCTTACGCCAAATCCTGTCTCTGCCATAAGCATGACGCAACAGGAACTGGAATTTGTCGGACCAGGCAATGTTTCTCTACTCCTCAATTGTCGAGTGTTGGTGATCGCGTGCCATCTGGAGCAGCGTCTTCTTGTTTTTAGCTGATAGGAGTGGAACCCGGTGTGGTCGTCTGCTGCAATAGTCCATCTGCGACAAGGACCAGCTAGCTGTTTGTTCCGAGATGCCGTTTTGCACACCACTGTTGTACTGTGCTGTTACTTGCCTGTTTGTGACCCGTCTGTTAGCATGCACAATTCTTGCCATTCTCCTTTGACCTCTCGTCGACGAGCTGTTTTCTCCAACAGGACGGTGACTGGATGTTTTTTGTTTGTCACACCATTCTTGGGAAAACCTGAGGACCTAATCTGGGCACTTGCCATCTGACGTCTGGACTAATGCAACTCTCTGTTGGCTGGGCTCCCCGCTTGTGCCATCAAACCCCTGCAACTTACCTAGATGCTGCAACCACACCTGGTGTTCAACCTTCCCAAGTTCTCCCATGTCACTCTGCTCCTCTGCACACTCCACTGGCTTCCAGTCAAAAGCTCTCATCCACAACAAGGCCATGGTGCTTGCCTATGGAGTAGCAAGAGGGAAATTCTCCTCCCTACTTTCAGGCTATGCTCAAACCCTACACCCCAACCTGAGCACTCCGTTCTGCCACTGCTGATCTCTTGGCCGTCTCACCCCTACGGTGAGCCCAGTCAAAGCTATTCTCGGTCCCTGGACCCCAAAGGTGGACCGTGCTTCTCCCTGACGCTAGGACAGCAGAGTCTCTGCCCATATTCTGAACATGTTTGTCTTTTCCTACGGGCACTGACTTTGCTGGAAAAATGTACTTACTACAATTGTTATATGTGTTTGTCGCACCTATCCATCTTACCAAGCTACATGACTCAAATGTAGAGACCTTAGCCACAAATACACACGCACCCTCACACCAACACACATACACACACGCACACACACACACACACACACACACACACACACACACACACACACACACACACACACACACACACACACACACACACACACACACACACACACACACACACACACACACACACACACACTGCACAGTAGACCCACATGTGGAATGCACACAGTACATGTGGATGTTCATTCCAGCAGCCTGGCCAGGATGACTACAGTAAATTGTTAACCATAAGAAATAATGATCTTTCTATTTTAGCATTCAGACAGTAAATCATAAACTATAAGCTTTGGGAACGTTCACTGTCTCCAGCGACAAACCTACAGAGACCCAATCAATCTGCATACTTACAGGAACAGAGCTGGATCGTCAGTATAGAATAATGATTAGTGTGCACACAGGGATTTAAAACAACAATCTGTCTGGAATAATGATGAGGTAATATGGATAGTCCATTTATCTTTGATTAGATTTTTGATGCAGTGATTCATTCCCTTGGCCAGCTGTTTCATTATTATTTCTAATTACCTGGACCGATCTCCTATCAATGCTCGCTACACTGGCGAAACGTAATTGCTTCTGCCATAAATCAAGAAACATTTCAGGGGAGTCTGGAGCGTTCCCACCCTAGTCAAATGGAAAAAGTCAGGTTGATGCTTGTATTGAATTGTATTGATAAACCCCATCATTTCAGTTTGACATCATGTCCATACCTTTGAGCAGCTGTCCGAACAACCATCTCAGCTCAAGGCCAATGTGTTGTGTTGTTGTCAAACAGACAACCTCCCTCAAGAGTGTCTGTTTGGTCGAACTTATAAAAAAAACGACTTGCATCTGAGACCAGAGTGGTTAAGAATGATGAATTATGGGTAGCGATAGACTAGTGTATGAAGCTCAGCGAGCACATTGTCTCTTAATGAGGCCTGTTGCTAATAAACACTCCGTCCCGTCGGCCGGCTCAGCTGCCTCCTTTCAGTGAGACTGCATTAGTCTGGGAAAAACAAAAGCACCATCAAGCCATTTCAAACTTAACAGTCCACAGGGTTATTAATATTGTAATTGACGTTAAAGCATTAGGCAAATCAACGGTCCCATTTGTACTGCATGAGAAGTGGCTTGGGCGGGTCAAAATCAGCCAAGTTAAGGCAGATAGATCTGGGTTAGCCTGAGGTCAAAGTGATAATGTATGAACTTAGTACTGGCACAGTCTCAGGGCAGGCACCACTGTACAGGAAGGTATGTTTAAACGAGACACAGTTTTTGCCTGTATACGTGTACATCTGAGAAAAGCACCGTAATTAACTCTGCATCCACTACCAGTTATTGTAATCCCAGATGCACATTGGTTTTTTTTTTCTGTATTGTGTTAGTTGCGTTCATATTCTGTACTCTGAAATGTAAACCTGTTGTGTTGGCACTTTTATTTTGCAGTTCAGAAATGATCATGCATTGACATGATGAACATGATGAAATGGTAATTACACAGTAATAACCCATGAATTCTTTGGTAGCAAAAAACATTAACCATATGCTAAAAGCAACAGTAGCCACAACTTTGTCTAATAGGTAAGGAAAAGTTGCATCAAAACCTCCATTACAAGTGGACAAAAGGCTGAACAGTGAAACCTCCTTTAACACCTCCTACCTGCTAAAGTAGTGCAATAAACTCTACATTTGGCCCTTGTCATCTGTTTCCTGAGAGTGGGTGTCTATTTGCACTCTGTCTGCTGTTTCCTTTGGTCTGGACATTTCTACAGTAGACTCACAGCGTGGATGTCCATGATCGGTCTGACCTCTGGGTATTCTTGCATAATAGCATCTCTTCTGACCGCAGTACATCTCTAAAGGATTCAGCAGACTATGTATGTGTCCCAAATGACACCATTTCCCCTATATAGTGCACTACTTTTGATCAAGGCCCATGGGGCTCTGGTCAAAGGTAGTGCACTATGTAGGTAATAGGGTGCCATTTGGGATGCAAACAATGGCTGACTCCTGTGAACCACATGCGGACGGAGAGAGGCTTCAAAGGATGAGAACGTTCTGCGCACTCATCTAAAAGCATCCGTTCAAGGTTGGGGAAACAAGTTGTGTAGACTAAATGGCTCACAGGAGTTTTCCTGACTAGGTGACTGACTAGTTACATGAAAAACTGCAGGCCCGTGTTGAACATTTCTACTTAGGATATTGTATATATGCGGGACATTTCTTTAGCATACTAATACAAGGGACACATGCTCAATTACAGCGTATTAAAACATTCCAAATTGAGGCATTTCTTGTCAAATGTCAATTTGATTTGGGGCTCAACATAGAATATGAGGCTCCGTAGCCTCTCCTCTCCATCATGTCACTTTCATAGGTTTGATAGAGACGTGCAGAAACACTGTGAGGTGGATGAGTAAGGTGTGTCTGACAGCCTCCAAGGCTAATACGGCTAAAAGGCCTCAGAGCTAGTTTATGTCTGGCTAAGCTGTCTTGGGCTGCGTGCTGAATACACAAAGCAGGAACTGGTCACATAGAAAGTTTAGGAGAGGAGGGGAAAGAAGGGGGAAGAATGAAGGTCGCACAATAATATACTATATTTATGTACATGAGGTATTTCTGTTTTTCTATTTTTAATACATTTGGTAAAATTTCTAAAAACCTGTTTTCGCTTTGTCGTTATGGGGTATTGTGTGTAGATGGCAGCAGCAGCAGTGATATTGGTATCATAATCGTAGTCATAATAGTAGTAGTAGTAATACTAATATTAATAGTATGAACAGCAGTGGACCAGTGGGCTACTGAATCAATTCCTCTGTTTCAGCAGCAGACTTCACTCTCCACAAACCAAATCAGCGTATTTTGTAATGTGATTCATATTCAGCAGGAAACCTCATTAAGTTCTGCAGATAAAGCCAATTATTCCAAATCTACTTGTCATGCAGAGCATAATATCTAAAGGGATAGATACATGTGTATGAATAACAGCCGAGGAGCCAACATGTTACCTAATGTGTTACCTCTTCTGAGCCTAGCAGGATAGACCATGGCCTATCATCATACAGTTGTGAAGTTCAATAGAGCAATGTCTTTCATTAACATTGAATGTCAAACAGTCCATATGTCCTGTTTTATCTCATAAGTTGAAAATTCACTATTCAGATTGGTTTCAACTAGAATGGCTTCAATTAAGTAAAACCTATGCTTGTTTTATTGGGAAAGGCTGTATGTACAAAGGATGTTGTCATTCTTGATTTGGAGATTGAAGAAAGTAATGGTGGGGCTAATGAGCACCCATATCAGTTTGATGTATTTTGGGGGCATTAAAATGCCATTACCAATGTGGGAAAGTTTGAAATGAGAAAGATCTCCCTGATAAGTCTAACGCTGGCAACCAAGTTGTCCTGATAAAGCATCAAGAACCACAGTTGTAAAATGAAGAATGCTAGTTCTTGAAGGCCTTGGTATCAGACTAGTTTCCTGAAGAAAAACATGGATTGGTAAAAAGAAAAGGTCTGTAGGGACTATCAACCTCGATCTGTAAAACGTTTATCTTAAAATGTCTCAAGAAATGTACTCTAGTGCGAGAAAAACATTCATAAGCCTTGAGCTCTCCGTACCCCTATCATTCAATAAGCGTTTTACAGTTATAGCCCAATTCTAATTGTATTGGAAAGTCAAACAAATCAAAGAGCATAAATCTGCACTTAGCTCCTCTGAGGAGAAAGGCCAGGGATGAAAATGTTTTGGAAGGCCCTTTTCTGGGTTACTCTAATCAAGAGAAAGTACACAGGGACTGGCTCTGTTGACTGTAATTTACTAGAATCGTGATTTATTTGGAACCACTGATCAGGCAGCAGTTGGTCTCTGGCAGGCAGGGTACACAGTGGTGAGCATAGATAAGAGCTTCAACTGGCAATTGGGTAGATGGAACCTCCATTCCGAGGACTGGGGGACTGATTTCTTGGAAATAGAAAACCTTTTAGCCATTGAAGTCAGAGGCTTGAAATCAAGGAATTTGTCTGGAAATGTTGTAAAAAAAAAAATAAGTAAGGAAAGAAAATAGCCCTTTTATAGGCTAATATCAAGGGTATTAAAACCTTACAGTATGTACAGTGCCTTATGAAAGTATGCATACCTCTTGACTTATTACACATGTTGTTGTGTTACAGCCTGAATTCAGAATGGATTTTCTAACCCATCTACACACAATAGATACCCCATAATGAGTTTTAAAAAATTTAAAAAATTGAATTCATTGCAAATTTATTGAAAATCAAATACAGAAATATCTCATTTACATAAGTATTCACAACTCTGTGTCATTACATGTTAGAATAACCTTTGGCAGCGATTACAGCTGTGAGTCTTTCTGGGTAAGTCTCTAAGACCTTTGCACACCGGGATTGTACAACATTTGCCCATAATATATTTTTTTATTATTCAAGCTCAGTCAAATTGGTTGTTGATCATAGGTAGACAACCCTTTTCAAGTGCTGACAAATATTTTCAAGCAGATTTAAGTCAAAACTGTAACTCAACCACTCAGAAACGTACACTGTCTTCTTTGTAAAGCAACTCCAGTGTAGATTTGGCCTAGTGTTATAGGTTATTGTCCTGCTGGAAGGTGAATTCATCTCCCATTGTCTGGTGGAAAGCAGACTGAACCTGGTTTTCCTTTAGGATATTGCCTGTGCTTAGCGCCATTCCTTTTATTTTTATCCACAAAAACTTCAGAGTCCTTGCCAATGACAAGCATACCCATAACACGATGCAGCCACCACCATGCACTCTTACAAAAAATGGTTCCAAAAGGCTTCATTGCCTCTCCCCATAGCATAAATTATTTTGGCTTTCATGTAGAACACTTTGTGTAAAATGTTCTACATGGAACTCAAAAGGCTTATACAGTTACAGTGAAGTTTATATACACTTAGGTTGGAGTCATTAAAACTAGTTTTTCAACCACTCCACAAATTTCTTGTTAACAAACTATCGTTTTGGCAAGTCGGTTAGGACATCTACTTAAGTAATTTTTCCAACAATTGTTTACAGACAGATTATTTCACTTGTAATTCACTGTATCACAATTCCAGTGGGTCAGAAGTTAACATACACTAAGTTTAAAGTGCCTTTAAACAGCTTGGAAAATTCCAGAAAATGATGTCATGGCTTTAGAAGCTTCTGATAGGCTAATTGACATCATTTGAGTCAATTGGAGGTGTACCTGTGAATGTATTTCAAGGCCTACCTTCAAACTCAGTGCCTCTTTGCATCACATCATGGGAAAATCAAAAGAAATTAGCCAAGACCTCAGAACAAAAATGTAGACATCCACAAGTCTGGTTCATCCTTTGGAGCAATTTCCAAATGCCTGAAGATACCACGTTCATCTATACAAACAATAGTACACAATAGTACATATAAACACCATGGGACCACGCAGCTGTCATACTGCTCGGGAAGGAGATGCGTTCTGTCCCCTAGAGATGAGCGTACTTTGGTGTGGAAAGTGCAAATCGATCCGAGAATAACAGCAAAGGACCTTATGAAGATGCTGGAGGTAACAGGTACAAAAGTATCTCTATCCACAGTAAAATGAGTCCTACATTGACATAACCTGAAAGGCCGCTCAGCAAGGAAGAAGCCACTGCTCCATAACCGCCATAAAAAGCCAGACTATGGTTTGCAACTGCACACGGGGACAAAGACTGTACTTTTTGGGGAAATGTCCTCTGGTCTGATCAACGTTATGTTTGGAGGAAAAAGGGGGAGGCTGGTAAGCCGAAGAACACCATCCCAACCGTGAAGCACGGGGGGGGGGGGGGGGGCAGCATCATGTTGTGGGGGTGCTTTGCTGCAGGAGGGACTGGTGCACTTCACAAAATAGATGGCATCATGAGGACGAACAATTATGTGGATATATTGAAGCAAATGGACAATGACCCCAAGCATACTTCCAAAGTTGTGGCAAAATGCCTTAAGGACAACAAATTCAAGGTATTGGAGTGGCCATCACAAAGCCCTGACCTCAATCCTATAGAAAATGTGAGGGCAGAACTGAAAAAGCGTGTGCAACAAAGGAGGCCTACAAACCTGACTCAGGTACACCAGCTCTGTCAGGAGGAATGGGTCAAAATTCACCCAAGTTATTGTGGGAAGCTTGTGGAAGGCTACCCGAAACGTTTGACTCAAGTGAAACAATTTAAAGGCAATGCTACCAAATACTAATTGAGTGTATGTAAACTTCTGACCCACTGGGAATGTGATGAAAGAAATAAAAGCTGAAAGAAATCATTCTCTCTACTATTATCCTGACATTTCACATTCCTAAATTAAAGTGGTGATCCTAACTGACCCAAGACAGGGAATTTTTACTTGGATTAAATGTCAGGAATTATGAAAAACTGAGTTTAAATGTATTTGGCTAAGATGTATGTAAACTTCTGACTTCACCTGTTCCTGGAACCAAAAAGGGTTCTTCAAAGGGTTCTCCTATGGGGACACCCAAAGAACCCTTTTAGTTATAGATGGCACCTTTCTTTTTAAGAGTGTGTTTGGAAATATGAAGAGTGGTACTCAGTGATGTGTTGTATTTGCCCCAATTATAACACTTTGTATTCAGGACTAACATGACACAGGATAAGACCCAGATGCAGACACGGGAGGCAGACAGTTCAAGTCTCAGAAAACCGGGGGCAGGTAAACGGCAGGTCCAGGGCAGGCAGAGGTCAGTTATCCAAGACAGCGTCAATAAGGGAAAGAACGGCAGGCAGGTTCAGGGCAGGCAGAATGGTCAGAATCAGGAGGACTAGATAACAGAAACTAGACATACTGGACAACAGGATAACTTGCTGGTAAGACTTGACAAGACAAACTGGCAACAGACCAACAGAAAATGC
Organism: Oncorhynchus mykiss; assembly: GCF_057628025.1. Classification (NCBI taxonomy): domain Eukaryota; kingdom Metazoa; phylum Chordata; class Actinopteri; order Salmoniformes; family Salmonidae; genus Oncorhynchus; species Oncorhynchus mykiss. The sequence goes on along the minus strand of NC_143027.1, from coordinate 34,881,223 downwards.
AGGTGTAAGTACACAGGAGATAATGGGGGGAAATGGGAGACACCTGGTGGGGGGTGGAGACAAGCACAAGACAGGTGAAACAGATCAGGGTGTGACAAGGACAAAAAGTACATTTATTTTCCAGATTTTTTGCAGTATTACTTTAGTGCAATGGTCACCAACCTTTTCTGAGTCAAGATCACTTTCTGAGTCAAAATGCAAGCTGAGATCAACCACTCAGATTTTTTTTAAAATGTGACTTAAAAAAAACGTAAGCCTATGTAATATCAACCAATTAAAACAGCTCTATAGCAATGACCTTTGTGCAGTAGGCTATAGGCCCAATACATTACCACTGCATACTATTTTTTAATGGACAGGTGGCCTGCATCTGATGGTCAGTCTGAGGGGAGGGAGGGAGAAACCGTGAGGCTGTCTTTGACCCGACTCACCGTCCCTCCGCTCTCCCTACCTCCACTGAGTAAAGGGGACACAGTCTTCTAGCTGATGGTGAAACTCAAGTCACACTGCATTATTTCTGCCTCAAGTACCAATTCATGTTGTTACTCCTATGACCAGAGAAAGTGAAATATTCCTTGATATTATAAGACACAAAATGCTAAAAATAACAACAGAAGATTATCGGAACACTTTGCTATACTCATTCATTGCAGCTGGTTGTAGTGTGATTGGATTTAGGGTGAATGCACATTTTTTGGCTTCCAAAAGTATTGACAGTGCTGAATAACAACTTAAACATGAACTTACTAAAAAAAACAGCAGGTCTTTGCTGTATTCGTTGAGTCTCTCTAGTCATGGTTTTAAAAGTTTTGTAATCTCACATTATCAATTTTGCTGCACGTTCAAGGCTTCTTCTGGGCCTGCCGTGTAGGTAGAGTTCTACCTTCAAACACATGAAATGGTTCAAAATGGGAACACTTATGCCTTCCCAGCGCCAGGGCTGCTTAATCAAGTGCACCTACCGCCAACAACGCGAAACAAATAAAATCATTTGGAACGCAAGGCTTTATTGTTGGGTTTTTTACAGAGATGCTTGGTGATTAACTAGGAATGACTTGGAGATCGCTATCGACTGGTTGGTGACCACTGCTTTAGTGCCTTATTTCAAAGAGGATACATGTTTTGGAATATTTTTATTCTTTACAGGCTTCCTTCTTTTCACTCTGTCATTTAGGTTAGTGTTGTGGAGTAACCTCAATGTTGTTGATCCATCCTCAGTTTTCTTCTATCACAGCCATTTAATAACTCTGTAACTGGTTTAAAATCACATTTGGCCTCATGGTGAAATCCATGAGTGGTTTCCTTCCTCTCCGTCAACTGAGTTAGGAGGAAGGTGTATTGATTCACCACCCAAAGTGTCATTAATAATTTCACCATGCTCAAAGGGATATTCAATGTCTGTTTTTTGTACCCATCTACAAATAGGTGCCCTTCTTTGTGAGGCATTAGAAAACTTCCTTGGTCTTTGTCGTTGAATCTGTGCTTGAAATTCACTGCTTGACTAAGGGACCGTACAAATAATTGTTATGTGTAGGGTATAGAGATGAGGTAGTCATTTGAAAATCATGTTAAACACTTATTGCACACAGAGTTATTCCATGCAACTTATTATCTGACTTGTTACACAAAAGTTTACTCCTGAAATGATGTAGGCTTGCAATAGCAAAGGGCTTGAATACTTATTGAGACATTTCAGCTTTTAATTTTATATTACTTTGTAAAGCTTTCAAAAAACATGATTCCAATTTTGACATTATGGGGTATTATGTGTAGATCAGCAACACAACATCTACATTTAATCCATTTTAAATTCAGGCTGTAACACAACAAAATGTGGAAAAGTCAAGGCACTGTACATTATATTTTGCATTGGTAGGTGATGTCAAGCCCTGATCTGTTTCACCTGTCCTTGTGCTTGTCTCCACCCCCTCCGGGTGTCGCCCATCTTCCCCACTTATCCCGTGGGTATTTAAACCTGTGTTTTCTGTTTTTCTGTGCCGGTTTGTCTTGTTTGTTTAAGTCAACCAGTGGTTTCTCAGCTCCTGTTTTCCCCCAGTTTTCCTCTTTTTCTCATCCTCCTGGTTTTGACCCTTGCCTGTTCTGACTCTGCATGACCACTCTGGTTGACCCTGAGCCTGCCTACCATCCTGTACCTTTGCCCCTACTGTGGATTATCGACCACTGCCTGACCTGACCCTGGGCCTGCCTACTTCAACACAGTCTGCACTTGGGTCTGATAGGTGAAGTTGATAGACGTTTTTACGTCATAGGCTACTTACACCTGTGATACCTGTTTGCATTTTGTGTAGCCTAACTAAATTAAGATATCTCTAAAGAGGTTGACCTGAAATCAATCAGCAATCAATTAAATCATATACCAACAATAATTGATAAACCATTTTCTGGCTGTTGTTCTGAAGGGGAGATGAAAAATGTATAGGTCATGGTATCTCAATCAACCTGACTTTTGTGTGTGATTTATTCTGTTGGTGTTAGGATAATACAATCAATCTCGAAGTCAATGCCAGGTCAAACGTGTTTAATTCATTTGATATGAATTTTACCCTCTAGTATTGTCCTTAAAGGTTGTTTTTTTTTATAGCTGCCTGAGACCTAGCAAAAATAAGGGGAATTATATATTTTTTACATCACAGAAGTCTTTGGGGTGAAAACAATATGTTTCAAAGACACTGTAGTGGCCATTAGGACATGGTTGATAGTCAATATGAAACATTTTACAATACAGTAAATGGGTCAGTAAGTAAAAAATATAGTTAAAATGTGTATGCAAAATGTATATGTAAAATGTATGCCATAGAGAGGCTTTTATTCTCTATTTTGGTTAGGCTAGGGTGGGCATTCTAGTTTCTTTATTTCTATGTTTTCTAGTTCTTTGTTTTTGGCCGAGTGTGGTTCCCAATCAGAGGCAGCTGTCTATCGTTGTCTTTGATTGGGAATCATACTTAGGTAGCCTTTTCCCCACCTGTGTTTTGTGGGTAGTTGTTTTCTATATAGTTGATTTGCCTTACAGAACTGTTAGTTTTGTCTCTGTTATTTTGTTCGAGTGTTTTGAGTAATAAATAATCATGAACACTTACCACGCTGCGATTTGGTCCGATCCTCATTCTGACGAGAGACGTGACAGAACTACCCACCACAAAAAGACCAAGCAGTGTGGTCAGGAGGAATGGACGTGGGAGGAGATCCTGGCTGGGAGGGATCGCCTCCCATGGGAGAAGACGGAGGCAGCAAGGAGGGAGCAATTTTACAAGGGGTCACGGCTAGCACGGAAGCCCGAGAGGCAGCTCCAAAAAAAAATATTGGGGGGGCACACGGGAGATTGGCGGAGTCAGGGTTTAGACCTGAGCCAACTCCCCATGCTTACCGTGGGGAGCATGTGACTGGTCGGGCACCGTGTTATGTGGTCATGCGCACCATGTCTCCAGTGCGCAGTCACAGCCCGGTGCACTATATTCCAGCTCCTCGCATTGGCCGGGCAAGAATGGGCATCCAGCCAGGACGGATGGTGCCGGCTCAGCGCTCCAGGCCTCCAGTGCGTCTCTTCGTCCCAGGATATCCTGCGCTGGCTCTGCGCACTGTGTCTCCGGTACGTCTGCACAGCCCAGTGTATCCTGTGCTAGCGCCCTGCATTTGCTGGGCGAAAGTAACCATCCAGCCAGGACGGGTTGTGCAAGCTCTACCCTTTAGACATCCAGTGCGCCTCCACGGCCCAGTGTATCCGGTGCCTGTTCCACGCACCAGGCTTCCAGTGCATCTCCCCAGTCCGGTGAGACTTGTTCCCGGTTCCACGTACCAGGCCTCCAGTATATCTCCCCAGCCTGGTAAGCCCTGTGGCAGCTCCACGCACCATGCTTCCAGTACGTCTGCTTCCTGTTCCGGCTCCACGTAGGAAGCCTCCAGTGATGATCCATGGCACGAAGCCTCCAGTGATGATCCATGGCATGAAGCCTCCATTGATGATCCATGGCATGAAGCCTCCATTGATGATCCATGGCATGAAGCCTCCATTGATGATCCATGGCACAAAGCCTCCAGTGATGATCCATGGCACGAAGCCTCCAGTGATGATCCATGGCACGAAGTCTCCAGTGATGATCCGTGGCACGGAGCCTCCAGTGATTATCCGTGGCACGAAGCCTCCAGTGATTATCCGTGGCACGAAGCCTCCAGTGATTATCCATGGCCGGAGCCTGCAGCGAGGATCCATAGCACGGAGCCTGCAGCGAGGATCCATGGCACGGAGCCTGCAGCGAGGATCCATGGCACGGAGCCTGCAGCGAGGATCCATGGCACGGAGCCTCCGGCGACGGTCCTCTGTCCGGAGCCTGCGGCGACGGTCCCCTGTCCGGCGCCTGTGGCGACGGTCCCCAGTCCGGAGCCTGCAGCGATGATCAGTGGTCTGGTTCCGCCGGCGATGATCTGTGGCTCAGATCAAAGCGAAGGGATCTGCGGGCAGAGGGGGGTCTACGTCCCGCAACGGAGCCGCCGCCATGAAGAGATGCCCACCCGGACCCTCCCCTGTAGAGGACTCCGCACCTTTGGTGGAGGGGGGGGGAGATTTTGGTTAGGACAAGGTGTGACTAGGGTGGGTATTCTAGTTTCTTTATTTCTATGTTTTCTATTTCTTTGTTTTTGGCAGAGTGTGGTTCCCAATCAGAGGCAGCTGTCTATCGTTGTCTATGATTGGGAATCATACTTTTCCCCACCTGTGTTTTGTGGGTAGTTGTTTTCTGTATAGTTGATTTGCCTTACAGAACTGTTCGTTTTTTTATCTTTGTTATTTTGTTCGAGTGTTTTGAGTAATAAATAATCATGAACACTTACCACGCTGCGCTTTGTTCCGATCCTCATTCTGACGATAGACATGACATATATATATATATATATATATAGTTAACACATCTTGGTGTACATTACAGACAAGCTCTTATTTAGCTCTCATTTAATGTGAAACATTATTACACTACTCTGAAAACCCACCAAACTATTCCTGAGATATTTGCATATTAGAAACAAGTGTGGTGGTAGTTGTGATGCTAGCCATTTTGAAGAACCAGAAAAAAAAATGTATCAAGGTGATAAAAGCCTCTCAAAGGTACAACACAGTGCCATGTAAAGGCCTTAGAGATATGAACCAAAAACGAATGTCCATTAGAAATGACAAAAATTAGGAGCAGATGTCCTCTGGAATGTGTTGGCAGGCTGGACATAACTACTAATGCTGCAATGGGAAAAACAGTAGCTATGATACTTACAAGCTCATCAACTCGAGGTACAATAGTCAATACACATAGTGGACATAGCCTAGGGTTGCATAATATATTTTCTAATGACATATTATTGTTATCATGTTATGTTATTGTTATTTGGTGGCCGGATACAGTGCACCGTAAGAATTCAAAGAAAATAGCTTTTTATATTCATGTGTATTTTATCCCTGAGACAGCTCGTGAATATTCATGACTGTGCCGCTAAACGTCACAACGCAGTAGCGCTTTCCCTGCGCTCTTCCTCTGAGAGACGTCTGAACAGAGTGAGGGTGGGATGCAATACAGCATGCGAGAGCTGGCAACAGAGAATGGTTGGCTCGCTCACCATGCAGAGAGGCAGTGCGAGCATCGGAACCGTTTGACAGCATTTGAGGACAAACCCGTTCTGAACTTCTGTCACCACCTCAACGTTCTATTGCGACCAATGGTGGATTGATGGAAGAAACTCACTGCATAATTGAGGGAGGCATGTGCACATTTCGAGATACATCCGAATCTATTTCAGGATCAGGCCGAATGCTGTGACCACAACGCCTTTGAGAGAGGAAATGTCTAAGCAGTGATATCGAATGCAGCTTCGCAAATACGGTATTATGCACTGTTAAGGATGGACGAGCTGATGTTGTCCTTGTGACTGAGATTTGACGACTTTCCACATTACAGTGCACGTGTCTTGCTACAATACATATGATCTCCTATTTAAGACTTTGGTTCGTGTCTGACGTAATGTATTTATAGTGGACACCACAGAAGACATTTATCTCCACCAGCAGTGAGTCTGTAAAGGTATAGGGGTACTGCGTTGATCTAAAGCGAAAACATTGTTTTGTCCAGCATGCTTGCCAACCTTCAACTTCTTCAGTACAGCATCTGGATACACAGTCTGGGAGACCATAAGCTTGAACTGTAGTAGCTCCACACCAGCCCTAGAGAAGCTGCCGCCGGTATCTCAGTGGTGCTGAAAAGACAGCTCCTCGTTTCAGGACTCCCAAAGTTGACTTCCACTGAAAGCGTCTGCTTTTCACTGTTACAGAGCCGAGAGTTAGCTAAATACTCTAAATGGATTATTATTTGGCTTGAAGGAGTAAGCCCGACTGTTCTCTTAGGTTACATGGCTGTGGCACGCAAAATAAAAACTTTGCTCACGGTTAACATTTTTGTTTTTGTGGGGATCATATTGTTCTCAGTGTACTGCAGAATACAAGACCGTTCTGAGGAACTCATTCAGATCGGCAGGATATCAGACCAGAGACTGAGAACCAGGAATGGAAAAGTGTCCAACTTAGTGGACAGGCAGTCTATACTTCAGAGGCTGGAGCGGCTCGAGGACGTTGTCTACAACCAATTAAACGGTATGGAGTATACTTACTTAACAACATTCAGTATAGTCTTTACTCAAGTATGAGATCTTTTTTTAATTGTCAGTATTCATTTTGGAGACATATCTCTATAGTTATGTACATCCTGAGTTACTGTCATTTTACTACGGAGCAACTATAAACAGCCTATGTATGTTACATTGGACTTGATCAGACAATGGTCAATAAGATATTATGCAACTGGTATATCAGCCAATCAGATGGTGTCAGTCAGTACGGTACAGTTATTTTGTGCAGCGTGAGTCATCCTGTAATGGATGGTGGCTCTTCATGGTGTTACAAACTATTGCCAACTAGTGAATATATTTTACTCAAGTAGAATCAATGCTACAGTTCCTAATATGTTCACTTAACTTGGTATGATCCCTATCAATAACTGAAATCAACGACCTTAGCCAATAGTTGTATATTATTCCCATAGGGGAAAACAACCCTGCCTCTGGCTACTGAGTTCTGCTTTTCTCATTCCCTTGGCCCCAATACAATCATCTTGATGGGCTGTCTGAAATCTAAAAGAAGTTCCAAAAAAATGGTTCTTTATCAAATGAAAAAACAGCTTTATTTTGTTATGTTGCCCTTAGTCACTGAAATGTATTGTAGGAAATTTGGTCTGCCTGGCAAAACAGCATCCTTTAAATCGTGTTAAAAACATCTGTGTGTTCCATGGTCCTACTCGCTCATGAAACGTGAGAGCCATAGACTGAAAGTCCAACATTTAATTTGAGAGGTCCTTTTAACCCTTGTAGAGAATATTGAGTATGCAGCATTTTATACAGTCAATTCCCCAAATGCAGTAAGAATCAGCCATATGTTATCAATAGTATATACAAATCCCATTATAAGCAGCCTGTGCCATTACTGATTTGTTTGAAGTAGCAAATAATTCCCTCAATCTCCCTATTCAGTCAACGTCAACAAAACTCTGCTTCAAGGTGAAAATTTTAACATAAAATAATTTCCATAGAGGCAGGTTCTTAAAAGATAAGTTGTGTACTCACTGTATCAAACCACCATAGTGAAATTGGGCCTTGGTGCCCAGCAAAAGGCCTATTAATGCCGGCACTATTGTATTTTGAACAGGATTTTGGTGAAAGTGTTTGTAGTCAGTTTATTCCCTTTCTCAAAAGTTGTCAAGGCCTTTGGAGCAAAGCCAGGAGGCACTGCCTCACCAAATATATGATGCATCCTCACATTCAGGGGGCTTAATCTAGTGTAAGGGGCCGGGGAGCCACCATGTATTTATGTATGTAGGGCAGCAGGGAGCCTAGCAGATAGAGCACTGGGCCAGTAACCAAAAGGTTGCTGGTTCGAATACCTGAGCCGCCAAAGTGAAAACTCTGCCGATGTGCCCTTGAGCAAGGCACTTAACCTTAATTTGCTCCAAAGCCGCTGAACTACTATGGTTAACTGTAGAAAATAACATTTCACTGCACCTATCTGGTGTGTGACAATAAAAACATTGTTATTCCCAAACATTTTATGCATGTTCCCTAAATATATTTTCCAGTAATGATAGTGTGGCAAAAAACGTATTTAGTCAGCCACCAATTGTGCAAGTTCTCCCACTTAAAAAGATGAGAGAGGCCTGTAATTTTCATCATCGGTACACTTCAACTATGACAGACAAAATGAGAAGAAAAAAATCCAGAAAATCACATTGTAGGATTTTTTATGAATTTATTTGCAAATTATGGTGGAAAATAAGTATTTGGTCACCTACAAACAAGCAAGATTTCTGGCTCTCACAGACCTGTAACTTCTTCTTTAAGCTCCTCTGTCCTCCACTCATTACCTGCATTAATGGCACCTGTTTGAACTTGTTATCAGTATAAAAGACACCTGCCCACAACCTCAAACAGTCACACTCCAAACTCCACTATGGCCAAGACCAAAGAGCTGTCAAAGGACACCAGAAACAAAATTGTAGACCTGCACCAGGCTGGGAAGACTGAATCTGCAATAGGTAAGCAGCTTGGTTTGAAGAAATCAACTGTGTTAGCAATTATTAGGAAATGGAAGACATACAAGACCACTGATAATCTCCCTCGATCTGGGGCTCCACACAAGATCTCACCCCGTGGGGTCAAAATGATCACAAGAACGGTGAGCAAAAATCCCAGAACCACACGGGGGGACCTAGTGAATGACCTGCAGAGAGCTGGGACCAAAGTAACAAAGCCTACCATCAGTAATACACTACGACGCCAGGGACTCAAATCCTGCAGTGCCAGACGTGTCCCCCTGCTTAAGCCAGTACATGTCCAGTCCCGTCTGAAGTTTGCTAGAGAGCATTTGGATAATCCAGAATAAGATTGGGAGAATGTCATATGGTCAGATGAAACCAAAATATAACTTTTTGGTAAAAACTCAACTCGTCGTGTTTGGAGGACAAAGAATGCTGAGTTGCATCCAAAGAACACCATACCTACTGTGAAGCATGGGGGTGGAAACATCATGCTTTGTGGCTGCTTTTCTGCAAAGGGACCAGGACGACTGATCCGTGTAAAGGAAAGAATGAATGGGGCCATGTATCGTGAGATTTGGAGTGAAAACCTCCTTCCATCAGCAAGGGCATTGAAGATGAAACGTGTCTGGGTCTTTCAGCATGACAATGATCCCAAACACACCGCCCGGGCAACGAAGGAGTGGCTTCGTAAGAAGCATTTCAAGGTCCTGGAGTGGCCTAGCCAGTCTCCAGATCTCAACCCCATAGAAAATCTTTGGAGGGAGTTGAAAGTCCGTGTTGCCCAGCAACAGCCCCAAAACATCACTGCTCTAGAGGAGATCTGCATGGAGGAATGGGCCAAAATACCAGCAACAGTATGTGAAAACCTTGTGAAGACTTACAGAAAACGTTTGACCTCTGTCATTGCCAACAAAGGGTATTTAACAAAGTATTGAGAAACTTTTGTTATTGACCAAATATTTATTTTCCACCATAATTTGCAAATAAATTCATAAAAAATCCTACAATGTGATTTTCTGGATTTTTTTGGTGGCTGACTAAATACTTTTTTGCCCCACTGTATGTAGATAAGGAATCATCTACCAAACATTTTCATGAACAGATTATAATCATTTCATCAGTTCCTGTCTTTAGGAATTTGAATCTCTAATGAATTCACCGCCTCTTCTGACAATCTACATTCTATCTACAGGATAATGACACTTTGGGAAGAGCGAGAGATTTCATACGGTGGTTATTTTGAAACTTGAATTTGATTCCCTACAAAGCCCCGATATGAATATGTCCTTGCCCTCGTGAATGAGAGGTTAGATCCTGCACCCATCTGGACATTTCACTGAACCTATCTGGTGTGTGACAATAAAAACATTGTTATTTAAAACATTTTTTAAATGTATTTGCCCTGAAGTGTACAGAGTCAGACAGAGTCTGGAGGAATCCTCCCCCCCTGTCACCAACCCCTCCATGTTTAGCATCCAACTATTTATTGACACACTTAATCATACATTTATATCCCGATTTATTACCCAATATGTAAATGGGGCACAGACCACTAATTGTATTCTATTGCAATTGGGATTGGCTGTACAGAGTGAGAAACTTGCGTGCCAATAACTATTACCATGTCCAGCAGCGATTTGAGGTAATTGCCCATTTTTCAGTTGTTTATTGTCCAACAGTGACATGCCAATGGATTAAGACAAGGCCCAATTAGATTTAGAGGACATTTAAAATGCCCAATCTTCTATTACATGGCTTTGCAAGGTGATGCAGCTCCTGTGCATTGTGCAAGCATTTGTTCCAGTACTGCTCAGTCAGTGATTTGGACAATGTGCCCTCATTTTGTATTTGGTTAATGTGTGGGTTTAAATATTCCATAGATTTGTGAACCAGTCAATTTGGTTGCAAAGGCCGCTTCACTGGCATCAAAAATGGCACTCTACTTCCTATAGTTAGCACCCTACGTCCTATAGTGCACTACTTTTGACAAGGACCCATAGGGCAAGTAGTAGTGCACTATACAGGATAGGGCATAGAGTGACATTTGGGATGCAACCATTATCTAATATTATCTAATATCATCTAACACTATCTAATATTTCAATGAGGTCATTGCTCACAAAAACAACAGTGAAGTGTGTTATCAGCAACTCTTTCAGTACGGAAATAACTGACAAGAGGGTTATCAGCATCTCTCCTCTGCTGAAGAGGCACTATCCTCTGCTGGATAAGCGTATATCTGGGTTTAAGCTTCTGGTTAACAGGCTTATAGGACAGTGTTGTGACCTAAACAGTATATACAAAATGCCAGATCTCTACTTACTATCAGTGCAACTTTAGATTCACAGATAGATCCTCTCTGATCGGTGTATTCATGTTATGGGCCAGAAGTGTATTTGTTTATCAATAATCATCAATAAATACAGTGCCTTTGGAAAGTATTCAGACCCTTTGACCTTTTCCACATTTTGTTATGTTACAGCCTTATTCTAAAATTGATGAAATAGTTTTTTTCCCTCATCAATCTGCACACAATATCCCATAATGACAGAGCAAATAACAGGTTTTTATAAATGTTTGCAAATGTATAAAAAAAAATAAAAAAACTTTAAAACATTTACATACTGCAAGTATTCCGACCCTTTATTCAGTATTTTGTTGAAGGACCTTTGGCAGCGATTACAGCCTCGAGTCTTCTTGGGAAGGACGCTACAAGCTTAGCACACCTGTATTTGGGGAGTTTCACCCATTGCTCTCTGCAGATCCTCCCAAGCTCTGTCAGGTTGGATGGTCAGTGTTGCTGCACAGCTATTTTAGTTTCAACATCAGTTGCATTCAGATGTCACAGCCTCCAACCCAATGCTGTCCTAAAACAGACAGGCTGAGCTGAGCAGGGCTGAGTGTTTGTCATCAGTGATGCATGTCACTTCTGGTTTCATCCTGTGTTAGTGGAGGTGATGAGATGGCATGGACATTCCATCTGCAGCACTAGATATGACTCATATCTATAATGCCCAATTGAAGAGTTTAATTTCAAAACGCTATATATATACATTTTCTGAAACATTGGTAACTTAGCTTTAGGTTTTACACAGTCAAATGTATCAAATAACTACACTTCTAATTAAGACATTTACATTTACAAATGATACATTTGTGACGTCAATATTAAAAAACTTCAATACAGTAAAATGAGATCTGTATGTAAAACATTTACATTTGACATTTTAGTCATTTAGCAGATGTTCTTATCCAGAGCGACTTACAATAAGTGCATTCATTTTAAGAAAGCTAGGTGAGACAGTCAAATATACAGGATACGAACATTCCATTTCAACTGAACAATGGATATATAGTGTTTTGCAAAAAAATTTATTAATAAAAATCGGAGAACAGTAATATTTTAAACACCCATGAAGGTACCAATATGCAATCATTTCTAATGAAAAAAAACAAATGTGAAAAATTGGTGGGTAAAGCATTTGGGAGATAAACTCTTCGATTATGCTGCAGTGAGCAATGTTGTTAATAAAGCCTGGGGAGAGAGAAATCCTGACAAGGAATTAGAAATGTAATTTTGTCTCATCTCCCATACCCCATACCTTAATAGTATTCATCAGTAATTCTACAGTATATTGGAGAGCCCACGGACAACTCCCCAGCAGATTGGAGTGAGGGAATGGAGCCTGTGAAGGAATTCAATATATTTTCCAGTAATGATATGTCGATAAGGAATCATCTACCAAACATTTTCAGGAACAGATGATAATCATTTCATCAGTTCCAGTCTTTAGGAATCTGAATCTCTGTAATGAATTCACCGCCTCTTCTGACAATCTGCATTCTATCGACAGGATAATGACACTTTGGGAAGAGCGAGAGATTTCATATGGTGGTTATTTTGAAACTTGAATTTGATGATTCCCTACAAAGCCCTGATATGAAAATGTCCTTGGCCTCCTAAATGAGAGGTTAGATTCGTGTGAAAATATTTCATTTTCATTAGGAAACTGGCGTATTACATGATTTATAGACAGATATACTGTACTAGATTAATAAAGTATTTTTGCCTTATAATAGCTAAATGGTGCTATTGTGCACTTCTTCTTTTGAAACAGTTCTTTCCACTCTCAGACCTTTGCATGTGTTGCCATGCAAGCTTAGATTGTTGTGATGGCACATTGGGTCTCGACATATCATTCTGATCATTTCCAGATACGAGTCACCCCTGGGACTCATTGGTTTGCGTTTTTCGAAAAGAGCAGAAAATTAGGACTTTATGCGTAATGCCTTTCCCGTGTTGCCAATGTTTTATGGATCGCCCACATTGTAGCTTTTAAAGCCAACCACAGGGAGTTATTTTCCTCTTCTTGAACAACAGATCACTCGACCACATCCAAGACATCAATATTTATAACATCTCAGCTTCACTTTTGACACGCATAACTCCACTTTTCCTTTAAATCATTCACAAAATTGGGATGTCTTTTAGTTTGACATCTATCGAAAAAGCCCAAGTTAGACACTTTTTTAAGGTTGTTGCATAATTTATCACTGTAATAACTTTAATGTATCATGTTGCGGGCGCCTCTGTAAAAATGGATTCTGAGGTGAGCGACTGAACATCAAGATAGATATGCACTTGGACATAGTGCACCTAGTTTGATGGTAGTCAGTCTTTCTCGTTCTCATATCTGCACAGACACATCTGTCCATCTGAGTGCATAGGAACAGTACATCATCCTCCTCTGAGTCCCAAATGGCACCCTATTCCCTATAGAGTGCATTACTTTTGAACAGGGCCCATGAAGCTCTGGTCAAAAGTAGTGCACTACGTAGTGAACTAGGGTGTCATTTTGAATGCAAACCTTTATCTCCCAATAGCGTGCTGCAAATCTCGTAATACAGGGAATAGCACCTGTGTGTTTACGGTGGAACAACCAGATGTTTCCCTGTAATTACCTCATTGTGGGATAATTAAGGTGTTTTGCTAATGTGTAGTTTGAAGAATGAAACTAGAGGAAGTTGGGTTGAGGATGTGTCAGTGATACAACAATCATCACAATAGGATAGGATTACACACGTCTGTAGATATGCTTGTGTTTACGCTAAAAAGCTTGATGCTCTTTTTGGTGGCTTTGCCATAGTGAATAAGCAATGTACAGTTTTACCCCAGACAGAAAAGTCATTTAAAAGTGCCTTATAAGTCAGACTAATACACCTGTTGTCAGTGTCCTGGACAAATCTTGTATACTTGATTCCCCTACCCTTCCTTCCCAGATTTATTCTGCTTCATAGTCACAGAACGACATCATGGTAGGCATATTGTCTGCCTTGACTGAACAAATGAATGTGTCTGCACATTGTATACAGGTCCAACCCAATGGAGCAAGCACAGTGCTCAAACACAGTGCTCAAACACAGTGCTCAAACACAGTGCTCAAACACAGTGCTCAAACACAGTGCTCAAACACAGTGCTCAAGCACAATGCTCAAACACTGTGGTCAACTGTACAGTTACATGATTAGTCATAGAGGTGCACTGACATTCAGAGTTCTGGCCAAACACTGGTAGCTGGAGCAAATGCCATTGTTTCCCCAGTAGTTTGCCCAACCTGAGTCACAATAATCTTTACTCTGAATGAGAGTCCAATATATTTCAATGATGAGTCGCACAAGCATATTACTGTTGTATTTTGTTGCCTTGTCTGAGACGTCTCTCATTGTTGTAGATAATGAGTCAACCTACTCATGGGTTTTAGTGAATGCAATCATTCAATGTTTGATTCGGTCTGGAATATGAATTATATTGAATGGCTTTAGGCTTGTCTAATTTAATATCTCAAGTAGCTTTACACACTTAGCAATATCTACTGTACCAATTCAGAGTGGTTTGTAATAAAACCCAATTTAATTCATACATCCTTATAGCGGACTTGTCGTTTTTCATCCAAAGCTTAACCCCTCTATTTACACTAATAAGTTGTGGCATTGTAAGGATTCCTTGCTTTGCTCCAATCAACAGAATATTCAACCTCAAGCGAAGAAAAAAAAACATGAACAGATGAATCAGCAGCAGAGTGAGAAATTGTAACTACAACAAATGATTCTCTGAGGTGTTATCAAAGCCCAATTGTTTTGGCAGCAGCACAGCAAAGGCAGCTCCAAACCAATCACCACCAAATCCCCGAGCCGGTTCTGTTTGCTGTTGCTGCTCAATAATGCGTAAAAACAACACAGGATAAAACCAGTACTCTGGACCACACTCACATGATGAGCAGTGATGTAGTGGTAAAAAAATAGGAAGGTAAACTCTGATCCTCAGTCAGTAAACTCTGATCCTAGACTCACAATGGATTTTTCTGCACTGTCACGCAAAATAGAAAAAGGTGGGTAAACTGTATTTACCCTCCACTACACCACTGATGATGAGTAACATTGCTTTAGACGTTTAGAGTTGCATTGGCTTCCTGGACCACTGACTAAGATTTAGCTTAGCGGGCTAATGTGCTCTTCTGACGTGTAAGAGACCAGGGTTCGAACCATGTCAGTCGCACGAGGCCTATGTTAAAATACCTCTTCTCCACTCTGTCAGGCAGCAGCAAATGGCAGACAGACTTCCTGGCTCAATGTGCATCCGCTCATCCTCTAATGGAATTTTCTTCAACCAGCCAGAAGAAGCCGAGAGTGAGGGGAGCAAAATAACAAGGACTGCGGAAAACAAAACCGCGGGGATGTTAGGCTGTTTCCGAGTCTCACGCAGAGGCACTCCAGATTTTACTTTCAGTTGCTTCTTAGATTGCCTCAGTGTTATGAGAGCGGCGATTGGGATTCAGACTGGGTTCATAACACTACTGAACCCCACCCAGGGTGTCAGATGACACCACTGTGTGTCCCCTGATGTGATCCCTCTCGTGACAGGTGACAGCTTGCAACCGCCAATCGTTCAGCTCCAATGGCAAATCTCCCAGAACCTCAAAGCCCTCATCCCAAAATGTTTTCTTTGCAATGGCTTGGGGAGAAGATCTTCATTAGTATGGCCTGTTTACTTGCTGTTTCTCTTCATCCGTTGAGAAGAGGCAACATGGTTTACCTGTGGAGATCACACTGGAAGTATGACACACAGATACAATTAAGCCCCTACAATGTCACTGTGCAGCATGGTTTAAAATATCCAAACCAGAAACGCTATGAGACTTCATACCTATAGTAGACAAGATGCAGCAGAGTATCCATACTTAAACAGACAAGGTGAAAGGTAGAAAAAGAAAGAGCCAGGAATATAAATACAAACCAAAACTATCATTAAGAGCCAGACTTTGAAGTCCTTCTGGAAAGTTTAATAGCAAAATATCACTGTCTGTGATTAAAGACTGAAAACTTCCAAGAGCATTCACTTGATGAGTTAAATAAAGGTTAAATGAAAAAAATATTTAAAAAATTAGACTGCTGAGATCTCGGAAAATCTCATTTCTGATAACCCATTGTACCCTTAATTTCTGATAACCCTTTCCCCTTTATAAATGTCACAGACAGGGGAACTATGTTATAGTCTGCTAAATGCATTGTACTGTGTCATTTTAATAAGGGCATCAATGTCTGATACATTCAATCGGATGTCAAGTCACAATCAGTGCTGTAAAGTACTTAAGTCAAAATACTTTAAAGTACTACTTAAGTAGTTTTCTTTAGGTACTGTATCTGTACTTTACTATTTATATTTTTGACGACTTTACGTTTACTCCATTACATTCCTAAAGAAAATAATGTACATTTTCCCTGACACGCAAAAATACGTACCAGGACACGAAAATGGTCCAATTCACTCATCAAGAGAACATCCCTGGTCATCTCTACTACCTCTTATCTGGGAGACTCACTAAACACAAATGCTTTGTTTGTAAATTATGTCTGTGTGTTGTAGTGTGCCCCTGGCTATCCGTAAAAATAAATCTGTCTGATGTGCTTATTATAAGCAATTTGAAATGCTTTATACTATTAAAGAAGGTGTCTATACTTTTACTCAAGTATGATACAGTGCCTTGCGAAAGTATTCGGCCCCCTTGAACTTTGCGACCTTTTGCCACATTTCAGGCTTCAAACATAAAGATATAAAACTGTATTTTTTTGTGAAGAATCAACAACAAGTGGGACACAATCATGAAGTGGAATGACATTTATTGGATATTTCAAACTTTTTTAACAAATCAAAAACTGAAAAATTGGGCGTGCAAAATTATTCAGCCCCCATAAGTTAATACTTTGTAGCGCCACCTTTTGCTGCGATTACAGCTGTAAGTCGCTTGGGGTATGTCTCTATCAGTTTTGCACATCAAGAGACTGACATTTTTTCCCATTCCTCCTTGCAAAACAGCTCGAGCTCAGTGAGGTTGGATGGAGAGCATTTGTGAACAGCAGTTTTCAGTTCTTTCCACAGATTCTCGATTGGATTCAGGTCTGGACTTTGACTTGGCCATTCTAACACCTGGATATGTTTATTTTTGAACCATTCCATTGTAGATTTTGCTTTATGTTTTGGATCATTGTCTTGTTGGAAGACAAATCTCCGTCCCAGTCTCAGGTCTTTTGCAGACTCCATCAGGTTTTCTTCCAGAATGGTCCTGTATTTGGCTCCATCCGTCTTCCCATCAATTTTAACCATCTTCCCTGTCCCTGCTGAAGAAAAGCAGGCCCAAACCATGATGCTGCCACCACCATGTTTGACAGTGGGGATGGTGTGTTCAGGGGGATGAGCTGTGTTGCTTTCACGCCAAACATAACGTTTTGCATTGTTGCCAAAAAGTTCAATTTTGGTTTCATCTGACCAGAGCACCTTCTTCCACATGTTTGGTGTGTCTCCCAGGTGGCTTGTGGCAAACTTTAAACAACCCTTTTTATGGATATCTTTAAGAAATGGCTTTCTTCTTGCCACTCTTCCATAAAGGCCAGATTTGTGCAATATACGACTGATTGTTGTCCTATGGACAGAGTCTCCCACCTCAGCTGTAGATCTCTGCAGTTCATCCAGAGTGATCATGGGCCTCTTGGCTGCATCTCTGATCAGTCTTCTCCTTGTATGAGCTGAAAGTTTAGAGGGACGGCCAGGTCTTGGTAGATTTGCAGTGGTCTGATACTCCTTCCATTTCAATATTATCGCTTGCACAGTGCTCCTTGCGATGTTTAAAGCTTGGGAAATCTTTTTGTATCCAAATCCGGCTTTAAACTTCTTCACAACAGTATCTCGGACCTGCCTGGTGTGTTCCTTGTTCTTCATGATGCTCTCTGCGCTTTTAACGGACCTCTGAGACTATCACAGTGCAGGTGCATTTATACGGAGACTTGATTACACACAGGTGGATTGTATTTATCATCATTAGTCATTTAGGTCAACATTGGATCATTCAGAGATCCTCACTGAACTTCTGGAGAGAGTTTGCTGCACTGAAAGTAAAGGGGCTGAATAATTTTGCACGCCCAATTTTTCAGTTTTTGATTTGTTAAAAAAGTTTGAATTATCCAATAAATGTCTTTCCACTTCATGATTGTGTCCCACTTGTTGTTGATTCTTCACAAAAAAATACAGTTTTATATCTTTATGTTTGAAGCCTGAACTGTGGCAAAAGGTCGCAAAGTTCAAGGGGGCCGAATACTTTCGCAAGGCACTGTAAGTGGGTACTTTTTCCACAACTGGTTACAATAGTGGGAGACTTAACTGACAAATGTATTTCTGATGTGTGATCCTCTGTGCACAGTAGACGTCAATTCAACATCTATTCCACGTTGGTTCCACGTAATTTCATGAAAATGACATGGAAACGACGTTGATTCAACCTGTGTGCCCAGTGGGAAGACTTAAAATCACTTAGTGAACGGCCATCAATGTGTAGTTGAAAAGCTGTATTTGTTTGTTGATAGATTTTGTATTTACAGAGCTGACCCCTTCCTCTGCAAGGAATTATACCAGTCTAGAGAACTGCAATAGTGACCAATAGTATCTGTAAACCTGTCAGTCCCAATCAGTTTCAGTCTAATTCTAATTAGGTTATAAGGAAAGCGTGTCTAATGTGCTTCTCCAAATGAGGATAATTCCAACAGTGATTTTAGACCTGATATCCTGGAAAATGATCAGTACCAGGGAAATGTAGACTGAGTGTACAAAACATTAAGAACACCTGCTCTTTCCATGTCATAGACTGACCAGGTGAATCCAGGTGAATGCTATTATTCCTTATTGATGTCACTTGTTAAATCCACTTCAATCAGTGTAGATAAAAGGGAAGAGACATTGAGACAATGCCCATTTACCCTCAACATGGATTGTGTATGTGTGCCATAGATTGTGTATGTGTGACATTGAGGGTAAATGGGCAAGACAATATATTTAAGTGCTTTTGAACAGGGTATGGTAGGTAGTAAGTGCCAAAACTCCTGGGTTTTTCACATTCAATATTTTACCTTTTATTTAACTAGGCAAGTCAGTTAAGAACAAATTCTTATTTTCTAAGAATTTAGGAACAGTGGGTTAACTGCCTTTTTCAGGGGCAGAACAACAGATTTTTACCATGTCAGCTTGGGGATTCGATCTTGCAACCTTTCAGTTACTAGTCCAACGCTCTAACCACTAGGCTACCTGCCGCCCCAATAGTTTCCTGTGTGTATCAAGAACGGTTCACCACCCAAAGAACATCCAGCCAACTTGAAACAACTGTGGGAAGCATTGGAGTCAACATGGGCCAACATGGGCCAGCCTCCCTGTGGAATGCTTTCGCCCCCTTTTTGATTCCTTGCCCTGACAAATTGAGGGCAAAGGGGGGGTGCAACTCAATATTAGGAAGGTGTTCTTAATGTTTTGTACACTCAGTGTTCATATCTCCAATGCAATGCTTGTGCCATAGAAGTAGAATGCAGATGTTATACTTTATATGTCTCTCTATGTCTTGCACCACTGTTTTTTCTCTGCTGCTCGCTCTACTCTGTCATCTTGAGAAATCCACACCCAGGCTGGTATTTTCAGCACCTTTAAAGACAGATAGGGTAATGATGCACTCCCCATGATTCTCACAGCCCATGAATGTCAATCACCTGTCCCTCTGTATGGCCTCTCCTCTCACCTACCACTCTCTGTCTCTTTTTTTGTCTGTCCGTCTCACTCTGTGTGTGTGTGTGTGTGTGTGTGTGTGTGTGTGTCTGTGTGTGTGTGTGTGTGTGTGTGTGTGTGTGTGTGTGTGTGTGTGTGTCCTCTAGGGCTGGCGAAGCCCATGGGGCTGGTGGAGGGGCCTGGGGGTCTGGGCCAGGGAGGAGCAGCTGCCACTCTGGGGGACGACAGCCATGTTGACGGGGAGGGAAAGTACGAGGAGTATGGCTACAATGCCCAGCTCAGTGACCGCATATCCCTGGACCGTAGCATCCCGGACTACAGACCCAAAAAGTAGGTTTGACTTTATTTATTTATTCATTTAGTATTTTGTATTATATTTATTTGTGCAAAAGAAAATAACATTGTCTGTAGGTAATAGAAGAGCCAACTGAATTGAGGTAAAACAGTGAGAACCCCAAAATGGGTTTTTAGATTTGTCTTGTCTCCGTACAGTAGCTAGGCCAGGGCAGCTGCATTAGACATGAGTATTCCTTACATGGAAAGACATTGTCCCAGACAGCCAGAGAAGATGTTGATAGTGGGGCGGCAGGCTAGTTAATAATGCAATAAAAGAGAGAGTCCAGCAGTATTTCTTATGAAAGAGACCGTGGAGACCCCAGTAGGAATATTAATGGCCTTTTTAAAATGAATCTTATATTTAGAATGTGGGACTACATCTGTGATACAATGACTGTGAGTGAATAATAAGGCATGCCACTGGTGTTCAGACCAGCCCGTGTCAGAGAACAAAAACAGACAGATAGAGAGAGAGACGTCCAGAGACTTCTTTGGGCTTTGCTGGGGATAACAATTCATTTCATCCACATCCGCTTTGTAATCCCCTTTCTTTCATGCTGGAAAATCAACGAGAGGAGAGAGCGAGCAAGGGAAAGAGTGAAAAGACGGGTTACTAATTAATAACCAGCTGAAAATTGCTTGGTGGAAAAGAGGATTTGAGGAAATTATTCTTTATGAGGAGGATAATGTCTACAGGAAGTCAGTGTTAACGGTTTGATCATGTGTACAGGAAGTCAGTGTTGACGGTTTGATCAAGTGTACAGGAAGTCAGTGTTATTGGTTTGATCGTGTGTACAGGAAGTCAGTGTTGACGGTTTGGCTAGACCATTTATTTCCGTATATTGTTTACTCCCTCGTGATAGATAATCATACCCCCAGTCCTGCGTTTGACATATAATGCAAGGGGCAGCTGTATGTTATGTATACCCTGTGGAAATAATAATGATTCATGCAGTTGTATGTTGTGTGTGAGACGTGTGTCTCTATTTCAACACAATTGGTCACGCCATTAACAAACATGTGCAGCAAGATATGCTCTTTCTTTAGATGTCATTCCAGAGGGTGAAACCCTTCCCCAAAGCCAAGCAGTTCATAACAACCATATAGACACACTGTTTGATGAAGATACAGTGGGCTCCCTATGCATAAAGGAAATCAATATGTTTAAGCTTAACATATTCATGTCTCACTGTTCTGCGTATTATTGCACCATGGCTGGAATGATATAAAACAAACATTGTCCCTGCACTTTGAACGACCTTGTTGGGGTAATTAATTAGACGTAGGTAGCAAGATGTCTACTGATTGGAACAAGACAAGGACTGTGATTGTAATCAAAACATGGGTCCTTGGTGCAGGAACGGGATAGGGCTATTTTCATACCATGTGGGTGCATTGCATTGCGTATTGGACTGAATTGGGCTGTGCAGAAACACACAAGACACACCTTCAATATACAGACACCATTTCCACACTACTGAGCCGAGCCAAGCCGATCTGTACCGCATTGCCCTGCTTATGCGGCCGCCTTGATTTCTGAAACATTGCCTGAAAGGACAATGTGAAAAGAAAATACCTTAGCCAGCAAAGTATAGGATTGTGGTCTGTAGGATAGTGTGGAAAGGGTAACACAAGACACCTCTGGTCAAATGCCATAATTGCACGGGAGTCATGGAGCGGAGAAGGGGGGAGATTATTGAATGATCTCTACATCCAGACTCCTCATCCCCTCTGTCTCTGTATTACACTGTCTTTCTCCTTTTGTAGGGTTTTAAGACCTACCTCCGATCTATTCATTCTAATTGCAGCCCACTATCATCATGGTCAAATCAGGACTTGTCAAGACGGACCATTTTCCTAAACCCTTTTATCCCCATTCACTGTCCAGTGGTCTGAGCTTTATGTTGCCAATCCTTCCAGCGGTGAAATTTTCTAACATTGATTCAGAGGAAGTTAACTTGAGGCTTTATTATCCCATCCAGGAACTGATTTCACACCACACCATGTTGCCCATCCTTGGGTGGCCTGTAGCACAATGCTGCAATACTATGTCTTAGAGAAGGGATGGGCCAATAAGAATGATGCACTAGCTAGCACCTGAGGTTCACAGAGGGCAGAAGAGAATAGCATCTGAATGAGAAAGAAAATGAAAGACACATCTAGCCTATACCTCACAGTCAATGTGAAAATGTAATTTCCATGCTGTTAGCTCTCTGTTGCTCTCTAGTTTGGCTCTTTTAGCCCCTGATGAGAAGTTGTACAATATTTTCTATTTCAATTCATCTATATCATCTGTAATCATTTGTAGCAAGACATTTCACAATTTTGCTCCTATATTCATTGAGATCAAGCAATGCAACAGATGTTGAGGTTGGTTCCCCATAGACTTCCCATAGACGTATCTGGGACTTGGAGAACTAGACTATAAAGCAGGAAGGTCACGCGGCTGGGCGCTACCTAATTTCTTAAGCCTCTGATACCCTGGAATGGGATCGCAAGGTCACCGCAGCGGCCATTTGTAAGTAAAAGGCTTCAGCTCTAATGTTTCTCCCACAAAAGCTGAGTTTATCTCCTCAACAAGGCAGCGAAATGACAAGGCAAACTAATGTCTTTTTGAGAACAATCTTTTCTATGGGGGTAGAGTTGCTTTCATTTCCTGTGCAGCACAGGTTATCTCAGGTTAATGTGAAATTTCAAAGCGAATAACATGGCTGTGAAAAGCAGGCGGGCCGGCCAGCCAGCGTCGCAGGCCGAAAAGGGAGTGTGATGGGAATAAGTCTTAATCTGGCGCTCTGTTTCTGTCACAGATCGTTCTAGGTTGAATTATGAGAGCTTGCCAGTGCGCTTAGTTCCATTACAAACAGATGAGTCGATCGCTCATACTGTTATGGACCTACAAACCTCCCCGTTCCAGCAGACAGGCACAAATTTAAGGTTGAGCAATGTCCTAAATTGAATTCAGTAACTAGGGCATTGGAACTACAATATCACTTAACAACCTCAATACTGAATTTGCTCATAGACACAACTCAGCTGAAGTGATCTGGTGCCTTTCTCCAGTCCCTTCTGGCTTTTATTCTTATGGTAACCATATTCATACACATACTAGCCATGACAAATTAAACTTAGCCCAAATAAAACATACATCATTCGATTTGGCATGGTTGTCAGCTTGTGGCTGTCCCCCCACTAAAGGAAAACTATTGCACAAAGATTCACTTGTATTCACTGCCAGACATGGCTTCGTGTTTACGTATAAATGCATGTATGGCTGATTGAAAGAGGCAGTGGAACAGCTATGAAAGAGAACAAAATAAACTTGCTGAGAGAAAGGGAATCCTTTTGGAAGGATTTCAGGAATACACTGAAAAGCTTATCAATCAAAACAGTCCTGTTTGCTATTATTGAGAGGAAACATGGAACTTTCTGTATAGAATCAAAAACAAACTAGGAAACCTACAGTATATAAACTGATATGTAAACCAATTCGGATTTTCAATCAAATCTTTTCCTGACAGAATAAAATAGAAATTGACTGTGACTGAAATAATCGTATAGAACTTCACTTTGAACTTGAATAGGGTAATATACTGCAAAGAATACATTAACAGTATGACCCATTTAGGCAAAATAATGTACAGTACAGCGTCAGTTTTTTGTAGCTCGGCCTTGGAGCGTTGTAGGAGAGAGGGATTGTTTCCCCCTTTCAGTCCTGAGAGCGGAGGCTGTAGGATTGTGATTTTTGTTGTTAGTGAGGAGCAAAGATATGAGTGATCTTGCATAAGTTATGAGCCTAAGTGCTCCATGATACACTGTGGCCAGCACCCTGAAAGGTACTGGCGGAAGCTTGCATCTAAATAGTGTCACCATAGTCCAACACAAATAAAAATGTCCCTTGCACAAGTTCTTTTCTAACTGACATAGAAAAACCTGATTTTGTTTTTCAAATTAAAACCTATTTTCAGTTTCTATGCCAAGTTTTTAATGTGCTGTTTTTAAAATGGAGCTTTTCATTTAACCAGATGCCACTTAACCATTTATACAAGAGGCACAGGAGTAAACAATTGTGTCGTCAGCATACAGGTGGTGTTTTAAACATTCCTACCAACATCATTTGTGTACAGTTTACAAAGGACAGGCCCTAAAATGGACCATGTACAACAACACCCTTACAGTCTCCTCCTCTCCATATCACTGTACATTTCTCTCCTGTCATTTCCCATTGCTGTGAGGTGAGAAACAGTTAGTGCAGGCCAAACACACACACGCACACACACATCATTGGTTTATGCAGAACTGACTGACTGCAATATTCTCAAGTTTAGGTGGGTAGACAGGACGCAGAGCAACGCTGGGTTCCATCTGATGCGCATGCACACGCGCACACACACACACACACACACACAGGGTCAAATATTATACCCCCAAGACATGCTAACATCCTCTGTTGTTGGTAATGGTGAGAGGTTAGCATGTCTTAGGGGTATGATCTTTCACCCTCTAACTTTCTCACTCATCATTATCCACGGTTCATTCACAATTATCCTTAATCATGGTAGCATCCACATTAATGTAGAAGTGTTTAGAAACATATTATATTCTTATTTACAAAAGAAGTGACTCCAAGTCACACAATATATTATTTACCATTCATTTCTATTGGGCACAAAATAATATGAAACACAACCGAAACTAACTGCAAATGCATCCAACAAGTTCGTCACAAGCTTGATGTAGTCATTGTGTAGTAGGAATATGGGATGAAATACTAAACTTTTTGTGGGGAAGATTATGGAAAACTTATGGAAGTAGGGAAAACAGCGCCACTGTCTGCCCCACGGCTGTTGTTTTTGTTTTGTCCATGAAGCAGAGCTGGGGATCCTCGTGCTTCGTGGTAAAAATAATTGCAGCACACATGCTGCTGTTCTATTATGCATGATGTCTAAGGGGGAAAAAAACTGTGGTCGTTTGTAGTAAAAGTCTTTGTTGTTGTAATTTCGCAAACGGACTGTGGCAATTTCACCATTAAGGAGTCCAGCTTTAAATGACTAATTGTGTTTGTGACCTCTGCTCTCATCTACTCAGAGCCAAGCCGATTTAAGTTTTGAATTCATTTGTTGACGTTTTGCCACCACCGCCTCATAAACCATTCATTTCAATCATAGGTGAGAACATTGTTGAAAATATAAACACATCTTATTGTGACTAGTACTTCGTTAACACCTAATTGTGGTGCAATATGATTACACCAAAAAAATTGAAGATTAAATAACACCCCACGTCAATTGAACGCCTAGTCCAAGTCGGCTCAACGTAATTTCACAGAAATGATGTGGAAACAACGTTGATTCAACCAGTGTGTGCCCAGTGGGACAGCAGTTGAAATATAATTAAGGTGCTGGTGGGGGATGGTTTACAAAATGTGGTTGTTGCCATAGGAATCCGTTTCAGTATGACCAGCTTTACCTTTAGATGCCTGCAAAGCCTTATGCTACTGTGAAAGCCCTAGGGAAACGCAATGGGAGGAGTCAAAAAGACTATGATGAACTGCATATAAAATATACAAAATCTAAACGCTACTGTATGGTGCCTGTTTACGTGCTTGTGTACAGCAGCAAGCACTACTGTGGGCGTGTGCAATTCATTCCATTAACTGGGTCATTGAAAACGACAACATGAAATTGGATTGCAATCACAAGAATCACTGCTCCACAGCTCCAGTTACCATGCGTTGGTGTGAGAGGCCTAATCAGTGGCTGCAAGAGCGTTTTACTCTAGTTGAGATCCTGGGCTATAGAGAGAGAGTTGTGGGAGATGGAGGGAGGAGGGATAGGGAGAGACACAGAGAGAGAGACTGTTGGCTCTGGAGACTGGAGAGGGAAGCCAGAGAGAGAGATAAAGAGAGAGAGGGAGGAAAGCCCTAGCCCATCAGTGTTGGTGTCATTCCCAGCCCTGTTCTCTACACCTCATCTGCCTCTCACCTCCAGCTTATAGATCTAGCTAGCCAGGAAGGAGCTGCATATTTCATTTGCAGATAGGCTGCAGCTTTCCCTTGCCACAACCCTCACATTAAAGAGTGCTCTTATTTCCCCTACTTTGCTTTGTCAAAAAACGTTTCGGGACCATGGTATGCTTTAAGGGGAATCGACTTAAAACACAATTAATTCACTGAGCATACATACACAAGTCTTACTATATTAAATGTATGAAGACTTGTGTATGTATGCTCAGTGAATTAATAGTGTTTTATGTTTGAATGTTCTGAATATATGCCCATTTTTTTTTGCATTTCAATATCTTCCTTTTACAATGACAGTTCAGAACTTTCAAACAAGACTTGGTTTATTCAAATGAAAGAGGGCAGCTCACTATTACCGGTTCACTGGCCAAATCCTGAATTGTGTTCCATAATTATAAAACCGTAGGATTTGTTTCCATACAGGTGCAAGCAGTTGACCTACCCAGAGGACCTCCCTCAGATCTCAGTGGTTTTCATCTTTGTGAACGAGGCCTTGTCCGTCATCTTGCGGTCCGTCCACAGCGTGGTCAACCACACCCCGGCACACCTTCTCAAGGAGATCATCCTGGTGGACGACAACAGCGACAGTGGTAAAATGTCTAGTTCAGATGCTTCTTTAGCATAACCATCTAACTGTTCATTCCCTGTGACTGTGCTCAATCAAATGATCAATCAAGTGAATTTATAAAGCCCTTGTTACATTTGTCACAGCGCTGCTACTGTTACCTGACCTACTGTTTTGCTTCCCATATCTCATTTGAAAAACCACAATCCCCCGTATTACTGCATTGTTTTTTGTGGCTAATTGCTCCACAAACATTACCTCTCCAATTCATTTTTGTCTCTTTAAAAGTGTAGGGTGGAGTCACAAACTTAGGATTGCATCTGTTTGTGTGTGGGAAAAGTGCCAAAGGAGTCAATTCCCTTGTAAAATAAATAAACAGCCGTGATCGAATAAGTCAAGTTAAACAAAATACATTACTAACTTAAGTGTTATTCTCTCCCTCTCTTTCTCTCTCTCTCCCTCTCTCTCTGTGTGTGTTGGTTGTGCATGTGTTCAGAGAAGAGAATGAACGAGGGCAAAGTAGAGAGGAATGGAGAACCCTTGGGGGTGTGCTCTTAAACACTGTTAGTGAGTTTAAAAATATCCAGAAAAAAAGAGAGGCCTCTATCCTCTGTTGAACTGATGTGCAGTGCACAGCCTTCATTGTGATTTGGTCGACATGGGGCTTTGGTTGCTTCCACACACCTGCATGGCCCGTGGCAGCCGGCCCCGGTCAGCCACGACTCCCAAAATCCTGCCTGTTTCAGAGAGGGACAATGAACTAGATTCCAAACGACACTTGGCCCTCCCTTACTTGGCATGGAGCTGGATTTAAGTCCCAGTTTCCCCCCGGTAGGCGAAGAGATGAGGCACAAATAACGTACTGAAAGAGGACCAAGTAAGAGTCAACAATGGCACCTGCCCACTCTCCATGTAGAGGCTCTTAAATAGGCATCCATTTAAACCAAACAAAGTAGGCACACATGGCAGCCGCGGCAAAATACCAAACCAAGTACTCCCCCTATCCGTCTACCCCAATATTTACTGGTTGTGATTGGTGATGATAATTTGTGCAGATGTTTAAGCTGTTCTCTCCAGTGACAGACTATTAATATGCAGGCTAGGCTACTTGACCTTTTCTTGCTGGCTATGCCTGTCACCTCTCATTTGACCACGGCTCTGAGAAATGACTAGAGGTAAGGCACAGAGGCTCACTTGGTGCATAATGAATCACACACAGGGAACATCTCACTGGGCACAAACTGGTTGAATCAATGTTGTTTCCACGTCATTTTAATGACATTGGGTTGAACCAACTTGGAATAGACGTTGAATTGTCTGTGCCCAATGGGATGTTTGCCTTGTCTTTGTGACATATCCTTTAGCTGGGACAGAGTGACATTTATTGGGCTGCTACTTTGCCTTAGTGAGCGCCGGGCGCGCGGGGAAACTAAATGCTTGTTCTACTTGATGAAGTTTAGCTAGCTGTGTATATCATACAGTAACAGTCACAAACACTCATTCATTGTTGCAGCTTAAATATTATCAGAAGGACAATGTTTAATTAATAGGCCTTCTGGAATTTCAACTCCAATTATGCTCCAAATTAATAACTTAATGGTTCATATAATGAAAATAGCATCCCAGCTGGGAAGTTGATGGAACGTACGTTTTTGGTTTCCCATTGGTTCTGGGAACGAAGCATTAAGTTTCCTGAATGGTAAAACATAATGTTTTTTTTAATGTACTGAGAACAGAACATTTCACCTGTTCTGGGAACGTTTATTTTTAGGTTGCAGGGAGGTTCTGAGAACGTTTTACTATGGTTCCCTGAAAGTTTTCCTGGGAGATTCTATTAATGTTCTTAGAACTGAAATTATTAATGTTCTGAGAACATGTTTCAATAACACTTTTAATAACACTGTTAGCTTAGTTTATGTTAACTGTTTTGAACTCCAAGCACAGATAGGACACATGGAAATTAATTTGCTTAGTCATGAATCATGCAAAATTGGTGAGATTCTGTTCTCTATCTATGGAATTAGTCAACACAGGATGGAGCTACAATGCCATGTTTTTTAAAACTCCTATTAAGGTGTTGATTTTAGTCTATTCAAACAGACCCCATTTTAAAGGAAACAAGCACTCATTAACATGAGTTGTGGCCAGTTAGTGCGCGCGGCCAACACACCTGAACACACTTAACAAGATAGAAGATCGAGAAAGTTTGGTTGACGCTAAGAACAGAATGTGTATGTTTCTAAATAACTTTTTTTTGCTAGCTGGGCATCCTGCACCATTCCCAGAATCTTGTGTTTTGTTTGTATGCAAAATAACCGTAGGACAACCACACTCTCACCAAGCTCTAGGAAACATATGGTTCTTAGAACGTTATGTGCTAGCTGGGATTTGTTGAACTGAAGCGAAATTGAGTGCAGCTCATAATGTGACATGAGAGCTGAATCCAAATACAAGTGGATTGCAGTTGATCATCAAGACAAGAAATATGACCAATCTCTCCTCTCTCTCTCTCTCTCTCTGTCAGTGGTATAGGCTATATAAGTTATGTAATATATGATGTAACCCGCTGCCAATTGGCCTTAATCAACATGGCTACACACTGGCCTTTGATCTCTGGTGACCACACAGGACATATTTGGCAATAGGCATAGTCTAGAAGTCATTCATCAAAATAAACCACTTGATATAAATGTATGCAGATGAAAATGTGTAAGCCTTTAGACTGATCAAATAAAACCAATGCATGTGAGAAAAAATCTATCAGACACAGCAGAAGGCCTCTCACAATCTGACCATTTCACCCTGAAATCCTTTGGCTCCCTGTATGGTGAAATATGTATTCATTCCATATTCACAGTATGATGGATAGTTATTTATTCTTTGCTGTTTTGCATCGTCGATCCCTTTAAAACATAGTCCATGGTCCATAATTCTCCAGTGCCACGGATGCAATCCACATTTCCATTTGTTTGCTGGGCACCAGAGGGGATCCTATAACGTTTCTCCCACCAGCAGAACAGCCATGCAATTATTGTGCTTTTTGTTGGGTTTCATAATCTTTTAGCTTCATCAGTGGTGCTGCAGTTTTCACACAGCTCACAAGCCATTCTAGTAAACTTAAACATAGACAAACACAAAAAAAGCCCAGGAGAAACTTAAAACTAGGGTGTAGAGGTCAGGTCACAGTCGTCACAGCTACAGCCCAGAGTTTTTCGTGGTCAGATCACATGACCGGGAAAAACATTTGGCTCTAGTCATTGGTTGTCTGTTAGTGTCATATTGTAGTCAAAGGTTGCTTAAAGGCGCAATCATTAGTTGCTACATACATGTCTGGACTTATAAATGAATGATATGTACCCCTTCTTGAAGAATATAACTTATAATATAAATGACACATGAGCTTTGTTCAACTGCCGTACCCCATCAGAACCCAAATATAAACTTGTTTTACCCCAATGTTTGTGAATGCTTACCACCAAACATGTCACTTTCTACTGATGATTTCCACTTTAATGTTATAGGCAGACCAGCTTTACCCATTCTGACAAAAAGTACATAACACACCTCCAATGACAGCACCTCCTCTATCCAACTGAGACCTACAGATTAGACCAGGTGTTCTTTCAGAGGTTGATTTATGTACAGAGCAGGCGTCAGCTCCAGGCGTCAGATCCATTATGAAGCTTTGCTCGCCCTTATTATTCTCTCTCTCCCATAGAAGGTAGAGCACTCAGCAACCTGGGGGGAGAACCTCAAACACTCACCAATCCTCCAAAAACATTATGTGGGCTCAGTCAGTCGGGCCATTTGTGGAACTGCTTGTTTACCTCACAGACTTTATTTACAGGTAAGATAGCGACACGGAAAGAAAGCCAGGCTCATCCCTTGGAGTAGAGGGAAGGGAGAGGGAGAGAATGTTTTTACAGTACAGAAAGTCATCTGTGTGCTGGGTCGCTCTAGTTCTACGTAACTCATGATGCTGAGCTCTGTTGTGTTCTTCTTGGGGCAATTCATTACCCCATTTTTATTCAGACAAACAATGCTGATTGATTGTTGTATACCAGATTCAAACAACACTTTCTGCAAACTATGCATTTGCGGTGAAGCCAATACTATTTTTTGTTGTTGTTTTCCAACAGAACTGATTCTCTTTTTCTTGTCTCTCCAGTGGAGCTGAAGTTCAACTTGGACCAGTATGTGAACAAGCGTTACCCAGGCCTGGTAAAGATCGTCCGCAACAGTAAGAGGGAGGGCCTGATTCGAGCCAGGATACACGGCTGGAACGCTGCAACAGCCCCGGTCGTAGGCTTCTTTGATGCCCATGTAGAGTTCAACACTGCCTGGTAAGAACTGTGCTTCATCTTCATACACTCTTCATTCTCCTTTTCCCTCTTGGGGTTCATGTTAGAGTGCAACGGTTGTAGTCCTACATAATCATCAATGAAATATGCGGGTCGCTCCTTAAGCATTTTGATTAAGCGTCAGCTAAACAGTGCTTACGCTACGAGGAATTCTTACTGAGGCAGCACATTCAGGGAATATGACCTTCATTTTGAAAGAGTTCGAACAGTTAATAAGCTTTTCCTCATCACTCCTGAACTGTGACTAATGGCCAATAGAAAATACACGTTGGGTTTCAACGATGGTACGGTACTGTACTGTGCTGTCCTGTAAGTCGCTGACGTTTTAATAGAGAACAGCTCAAATGTTGTGTTTGCCACACTGTTTCCACCCTCCTCAGGCCTTAGACTTTAGTCTTATAAGCATGATGGGGGTCTCAACCCAATGTCTGGCTGACAGTCATGCTTACCACCAAACATGTCACTCAAGCGCATTGTAATTGGCACCTAATTTGAGCCTGTCATCCTGTCAGGCTTTTTAAGACTGAGTGTGTGGTGTGTTCCTGGGGAAGCTAGGGGGAAGCTGTGGGGAAGCTGGGTGAGGGCTGGAACCGAAGGTTTGGGTAATAAGTACTTCACCTAATAAGTACTTCACCTAACAAGATACTGCCATTGCTTCATAACTCAAACATCAGACATAACAGGAAGAGAAGACAGATGCCAAATATATTTACTTATCACTTCAATAAAATGGTGCTTAAATATCTTGTTCAAGAGTATTGAATGGCATCATTTGTAATGAATAGGGCCTAGAGTTGCCCTGGACCAGGAAAATCTAGGGCCTGGAGTAAGGTCACAAGTGAGATCACATGGTCATAAAAACTCCTTGTCCCCTCCTCCCTAGTTATGAGTAAACGACTATGTGATTCCTACACACATTTGACTATAACAAATCAACATACAGCATTAAAGGTAAAAAAGGCTCAAGGCCCTCTGAGTTTAGTCTAGTCCTCTGGAGGAGAATCTCATGTACCTTGATCCTGGACCAGGAGGGCTTTTAGTCGACTGTGATCTGATCCGCTATACATTCATCACCGCCGACCTTTCAACTTCTGGGCAGAGGAGAATCTCATGTACCTTTATCCTGGACCAGGAGGGCTTTTAGTCTACTGTGATCTGATCCGCTATACATTCATCACCACCGACCTTTCAACTTCTGGGCGGAGGAGAATCTCATGTACCTTTATCCTGGACCAGGAGGGCTTTTAGTGGGAACTTAATGGCCACACCAAACCCAGCTGTCTCTGCCAGCCAGCCAGCTACATGGGGGAGTCGGCTGGTTGGTTTCATCAGGACTTGGAGTGAGTGATGATAATTGATTCCCTGGTGGTTCCCTCATCTGTTTCCCCATCTGCTCCTGAAAAAAATGGATGTGCTTTTCTATCCCCTCACCACCCTTTCACCTCCACAGGAACCACCCTCCTTGTTTCTGATGTTCACTCTCTTGTTTTACATGCAGGGATCAGTCTGAATTTCTTTTGATTTAGTTCACCTGCTGCCTTCACACACACACACTTCACGTTTCACTTTTTTTATAGTGTGGCTTTGTTTGGTACAGCAGCCATTCATTTGTTTTACTACATGAGTCTACATTATATTTGTACATCAGCTTATGAAATGTACAACTGTGCCCTTGGATTCGACGTATTCTCTCAAAGAAGCCATAGAATGTAGAAAAAAAGAATGATATAAACGAGATGAAAAACATCAGGCACTACATCACTCTAGGAAATATGTTTTGGTTAATCCTTGGCATCCGACCGCAAGGCGCTGAAGAGGATACGGTGTACGGGCCAGTACATCATTGGGGCCGAGCTCCTTGCCATCCAGGAACTCTATACCAGGCGGTGTCAGAGGAAGGACCTAAACATTGTCAAAGACTCCAGGCATAAACTGTTCTCTCTGCTACCGCAATGCAAGCCATACCGATGCACTAATTCTGGAACCAACAGGACCCTGAACAGCTTCTACCCCCAAGCCATAACACTGCTAAATAGTTAGTTAACGAAATAGCCACCCGGACTATCTGCATTAACCTTTTGCACTAACTACTGTTTATTATCTATCCTGTTGCCTAGTCACTTTATTCCTACCTATATGTACATATCTACTTCAATTACCTCATACCCTCAGCACATCGACTCGGTATTGATACCCCGTGTATATAGCCAAGTTATCGTTACTCATTGTGTATTCATTATTACTTTTATTATTACATGTCAATACTTTTCTATTATTTCTCTGTTTTCTTTCTCTCTACATTGTTGGGAAAGGTCCGTAAGTAAGCAAATCACTTTTAGTCTATACCTGTTTACGAAGCATGTGACAAACAGAATTTGATTGAAATTGATTTGTGTTGCATACAGCACATTTTTGGCCCTTCAACTGTGAGTGTGCTTCTGTGTTTGCACAGAGCCGAGTATATAGATGTCAGTGTGAATAGCAAAAAATATGACACGTGTTGAATGTACAGTATGTGGCGTATTGTGCTGCAAGCCCTTATTCAAATACTAGAAGAAACCTTAGACGTGTCCATTCGCTGCAATCACAAGACCCTCTATTCATCATCATATGAATATGCATTATGGCACATACATAAGTGATAAGTGAGATGGATTGTTCCCCTGCTTTTTGTCATGAGGCATAGTGAATAACCTTGTTAGAGCTAGTAATGCATGCAGGCATCCAGTTTTCTGAGCCAAGTGAATGTGCTGGCACTCTGAAGCCAAGAAACTGTCCAGTTGATATTGTTTACCCTTAGCATGGAATTGGTTATACACATACGGAATTCTAGGACAGTTTGATACAATTGCATCTTAAAACGTACTTTGACACTTTCAATTTCCTTGAACCCATGTTGGTTTATTAAGTAGGAATAGTTTGCGTTTGAATAGTTTTCATTGTTGGAATGGATGGAACATATTTACATTCAGTTTGACATTTTCCTCGATGGGTAGATGTTATATCATTGCATTGCATTATTGCTGTTATCCAAAGCCATAACATTACAACTATTACATCCAATGCTGAGAAACTAGGGTCATCCATTCCGAGGCTAACCTCCATTTTTTCTGTAAATACAATTAATGTGGTGGAAATACGACAGGGTTGTAATGAGCATCCGTGCGTCTTGAACTCTGAACTCCCACAGGGGGAGCAGCCTCAGATAAATGTATATTTATTTGTTTTTTGAATTCTGCACTGTTTCAATCAGGTTATTAATGATTCATTATTAGTCCATGCGAGCGGTGTATGTGTGTAGGGGAAGA
Source organism: Oncorhynchus mykiss (assembly GCF_057628025.1). Taxonomy (NCBI): domain Eukaryota; kingdom Metazoa; phylum Chordata; class Actinopteri; order Salmoniformes; family Salmonidae; genus Oncorhynchus; species Oncorhynchus mykiss. The sequence goes on along the minus strand of NC_143027.1, from coordinate 34,846,900 downwards.
TTAAAGGCTGTGGGTGTTGGATGTAGGCTGCATGGCTGTAATGAAATGCACAGGTCACAACCCCACGCTTTGATGGTGCTGTGATGCTGCTACACCTTGTGATCCCACCATATCCCAGGATTCATATCCCAGATTGAGGTCAGAGAATGGAGAATAGGAAAAATAAGAGACCGTTCCAACCTCTTCCAAGGACCTCTCAATTGGTTTGGATTGTGTGCTTTGCATTTGTTGTTCAGAAAATTGAAATATATTTTAACAGGATTCAATGAGGTGCTTTTCTTGGATACATTTGTGAACTAAACTTGATTTCCAAAAAAGGTTAAAAAAAAAAGAAAAGGGTAGATAAGATCTCATAGACCTTATACTGAGTAGTTCATCTTTTCATTGTGCAAAACAGTTTAAAAATCGGACATATTTTGACACTTGTGGTCTCTTCTCAAAGCTTGTATCTCTTTTAGTGGATATAATGAGCTCAGTCTGCTTGCTGTGCAAGTGTGCTAAAAGTATTATTTTTCATTTAACAGTACTGAGCTCTAGAAACCCTGTGGCCTTTTTTTCACAGCTAAATTGAAACATGTCTTACCTTTCTTCTTGCTCTGACTGACTGGTCTTGGTTCAGTGTTTATCCGTCTTGAAAGGAGGAAGATGGCGTAACGCTTACACAGTGAGTGCTTCACAAACCACACACTAGGCGGGCATCCAAAAATACAGAATAGACAGAGATTTATGCTGCTAATACTACAGTATTATCAGCTTTTATCCCCAAGCATATATACCTACCAGGTCAACTGAAAATGATCAAAGTAATATAAAAGCTAAAGGTAGATAGTATTGCAAGCTCCTAACCTCTATAATGATATTGCCAAAACCTTATTCAGTGGACCTGACACTAACTTTAAATTCAGTGTGAATGATCCCTACAGATGTAGAATCTTAATTTGAGACAGTTTGCTACAGCAGGAAAATACTGTAGTGCTACAGCAACAGGAAATGTGAATTATTATGTGTATTATAATTCATGCACATTTTTATAGGGGTTGATACATTTTTTCGTAACGGAAAATCAAGTCTGAAATTTCAAAGTGGTAATTACAAACTTCAAAAGCATTTTTAAACCTCAAATACATGAAAGGTTTTTAATTCCCTGCATTGCAGGAAAGTTCTCCTGCAACAGGGTGATCAATTTAAGATCCTACATCTGTACATTTCATTCAGCCATTTTTACAGCAGTAGTATTGCCTAATATGAATATTTTTGCTACAGATTCATGTATTATCTATCCAAAACAGCCCTGAAGACAACTGTGTGACTGGGTAGTCCAATATCTGTGCACAGTGTGCAGTCTTAATGTGCTAGAACATGGCTGGAGGCGATGAAAGGCTTCTCACATGCAGACACCACACACACACACACACACACACACACACACACACACACACACACACACACACACACACACACACACACACACACACACACACACACACACTCTCTCTCTCTCTCACACTCACACTCACACACACACGCTCGCACACACAAACAAATGTGCATGCACACACACATTCTCTCTCTCACATGCAAACAAATGTGCATGCACACACACACTCACACACATTCTCTCTCTCACACACATGCAAACAAATGTGCATGCACACACATGCTCACATCTACTGCGCTCATAAAAGCTACAGTAGGTCACAATGAAATCCCCTCGACTTTCTACATGGGAAACTCACGTGTTCTGGTGCATTAACCTGTAAACGAATTAAACAGATCCTGTTTTAGGCACTTAGCGCCTGCAGTTCTGTGGCTGCATGGTTGTGAATGAAGCTAGATTCCATTATGTGATAAATCTGTGTTTGAGAAACTTTCCAATATTCAAGATGTGTCACACAGGAATTCCATTAATCTGGAAGAATGGAGTCGTAATCTCAGCGGCCTGCGTTCTGGGCTCTGTGCAGAGGACAAAGGTAGGACAGATAGGGAGAGAATCCATCCTCAGAAGATGGCATGTAGACTTAAGTACACACAGATTGAAATCAGGGCATTTCTATCCTGCCATATGATGCTGCTCAACCCCAGGCAGGCGTGTTTGCTTAGGTCAGGAAAATAAGTGTTGATTGCAATATTAGACATCTTCCGCTGGTTTTGAGTGGGTTAAAAACACGCAGGGCTGTTTATTTTTTTGCATGTAGACATCAAGTAAACAACTCATAAAATGTTCCTTTTGTCCAAAACGTCTGTACATGTATATGTTGAAAAAGGCTTGAGACCAGACCAGGTAGTAATAAAATGAGAGAAGCTCCAGAAAAACAATGAGACCTATTGCGACAATGTATTTGAACAAGATTACATGCGTCATCACTGTGGGGAAAAAACACTACTTGAATATGAAACCAAATTGAATCTGGACCGATGTGGGTGAATAACCGTCACGGAGATGATGCAAATGAAATGATAGGAGAAGAAGAGGGGGGGGGGGGGAAATGAAAAACCTCATCAGTCAAACCTGATCCCTCATTGTTTCTGAGGTACCTGGTGAGGTAGCTAGTGTTGAGCACGCTGCTAGCTAGCGCTGCGCTGCCACTGTACTGTCGAGGGACAGGTGAAGATGAATGACTGATGGAGTGTACTGGATGGGGGTTCTGACTTCTCAAGGTTAGAGAATGCATACAGGATCCACCAAAAGCAAGATCTCAGCATGTGGTGGGTATACTCTATTCATCCTTGCCTATCCATGTTAGGCACTTGGCAATATGACGCTTACAGTAGGTTGTTGAGGGAAGTAAAACTTAGCCTACTCATTCTAAGTAGAATTAACTCCATACAATATTTATTTGCTGGCTGAGAAATAACATATTGGCAATAGATATCTCAAAACTTACCTGGGGATTAGGGCTACACAAACATCCTAGCGTTTAATGAATCTAAATGCAGTCGTTTTCAATTCAGGTGTTCAGTGACAATAAGTTAGCGTTGCAATATTTTTTTATCACCTTTCAATTATTACGTTTTTATTACTTCATCGTTCAAGTTTGACTGTTCAAAGCACAGTCGGGTAAATTATGTTTGTCAGAAAATGTAGCTCATCAACACATTTCTTTACCTGGACACTGACCAACTTTCCAACAGCAGATGGGGAAGTCAACCCCTCTCCCACGCATACTTTTATCCTTTCCATTACACCTTAAAGTAAGTAGAGGCCCAGGTCTCTCATATGCCAATCTTTCCGAATGAGATGGGAAGGTTTTTACAATCATGCCGCTCTTATTAAATGATTGCTTTTACTTAGTAGTGCATCTGTCAGTCATTTTTACCGGAAACCCACTTATAGCTCCATTTGGATCCATTCCCCTGCACTCTTTCCACTACCCTGATGTGATAAAGAATACTTCTGCTTTTGGAAGATAAATGGGTTTGGTTTTTAAAGAAATAGTGAAGAGTGAAAGGGGAGGGAGAGAGAGAAGGGGATAGAGAGAGAGAGTTTAAGAAAATATGGTGAGAGCGATAGAGGATGAGAATGGAGGGAGATGAGGGAGAGGGTTTTCTAAAGAGTTACGGTAATTATGGATCATAATTGCAGCCTGTCAGATTGAACATTGTGCGAAATGCAGCTTCTAGGTATGAGTAGTTGCTCTATAGCTGTACTGAAGCAGAACTAACATTAGACAGATGATCAAAGTACATGTATAGCCAGGGCTAACAGTATGGCAAATGAAGAGACCCTTGGCAGAGACCTTTATTCCCCTTCCATCTACCCAAAGGTATCAGCATGCATGCCATAGGCCAAGTGAGTAGGAAATGAAGGGAACAAACACACACACTCTGTAGCCAGCCACTTCAATGACTAGGGGACAACAACACCAAGGGTGCTGCACACAGTTTGATGTACACTGACACCGAACGTGGCAAGCAAAACACCCTAGAGTAAGCCACTGTTGAAGACTTTGGCAGGCTTTTGGAAAAAGGCTTTTATTGAGAATCCCTGGCAACCCTGTAGATGAGAAATAAAGATGTTGAGGGAGCCAACACTGCTTTTTTTTTTATTGCTGGCCATATATATTACATGTATTTCTCTGCAGTGTTTTAAAGGGATGTTGATGGATGATTTTTATTTATTTATTTATTTCACCTTTATTTAACCAGGTAGGCTAGTTGAGAACAAGTTCTCATTTAAAACTGCGACCTGGCCAAGATCAAGCATAGCAGTGTGAACAGACAACAACACAGAGTTACACATGGAGTAAACAATAAACAAGTCAATAACACATTAGAAAAAAGAAAAAAAAGAGTCTATATACATTGTGTGCAAAAGGCATGAGGAGGTAGGCGAATAATTACAATTTTGCAGATTAACACTGGAGTGGTTAAATGATCAGATGGTCATTTGCAGGTAGAGATACTGGTGTGCAAAAGAGCAGAAAAGTAAATAAATAAAAACAGTATGGGGATGAGGTAGGTAAATTGGGTGGGCTATTTACCGATGAACTATGTACAGCTGCATCGATCAGTTAGCTGCTCAGATAGCAGATGTTTAAAGTTGGTGAGGGAGATAAAAGTCTCCAACTTCAGCGATTTTTGCAATTCGTTCCAGTCACAGGCAGCAGAGAACTGGAAGGAAAGGCGGCCAAATGAGGTGTTGGCTTTAGGGATGATCAGTGAGATACACCTACTGGAGCGCGTGCTACGGGTTGGTGTTGCCATTGTGACCAGTGAACTGAGATAAGGCGGAGCTTTACCTAGCATGGACTTGTAGATGACCTGGAGCCAGTGGGTCTGGCGACGAATATGTAGCGAGGGCCAGCTGACTAGAGCATACAGGTCGCGGTGGTGGGTGGTATAAGGTGCTTTAGTAACAAAACGGATGGCACTGTGATAAACTGCATCCAGTTTGTTGAGTAGAGTATTGGAAGCTATCTTGTAGATGACATCGCCAAAGTCGAGGATCAGTAGGATAGTCAGTTTTACTAGGGTAAGTTTGGCGGCGTGAGTGAGTGATTGTTTGATGGTTGTGACAGTGTCACAGTACAATAGCTCAACCCTGATGTCTCTCTTCTCTTATCAAAGGGCGGAGCCTATCCTGACCAGAGTGAAGGAGGACCATACCCGGATCATCCTCCCGGCCATCGACAACATCAAGTTCAACACGTTCGAGGTGCAGCAGTACGCCAACGCGGCCCACGGCTACAACTGGGGCCTGTGGTGCATGTACATTATCCCCCCTCAGGAGTGGCTGGACAAGGGCGACGAGACAGCCCCCATCAGGTAACACACCTCACCATAGTTGAGCACCCCCTCCATTTTGATGAGGAAACCTTGATATTGGGTCATTAGTGTAATTTCATACAGTGAGCGCTGTATATGACTTTAGTCTACAATGTTCATTGGTGCTGTATTGTATGGAATACATGTTGTCACTGTAATCATAGAGTTGGTGATTATTACAGTAAATATTCACCTAGGAGCCTCAGGTAAATCATGTTTTATGTATTTTTTATATGTTCAGCATTATTATTATTATGTCATATTTCTTAAATTACACAGAAATAGTCTTATTTCTCCGGACATGTGTTTGGCTGGGGCAAGGTCATGGCAATACACACAAATCAGGTCATAACATAGTTGTAATTAATTATTCATATAGCCCCTAATGCTGTGTCTGAAGACTGGAGGTGACTGCTGAGCCATGTGCTATGGGCCATTTGTCTTCTGGTTGAGACATTAAAGCATAATTTAGCTTATGATTCTAATTTAACACAATGTCAGAAGCCAACCAACAGAGACAGAAGAGACAATATGAGACTTCTCCTCTGAGAAAAATTTCAATCAGACTGTTCTGACATCATGGCTATGCTACTTTGCTGATCACTGTTTGAATTACAACCGAACCATGCTTTGCCAGTTAGAGACAGAAATGTTAAGCACTATAAATAATGTCAAGCAGGGCTCTGTTAAGTGGTGTTGCTGTTGCCCCTGAGACAGATTAAACGGACATACAGGAGAACAAGCATGAAAAACTAAACTTTATTCCTTTTCATATGGACTACAGTAACCCAATCGTTTCTGTTGTAAGATATCAGTTGTAAGATAACAGCAGTGGAATGACTGCAAACATTGCAGGTGCTATTTGCAGTCCTGTTATTTACACTCCACACCTCAAGAGGCAGGTGGAGTGTGTTGGCTGTGTTGATCCCTATTGGAGATCATTCCTGTGCTTGTTTCCTACATCTCTCTGCCCATCAACAATAATGTAGTGTAGGCCTATGGCTATTCAGAGCTGAGGTGTTTGGGCATCCAAAAATATATCCACAACAGTGCCTTCAGAAAGTATTCACACCCATTGACTTATTCCACATGTTGTTGTGTTAGAGCCTGAATTCAAAATTAATTAAATTGTTTTTTCTTCTCAGCCATTTACTCACAATACCCCATAATGACAAAGTGAAAACATGTTTTTATAAATGTTTGCAAATGTATCAAATGAAATACAGAAATATAATTTACATGCAGTAAGTATTCACACCCCTGAGTCATTACAGCTGTGAGTTTTTCTGGGTACGTCTCTAAGAGCTTTGTGTACAGCTGGATTGTGCAATATTTGCACATGATTATTTTTTAAGCTCTGTCAAGTTGGTTTTGATCATTGCTAGACAGACCATTTTAAGTGTTGCCATGGATTTTTCAATCCAATTTAGGTCAAAACTGTAACAAGGCCAATCAAAATATTTAAAGTCACCTTGGAAAGCAACTCCAGTGTATATTTGGCCTTGTGTTTTAAGTTATTGTCCTGCTGAAAGGTGAATTTGTCTCCTAGTGTCTGTTGGAAAGCAGACTGAACCACTTTTTCCTCTAGGATTTTGCCTGTGCTCAACTCTATTCCACATCTTTTTATCCTAAAAAAAAACTCCTTAGTCCTTGCCGATGACAAGCATACCCATAACGTGATGCTGCCACCACCCATGCATGAAAATATGAAGATTGGTACTCAGTGATGTGGTGTTTAGGATTTGCCCCAAACATAATGCTTTGTATTCAGGACATGAGGTTAATTTCTTTGCCACATTCTTTGCAGTTTTACTTTAGTGCCTTATTGCAAACAGGATACATGTTTTGGAATATTTGTATTCTGTACTGGCATTTCACTATGTAATTTAGGTTAGTATTGTGGAGTTACTACATTGTTGTTGATCAATCCTCAGTTTTCTCCTATCAAGGTCAACTTCTTCAGGATCGGTGTCCCGTCCACGGGATGGTTGAGCTAACGTTGGCTAACGAGGTTGTACGTAACAAGAACATTTCTCAAGTCTAGCTGTTTTAAAGTCACCATTGGTGAAATTCCTGAGCGAATTCCTTCCTCTCTGTCAACTGAGTTAGGAAGGACGCCTGTATCTTTGTAGTGACTGGGTATATTGATACCCCATCCAAAGTGTAATGAATAACTTTATCATGCTCAAAGGGATATTAAATGTCTGCTTTGTATTTATTTTTTACCCATGTACCAATAGGTGCCCTTATTTGTGAGGCATTGGAAAACCTCCCTGGACTTTGTGGTTGAATCTGTGTTTGACATTCACTGCTTGACTGAGAGACCTTACAGATAATTGCATGTGTGGGGTACAGAGATGAGGTAGTCATTCAAAAAATCATGATAAACACTATTATTGGACACAGAGTGAGTCCGTGCAACTTATTATGTGACTATGGATATTTTTTACTCCAGAAATGATTTATGCTTGCCATAGCGAAGGGGTTGAATACTTACTAACTCAAGACATTTCAGCTTTTCATGTTTTATTAATTAGTTACACGTTCTTAAAACATAATCCCTCTTTGACATTGGGGTATTGTGTGTAGGCCAGTAACAATACATCTCAATGTAATCCATTTTAAATTCAGGCTGTAACACAACAAAATGTGGAAAAAGTAAAGGTGTGTGAATACTTTCTGAAGGCACTGTAATAGAAAAAACGTCAGTCTTTGACTGACTGAAAAACATCATAAAATAAGAAAAGGAGGTGAAAAACCAGATCGAGGATGAGTGTGTAAGCAGTTTGCCCACTGGAAAAGGGAGATTTTTGCAAGATATCTATAGAGCAGTGATTGCGCAGATGTTGGTTTGTGTGTGTGTGTGTGTGTGTGTGTGTACGTGTGTGTGTGTTTGTGTCTTCCTTACCCCACATAATAATTTCATAAAGCACACTCCATGCAGATTATTTTGGGAAGACAAAACTACTGCAATTATCGTCTAAACACGACTATATGCAAACAAATATAAACATGCACAGCATCCTTGATATCGCTAAACAACCTCCTTTTGAATATTAACACAGTGTCAATTAATCATTATAGCGTTCCCTCTTCATCCTCCCTCTCTAATAACCTCCTCCCGATAACATACAGTAGGGCCAGCCGTACAGAACTGCACTCTCCACTGTGCATGTTAATGTATGGTGTACTAGGCTCCATGCTGCAGTAGACTACAGCTACCCACTGATCAGATTGAAAATAAGCTTTTTGACTCTGTCATCGCACATCATGGACTGCTATATTTTTATATTACATTTTTATGAAGTCTATGTCATCGAGCACTAAATGCATTGGCTAAAGCCAGTAAAAGCAAGCCTAGGGTGACAGTGGCCCGGAAATAAAAACAACTTTAGAGACCTAGAGAGAGCAGGCTGGAGTGGAGAGGACAGTGGCCCATCCATCAGGCCAGCACAGGTGGCTCTCTCATGGAGGTTTGTGTGTGTGTCTGACCGTCTATATTTACTAGAGGACCTTGTCCCCATCATAGCTTCCCTCTCATACATCCCTAAAGCAATGTTCCTTGTTTTTTCCCGCTGACCACTAGGCTACCTGCCACGCCTCTTCCTTGAAGAGCTTTATAGACCCAGTTCTATTGTATTATGGAGATGTCTCTGGAAGCTGGTCCCCTTGATGTTTTAACACAGACACTTATGGAAAAATGCATATCGAAAGATATACCAAACGCTTAGCCTGTGGTATTTTCACAGAAGGTCTGGGTGCACTTGTACCCCACATGTAGATGTACAATTAAGAGAGGAGAATGGTGTTCTCCGATTTGTAAAATGCATTGTTACTCAGGGGTTTTCCCAGGTTAATCATGCATAGATTTTTGTGTTAAATGAAATGAAATCAAGTAAATAGTGTATCGGCCTGCAGTGTAGCCCAGGGTGCAAACAGCCTGGTGTGCAGTGATTATTAACATTACTATGAATCCTGTTTTATTTGAGTAAAGTGTCTACTCAACAGAGTGTACTGTGGGTGTCACTGAGGCTGATCAAGACAGACAGGGGAATGAACACTGTTTTTAAAAGCCTCTCTCCATCCGTCTTTTCATCTAGGACACCAGCTATGATCGGCTGCTCCTTTGTGGTGGACAGAGAATACTTTGGCCAGATCGGCCTCCTTGATCCTGGCATGGAAGTCTATGGAGGCGAGAACATTGAGCTTGGCATGCGCGTGAGTACAACACTGATTTATTCTGCCGATTGAATACATCCACATTCTTTTGATAGACTCAAATGGACACATTTATTTTTGAGAAGTTACAACATGAAGGTACAAAATCATAATCACACAGAAAAAGGAGTTAGAAGTGTCATTGGAAGTTGAGGTTGTTAATAAGCCTATTCAGCTAAAGCGAGTGGGATTGGAAAGGAAAGACTAGTGTGCCTGAACATAATACCAGTAATTACAAATCCAATATTAGGTACAGCGCCGGCTCACTTGGAAAGTCCTATTGAAATGATTTATTGTGTTTATATTCCCTTCTTTGGAATGGCTCACGATTAAGTTTCCTTATGTTTTGTAGAATACGGGTAGTAGCTTAAGATACAATACCCAAAGGCGTCAACTGAGAGGCGTCAACTGAGAGATGTTAGAAATATGTTTCTCAGATGGGAGGGAAAATCCTTAATGCAAATATTTCAGTCAACCCTATGGCTTTAAAGCCCTATACTGAAAATGTAAATCTCTTTGCAGCTGCTTTGAGTTGAATTTAACGCTTCATGTGAGCAGAGGCTTGGTTGAAGAATTGGTCGCGTTTAAATTCAGAAAATGTTTCTCCTCAGCCAAGTGGAACCACTCTGAATCTAAACTCACTCTGGGCTTATTGGAATGAGACGTGCTTGAAAAAGTATCCTTCATTAATGTCATCACATCCAGTTTAAAATCTTCAGATTGCTTGAACGGTGCTTCAGAAGGGTTTCTGCAGTCTTTGAAAATTCACTTCAGAGGCGAGGGAATAGATCTTGGTTAGTTTATTGATAACTCAACCCCTCTGAGGAACCTGGACGGAATATTATAGTAGCTGATGACCGTCTCAAAGTCCTCATCATTCTAAATGGACTAGCGCGACATTTCCTCATTAATAGAAAGGTTTTCCCGCTGAATAGTAAGAGACATTCAGACAACAAGTAAATGTTTGTTTCAGGTTTGTTACCAGTGAACAGTCACATTCTTCATTGAGCCTAATAGTAACTTCAATGTTCAGTATGCCACCCCCGAATTTCAGTCTTCAAGGTTAAACTCTGCTTTGTTATTCACCGGACCTGCCTTTATGCAGCAAACCATGCCACTGAGTGGTCGGTTCATAAGGTAGGAGATTGATTCAGATACGGCCACTAAATAGAGTGTTATAAGAAACTCACTGGAGTGTGTTTTTTTTTATACTGATGTACTCCACTTTGTCATTCTGCTCCATTGAATGACTTGCATCAGGTCTGACATGTGCACAATGCTTACATAAAGTGATTGCACTCTCCTTGATTCCATGCAATACTAACACCAATGTCACAAATGTCGTAACATAAGTCTCTCTTTGTCTTTCACCATAATGCCTATGCAAATACTGGTACCTTTTCTTCTCTAGTTCTGTCTTTGTGAGGGAAATGAAACAAATATACCTGTATAAGAATGGTTGAATAACAAATCAACTTTGATTCACCACCATAAATACTGTATTGTACAGCCTCTAATGGAATGGAGATTGGCTTCTCTGTTGCATGGAGCAATTATGTCTCTGAGGCCATCTCATTGATTGATAGCGAGCGAGAGAAGATGCTGGGTTCACAGGCCACAGTGGTCTTCTGTGTGGTAGAGGAGATCTTGGGGTAAGCAGTAGCTGAATAAAACAGTCATTGGAGGGAATCAAGATCAGAAGTGTATTATTGCATTTTTTCAATGTACGGTATCAGTGGCGGTCAGTGATGTGTAAGATGAGGGAGGACCATTTTGATGAGCTTGGCCTTATTTCTATTACAGCATATTGGATGGCTGTCCTTCATATTCCATTCACCCAGTTCAATGTAACATCGATAGGTTTAGGCTACTACATGATACAATAATTTTCCATATTACCCATCATGAGGTTGCTACAACCTAGCCTATGAATGAAAGTTTACAATGTATACCGAACAAAAATATATACAGTACCAGTCAAAAGTTTGGAAAGAGGAGTGGGACAACATTCCACAATCAACAGCCTGATCAACTCTCTGCGAAGGAGATGTGTCTTGCTGCATGAGGTCCAGATACTGACAGATACTTTTTTTTATCCATCTGTGACCAACAGAGTATTCTCAGTCATGTGAAATCAATAGATTATGGCCTAATGAATTTATTTTAATTGACTGAGTTCCTTATATGAACTGTAACTCAGTAAAATCTTTGAAATTATTGCATGTTGCGTTATATTTTTGTTCAGTATAGATGCACAGGTCAAGAGAAATGTGAGTAAATCAAGGGGTAACATTCATTTAATAACACGCAACACCTGTTGAATATGACGGGTGTCAGTAAATTGTTGCCAGCCGCAGTTACAGTCAACGTACTAGATAACATGAAAGCAGCCTAACCAGCTCTGCTAGGGCGAATAAAATGGTCAGAGTGAGGTATTCTCTCATTTGTGTTCTCTCATTAGCAAGCTAGCCAACTTCAGTCAGTTAGCTTGGGTGCTGCTGTTGTGAGGTCAGAATGCTAGCTCGGATCAAACCTACTATTTGGCCAGAGCGTCCAGTGTGTGTTTTAAACGCTACGGGAGCAAAACGCTCTGAATTTTACGAACGGACAATCTGACAACGCTCTGAATTTACAAACACCCAAGAGCGCACTGAGCAGACTCTGGCATTCCAGAGTGTATTTACAAACACAGCCAAGGCGACAGACAGCGACACATTCAATATTGCCTTGCACACTCTTGCCTGCCTGTGGGGGGAGTAGCCCATACAGGAGTGGAGGATGGGACTGACTGATGGACTGGCGAGCACAGGTGTAGAGGACAGAGGCCCAGGTGGTGGAGTACCACGTACAAGAGTGGAAGCCAGGGGACTGACTGATGCAGCTGAGGACTGGATGCTGGTAGAGGGGGTGGGAATAGGACGAAAGGTGCCAAGAGGCAGGGCTGTCTCCAGCACTGGAACTGTCAGGTCCTGAAATTCAACAAAGCCCTCATCCTCCCCTTGGACATCAGTGTATTTGCCTGGAACAGTGTAAGGAACCATAATCTTTCCAAGCATATCCTCCCTGAGGGTGTTGGCAGTGTGACGAAGGATGACACTGTAGGAGTGTGGCTCCTTCCTGTCACTTGTAGCAGCAACAGCATGGTCCTGATTCCACCGTGCCAATCCATCAACCAGGTACGTCTGATAGAAGGTATCACTGGCTAGTGTACCTGAAATATAAATTCACAAGGTTGGTACATTCGAATACAACCACCAGTTCAAACAGAGACAACAGTAATTGTACATTAAAAGTGAATTGTTTTGATTGCGTTTTTCCCTGGGAGGAATCGGTTCAGGTGAAGATGGAAGCATTCTAGTGATGTGGAACTTCTGGCACATCTGTATGTGGGCAGGGGAAGTCCTCCATCCTGCAGGAGTTGATCAGAGGCACACCCAAGGAGTCACGCCCCTTCTCACCATCAGCCATTGATGAGCTCAGTGATCAGAGCCTGGGTTTCCTCTGTGCCACGTGTGGTTCTTCGGCAGTGCAGGGCCAGCTCACTCCGAGTGATGTTACGCATGACATCAGCATCTAATGGACCCATGAGCTTTGCCTCCAACTCTTTTAGTTTTGCATCCTTCAGTGCTTTTAGGTCATCCTGGTCGTACTGGAAAATGCACTGGCTGAGACAGAGTTAGTGTTGCAACCAACTGCAATGCGCCTCATGCAGTGCCACATGTCCAGCTCTATCTTCAGCTGTGGCCAGGCAGCGAACATCTTCTGAATGTGGCTTGCTACGCAACAGTCCCTGTTCACATACAGGATGGAAGGTGTTGTGATTCCAGCATCCGCATACTTTTTGATGAGGCCATCGACCATAGGGCCCAGTCCTTTTGCCCTCACTGGCTGTGAGCACGGACATGAGGACTTGTCCATGCTCATTTCCCACATTAGTGGCCCACACAGCAGTTTTGGCACTGTGGCTTGCCAACTTATTTACTACCTTCTTGGTTGAGTCAATCTTGAGGACCGTGGGAGGTAATGCTGGCCTTGACCTCATCCAGTTGGGGCAGGACATCCTGGGTGTATTAGCCAGCGGTACTTGGGCACAGATGTTGGGGGGGGGCTCTTGAATGCTACTAGTGTCACCAGTCCAACACTGACTGCACTGGAGTAGAGCTTGCAGTCAGTCAGATAAGGTATAGTCCTCTGCAGCCGAGGACTGCATTGTTCCTCCACCTTCTTTTGTATATGGCTGCTGCTGTTCCCTAGACCTCGCTGTCTCATCAGATGAACTACCTTGATGTCACAGACTGGTTTAGCTGTCAAAATGCAGGGAAACTGGATGCTGTGGCCTATGTCCAGCTGGGAAAGGATGCTGTGGTTCCAACTGATGACTTTCCTACTGCACTTGGGACATTGAAGGTATTCTGCTGCCAGATAGTAAGATCTGGGCAATACAGCTTCACCTGCCAGAGCTTCCTGGGCATCCAGAGCAGCAGAGGATGGACAAAGTACCTCTCCATCACCGGTGCTGAGCTGCAGATGAGGGGTGGTGGAGGGGCGTCCCACCACATTTTGTCAACCCTGGCAAAGTCCATCTCTGGAATCCTATTCCCCGACCACCCGAACAATGCCTTGGACACCCACTTATGGTCCACATCAGGCAAAGTGCATTGCCAATCCTTGGGAAGGCATACTACGTCGCTCTCTGAAATCAAAAGACAACATCTCAACACAATAAATAATGTATTGATGATAAATTCCCCAAGGACAGGTCCTCATATCACATGAGACATACTGTGTAGGCCTGATACATTTTAAATGATGTAAGTCATCACTATAAATACACCACACAAACACGTAGAATGAGACTTAAAGAGGCTGAGCAGTGAGTACTATATGTAATAACTTGATACTTGTAACTCCATTGGTCACGGCACGTCTGACTCCTGTGACTCAAGCTGCTCTGCTGCCATAAGGAGCTCACCATCATCAGGCTCAGAGGCTGGAAGGGCTGAAAAGTAGAACTATTCAATAAATTAGATCAACAGATTAAACATTGTTTTACTTATCTATTATCTCCATAAACTAAAATATAACATTATGAAATAATTTATATTAACATAATATAGAGCTTACTAGGCTGAACCTTCCGAGGAGACATGAGCTTCCTTATTGTGCTGTCGAGATTCTGGGAGGGGCGTAATTGTCCAACCAGCAATGACCTGAGTGAGGATGTTGAGGACCTCTGGGAACCAGTGGGCATCTGGTCTTTGAATGGCTGGGTGGTGGACTTAATCCTGATAGCCTCCCGGCCCTCGTGGAAGAGCGCCATGTATTCCTTGAAAGCCATCTTATTAGCAGCATGGTTTTTGAAATCACTCCTCGCTGGCTGAGAGGCAGATTCTTTCTGCATCGATGCCACCAAATACCCAGCCCAGCCCAGCACATTTTCAACCACCCACTTGAAAGACTGCTCCTTATAAAGGCCAAACTGTATCTCATGCTGACCCAGCAAATGTGCCCTGCTTGTTGGGTTGCCACCTCTGAGCAGTACAGCCCTCCTGGCTGATTCCACCACATTGCCTGGAGACACAGCCTGGCTCCACACTCTTTTAGTAGTTTATGTCCTGTAAATCCTAGAATCATTACTGTCCGTTAAGACAAGGCTTCCATTTGGCAGTTTTCTGAACCCGGGCTCCGTGTCTGCTGTGAAAATAAAGGGGAAAGTTTGTATTTAATAAGCATAAATTATATACATTTTAATCACAGTGAGCAGACTGGGTTAATAGATGGAACAATAAAATGAAGTATATAAACTCTAGCTACTTATGCTATCTTTAGCTACTAGAGTCATCGGACGTTAAGCTAGCTAACGTTACTTTACGTCGATAACCTGTGTCAGTGTCAATACACCAGTTTACTAACGCGTTAGAACGCGTTACTGTAGCTACACTGTAAATCTTGTTAACTGTGCTAACATATTACTGTGGCCAAATACACTGATCTTACCTGCTAGATAATCCGATCGATGATAATGATGATGATTAATAAAAACAGCAGACAACAATAAAATTGTAGCTATCGTTACTTCAGAAAAGAAAGATAACTCGCCAAAATTACCTGAGAGGAAATATATTTTTCCATGGTCCTCTTCTAGCGTTTAAATATCCCGTCATAGCTAACGTTACTTCAGAAAATAAATAACTCCCGAACAAAATTTCCTGAGAAGAAACGTATTGTGACGACCCTGGGGTTACAGTATTTTTTTCCATTGTCCTCTTCTAGAGTTTAAAGGTCCCGCCATAGCTATAACCTCATCGGTTAAATCTTGGTTACCACTTGGTTGCACTGGTGTCTTGGATTGGTTGGCGAGTGCAATTCTTGGTTGCAGACGGAGATATGATTGGTTGTCGCAACCAGAAATGTCCTTGACTCACGGTTGTGTGCTAAGCGTATCTAGTGTGTACTCGTTAGTCCAACAGTTGCGAACGTGAGTTTCTTTGGGACAAATTCCGGTATGTTTATCCCCGTTTCGTTTGCTACCATTTAAAGAAATGATTTTAAACAGAATTCGCGGAATGAATTCAACCCTGATCCCACTAAAACAATGCACTTTCATAGCAGTCACCTACAAAAAGCGGGAAAAATGTGTTTGTTGAGTAATTCCTTCTCCTCCTTTCACTGTTTCCCTCCCCTTGTGGATTTCAGTTCACAACACATCAGCTGTCTGTGACTGAGAAGAAAAAAAACTTTCCAAGCCAACAGCTACACGGTTGTCACCATATAAACTAATGACATTAGTAACGTCATGGTCAACATAGCTACTAGAACTAATGCGTTAGTAACCCCGTTACAGTACAGTTAAGCAAGCAGTTACACCGGTGGGCCTCGGTGGCAATATATTAATAAAACCAAAAATTGACATTGACTTGAAAGATTTCCAGTGTTGGATAGCCATAGCCAGCAGGGTTGGGGAGTAATGGCTTACATGTAATTAGTTTAAAAAAAACGTAATCCCTAACATGTAACTAACTTGTTACCTGCAAAATATTGTAATCAGATTACAGATACTTTTGAAAAAGTAGATGATTACTTCGAGGATAACTTTTTTTAATTCAGAAAGTTTGTTGTTTCAACTATGGATTTAAACAGCTGCATATTATCAAGACATCAAAGTGTTACCAACAAAAAGGTAAACAATAGGCCTATAGCAATTGCGGCATATGGCAATAATTTTTCACTAGTGCTCAGTGCATGTCATTCCATGAGCACAGCATTTATTTTTCAACTTGATCAATGAGCCCAATCAGTCCTCCATGACCACAAAATCATCAACAAGAGAGTAGGGCTGGCTAATAAATCTTTAGTTTTGGGGTTATGCTCAGGTAAAACCATTTGGCTAATCTATACTTCCATATTTCCAAGTCATATTCTTGATCAAAGGGTATAATATTTATTGGAATGACTGAAGTTCTGAGACTTTGGTTATTAAATGTAAAGATATCATTTAATCATGTTATTATATTTAGTAGAAAGCGATAGGTGTCACGTTCGTTGGAATGAATGTCGGAACAAGACAGCGTATGGTGAGTTCCACATAATTTATTAAAGAAGTGAAACTATAGCAAATACAAAACAATAAACTAACAAACAACAAACTGTGACAACAACATTAACTCAAAACAAACAATATCCCATAACCCACAGGTTAAGTATGATCCCCAATTAGAGACAACGATAGCCAGCTGCCTCTAATTGGGAATCATACCAAAACCCCAAAATAGAAAAAACAACCTAGAACCCCACATAGAAACTAGACTAACCCCCCTAGTCACGCCCTGACCTACTCTACCATAGAAAATAGAGGCTTTCTATGGTCAGGATGTGACAAAGCCTACATAACCAACCCATAAAGTAAAATGTAACATCCCATATATGGCCAGCTATGTACATTTTAACATTGATTTATCCTGCAATAGATGTGGTTCAATTGGTAACATACATTTTTGTCTTCTTCGAATGAGTCTTAAGGGGAAAGTAATCTAAAAGTAACCGAATGTA
Source organism: Oncorhynchus mykiss (assembly GCF_057628025.1). NCBI lineage: Eukaryota > Metazoa > Chordata > Actinopteri > Salmoniformes > Salmonidae > Oncorhynchus > Oncorhynchus mykiss. The sequence continues at coordinate 34,829,368 of NC_143027.1, read as the reverse complement.
ATCGTATTACGTTACTGAGTTTTGGTAATCCAAAAGTTACGTTACTGATTACATTTTTTGGACAAGTAACAAGTAACTAATATATTACATTTAGAAAGTAACCTACCCAACCCTGAGAGCCAGCTGGTGCAACCCTACAGACTGCTGTAGAGGCTACTGTAGACCTTTATTCCAAAGTGTGTGTTTAATCAATTATTTGGTGACGTGAATATATTGGTCCTCCCCTGAGGAGCCTCCACTGAACAGTTTAGAAATGTATTTACACTACAGGGAATAGGAGGGGTTTTCATGTACATGTGGGAGAAATCATAAAGAGAGGAAGATATAGACTGCAGATTTTAAAGTAAATGTTTCTGCTGTATCTTGATATCACAGTTTTACCATTTATCCCAGTACTGTATGTGTACAAAATAGTTAATTTAGTCATGATATTTAATGATGTTGATTATCGATGCCATTGCTCTTCCAAAATATTAGTATTAAAGAAGTTTATTTTTTTCTGCTGTTCACTGTGACTTATAAATAAGTCTAATTTGAAACCCATACCCTGGTATCAGAGATGAAAACATTGCTTACCATGAGGCTGAGTTTGCAAAAATAAAAAAATATCAAGAAGGAATAGAAATGAATTCTGCCAGAAGTGTCAATACACATTTATTGCATCATGCATTTTCCATCTCTCACTTATTGTTTGCTGATACAGCATCTCATGAGACCAACACACTGCCCTTCATTTTCAAGTCCCCTCAGGAATATGTAGCTACTATATATATATATATATATACAGTATATATACACATACATACACACACACACACACACACACACTGTGTGTAATATATATATATATACAGTTGAAGTCGGAAGTTTACATACACTTAGGTTGGTGTCATTAAAACTTGTTTTTCAACCACTCCACAAATTTGTTCTTAACAAACTATAGTTTTGGCAAATCGGTTAGGACATCTACTTTGTGCATGACACAAGTAATTTTTCCAAAAAAATTTTTACAGACAAATTATTTCACTGTATCACAATTCCAGTGGGTCAGAAGTTTACATGCACTAAGTTGGCTTTGCCTTTAAACAGATTGGACAATTCCAGAAAATTATATCATGGCTTTAGAAGCTTCTGATAGGCAAATTGACATCATTTGAGTCAATTGGAGTTGTGGACCTGTGGATGTATTTCAAGGCCTACCTTCAAACTCAATGCCTCTTTGCTTGACATCATGGGAAAATCAAAATAAATCAGCCAAGACCTCAGAATAAAAATTATATACCTCCACAAGTTTGGTTCATCCTTGGGAGCAATTTTCAAATGCCTGATGGTTCCACGTTCATCTGTACAAACAATAGTATAAGTATAAACTCCATGGGACCAAGCAGCCGTCATACCGCTCAGGAAGGAGACGCGTTCTGTCTCCTAGAGATAAACGTACTTTGGTGCGAAAAGTGCAAATCAATCCCAGAACAGCAGCAAAGGACCTTGTGAAGATGCTGGAGGAAACAAGTACAAAAGTATCTATATCCACAGTAAAACAAGTCCTATATTGACATATCCTGAAAGGCCGCTCAGCAAGGAAGAAGCCACTGCTCCAAAACCACCATAAAAAGCCAGACTACGCTTTGCAACTGCACATGGGGACAAATATCATACTTTTTGGAGAAATGTCCTCTGGTCTGATGAAACAAAAATATAACTGTTTGGTCATAATGACCATCGTTATGTTTGGAGGAAAAAGGGAGAGGCTAGCCAGCAGAAGAACACCATCCCAACTGTGAAGCACGGGGGTGGCAGCATCATGTTGTGGGGGTGCTTTGCTGCAGGAGGGAATGGTGCACTTCACAAAATAGATGGCATCATGAGGGAGGAGCATTTTGTGGATATATTTAAGGAAAATCTCAAGACATCAGTCAGGAAGTTAAAGCTTGGTCGCAAATGGGTCTTCCAAATGGTCAATGACCCCAAGCATACTTCCAAAGTTGTGGCAAAATGGCTTAAGGACAACAAAGTCAAGGTATTGGAGTGGCCATCGCAAAGCCCTGACATCAATCCCATAGAATATTTGTGGGCAGAGCTGAAAAAGCATGTGCGAGCAAGGAAGCCTAGTTACACCAGCTCTGTCAGGAGGAATGGGCCAACATTTACCCAACTTATATTGGGAAGCTTGTGGAAGGCTACTCGAAACGTTTGACTCAAACTGAAACAATTTAAAGGCAATGCTACCAAATACGAATTGAGTGTATGTAAACTTTCTGACCCATTGGGAATGTGCTGAAATAAATCACTCTACTATTATTCTGACATTTCACATTCTTAAAATAAAGTGGTGATCCTAACTGACCTAAGACAGGGAAGTTTTACTCTGATTAAATGTCAGGAATTGTGAAACTGAGTTAAATGTATTTGGCTAAGGTGTATGTAAACTTCCGACTTCAACTGTATACATACGTATCTAGGGGTCAGGGTGACAATGCACTTGATGGTGTCTTCTTGAAAGTATTTGTAAAGTGTTTTTATCTCAACTCATCTGTGAGTGATTGCACCACGGCACTTTTCCTGGGATATTCAAATGAGTTCAACCAACCCAAGATTATTTTTATTTTACATTTATTTAACAAAATAAAGTTGTAATAATTAGTTTTCTGAAAGCCCATCAACTGTATCCACACAGGCTCTCGTTCATCCCTGGCATATGGTCATAATCTCGCTTCTGTTTGATGTGGAATTAACTTAATTAAAACTCCAGCGACATCAACACAAAGTAGAAGAAAGGGAGAGGGTGATTGATCGCTCAACTCAGTTGGGTCCTCTCCTGCTCAAAAGATGAGATACACTCCTGCCTCGTCACTTTCCGGGTTTAATGTTTGGCCAGATAGTTTCAGGTACTTAAGTTTAGACAAATGAACCAACACAGGACAGGGGCATCATTTCAGCTAAACCTAGAGTATGGCAAAGTTACATAATTTCTACACTTTTTTAAACTCTAAAATCCAATTTGGAGAACAGCAAAAACAAGCAAATTTGACTCCAGCCATTATCACCTTGTTGCTGTAGCTTCATTCACCTCAGTCAATAAGGGACTTAACATTCTATAAACACACCCAGTCAGCACTCGGGAGGCCGGCGTCCCTCCAGAGTGGTCGAGTGCTACGCAACATCTGTTTTGCCCATTGCTTCATTCATGGGGCACCCGCAATAGGTCGCTTTGACCAGTGAGTGTTTTACTTAAAAGCTTTGGCATTACCCAGGTTCAGTAATGTACTGATCTGTGTCTGTTGTTTTTTTAATTACAGAAAAGACACAACCTCACTCCAATATCTTCACCTGTAGAAAATAAGGCAGTCTTAGTTAAAGGCAGCGGTGTCAATTGGGTATCCCAGGGTATGGCAGTACCCATACCCTAGCTCAACACCAACAATTTTAAATAGGCTAAAATCATTCCAATCCCATTAAAGGGATTCAAATTTAGTGGGATTAAAGGGCTAACTTTAGGATTATGCAGACACCTGGGAGAGGCAATGGTGTAAAGTACTTAAGGTAAAATACTTTAAAGTACCTCTTAAGTAGTTTTCTGGGGTATCTGTACTTTACTTTACTAGTGATATTTTTTGACAACTTTTACTTTTTTTCCACCACATTCCTAAAGTAAATAATGTACTTTTTACTACAAAAGTACTCGTTACATTTCGAATGCTTAGCAGGACAGAAAATGTTTCCAATTCATACGCTTATCAAGGAAACATCCCTGGTCATCCTTACTGCCTATGATCTGGCAGACTCACTGAACATAGATGCTTCATTTGTAAATTATGTCTGAGTGTTGGAGTGTGTCCCTGGATATCTGTAAAATAATAAAACAATAAAATTGTGCTGTCTGGTTAGCTTAATCTAAGGAATGTGAAATGATTTACTTTTGATACCCTCACTAGGGTACGTGGGACGCTAGCGTCCCACCTGGCGAACATCCAGTGAAATTGCAGAGCGCCAAATTCAAAAACAAAAATACTCAAATACTCAATACTCAAATCAATACTCACAGACATTATTTTATCAGTTTACGAAACTTTAGAGTGTTTTCTATCCAATTCTACCAATTATATGCATATCCTAGCTTCTGGGCCTGAGTAGCAGGTAGTTTACTTTGGGCACACTTTTCATCCGGAGGTGAAACTAGAACTAGTGAAGTTTTAAGTATATTAAAAAACAAGAAAATCGTGCTGTCAGGTTTGCTTATTCCAAGGAATGTGAAATTATTTACTTTTGATACTTAAGTATATTTCATTAGCCATAGCCACATATAATATGTAATGTCATAACACAAAACATTAGATAAACTGGAAAGACACTCTCACTCACGGTTGCACAAAAAAAAGCTGTGTGCAAACCATGCCCCCACATTTTCAAATGAGCCACCTCCCCTAAATTTGAAATGCCACTAAAAAAAGCAAAGAACTCTTTTGTGAACTGTAAAGAACCATTGAAGAGCTCAATGGTTCCACATAGAACCATCACCCTTCCCAAAGAAACATTGATGAGCCATCACTTTTTTAGTGTGTACCTACAGTTCATGCTGACCACAGAATTAACTTGTTATATCTCTATGATGTTGACAGAGCCATCACCATGCAGTAGATACTGGGAAGTATGTTCAAAATCATTATATCCGAAGAGGAAAGGGGATCTCTCTCTAGTGGTGTTTGCTTTACTTTGCTTTCCTGCATATCCTCACATATTGTATATAGCATCATCTATAGCAAAGAGAGTCACCTTGAAAAGGTCAGCCCTGTCTTTATGAGCCCACATTAAGCCTCAGCCATCTGTGGTCACCAGCCATTCCAGTTCCATCCGCGGCTAGCTAAAATCACCCTCATGCCCACGTCCACCAGGCAGCAAATGACAAAGCGGCTGACCATATGTGGGCCCACTGAAACAAATAGACCATTAAAAAAAAGGGACTGATTTGAGCCATTACATGAGGGAATTTGCCCATTAGGCTACTCGTCACAGTCTGAAGGCAGACATGAAGAGTCATGGGAGAAGATGGAGATAGATGATGAGAAATATCTACATTTGTGTGAGAGATCAGTACAACAGGAGACCTGGGCTGTGTCGTATATCGACTACAAATATACTGTATCTCTCATGTGGATTTCTTCCTCTCCTTTCCGTTCCTCCACTGGCTCATCTCCCCGTCACATGAATGATTCATTCTCAGAGAATACAGTCCTTTAACTGAGAAGACGTGGGAGGAAAGATCTGTTTTTCATCAATAGGAACAGTGCAAAGGTAACAATGGGTAGACCATTTCATATTGATCAATTATTTGTCTTTTTCAAGACATACATTATTTAGAGGGCCTGAATCAATCTGCTGGGACTTAATGGACTGAGAGGTATTTACTCTAGGCTTCATTACAGTAGGTTTTATCTCACTACCTCACCACTAGTCATAGGAGGGAAGACACAGAGGAGGGAGGAAACAGAGGAGAATGGGATATAGACCTTTCTTAAAATACCACATAGGAACTATTTTAATGCTCCATTCATTCCATGGTTTGAGTTTACAATGTGGCTATCCTAGTTGTATAAGTTAATATTGAAGTAAATAAGTATAAATAAATCAAGAGTTTATTTTTATAATGTTATATCCACAAATGTTTTGTGTTTTCTCATCAGAAATGATTGCTTATGGGTACCTTCATTTGTATTTAAAATATTACTGTTCTCAGATCTTGAATTCGTATATTTTAGATATGTATGAAAACATGTTTTTTTTGCTAAACGATGTACAGGCCAATCCATTGTTTAGCTAGAAAGGAATGTTTGTATCCTGTATATTTGACTGTGATATATGGCTGTCTTAAGATTAATACATTTACTGTAAGTTGCTCTAGATAAGAGCATCAGATAAGTGATTAAACTACTAAAATGCCAAATGTAAATGTTTTACATATAGATCTCATATTACTGTATTTAATTATTTAAAAAAAAAAAACATTTTGTGTCTGTGCGCACAGAAATTGGACTGGGTTTATATTGTTTTGTAAGGTATAGTGCTGACCCAGAAATCTGCTGCTAAATGCTTAAACATGTCACGTTTTGAAAAGCAAAATGATTCCCTAACAACAGCCCATCCAGCTTATTTTCAAGTATTTGAAATCCCCGAATGCCTTTTGGAGTTTGACAAGGTTATGTGGGTTTCAATACATATTGTAGCGCTCGACAGCCAGACAGAGAGTTTTCCTATTCAGGGCCACAGGGAGTAGCAATTAGGCAGAACTTGTCAGCGCACTTATTATCTACATGAGTCATAAACTTCATTATAGGTCTCTTTCAAGTGTGACTGCTCTTGCACCTATCTTTAAACACACATTGACGAGGCAATTAAGATGCTTTAAGACGTATTGTTCATTTCATAACCCTCTGTTTTCAGAGCCTGTTATGCAAAAAGAAAAAGTGAAGCTAATTAACCATCCAACTCTGTCTGAAGTCACCATACTTACTTAAATAAACTTTGAAATCCTCATACTTGAAATTGGATCATCCTTCTCATTATAGAAAACATGTTTTTAATTTGTTAGTTTAATTGGAGGGTGTTTGATGGTGTTAGATGTGTTTGACAAGATGGAAATGATTTTGACAGCTAATCTACTGTAACAAAAAAAAAGCACTTAAGTAGTGAGGAAAGCACTGGTATGTCAGACAAACTCACTACAATTAAGGGGACTGCCGATGAGAAAGCAGGGGATTCAATTGCTTTGCGCGGTTTGACAGTAGAGTTGAAAGCGCTGCATCACATCACTGAGACATCCTGATTTGAACTATACATTTTGGGTATGAGAGAGAGAGAGAGAGAGAGATACCTTCAGTTCATTCTGCTTGAAACATCACTCATCTCATTGGACACCCCATTGGGAGGGGCGGGATAGACTTTGCATTGCAACACATTATGATGCTGCTGCCTGGTATTCTAGTCATTCTTAACAACTTAGAGACAATGGTCTGACTAGTTCTGAATGTGTTAACTATGGTTTTGCACGCATGTAACATGGACGCTGACAAAAACATCAGTTGAGGGGTGTAGGCCCAATGAATTGTGCTCAAACCAAGGTTGACCACTCATTATTTATTAGTATGGCCTGTTATAGAGGAAATGTTAAGTATTCTATTATTCAAGCTAAAGCTTTGAGGGAAAGATGTTATGCTATCATGCCTTATTTGTTCTTCATATCCACATACTGAATCAATTGATGTATTTGGGATTTTCATGGAGGAGTGATTACATCAGTGGTTTGAATGCTATAGATGTCCACACTACACGGTGGGGGTTCTCAAATTGAATTAATCTTTAAAGTCACACTGTACATCACAAAACTTACAAGAAACAGATGTGAGGAGTATTTATTTAATTTTATAAAGCCAAACAGCTTCATAGGAGAATATATCACTTTGTGGTCAGGATTTCCTGCTATGTCTTTGAAATGGGCAAATCAGATATTACATTAAAAGGAAGAGAGCTCTCCTGGGTACAGAGACTCTAGAAGCCAGTGAGAAACATTTCAATTAAGAACAGAGACACAAATTCCTAAGACACAACTAAGCACACACACACACACACACACACACACACACACACACACACACACACACACACACACACACACACACACACACACTCACACAGCTCAAGTGGTAAAACAAGCCCACAAATGCAAGTATGCCTTTCTTATTTTTCAATTTGAATATTTCCATTCTGTGTTGTAGTGTTAATCTCTGTAAGAGCTCTGGCGGTAAAATTGTTAAAAGAATTCACCTGGCTTTGTTTAAAAGGGATAAGATATCCCAATCCCTTTAATCCTCTCTCATCCATTGGTTGCTTCGCTCTGACTTGACACAAAATTGATCCCAGAATTGCAGCTCAGTGGCAGAAATGGAAATGAGGACCTTTAGGGCAGTCAGTGTGTCTCCTTCCCTACTATGGGTCAGGAGACACTGGTGGCTGGTCCCCTTGTGTCATGTGATAGAGTATGGAGTTTGTAATGCCAGGGTTATTGCGTTTAATCCCAGGACCACCCACACGTAAAAATGTATAAGTCGCTTTGGATAAAAGCATCTGCTAAATGGCATATACTATTATATTATTATTAGTATATAGAAGGAAAACTGAGTCAAAGCTAATTTATTTGACAGGTCACAAGAATATTCAAAAGATTGTAGGCATTGTAGCTGGGACTGTATATCTCAATACAAAAACGGGTTAAGAGCCGCTGTCTTTGAGAAGCTTGACTATTTACCAAAACTTTGATTATGCTAATTGGATACATTTACAGAATGTAAGAGTGGGGAGAGGTGAATATATCTTTGAATGTATCAAGTGCTATGTGATTTGTGTGATTGTCAATGGGAGAAGACCATTCATTAGCTAACCTAACGTGTAGATTTTCATAACCGTGTGACTGATGGCAAACCTCCCTGTATGTACACACACAGTGCCTTCGGAAAGTATTCAGACCCCTTCTTTTTCCACATTTTGTTACGTTACAGCCTTATTCTGAAATTGATCAAAGTGTTTTTTCCCCCTAATCAATCCACACACAATACCCCATAATGACAATTTATATAAAAAAACAGTTTTTTTGAAATATCACATATACATAAGTATTCAGACCCTTCAGTACTTTGTTGAAGCACCTTTGGCAGCGATTACAGCATAGAGTCTTCTTGGGTATGGCCTGTATTTGGGGAGTTTCTCCAATTCTTCTCTGTAGATCCTCTCACGCTCTGTCAGGTTGGATGGGGAGCGTTGCTGCACAGCTATTTTCAAGTCTCTCCGGAGATGTTCGATCGGGTTCAAGTCTGGGCTCTGGCTGGTCCAGTCAAGGACATTCAAAGTTGCCTTGACTGTGTGTTTAGGGTCGTTGTCCTATTGGAAGGTGAACGTTCGCGCCAGTCCGAGGTCCTGAGCGCTCTGTAGCAGGTTTTCATCAAGGATCTCTCTGTAATTTGCTCCTTTCGTCTTTCACTCGATCCTGACTAGTAACCCAGTCCCTGCAGTTGAAAAACATCCCAACAGCATGATGCTGCCACCACCATGCTTCACCGTAGGGATGGTGCCAGATTTCCTCCAGGCATGACGCTTGGCATTCAGGCCAAAGAGTTCAATCTTGGTTTCATCAGACCAGAGAATCTTGTTTCTAATGGTCTGAGTGTCTTTAGGTGCCTTTTGGCAAACTTCAAGCGGGCTGTCATGTGCCCTTTACTGAGGAGTGGCTTCCATCTGGCCACTCTACCATAAAGGCTTGATTGGTTGAGCGCTGCATAGATGGTTGTCCTTCTGGAGGATTCTCCCATCTCCACAGAGGAACGCTAGAGCTCTGTCAGAGTGACCATCAGGTGGACTCCAACCCAGTTGTAAAAACATCTCGAGGATGATCAATGAAAACAGGATGCATCTGTCAAGGGGTCGGATACTTATGTAATTAAGGTATTTTTAATTTTTATTACATTTAAAAAAACAAAATACCTGTTTTCACTTTGTCATTATGGGGTAGTGTGTAGATTGCTGACGATTAAGAATTTAGAATAAGCCTGTAACGTAACAAAATGTGGAAAAAATCAAGGGATCTGAATACTTTTCGAAGGCACTGTACATGTATATATGATTGCCAATCTCAAAAAATGTATGTTCCTCATTTGGCAAATGCCCTCCAGTCCCCACAGTTTTCTGAATAACAGACATTCACAACATGAGGGTCCGCTGGGGTCATGAGGTCCGCTGGGGTCATGCCAGGGTCCATTGTCCTTAGCTTAGTCAACCATGCTTACAATATGACCAATAAATATTGGCGCGTAACTCCGTGAACCTCCAGGAAGCTCCTATAGTCACTGAAAAGGACCAACTCCCCATTGCATTTTTTACACAAATACTTCTTGTAAGTTGAACTCAAAACTCAAAACTGTTTCTCTCAAAACTCAAAAAGTCATTATTACTTATGGTCGTGGTACTGACTCAATTAAATGTCACATCAACAAAAGAAATTCAACATAACTTTGCAAGCGAAATCAAATTTATTTATATAGCTGTACAGAAACTCAGCCAAAAACCCCAAACAGCAAGCAATGCAGGTGTAGAAGCACGGTAGCTAGGAAAACTCCCTAGAAAGGCCAAAACCTAGAATGGAACCAGGCTATGAGGGGTGGCCAGTCCTCTTCTCGCTGTGCCGGGTGGAGATTATAACAGAACATGGCCAAGATGTTTAAATGCTCATAAATGACCAGCATGGTCAAATAATAATAATCACAGTAGTTGTCGAGGGTGCAGCAAGTTAGCACCTCAGGAGTAAATGTCAGTTGGCTTTTCATAGCCAATCATTAAAAGTATCTCTACCACTCCTGCTGTCTCTAGAGAGTTGAAAACAGCAGGGACAGGAAGCACGTCCGGTGAACAGGTCAGGATTCCATAGCCGCAGGCAGAACAGTTGAAACTGGAGCAGCAGGACGGCCAGGTGAACTGAGGACAGCAAGGAGTCATCATGCCAGGTAGTCCTGAGGCATGGTCCTAGGGCTCAGGTCCTCCGAGAGAGAGAAAGAAAGAGAGAAAGAGAGAATTAGAGAGAGCATACTTAAATTCACACAGGACACCGGATAAGACAGGAGAAGTACTCCAGATATAACAAACTGACCCATAAAACCACATAAACTACTGCAGCATAAATACTGGAGGCTGAGACAGGAGGGGTCAGGAGACACTGTGGCCCCATCCGATGATACCCCCGGACAGGGCCAAACAGGAAGGATATAACCCCATCCACTTTGCCAAAGCACAGCCCCCACACCACTAGAGGGATATCTTCAACCACCAACTTACCATCCTGAGACAAGGCTGAGTATAGCCCACAAAGATCTCCGCCACGGCACAACCCAAGGGGGGGCGCCAACCCAGACAGGAAGATCACATCAGTGACTCAACCCACTCAAGTGACGTAGCCCTCCTAGGGACGGCATGAAAGAGCACCAGTAAGCCAGTGACTCAGCCCCTGTAATAGGGTTAGAGGCAGAGAATCCCAGTGGAAAGAAGGGGAACTGGCCAGGCAGAGACAGCAAGGGCGGTTCGTTGCTCCAGAGCCGTTCCATTCACCTTCACACTCCTGGGCCAGACTACACTCAAATCATATGACCCACTGAAGAGATGAGTCTTCAGTAAAGACTTAAAGGTTGAGACCGAGTTTGCGTCTCTCACATGGGTAGGCAGACCATTCCATAAAAATGGAGCTCTATAATAGGAGAAAGCTCTGCCTCCAGCTGTTTGCTTAGATTCTAAGGACAATTAGGAGGCCTGCGTCTTGTGACCGTAGCGTACGTGTAGGTATGTACGGCAGGACCAAATCAGAGAGATAGGTAGGAGCAAGCCCATGTAATGCTTTGTAGGTTAGCAGTAAAACCTTGAAATCAGCCCTTGCCTTGACAGGAAGCCAGTGTAGGGAGGCTAGCACTGCAGTAATATGATCACATTTTTGGGTTCTAGTCAGGATTCTAGCAGCCGTATTTACCACTAACTGAAGTTTATTTAGTGCTTTATCCGGGTAGCCGGAAAGTAAAGCATTGCAGTAGTCTAACCTAGAAGTAACAAAAGCATAGATTCATTTTTCTGCATCATTTTTGGACAGAAGGTTTCTGATTTTTGAAATGTTACGTAGATTAAAAAAAGCTGTCCTTGAAACAGTCTTGATATGTTTGTCAAAAGAGAGATCAGGGCCCAGACCCTACCTGTGACTTGCAAGTAGGGTTACAAAATTCCGGAACATTTTCCAGGTTTTCCAGAAATCCCAGTTGGAAGATTCCTGGAAATCGGGGAATTTTGGATAAAGTTACCTGAATTTTGCCACCCAACTTACAGGCCTGTTGTGGCCTTTAAACCATGAGTTTCAGGACACTGAATGAGGGTAATGTAATGAACATGAGGCGAGACAGAGAGCTGGTTTCAAGCGCAGGGCGCAGCAGGTGTTTATTGCAAAGGACCACAGGAGGAGGTAGGTAACTTAGTCCAGGGGCAGGCAGAAGGTCATACACAGTACAGTACAGGCAGGGAAAAGGCTAGTAACATAGTCCGGGAGATCAGGCAATAGGTAGATAACAGGAAATCCAATAGGCTAAAGTACAGGCAGGGAATAGGCAAAAGGCATAATTCGTGAGGCAGGCAAAAACTATCATACACAGGAGGAGTGTGATGGAGTGCAAAGAACTGAACTAAATAATATGTGATAATGACATGCAGGTGTGTGAACAGGTGACTAGAATTCAGGTGATTGAGATCTGGAGAGTGAGCTGCGTTCAGGGAATCGAGGTGTTTGAGAGTGTGAGCTGGAAAGTGGGCTAGAAAGTGGGCTGGAAAGTGAGTTGCGTTCAGGGGATCTACATATTTGAGGGTGTGAGCTGGAAGCAGATGTTACAGGTAAAGCTATGCCTCAAAATGAGGCATTATGTTTTGTCATAAAGAGTTTAATTAGAATTATATTATTTGTGTTACTGAACAATTTTCCAAGCTGTCTGTCAAATCAGACAGCGACCAAGCAAGATGAGGCAGAAAATGAAGTCAGCAGGACTTCAGGAAACCTTCTGATGATCTCCGACTAAGTCCCATTGCTGGGTGTTCCAACCTTGTCTCCTCTCCTTGTCTCCTTTTCTTTCCTTGTCTCCTTACTTCATGACTTCTGGTAGATTAGAGGGATTAAATGCAGACTCTGCGTAGCAGTGTTGATGAAAGAAAGTACATGGGAAAAGAAAGTTTGAAGAACACTAATGTAAGAGATCCTCTGAGTAACAGAACCTTATATAGACCTTAGATTATCCAATATGTTGGGTTAGTAGTGATACTGTGAAATGGTGCTGTTTCCAATTCTGTTTACTGCTGTTAATAGTTTTTATGGTTTTTACAGTTGATGTTTCCTATATCCCTCTAGGGCTTAGCTCACCCAAATGGTCCTGTGCCAATTAACTAACGCCACACAGCGGCAATTATATTAGCAATTAAATAACCTCTACATCAAAGTAAACAGTCTCCTATGTTAAATGATGCCTCTTAATGATCTCTATCCTGTGTTTAAATAGGAATTCATGCAAATCAGACTTCACTATATATTCCTATGAAACCATAGTAAGATACTTAAATATGTTTGTTTCCTAATCTATTTAGAGGTGTAAAGGTAATGTGTGTATGATACTTCTGTGTTGGTCACCAACTTGCCCTGATGCATGGCTGTTGACTCCTATGATGCCATATGAATCAACAACCATATATCCGGGCAAGACTCCAATTTAACTTAATATATTTGAGATAATTGTTGTTTTACTGTGGTAGTGAGAAGTTTGATTACTGCTTACAGAAAACACTTTTTAACGTGACTTGACAGGCCAGATGATTCACATACAGATCAATTATTGTCTATTTGAGGAGATCAGGCGCAAGCTGTGCTGGCGAGGCTCTCTCAGCATGGCATAAATGTGTTTTCCGCGCAGCCCTGGTGCAATCATCACATCATCATTATGCCTTTTGTGTCCAGGGACAAAGAGGCATTTGGTCTGATTTGTTTAGCTAATGCCCTGGCTGAGACCTCCAAAGTTACTAGAGAGTGGCAGCAGCGTCATAAGACATCCTGGAACAGACACGTCTGCTCCAGACGTTGCTCTGCCTGGTCCTCGCCTGCTGCACGCCACCTGTTCTCTCTCTGATTGGCTAAAACTCTCTCTGTTATGCTGCAAAGGTCACATTATCACAGATGATTTTGTGTGTTTTAAAAAAGGAACTGACCTGACTCTCCTCAGACTCCCATGTTCTGTGATGTCTGTTAGCTATTTATTTCCCAAACCTACCCTGTCATAGAGGATTTGTCTGGTCTGATCTGATTAGGCTTTTTCAATGTCATTCGGGCTGATTACCAGAATAGACAGAAAGGACAGAAAGGACAATCTTAGATAAACGCACACTGTTAAAACCGTACGTCCCAAAGGGACGCATACCGACACGACACAAACACAAACGCACACTCACAGACACACACTTTTACACTGATCCTTTGCTGCTGCTACTCTGTTCCTTATTTTACTCTTATTATTATCTATCCTGATGCCTAGTCACTTTACCCTGCCTTCATGTACAGTACATTGATCTGGAATATCTACCTCATATCTCGTACCTCTGCACATTGATCTGGTACTTGTCCTCCCTGCATAGGCTATAGCTACATGCTTGTGTATTTAATTGTATTCCTCTTGTGTTACCATTTTATTTTTAAACTCTGCATCGTTGGGAAGGGCTTGTAAGCAAACATTTCACAGTAAAGTCTACACCATTTATAATAGGTACATGTGACAAATAGAACTGGATATGATTTGATACACCCACTCTGACACACTTGATTCTCCCATAAGTAAACCAGCATTACCTGTGCAGATCCATCTCTGCGATCACCCAATGCTACCCTACACAGTTTTAAAAAGAACACATTGAAAATGTCCTGACTGTAACAGAGGCCAAGCTAGGAGTTTCTTGTTGAAGCTGATAAACACCACAGAGGGTTATGATTTATTTACAGACTAAAGCTACAGCGTTTATCTGGCAAATCCCTGTTTACGATCCAGCTATTACTCTGGTGTGCACATTGACTGAGAATGGAGGTGATTGAAGTGATTGTGTTAGCTGCGTTGTTGGCTAGCTCCCGACGAGTGAGCACATGTTCTATGCCAGGCAAAATTGCAACTCATTAGCTCATTGTTATGGATGTATCCAAATAAATGTCACTATAAAACAGCTTAAACAAATGCAAATGCAGCTACTTTGCTGTTATTCTGGCTGCACTTTTTGACGTGACTGTAAGGTAGCTATAGTTGGCTAGCTAACAAGCAAGAGATACGAACGTTGCCAGCCAGTTTGGCAATGAAACATTTAAAACAAACGACTGGGTCACATCCATAGATACAGAGCAAACATAATGAACTACTGGGTAGCATCTCTGGCAACCGAACTGGTAGAACGAACAACTAGCCGGCTTGGGTAGCAACCCTAGATTTGTGTCGGGACTATGTCTTGTGGAAGGGCGAAATAGTATAAATAAATTCATCAAAATAAAGTTTTTAATTAAAATGTCAATCATCATTTGAATATGTTGATAATAGTGTATTACCACTGCATGTTCATCAGTTAAGTGCTTGTGCTTTAGTAGAGGCAGGGTTGAAGATGAGTCTGTGTTTGTTTGATTAGGTCTTTGTTATTTGAAACCTAACCATTGATCAGTAAAATAATAAGTAATCTATTAGTGAATGCAAAGGCATCCGCAGACACACAATGAATGCAAGTAGTTTGTTTCTTTGTCGTAGCCATGAAGGAGCATATTGGTCATGTAATGGTAATAGCGCTGATTGATTTATTAGTCCAGGGTCACTCCACACTTCACTGCTGTTTAATCTAAGAGAGGGTTTACAACCAACCTGGGTCATTATGGAGGTTGATTGAGTCAAATGCAACCATTGAGGGTGTGAGATGGAGGAGGGCAAAGGCCTTCACAGCTAGGGAATGGATCAGAAAACACATGTATTAATGCTATGCCTTTATTAACATTCAATGAAACACTCACCCACATAAACACACTTGAGTGGTACTGTACAGTACATGCAAATTATGGTAACAGTGACTTGATTAATATTTGCTGTATTTAATTTCCATGAACATGGCACACAGTACCATATGGCATGGGGGCTTAGCGGCTCCAACATCTTTCCTCAATGAATTTCACAGACCAGCAAGAATGTATTTGGTTTATTTGAATACTTGATTTGACTTCTCCTTTTGTTAGCACTCAGCACAGCATACTCTATTTGAATAGTGCTTGTAATACAATCGCTCAAATACCTCTGTGTTATGTGCGGTGAAGTACAAGAAGTTCCAACATAAGCTGCCACAAACTGCTAGGGAAAAGATGGAGGAGTATATGCTCTGCATAGCAGCAGTCTTTTTGGGGTCATACACTTAACAAAGGGATGTTTTCCAATGTTTTTAGTGTCAGTGGAAGGCCCAAGTAAATGCAATGGGTTTAATTTATGCAGCCCTGTCCAGCAAAAAGGGTGGAGAACAAACTTTTGCCGCAATGTATCCTTACTAGGGATCCATCAATCAATGGAATCTGAGCAATGACATTTCTCCTACTGACTCAATTCCCTCTGCGCTGCCTCATGCACACACTCACTCAGTCGACCAACATGCGTCATTGCATGCAGTTTGGTATGAAACCCTTTTATGTTTGACGTAAAGTAGGAATCCATGCTAACACAAAATATGAAAAATTAGTTGTACACCTACAGTAAGTCACTATCATGTCAAGTATTCCTTACTACCCCCTCCAAAACAATGGTGATGTCACTGCTAGTCTAAATGTTTGTTTTTTTTTACTTTAGGGGGGTGACTCATCAGTATGTAATTAAAAAACGTATTAGTATTTCGGTACTATAAATTCGACTGGTGGATGTCCTGGTTTCTTCAGGGTATTTTTCTGCGGCATGCAGGCAGTTATCTGTGTCCTCTTATGCTGAGCATGAGGTAAATGTTGGGTTCAGTGGAATGTTAATGGTTTGGAACATCTGTTCTGCATTGTGAAGATTGTCATTAAGAGACTCTCGGAGTGCTGGTGGCGCTGCAGTTCAAAAGACAGGAGGACTACATTACCATATGCTGTCCTCTCTATCTTTCCTGCTCTGGTGTTGGAAATGTTCTCGTTTAAGTTCTCTCTCCCTCTCTACTTTTGATTTTCCTTTATATGCTATAGTTTTGTGTCTGGGCAAGTGTTATCCTTATAACAGGTATGAAGGTAAGACCCAGATGCAGACAACATCTAATTAAAAATGGTTTAATAATCCAACAAGGGCAGGCAAAAGACAGGTCAAGGCAGGGAGGGGTCTGTAAACCAGAGGTGGGGCAACGGTACCGGACAGCAGGCAGGCTCAGGGTAGGCAGAGGTCAGTAATCCAGAGGTGGGGCAAAGGTACAGGTCGGCAGGCAGGCTCAGTGTCAGGCACAGTGGTCAGGCAAGCAGGCGGGCTCATTTTCAGGACAGGCAAGGGGAGGGCGAGAAAAAGAGAGACTGGGAAAAGCAGGAGCTGGGGCAAAAACGCTGGTTGACTTGCCAGTTCGTCTTGTTTGTCAACAGAAGAACAGAGAACACGGGTATAAATACACAGGGGATAATGGGGAAGATTGTCTCCACCCCACTCCAGGTGTCGCCAATCACAAAGACGGGTGAAACAGATCAGGGTGTGACACCTTAGGTTGGAATTGTTTTCCAATAACCTGGAAGAATTCATTCTGGTAGTCGTTGCTGATGATGCAGCCACTATTTTCCTTCCTTGAGTATTGAGTCAGTCACAGTTGAGTGTCACTGCATTGTTCAGGCCCGTAGTCAGTCAATACTTTTTGCAGTGATGGACGTTTTTCTCCAGGGTTACATGCTTTTACCACCTATTTTTATGTATTACCACTTTTTCACAGACAGACACTATTCAACCACAATCCAGTGCCAGTGTTACTGTGTGTCACAGGAAACTCTCTAGGGACACTCATATTTATGGGCCATTCCCACACCGACACATTTATCAGGCCTGTTTTCACCCACTTCAGCAGAAAATAATGGCCTGTGGAACCTAATTGCTGCATCAAGCAAACACCCTCCTCCGTAAAAAGATAAACAAGGAGGCAGCTATAACAGCTAGCAGGAAATCTTGCAGATACAGATGTTTTCTCTGTCTGAACTACTAAACAATCCTCTAGACTAGGCTTGACTCTGTCCTCTCTCTGCTGTCTCCTCTCTAGGTGTGGCAGTGCGGTGGGAGCATGGAGGTGCTGCCCTGCGCCAGAGTGGCACACATCGAGCGGACAAAGAAGCCGTACAACAATGACATTGACTACTACGCCAAGAGGAATGCCCTGCGGGCCGCCGAGGTCTGGATGGACGAGTACAAGTCCCACGTCTACATGGCCTGGAACATCCCTATGAATGTGAGCGTAGCCATAGTCTGACAGCGCCGGACCTATGGAGAAACATACGGCCAAGGTCAAGGCTATCATCTATTGATGATATAAATAGAATGACATTCTATGACAAAACAGGGCTTATTTCTATTGAGTGTAATGGAGGTGGTTCTATGAACCAAGCTCATGAGAAACCTTGCCTAAGACCTGAAGACTTGTGTTAGCTCATACCAAAGCTTTAGCTCAGCAGGGTAACACAGTATTATGGCGCACAGGAGACCGAGTTCGAACACAGATGGTCACACGAGTCTGTCTGCTCTTTTACTCATCCATCCATCCATCCATCCATCCTCACCACTTGTTCATTCAGACCAGCATCCTGTTCTGTGCCGGGCAGGGCCCCTCTAGAGAGACTATGCCTCAATAGAAATTCAGAATTCAGATTTCATCCCACTCAACCTTCAGAGCTGCTCAGTGAGATCTGAACGACGACGTCTGGCTCTGGGTGGTGGAGCTGAGAGCTGAAACCAAATGAATGAGGGGGCCTTTCATTTAATCAGAGTCCGCTTTCATACACATCAGTTTAGACGTAATTGCTTTCAAGAGCCATTGAGATTGGAAAATAATCATTTTCAATAATAAAAAAAAAAAGAGCTTAATGCAGAACACTAATTTCTGTACTGCAAATTATCTGTGTGTCACAGGGGGCGGGTGACAATGCTTTATTAAAACACAGCCTGGTAGAAATGGTATGTTTTTCAAAACATTATTGTCAGTAGAAACAATCTTTGGATTGTGTTTCACTCAAACAAGGCCTCCTGCACAGGAGCACATTAAGGTAACAATCCTAGGGAGGCCAATGCCTCTGTAAATGTGGCAGAAAGCTAAGAAGGGAGAGGTACAATGGATGCATGCAGGAGGAGCAGCCTACTGATTGAAGGCCTCCGACAGTAACTAAGACAGCACCCTATAGACAAACTAGCTCATTGCATAACATTCTTTATGTAATTACAATCCCAGTGGCATGGTGCTTTTGCCTCTATGTCCCATGGCACAGAAGTTATTTTATGTACTGTACAAAACATATAATGTTATAACTAATCCATCTCCCATTCCCTCCACCACACACACAGAATAATTGGTTATTGGTTACTCTGCTAGTGAGGGCAGGGTCTATGATTCACTATGGTTACCACCATCTGGTAGTCCAAATAACGTCTCCCAAATGGAATGCATCTGTTAGCCTAATGTTACAGCTAGTTAGAAAGACAGAGGACAATGGCATTATTCTCAGATATTAAAATATGGTTGATGCCTGTGGAAAGGGGAGATTTTTAAAGTCAGTGTGCCTCTTAATGAGGCAGTGTATGTCTGCTGCAGAGGCCAGGGCACAGTGCAGAGCAGTTATTAAGCAGCCACCTCCATGCACAACACCGGCCGGCACGGCGGGGCCGTGAGGACTCATAATTAAGCAGCTGATTAGAATTTGCACAGCATACATGTCTAATGAAAGAACAATGAGGGTCCCACATGACAGGCCACCATCCATCCATCTCTAAACCAAATCCACCATTCCTCTCTCAGCTTCTCCTTTTCTTTTCCTTTTTTCTACCCTTCCTCCCTCCAGCAGTCTTTCCAGGCCTCCAGTTTTCTATTCAAACCACAAACAAGTGTAGTCACATGTTGCTTAGCTAAGTAGATAATAAGTAATAGCCTCCTGGATAAATGTTAAATGTGATTTATTTTCCTGTTGCTACCAGAACCCTGGGGTTGACTATGGGGACGTGTCTGAGCGGGTAGCCCTGAGGAAGAGGCTGCAGTGTCGGAGCTTCCGCTGGTACCTGGAAAATGTCTACCCAGAGATGCGCATCTACAACAACACAATCACATATGGGGAGGTGAGACATTCACTGTTCACTATTCACTATCAACGAAAGCGATACAAAAACAAAAGTGGAGTGGAATACCTATACTATATGTAGTGGAATACCGGATTACATTTTCACTATCAATGACACAATAAAAAACTAATATTTGAGTGGAATAGCTGCAGCCTACTGTGTGTTTGAAGACACGTTCTACAAAAAAAAAACACATTTCAAATGAGTTAATTTGCAAACCCACAAATTCTTGAAATCTTCCCTTCAGTCTTTTGTTGAATTATTTGGCACGTACTTGTCTCTTGCAGTGATTGCAGGGTGTGCTTTGTTTTTTGTCTCTGTATTTGCATATAAGAGCTTCCATATAAGAAGCAGTGTTTTCTTTAATGTCACATACAGTACTACACAAGCTATGTTTACATAATGTACACTCAATCAATCTACCATTGACATTATATTTCACCGCTTCTGCACTTCTGCAAAGATTACATGTTGAAGGAAATACATTCATTTACAGGGAGTCATCGAAAGGTATCATGCTTCCACAGAAACGCTGTGCAGCTACAAAATTTAATGCAATTTCGCCCGTAATGAGTTTTAATTACACACTTATTAGCTTTCGATGCCAACTTGATTGTTTGGGCTCGGCTGCACAACCCTGCACAGCGGAAAAGATTATGACAGGATGAGAAATTGAGCGCAAGAAGTCAGACAGCCAATTCAGAATCATTGTAAAATAAAAAGACTTTTACTTATTGATTTCGACATCAGAGTCGGGGGAGAAAATCAATAAGCTTTTCAAGTTTATGGTCGGCATATATCAGAATTAAAATAGGCCGTAACTTCATCATGCAGCACAATGTTGGCGGCCCTGGCCCCATGAATGCTGCTAGCCCTGCTTCTTGCAAATGGATTCAAGTCTTGGAACAGTTACCTTGTGTTGCCACACCGCAGCAGCTGAACCACAGCTGCACCCCCTGCACTGACCAGACCAGCGGCCCAGTACATCACTGGGACCATGCTCCCATCCATCCAGGACATCTACTCGAAAACGGTGCCTGAGGAAGGCCCGCAGCATCATCAAGGACCCCACACACCTCAGCCACGAGCTGTTCACTCCCTTACTGTCGAGCAGACGTTATCGGACCATGAGGTCGGATACCAACAGGCTCAGAGACAGTTTCTATCTACAAGCCATCAGACTGCAATAGTCAATACTGCACAATTTAAACATTTGTCGTCCCCCCCCCCCCGATCCCCCCTTCCCCAAAACACGTGTCAACACATGACTATAAATTCTGCCTTCCTGTATTATACTTACGCTAAAATGTTTATTCTGTTCTACTGAGCCATTTACTTTATAGTTGTATTTATTCTTGTGTTTTATTACTTCTTATTGTTGTTGCATTGTCGAGAAGGAAACGGCAAGTAAGCATTTGGTTGGACAGTGTATACCATGTGTATCGAATACATACGACTAATAAAACTTGAAACTTTAACCAGACAGCACAACACAACATGATAGATATCTTCATGTAACAGTATTGTTTCTGTCCCTCTCCTCACCGCAACCTGAGCTTGAATCAAGGATCCTCTGAATACATCAGCAACTGCTGCCTACAAAGCATTGTTAGCTATCGCTTCACAAAAGCTGCAGCAGGGAAACAACTACTTTCAAGGTCTCAGAGAGAGTGGTCCCTGATTAAAACGCTATTAGCACGCACTGCAAACTAGCTCGCCATTTCACACCAGTTACATTCACAAGGTGGAAATAAAGTGATACACATTCAATCACATAGTCTTAAAACCACA
Organism: Oncorhynchus mykiss; assembly: GCF_057628025.1. Classification (NCBI taxonomy): domain Eukaryota; kingdom Metazoa; phylum Chordata; class Actinopteri; order Salmoniformes; family Salmonidae; genus Oncorhynchus; species Oncorhynchus mykiss. The sequence goes on along the minus strand of NC_143027.1, from coordinate 34,807,658 downwards.
TTAATCCACACTACCATCTGGACTAGGAGGAGTCTAAGAGATTAGAGAGGTTTATTTTGCTTACATGATCTTAGATTAAGCCAATTAGTCCCGAGACCCCAGCAAAAATTGGCTTTTCATATATCTGACATTAATTGAGTTGCATGTTCAGCCCTTATATTTAGCCTCACTATGAAGGGAGGCTAAATATAATTAGAACACAAAACAACACAAAACATGTATTTATTTATTTTATATTTAACCATTATTTCACTTCTTTGTGAACAGGGGCAGTATTGAGTAGCTTGGATGAATAAGGTGCCCAGAGTAAACTGCCTGCTACTCAGGCCCAGAAGCTAAGATATGCATATTATTAGTAGATTTGGATAGAAAATACTCTGAAACGTCTAAAACTGTATGAATGATGTCTGTGAATATAACATAACTCATATGGCAGGCGAAAACCTGAGAAAAATCCAACCTGGAAGTGGGAAATCTGAGGTTTGTAGTTTCTCAAGTGATTGCCTATCCAATATACAGTGTCTATGGGGTGATATTGCACTTCCTAAGGCTTCCACTAGATGTCAAGTCTTTAGAACATTGTTTCAGGCTTCTACTATGAAAGGGGAGAGAATAAAAGCTGTTTGAATGAGGGGTCTGGCTAAAAGCCATGAGCAAAGTCTCGCCTGCGGCCGTGAGCGCGAGCTCCGTTCCTTTTAATTTCTAAAGAGAAAGGAATTGTCTGGTTGGAATATTATTGAAGATTTATGGATAAAAACATCCTAAAGATTGATTCTATACATTGTTTGACATGTTTCTACGAACTGCAATAGAAAGTTTTGACTTTTCATCTGGTCTTAGTGCCCGCGTCTGCTTTTTGGATTACTGGACTAAACGCCCAAACAAAAGGAGGTATTTGGACATAAATGTGAACTTTATCGAACAAAACAAACATTTATTGTCTAACATGGAGACCTGTGAGTGTCATCAGATGAATATCAAAGGTAAGTGAATAATTTTAACGCTATTTCTGTCTTTTGTGACACCTCTCCTTCTTTGGAATATGGCTGTATGGTTTTCTGTGGCTTGGCGCTGACCTAACATAATCGCAAGGTGTGCTTTAGCCGTAAAACCTTTTTGAAATCAGACACTGTGGCTGGATTAACAAGAAGTTTATCTTTAAAACGGTGGATAATACTTGTATGTTTGAGGAATTTTAATTATGAGATTTCTGTTCTTTTGAATTTGGCGCCCTGCAATCTCACTGGCTGTTGTTGACGCTTGCGTCCCACATATCCCAGCGAAGTTTTAACTAGGCAAGTCAGTTAAGAACAATTCTTATTTACAATGACGGCCTACCCCGTGCCAAAGTTGGACGACGCTGGGCCAATTGTGCTCCACCCTATGAGACTCCCAATCATGGCCGGATGTGATACTGCGCAACTTGGGAGCATTCATGAATTTTATTGACAGATGTCAATAAAAAAAATAAGGTCTGCCAAAGCAAAAACCTGATAAAAATGGATTTGCTTGCTCACTGGGAAATGAATATACAACTATTCAGTGACAACTGTGTGGAGTTTGGAGTTTGTGACAGCAATTATGTGAGCTTATTAGAGTATTATTGACACTATGTCCTGGGATTTCCAATGATCTTCTATGTAGAAGAACTCCTTACGTTCTAATGCTTGTCAGTGTCATAGACATGTCACGTGCTTATTCATGAGTCTCAGCTTTTTATAGATAGCTTTTACTAGCTCAAACTATTAAGACTCTACATATGTTTTTGTAAAAAAGACCCGACTCCGGGTTCCCTCTGGTTCTGCCCTTGTCTCACAAACACAGAATAATGGTTGGTACAGTATATACGGATGCAGAAGAAATAGACAAATACAATGGTCCAGAACAAATCCCAGAAGTCTGTAGCTGTTTTAAAGGGGTCCAAAACATCCCGGTGTTACGGTGGGACTCATTGGGTTCAAATGGAATCTTTCATCACTGTAGTGTGTACATTCTTACTTTATGAGATGTGAGATGATAAACTGCCGTTTCTTGTTACTAATATTTACAAAAATATATATTTTTACAGTATATTCTGGACAAGAGGTTCTAAAAATTTTAGAAAATAGGTTCGATAAGACTGTTATGACAACAGTTTTGTGTGTATACCATTAATTCCCTTCTGAAAATAATAAATGCTAACTTTGCACAGACACATGCACTTAGTACATCTTTCCCTGAATCTAAGCATAGCCTGATTTCCATCTTCATGTTTGTATATCTGTGTTGTTTGGTGTGTTGCAGGTCAGGAACCGTACAGTGTTTTTTGTATGGTGTGTTGCAGTTCAGGAACAGTAAAGTATCTGTCATGTTTGTATTGCAGATCAGGAACAGTAAAGTGTATGCATTGTTTGGTGTGTTGCTGGCCAGGAACAGTAAAGTATCTGTTATTTGGTGTGTTGCAGGTCAGGAACAGTAAAGTGTCTATGTTGTTTTGTGTGTTGCCTGCCAGGAACAGTAAAGTGTCTGTTTTTTGGTGTGATGCCGGTCAGGACCAGAAAAGTATCTGTGTTGTTTGTTATGTTGCAGGTCAGGAACATTAAGTGTCTGTTTTCTATGGTCTGGTGCAGGTCAGGAACAGTAAATTATCTGTTGGTTGGTGTGTTGCAAGTCAGGAATGATAAAGTTGATGTGGTGATTGGTGTGTTGCAGGTCAGGAACAGTATGTTGTTTCGTGTGTTGCATGTCAGGAATAGTAAAGTGCCTGTGTTTTTTAGTGTGTTGCAGGTCAGGAACAGTAAAGTGTCTGTTTTTTTGGTGTGTTGCAGGTCAGGAACAGTAAAGTATCTGTAGTTTGGTGTGCTGCAGGTCAGGAACAATAATGTGTATGTGTTGTTTGGTGTTTTACAGGTCAGGAACAGTAAAGTGTCTATTGTTTGGTTTGTTACAGTTTAGGAGCAGGAAATAGTCTGTTGTTTGGTGTGTTGCAGGTCAGGATCAGTAAAGTGTCTGTGTTGTTTGGTGTGTTGCAGGTCAGGAACAGTAACGTGTCTGTGTTTGGTGTGTTGCAGGTCAGGAACACTAAAGTGTCTGTTGTTTTGTGTGCTGCAGGTCAGGAAGAGCAAAGTATATGTGATGTTTGGTGTGTTGCAGGTCAGGAACAGTAAAGTGTCTGGGTTGTTTGGTGTGTTGCAGGTCAGGAACACTAAAGTGTCTGTTGTTTGGTGTGATCCAGATACAGTACATTTTAGGTGCTGTTTTTGTGCTGCGGGTTAGGAACTGTAAAGTGTCGGAGTTTGTTGTGTTACAGGTCAGGAAGAGTGAAGTGTCTGTTGTTTTTTGTGCTGCAGGTCAGGAACAATAATGTGTATGTGTTGTTTGGTATTTACAGGTCAGGAACAGGAAAGTGTCTGTTGTTTGGTGTGTTGCAGGTCAGGATCAGTAAAGTGTCTGTGTTTGGTGTGTTGCAGGTCAGGAACACTAAAGTGTCTGTTGTTTGGTGTGATGCATATCATGAAGAGTACATTTTAGGTGCTGTTTTTTGTGTTGCAGTTTAGGAACTGTAAATTGTCTATGTTGTTTTGTGTGTTGCAGGTCAGGAACAGTAGAGTGCCTGCTGTTTTGTGTGCTGCAGTTCAGGAAGAGTAAAGTACAGTGGGGCAAAAAAGTATTTAGTCAGCCACCAATTGTGCAAGTTCTCCCACTTAAAAAGATGAGAGAGGCCTGTAATTTTCATCATAGGTACACTTCAACTATGACAGACAAAATGAGAAGAAAAAAATCCAGAAAAGCACATTGTAGGATTTTTAATGCATTTATTTGCAAATTATGGTGGAAAATAAGTATTTGGTCAATAACAAAAGTTTATCTCAATACTTTGTTATATACCCTTTGTTGGCAATGACAGAGGTCAAACGTTTTCTGTAAGTCTTCACAAGGTTTTCACACACTGTTGCTGGTATTTTGGCCCATTCCCCCATGCAGATCTCCTCTAGAGCAGTGATGTTTTGGGGCTGTTGCTGGGCAACACAGACTTTCAACTCCCTCCAAAGATTTTCTATGGGGTTGAGATCTGGAGACTGGCTAGGCCACTCCAGGACCTTGAAATGCTTCTTACGAAGCCACTCCTTCATTGCCTGGGCGGTGTGTTGTCATGCTGAAAGACCCAGCCACGTTTCATCTTCAATGCCCTTGCTGATGGAAGGAGGTTTTCACTCAAAATCTCGCGATATATGGCCCCATTCATTCTTTCCTTTACACGGATCAGTCATCCTGGTCCCTTTGCAGAAAAACAGCCCCAAAGCATGATGTTTCCACCCCCATGCTTCACAGTAGGTATGGTGTTCTTTGGGTGCAACTCAGCATTCTTTGTCCTCCAAACACGACGAGTTGAGTTTTTACCAAAAAGTTATATTTTGGTTTCATCTGACCATATGACATTCTCCCAATCTTCTTCTGGATCATCCAAATGCTCTCTAGCAAACTTCAGATGGGCCTGGACATGTACTGACACATCTGGCACTGCAGGATTTGAGTCCCTGGCGGGGTGAGATCTTGCGTGGAGCCCCAGATCGAGGGAGATTATCAGTGGTCTTGTATGTCTTCCATTTCCTACTAATTACTCCCACAGTTGATTTCTTCAAACCAAGCTGCTTACCTATTGCAGATTCTACAATTGTGTTTCTGGTGTCCTTTGACAGCTCTTTGGTCTTGGCCATAGTGGAGTTTGGAGTGTGACAGTTTGAGGTTGTGGACATGTGTCTTTTATACTGATAACAAGTGCCATTAATACAGGTAACGAGCCTTTTAAAGAAGAAGTTACAGGTCTGTGAGAGCCAGAAATCTTGCTTGTTTGTAGGTGACCAAATATTTATTTTCCACCATAATTTGCAAATAAATTCATAAAAAATCCTACAATGTGATTTTCTGGATTTTTTTTCTCATCTTGTCTGTCATAGTGGAAGTGTACCTATGATGAAAATTACAGGCCTCTCATCTTTTTAAATGGGAGAACTTGCACAATTGGTGGCTGACTAAATACTTTTTTTGCCCCACTGTATATGTTGTGTTTGGTATGTTACAGGTCAGGAACAGTAAAGTGTCTGTGTTGTTTGGTGTGTTGCAGGTCAGGAACAGTAAAGTGTCTATTGTTAGGTGTGTTGCAGGTCAGGAACAGTAAAGTGTCTATGCTTTTTGGTGTGTTGCAGGTCAGGAACAGTAAGGCCAGTGGCTACTGTCTGGACCAGGGATCAGAGGACGATGACAAAGCCATTCTCTACCCCTGCCACGGGATGTCCTCACAGGTTAGCAGATTTCACTCTCTTTTGTATATATTATATTATATTATGTATATATTATATTTACAAATCATATAAAGACTGTTTACATTTTCGGTTGGTTGAACATGAAGGTACCTTCTTTCTTCACAAAATAATTTAAGCATTATTCTTACAGTAAGCAGTGTATTGCCTTGGTATAACACTTATCTCAATATTGACAGCCAAGCAAAATCTACAAATCACTTTTCATTTTGGGGAAATAAGCTCAGAATTGTGAATATATTTAGAATATAATGAACAAAAATAGAAACGCAACATGTAAAATGTTGATCCCATGTTTCATGAGCTGAAATAAAAGATCCCAGAAATGTTCCATATGCACAATAAGCTTATTTCTGTGGACAAAATTGTTTACATCCTTGTTAGTGAGCATTTTTCCTTGGCCAAGATAATCCATCCACCTGACAGGTGTGGCATATCAAGAAGCTGATTAAAAAGCATGATCATTACACTGGGGACAATATAAGGCCAGTTCTGTCACACAACACAATGCCACAGATGTCTCAAGTTTTGAGGGAGAGTGCAATTGGCATGCTGACTGCAGCAATGCCCACCAGAGCAGTTGCCAGAGAATGTAATGTTAATTGCTTTACCATAAGCTGCTTCCAATGTGGTTTTAGAGTATTTGGCAGTATGTCCAAATGGCCTCACAACTGCAAACCACTTGTAACCATGCCAGCACAGGACCTCTACATCCAGGTTCTTCACCTGCAGGATCATCTGAGACCAACCACCTGGACAGCTGATGATACTGAGAAGTATTTCTGTCTGTAATAAAGCCCTTTGGTGGGGATAAAATAATTCTGATTGGCGGGGCCTGGATGGGCCTGGCTCCCAAGTGAGTGGGCCTATGCCCTCCCAGGACCACCCATGGCTGCACCCTTGCCAGGTTCTTCACCTGCAGCCTCATCTGAGACCAGCCACCTGGACAGCTGATGAAACTGAGGAATATTTCTGTCTGTAATAAATCCCTTTTTTGTGTGGATGAACTCATTCTGATTGGCTGGGCCTGGGTGGGCCTGGCTCCCAAGTGGGAGGGGCCTATGCTCTCCTGGGAACACCCATTTGCTGCACCCCTGCCCAGTCATGTGAAATCGATAGATTAAGGCCTAATAAATAAAAAAAAACATATATTGACTTTGTTCCTTATATGAACTGTAACTCAGTCAAATCGTTGAAATTGTTGAATGTTGGGTTTATAATTTTGTTCAGTAAAATTCATAATTCGATTGATTTTTTTCTTTCCCATTTGTTTATTCTAATATTTTAATCAATGTCCTCCCTGGTAGTTCCATTATAGAATATTCACTAGGTGCTGACCTGTGAGTGTGAGGGCAAAAGGGTCTTTGCAACTATTTTTGTGTGCCTGCAATCATGCAAATATTATTCATGGCTGATTTTTTTCCCCCTCTGGATGCGGAGTGACATGTTTATTATCAGTCGCATGCTGAATATAAAATAGTTGCAGTATTGGCTGGCTCTTTTCCCCTTCCCTCCTCCGGAGAGAGCTCAGTGCGGTCCAGTAAAGCTACACTGAGTCTTTAATCCGACCCTCAGGGGAAATAAACAAATGGAAATGAATGTTATGTCATTGTATCATTAGATTACAAAGCTACTACACAGGATCCAATTCCAATTTTAGAGTCGTTTTGATTTTACTGAACTTTTCCTATTATGTGTAAAAAATGTAATTGTGCGGAATAAATCTTTATTAGTCTCTCTGTTTCCCTCATGCCTCTTGTAAGGAGGTTTAAAACCAAGATGACAATGGCTCAACTTGTCCATTTGGGCTAATCCTGATATAGGGCATGGCAGAGGATGGGGATTCCAGGGCCAGGGTCGCCCCACTCAACCCACCTGGCTCATCCCAGCAGGAATACCTGATTTGTGTGGTGTACATGGAGCAGTGGATGATGTTTGTTGCACTCTGTTTGAACCATTTATGCTAAGAGGCTTTTTAAGACCCCAGCATAGGGATCTGTAGTAGTCAGGGGCTGCGTCCAAATGGCATAGGATGTCATTCTCATACAGAATAGGGTGCCATTGTGGACGCAAGCAGGGTGTTTCACATCACACGCTGGTCTCCTGCTGTTGCTCAACCCCCATGTGTTCTGTCCAATGATTCTGTACTGTATGGTCGGCTTGCCTAGGAGAATATAACACAATAGAGATGGTAGGAGAAAACCCAAAGAAAAACCAACCGGATTTCTTTTTTTTGAGAGCCCATGCTCTTAAAATGGAAAGTATAGTGGCATACTGAATTCTAACTCCCAGGATGCAATTCCTATGGCTTCCACAGGGTGTCAGAAGTCTATGTTCAAGGCTTCAGGCTTGTAACTTCCAAAACAAATAAGAAATATCAGTTTTAGTACAGGGACACAGTCTTGGAAATTCATATATTTGCTCGCAATGAAGACAGAAACGCAAATGCTAAAATCGGTTTCCTATTGAACATACTTATTTTCGTAAGAAATATTATAGTTTGATTACATTTTAGGCTGAGGAGTGAATAGAAATGTATTTTGACTTGGCACCAACTAAACAGACTTTTTGGGATATAATGAAGGATTTTATCTAACAAAACGACACTACATTTTATAGCTGTGACCCTTTGGATGACAAATCAGAGGAAGATTTTCAAAAAGTAAGTGAATATTTAATAGTTATTTGTGAATTTATGAAACCTGTGCCAGTGGAAAAATATGTATGGCACCGTCCTCAAACAATCTCATGGTATGCTTTCGCTATAATGGCTACTGTAAATCAGAAAGTGCAGTTAGATTTAAGAAGAATTTAAGCTTTCAACTGATATAAGAAACTTATGTACCTAAATGTTTAATATCCATAATTTTTATGATTATTTATTTGAATTGCGTGCCCTCCAGTTTCACTGGAAGTTGTCCCACTAGCGGGACCCCTAGCCCTAAGGGGATTTATTAAGGGAAATTTCAACACTTTTCAACCTCATTGTTACGGTTTTCTCTGACGAGGAGGTGTAGCAAGGATCGGACCAAAATGTGGCGTAGTTGGTGTTCATGTTCTTTAATAAAGGAAAAACTCAAACATGAACATAATACAAAACAATAAACGTGTGAAAACCTAAACAGTCTATCTGGTGACAACAAACACAAAGACAGGAACAATCACCCACGAAACACTCAAAGAATATGGCTGCCTAAATATGGTTCCCAATCAGAGACAACGATAAACACCTGCCTCTGATTGAAAACCACTCCAGACAGCCACAGACTTACCTAGAAAACCCTAAGCCACAAACCCAATACCTAACAAAAACCCCAAGACAAAACACACCACATAAATAAACCCATGTCACACCCTGGCCTGACCAAAATAATAAAGAAAACACAGAATACTAAGAGACCAGGGCGTGACACTCATTTCATTATCACCAGCACAATACCAGTGTCAACATATGTGAAAACAGCACATTTCTAAGTTTTGTAGAAAAAAATATTTAAAGTTGAAAGTTCTACTCAATGTAGTGCTGAGCGATTAACTAAAATGTCAGTTACAGTTGAAGTCAGAAGTTTACATAAACCTTAGCCAAATGCATTTAAACTCAGTTTTTGACAATTCTTTACATTTAATCCTAATAAAAATTCCCTGTCTTAGGTCAGTTAGGATCACCACTTTATTTTAAGAATGTGAAATATAGTAGAGTGATAGTAGAGTGATTTATTTCAGCTTTTGTTTCTTTCATCACATTCCCAGTGGGTCAGAAGTTTACATACACTCAATTAGTATTTGTTAGCATTGCCTTTAAATTGTTTAACTTGGGTCAAACGTTTCAGGTAGCCTTCCACAAGCTTCCAACAAGAAGCTGGGTGAATTTTGACCCATTCCTCCTGACAGACATGGTGTAACTGAGTCAGGTTTGTAGGCCTCCTTGCTCGCACATGCTTTTTCAGTTCTGCCCACAAAGTGTCTATAGGATTGAGGTCTGGGCTTTGTGATGGCCCCTCCAATACCTTGACTTTGTTGTCCTTAAGCCATTTTTCCACAACTTTGGAAGTATGCTTGGGGTCATTGTCCATTTGGAAGACCCATTTGCGACCAAGCTTTAACCTGATTGATGTCTTGAGAGGTTGCTTCAATATATCCACATACTTTCCCTATCTCATGATGCCATCTATTTTGTTAAGTGGACCAGACCCTCCTGCAGCAAGCACCCCTACAACATGATGCTGCCACCCCCTTGCTTCACAGTTGGGAAGTTCTTTGGCTTGCAAGCCTCCCCCTTTTTCCTCCAAACATAACGATGGTCATTATAGCCAAACGGTAACATTTTTGTTTCATCAGAACTGAGGACATTTCTCCAAAACGTATGTGCAGTTGCAAACCGTAGTCTGGCTTTTTTATGGCGGTTTTGGAGCAGTGGCTCCTTCCTAGCTGAGTGGCCTTTCACAGGTTATGTCGATATAGGACTTGTTTTACTATGAATATATACTGTAGATACTTTTGTACCTGTTTCCTCCAGCATCTTCACAAGGTCCTTTGCTGTTGTTCTGGGATTGATTTGCACTTTTCGCACCAAAGTACGTTCATCTCTAGGAGACAGAATGCGTCTCCTTCCTGAGCGGTATGACATCTGTGTGGTCTCATGGTGTTTATACTTGCGTACTATTGTTTGTACAGATGAACGTGGTACCTTCAGGCGTTTGGAAATTGCTCCCAAGGATGAACCACACTTGCGTAGGTCAACAATTTTTTCTCTGGGGTCTTGGCTGATTTCTTTTGATTTTCCCATGATGTCAAGCAAAGAGGCACCAAGTTTGAAGGTAGGCCTTAAAATACATCCACAGATACACCTCCAATTGACTCAAATGATGTCAATTAGTCTATCAGAAGCTTCTAAAGCCATGACATAATTTTCCAAGCTGTTTAAAGGCACAGTCAACTTAGTGTTTGCAAACTTCTGACCCACTGGAGTTGTGATACAGTGAATTATAAGTGAAATAACTTTTTGGAGTGGTTAAAAACAAGTTTTAATGACTCCAACCAATGACTCCAAGTGTATGTAAACTAACGACTTTAACTGTATTTTTTATTTATTAAACAACTAATTTACCATTTTCAGTTTAATTGAATTCCATTTGGAATTCTTATGTGAGCGCAATGTGCAGTTTCTCTAGAGATGAATTTAGATCAAGCCCAAACTGTGCGATGTAGTAGGGAGTTGAGAGAAGAGACAGAAGAACGCACAATCTAGAGGGATATAGAGTAGTTGTTTCGTGAGCTATCTATCTGAAAGTACATTATCTAAGTGATTGATAGTTGGTATTCAGCAGTCATAAAAATATATACTATTTACATTGAAAAGCTACTAATGCAGTATAATTGTTCGGAGAGCATAGTCAGCAGCTTTATAGAAATGGGATGATAGGCCTCAAACTAATGTAATTGTACAGTGGAGTACAGTACAGCAATCTCAGAGTGGCACATTGCAGAGCTGTCGCTCCGTGGTAGACCGAGGTGCGGAGGGGGGGATTTCCATAGCAATAAGTCTCACTCTGAAATACTTCCTGCTATACAACAACACACATACATCATATTTACTGTACTGTACCACAGCCTAGTGTTAATGAGCCAATTAGGAAACTCATGATTAGCCTGACCCAAAGAGACTCCCACCCAAACTTTACTGCGCCAAGTAATTGAGCATCAGGCTCTAATGTTTTGAGAACAGGTTGATTGGCTTGGCATAATACTTTCCTTATGGTGGCAAATGATTTGTTATAGTCAGATTTTAATTGCGTTAGGAAATAAAGGCATCCACTCCTTAACACTGTAAACACATTTTAACAGGGATTATAATGCTGGACTGTCTACAGTTCTCATTTCCACTACTGATGAATCCGTTTATCACGCCAGTTGCTACACATTTACACAACCCCTAAACACCAGGATGGAAAGTCAGTTGGAGGACATTTGAAAGAAGAAAAAAGAAGAGTGAAATGAATGAATGACAAATTAAATCACATAATCATTTAAGATGTATTCGTCTTGCTGCCAGGAAGGAATCCATGTTCAAACAGGGTTATAGTGATTAAAACCGTATGGAAAACGGCTACCACTTTGTGATACAGATAGAGCTGTGTCGTTCATGAAATTTTGTCAGACGGTAACTGTCAAGCAAATAACTGCCGGTCTCATGGTAATTGACCATAAATTAACATAAATACGTTTAGCTTCTCCAGGCTTCCACGCATTGCATACAAGCCAGTGATGCAGACCTTTGAAACATCTACATTTGAAAAAGTTGAGTAAATAAATGTAATATAGCCTACACCATCACAATAAATCCATTATTATAGGCAGGTCTAAAGAAACATAATGATATGAAGAAAATGTGGATTATTTCAGAAGAACAGAATAGCATATTCTGCCACAGGGTGTATAAGTTATAAGTTATATAAGTTGTCCTTATGTCAGACCCAGATCTGGCTATGCCATATGGCTGTGGGCTACACTAGTTCATTTAGCAGATAAGATTTGCTTATAATTCCTGGGGCATTATTTTATATTATTATATGGTAAGAAGTAAACAATTGAATGTAGCTGAATAAAATAGAAAGGATATTTTCCCCAAACGATTTCTGAGGGAGTGTGCACATGCAGCTGTTCTTTAACAAAGTGATCATTTGAAACAGGTCCTCCTACATTGCCTTCAGAACGTATTCATACCCCTTGAATTATTCCACATTTTGTTGAGTTACAGCCTGAATTCAAAATGGATTAAATATATTATTTTCTCACCCATCTACACACAACACCCATTATGGCGAAGTGTGTTTCGAAATGTTTGCAAATTTATTGAAAATGAAATACCGAAATATCTAATTTACATAAGTATTCACACCCTGTGGCAATACATGATAGAATCACCTTTGGCGGCGATTACAGCTATGAGTCTTTTCTGAATAAATCTCGAAAAGCTTTGCACACCTGGGTTGTGTCGTGGAAATTTATACTGAGAGAGACTTTGTCATTTCTTCAAACAATCATCTTTATTTAATAGTGATTAATTATTGCAATAACGAAGCTGGTCAACAGCACACTCTGAAGTGCATGTTGCAGAGAGCTTAACCGATAATGAAAAAACAGAGCTCTTATATAGGAGACCTAAAAATGCTTAGTGAGGGCTGGTTCCACCCCTCCTGTGCTGACTTGGGAGCACCACAAGCCACCTTGGGTTCATCTCCTGGTTATCTGCATAGATGTTGTTTTACCCCCAACCTGGCTTAGTTTCCCAGATGCCAGGATGAAGATGAGACAATGAGGGATTGTTCTAAACTCTTCCAGGCTAACTCTGTCTCGGGTCACACACACCACATCTTGTCTATGGAATGCCAGCTGTAGATATTTATCACCAAGTCATTGCCAGCTCAAGCTATTTCTAGCAAAAACCCATTCCCTTGACCATACGCCCAGACTAACTGCAGGTAGCTAGAGTGGAAACCATCCCTTTACAGAAACACAGCATTAATAGAACAGAAATGTCTTCCTATTTGTTAACTATTAATTGTTAGTTGTTAATATCAAACAAATCAGGTAAATGCGTTATTTTTCTCTCACAGTTGTACAATATTTGCACATTATACAACACATGGGTCTAATCCTGGATGCTGATTGGTTAAAACCACATTCCAGCTGGTATCTATTCCACAATTTACAACCAGCTAAAACTATGATGTTGAAATGCCTATTTACTCTGTTCCATCTCACTGACCAATCCACTGTCTCATCAGCCCATGCAGACAATTTATAATCTTGATCTCCACTATAAAAGCATCTAGACATTATCTCCCATTTTTTTTAGACTAGCATTTGGTTGTCAACAGCGGAGATTTGTATAAACCTTACTGTCTGTCTTTCTGACATTTGTACATTGTTTCAGTACTGAAATTCGATCATCAGCTGTCCCATAGTAATGCACATGTCGGGAATTGGGTTGAGACAGACGGGCAGACCGCTTTTCTCAGCCAGTCGAAATCAAGAATCAGCTGGCATAATTTTTATGGATATATACAAACAAATGCCAATAGAAAACATGTCAAACTAAATTAATTGTAGATAATTATCAGTCATTCCAGCTTCAGTTTGAAGTGATTGTGATAGCTGTGTTGTTGGCTAACTTAGCTTCTCTGAACAGTGTCCTGACGAGCACATTTTCTATGTCAGGTGAAATCGCGCATCAGTAGCTCATTGTTATGGATGTATCCAAATAGATGTCACTAGAAAACAGCTTAAACAAATGCAAATGCAGCTACTTTGCTGTTATTCTGGCTGCGCCGTTTGATGTGACTGTAAGTTAGCCGTAGTTGGCTAGCTAGCAAGCAAGGGATCAGAATGTTTCAAACCAATATGGCAATAACACATTTAGAACGAACAACTGGGTCATGTCCATAGATACATAGCAATAACACTTAGTCTCGGGCCTAACAACACCCATGGCAATATATCCACCAATCACCAACTTCTCTGGGATAATCTCCTAATTATTATTTTTAATTTCTTCAATCTCTAACAAGTTGGTTGTTGATCATTTCTAGACAGCCACTTTTAAGCCATAGATTTTCAAGCCGTTTTAAGTCAAAACTGTAACTAGGCCGCACAGGAACATTCAATGTCATCTTGGTAAGCAATTCCAGTGTATATTTGGCCTGTGTTTTAGGTTATTGTCCTACTGAAAGGTGAATTTGTCTCCCAGTGTCTGTTGGAAAGCAGACTGAACCATGTTTTCCTCTAGGATTTTGCCTGTGCTTAGCTCTGTTCTGTTTCCTTTTATCCTAAAAAACCTTTGTCCTTGCTGATGACAAGGATACCCATAAAATTATGCAGCCATCAACCATAATTGAAAAATATGAAGAGTGGTACTCAGTGATGTGTTGTGTTGGATTTGCCCCAAACATAAAACTTTATATTCAGGGCATACTGTAAAGTTATTTTCTTTGCCACATTTTTTGCAGTTTTACTTTAGTGCCTTATTGCAAACAGGAATGCATTTTTAAAAAAAATATTTGTATTCTGTGCAGGCTTCCTTCTTTTCACTGTCATTTAGGTTAGTATTGTGAAGTAACTACAATGTTGTTGATCCATCCTCAGTTTTCTCCTATCACAGCCATGAAACTCTGTAACTGTTTTAAAGTCACCATTGGCCTCATGGTGAAATCCCTGAGCGGTTTCCTTCCTCTGTGGCAACTGAGTTGAGAATGACACCTGTATCTTTGTAGTGACTTGGTGTATTGATACACCATCCAATGTGTAATTAATAACTTTACCATGCTCAAAGGAATCTTCATTGTATGCTTTTTACATTTTTTGACCCATGTACTGTACCAATAGGTGCCCTTCTTTGCTAGCCATTGGAAAACCTCCCTAGCCTTTGTATTTGAAATTCACTGCTCGACTGAGGGACCTTACAGATAATTGTTTGTGTGGTACAGAAATGAGGTAGTCATTTTATTTAGGCTGACAATAACAAATGGGTTAAATATTTCATGTTTTATTAATTTGTAAATATGTCTAAAAACATGTGAAAAAAGTCCAAGGGTGTTCAAACTTTCTGAAGGCACTGTATGCTTAATTTATAACTGTATGAGGGATTTATGCAACTTTAGGATATATTAGAAATCAAAACATGTCGGCTAAGGTTTGAATCATAACTGAAGCTGCATGATGCGAGTCTGATGATGATTTGAAAAAAGTTGCATGAAACTTATCTGCTCTAGTCTACTAATTAGCCTACTAATATAAGTGTGGGAATTTGTTTTATTGAAAATGGCCCACAAAAAAACCATAGCATGCACTCGAATAGTGAATGGAGGAAGAGCTTCCGGTGGTTACAGTTTTTAATATGCCGGGTAGGTTACACCGGTTGTAAAGCGTATTCATGTGCTTACTTTTAACAATTGAACAATAAATATGCGGTATCACAAGAAAACTGGGATCCTCTTTTTAATAGTTGCAAGTCAAAACTGTTTTCACACGTGATTGCACATTGACTGGGTTTATAAAAATACATATTTCTGCACCTGCTGGGCATCATTCACAAGTGATAATATTCTCACCCATCAGAATATTCACAATGTAATCTCGTACTTAATAATAAATGTGTGAAATTAGTTTTGATTTACTGTAGAATGCGCAATTATTATGCAACTGTCAGAACCGGAGCAGGGGGAAAATAGACATGCACTTCAATAACTAATGGAGGACACTTTTCCCGCTGTTCTTTTTCATGCCAGCCAGGTAGGATACTCCGGTTGTAAAGTGAAGCAATATGCTTAATAGGCTATTAGTAGGCCTAGTTTATAGAAAGCTGATGGGATCCTCCTCTTTTTAATAGAGGCCATCAAAACTCTGTTTTCTCACGCAATTGCATAGCATAGGCAGTATACGTTGGGCTCATATGAACACATTTCATTCCATGCATCAACCAGCTATGAGGAGCAGGCTCTCGCTGCTCAACAGGTGATCCTATTCTGCTCAGACTCTTAATGCCAGGGCTCTGATTAAGTTTTTGATTTGATTTTCAACTATTTGCATTGATGTCAGAGTGATTAGAGGGACAAAAGAGTACCAATAGAGTACCAGGCCATTAGCGACTAGCCATTGGCAAGTTTGGTATGCTACTAATGACCATCAGCGGCATCAGAGCGCACTTTTGGAGAAGCCTAGGGGGTCTCAACTGTCAGGTGGAGTTTGACTGGTCATGATTCGTGACTGCCGGTGTGTTGGCAATATGGTCACTTTAACATCCCAAGACACAGAAAAATATGGATAGAGTTTAACTTCAAGGATCGACTTTACTCCTCCAGGATATACATTGTACACTTGTTTTCAGCATGAAAAAGATTTGAAAAGATGGTATTTGAAGTACATTCCCTTGGTATTTCAATAGAAATAGTGAAAAGGCAATTAGCCACAGGACCTTCACCAGACCCAAGGTAGTAAAAGTCTGGACAAGTAAGTGATGAACCTATTCCACATTTTTCATGTGTTCCAAATTGGTGTCTCTTTATGTGCAGCACTCTGCACAAAGAGCACTCTGTCACCTTCAGCCAGAGCTCCAGGACGGCCACTGTCCCCACATGAGCTGGCTTGTATATTGTTTATCCAGCTCTGAGTATATGGTTTAAGGGAGTGGTAACAGAAAGTATCAGCCTGCAGCAGCAGCCATTCATTCAGCTGCAAGGCTCACATAATGTCCATCTAAGCCGGGTCGTCAACAATATGGGTTCAAAAGCATTCCGTTATATTGATCGACCCCGACCTCCTCTTGTTCTGGTTCATACAGTTACCTCCGTAACAACACCCCCTTTTACCTGGATGACTGTGGAACAATGGGGAAGAGCAGAATATTGCGATGTTGGGCTGTATTGAAGACCCACCTATCTTTATCTACTCATTTCTGTGAGAGGATCAGTGTAATGAATAATGGATGCTATTTTTACTGTATCCTTAAGTAACAGATACGACACACAGACACACACACATTCTAGTACTGGATTGAATGACCAGGAATTATGTCTGGTTGAAAAGATCTTTAGCATTAATAAACTGTGCCTCTGTTCTGTATTATCATGTCCTAAGACAGTAACATAGATAATAGACTTAGCAGCATAAATATCTTAAGTCTGCATACAGCTAATGAATTGGCTCACTGAATTAGAGTTGGATGGTGAAAATACTTCCTGGTGCACTACTTACCAATTGTATTTGCAGCATTTACTCAAATGTACAGCATTTTGGATCCATGTTTCTTTTTGTTATAATCAAATTAACTGCCTGATGTTCATCTCTGTTTTTCAGCTTGCCCGTTACTCAACAGAGGGCCTGCTGCAGTTAGGACCCCTAGGGTCAACCACCTTCCTGCCCAATACAAAATGTCTCATTGACGACGGAAGAGGGCGCACGCCCAGCTTGAAAAAATGTGACTCTGTTTCGCGGGTTTCGCAGAGGCTGTGGGATTTTACACAGGTAAAATCAAAACACAAATGGATTCAAATACAATAATTGATCCATGTTTCTGGAAGAGCCTCTAGCTTCTTCAAATGAACTGAGTCATGTATTGCAAAAAAAAATGTATTGCAAAATAAATTGTTCTCTATGAGCTATGTGTTAAATGTTGTTGCTGCTGATAAAGGTCCCTCCATTGTAGAAGAGTATGCCAAATCCCACGTCCATTCAGTGCATTTGCATTCACAACTGTCACATGACCGAGTGTGCCTATATGGAGCGGGTAATAGTAACACTATTGGAACATAATACCTACCATCAGGAATATAGAGAGTGATTTGAGGATACAATGTGTTCTATTTCAATATCAGTGTTTTTGATAGGATCCTTTCGTGTCTTGTTTTGCAGAATGGTCCAATCATCAGCAGGGACACTGGACGGTGCCTGGAGGTGGAGATGTCCAAAGATGCCAACTTTGGCCTTCGACTGGTGGTGCAGAGGTGTTCTGGTCAAAAGTGGGTGATACGGAACTGGATAAAGCATCCGAGGCATTGAGGCAAGACATTACCTCTGAGAAAATTATGTAATTTCAGTCTTGGAAGACAAACCCATGGACAGACAGTCAGAGAGCATTTCATATGAGATAGCTATAGGCCCTGGGACTGATGAGATGAGTTCACAGTGTGTGGATTATTCTATGGACTGTGTGCACTGAGCCCTCCCCTTAGAGCAAAAAGCTTTCAACTGCTGAATCTTCAGAAGAATATGATCAATATACAGTATGTGTTCAGCTGAGCTGGGGGTCAAATGTGGAGACCATACCATAGGCTTACAGCGAGCTATATAGTACTGTTTGAAATACTCTACGTTTCTTACAGAACATACACCTACATGTACAAAATAATAATAAGACACTTGAATGAAACTCCCAATGTGGTTCAACACTGACAATGACAAGAATTGTGATTTTGATATAAAGCCAATCCCAGGAATCTTTGTAGATGAGGTTGGAGCGAGTCATTTTGTTGATTCGACTGAGCAGATCAAAATATGAAATTGCTTATCAGTCGCCATATCAATCTGTCATTACTTCAGGCTGTCATTTGGATAATTGCTTTGGACATTTCACAATCCTGATAAGAGATTTTTTTATATGACTCAAAAAGCTGTTCATCTTCCTGATGAACTTATAAGAATGCAAAGCAACTACTGTTCTCACAAATACAAAAGGATATTATTTTGTATTTTTCTTTTGACTGTATTGCTTGCCACTAATTATCAGAGCAATAGCGTGCCTTTTTACATCCTTATGCTTCATCTGACCAGGGAATGTCAATTCCACAAGCATGTACAAATTATGTTAAAGTCATTAATATATAAACCAATGTAAAGATGTCTAAATAATAGTAATATATTGTAAAATAGAAATTGGTATCAGTCCTCCAAGAAAAGTTAGGATAATAAAATGTTTTAATTAACTGCATTCATTTAAAAAAAATGCTATATTTTAAACCATTGTGTACAGAGCCAGGCAGTGTACATATTGGAACATTTCAGGATTTCTAAAGATTTTCCTTACCCACAATGATGTTCACTGCATGTTACATGGAAGCCAGGGCCTATTTTTTACAGATGTAAAGCCAGATGCGGGTGGTTGTTTGACTTTGACAGTGTAAGCCCACTTACCTGCCTTTGTTGTGTTTCCACTTACAGCCTCCTACTGGATAATGGCCTCGCAACTCTCTAATCGTTAAAACCCACCCACAGAATAACAGGTCTTCACAAAGTACTGAAAACGTTTCAATTTATTACGCTCAGCAAGAAACTCTTTTCCCACTGTATTTTCTGATGCCCGGCCAAAAAGTGAACAACTTTGAAGATAAATAACTCTCTCTAAACCTTTTTTGGTGCCTCTCATATTTTGTCTCTCATTTATTTATACTGAATGGTCAAAATATAGGTGCAAAGGGGATTGTGATTGCTATGACTCATGTGCCCATAACATTTTCTTTACAAAGGGATGATATTTTGAAAGCTGATGAATGTGACTTGCAAGAAATGTCATTGAATGTCATCTAGTGGATTAGCATTAAGCGGTTGAATATGAGACAATAGCTATTGTGCACCTCCTAGCGGAGACCAAAGTGGTTCGTCGGACAGGGTATGCATTACACGTTTCATTCTCGCTCACAGACAGATAGTGTGACAGTGAGTGATGAGCTGGGTGGCAGAGGGGTGGTAGAAAGGGGAGCGGTGTGGGGGTGAGAGGTGCAGGTGGACAAGGACACATAGCTCGCATGGGAAGGAGACCTGGTAGTTTCTCATTGTCATGCTGACAATAGTATTTTTATGCCTGGATCCCAGCCAACAGGGAGAGGTGACTTCATTATTCAGACAGACGAAGGGAGCACTCTCTGACAAATGAAGGGGGAAGGGTGAGTCACACAGAATCTCATAGGACCCATTGCGAAATACAGTAAGTCACACTGCTGTGAGATTCTGTCAGACTTGGTTTGGGAACATTGCAAACTATTGGCCTATAAACTGTGTTGCGTTGTCTGATCACATATATATGTAGGCAGCTTGTTACTGCAATCAGATAATTATTCTACAGAAACATTGATGGCAATTACTGGGACGTACAAGAAAGAGGAGAGCACTGAAGCATATAGTTTAATGAGGTTTCAAAATAAACATAAACCCACTGTAGGCTGTAGATATAGGATACTTTGAAGATATGTAAAATAAAATATCCCATTGGTCTACAATTGAAAGCCCCAAAACATTCATTATAATCCATCTATTATCTATTCTGTTGAATCTTAACTCGTAATTAATTAAGAATAATAGTTCAGTTCAAGAAACACCCTGTGCAAATCCTGACTATTTGTCACAGGTAACTTTATGTTGAATTTGAATAAGTCGCGTCTAATGTATTAATGTTAATGTTTATGAGCTCCCTGAGATAAAATTATGATTTTCCAATATTTATTTTACTGTCTCATTCTGGCCTAACCAAAATGCACATAATTCCGGGCACCAAATCACTAAAAGTAAATACATTAATAAATGGGCAGCACATTAAAACATTTTAGATTTTTGAAATTAATTGAATCCTACCCCTGAAATTTGTGTAATGGGTAAAAAAAATCTGCATAGCTACAGTATTTACATTTGAAGTCGGAAGTTTACATACACTTAGGTTGGAGTCATTAAAACTTGTTTTTCAACCACTCCACAAATTTCTTGTTAACAAACTATAGTTTTGGCAAGTTGGTTAGAACATCTACTTTCTACTCAAGTAATTTTTCCAACAATTGTTTACAGGCAGATTATTTCACTTATAATTCACTGTATCACAATTCCAGTGGGTCGGAAGTTTAAATACACTAAGTTGACTGTGCCTTTAAACAGCTTGGAACATTCCAGAAAATTATGTCATGGCTTTAGAAGCTTATGATAGGCTAATGACATCATTTGAGAGTACCTGTGGATGTATTTCAAGGCCTACCTTCAAACTCAGTGCCTCTTTGCTTGACATCATGGGAAAATCAAAATAAATCAACCAAGACCTCAGAAAAAAAATTGTAGACCTCCACAAGTCTGTTTCATCCTTGGGAGCAATATCCAAACGCCTGAAGGTACCACGTTCATCTGTACAAACAATAGTATGCAAGTATAAACACCATGGGCCCACACAGCCGTCATACCGCTCAGGAAGGAGACGCGTTCTGTCTCCTAGAGATGAACATACTTTGGTGCGAAAAATGTAAATCAATCCCAGAACAACAGCAAAGGACCTTGTGAAGATGCTGGAGGAAACAGGTGCAAAGTATCTATATCTACAGTAAAACTAGTCCTATATCGACATAACCTGAAATGCAAGGAAAAAGCCACTGCTCCAAAACCGCCATAAAAATGCCAGACTACGGTTTGCAACTGCACATGGGGACAAAGATCGTACTTTTTGGAGAAATGTCCTCTGGTCTGATGAAACAAAAATAGAACTGTTTGGCCATAATGACCATCGTTATGTTTGGAGGAAAAAGGGGGAGGCTTGCAAGCCGAAGAACATCATCAAGTTTCCGCCAATATCCAGTCACTTTGCACAGCCATTGAAGAGGAGTGGGACAACATTCCACAGGCCATAATCAACAGCCTGATCAACTCTATGCGAAGGAGAGGAGTCGCGTTGCATGAGGCAAATGGTGATCACACCAGATATCGACTGGTTTTCTGATCCTACATTTTTTTTAAAGGTATCTCTGACCAAGAGATGCATATCTGTATTCCCAGTAATTTGAAATCCATAGATTAGGGCCTAATGAAGTTATATCAATTGACTGATTTCCTTGTATGAACTGTAACTCAGTAAAATCTTAGAAATAGTTGCATGTTGACTTTCGATTTTTGTTCAGAACAGATAGTGATTTTAGGCACTGATAAACAGCATGTACATTGTGCTGTATTTATGATAGTTTGACATCTTGTTGAAGTTGTAAACATGTTCTCAGAAATCAGTCTGGAATGCAGCAACAGATGACTCGATACTGTCTGCACTGCAGTGCACTACTTGTTTTAATGCATTTTTTTACTGGAGAAATATTGCACCAAACACCTTAGCTAGATGTAAAATTGTACAACTAAGACTTCCTTGACCAAAAAAATCTAAATTAATTACAGATTTCTTGATTTATCTAATTCGGACTATTTAGAGGGGGAAATGTTGCCTCCGTGACTCAAGAGGGACAAACAACTATAACTGCCAAGGTACGATATAGCGAACATGACACACCCACATCAAACCATACCCCCAAGACCAAAATCATTTTTTTCTGAACAATCAGCAGAAAAACACATTTGGAAGTGGTGCATTCGGCACCCGTATTATGCTGAGTGCCAAGCAGAGACACAATCAGGTCCCATTTTTGCAGTCTTTGGTATGACTTGACCAAGGATCAAACTCGCAACCTTTCAAACTCAGGCTGGACACTCCAACCACAAGGCCACTGAGTTGGGCAGGCATAAAGATGGAGCCATGTAATTGAATTGTCACAGACAACCCCTGTACTGCATGTCCATTGGCTCTCCTCCAATTCTCTAATAATACAGCTGAATGAAATCAATCTCCCCTAGCACTGATGTGTTAATGCGACATGCATTATTTTATGTGTGCAGAGGGCTAAGTAGAATAAAGTACTGCAGTAGAGTGGACACAGTTGAACAGGTGATCTGTGCTGATCTGTTCAGTGTCTCTTAAACCTTAGCGATGCACTGGACATTTGTGTTTGTGTGTGAGTGCGTATGTGTGTGTTTGTGTGTGCGTGCTTGCATGAATGATTGATTGTCTATTTATTTCCGTCAATGGGAGATACGTTTGCTATTTCAAGTCTAACAAAGTTAATTACATTAGTTTGCAGCACTTTGGTTCACAACGCTCTTCAACTAAAAGTACTCAACAGTCTTTGAGCCAAACGTCCCTTGATTTTTCCTGAAAGTCACTAAAGAATCGTGCTGAAAATACAATATGCCTCTGCAGCCTATCTGATAAAGTACCAGCACTTATCATTGACGGAGGCTGGGCCCTTCAGTGTTCACTTAAAACCAAAGGAAGTGACTTTCGCAGCAAAACAAAAAATAATTGACTTTCCCTACACAAAGAAAAGTGGTGTTACTTTATTTGAAGGGTACCTACAGTATATGAGTACTTCATAACACATTCATAACAGTAGGTAAGTGTTTTATAAATGCTAATGTCAACTGCCAGTTGTTGTCCACTCGGATCCACAGAAAATAATATTGTTGATTGAAAACAACTACAGAAAAGTCAGTTGTTTTCAATAAACAAACAGAACTGCAGATCCCATTCTCACTCAGACCACAGTCTTCAGTGAGCAGTATGTGCTGAAGTTTCCAGAATATGCTTTCGCTGTGGGACCAGACTCCCTTATAAACATTTTAATGTGTCACTCTTACCTCAATTAAGACTTACATTAGCATTGGTGCTGCACTTACTACAACTTGTAGGTTCTCCTCCAATATCCATACCAGCCAGAGCCACATACAAAGTAAAGGTCGTCATAATGGCACCGACAGTTCATATGTAACTTTTAATATGTTCTCAGCACAAAATGTCAAAGCAGATGACTATGGTAATTTTTTTATTTAACTCGGCAAGTCAGTTTAGAACAAATTCTTATTTACAATGAAGGCCTAGACCAGCCAAACCCGGACGACGCTGTGCCAATTGCGCGCTGCCCGATGGGACTCCCAATCACAGCCAGTTGTAATACAGCCTGGATTCAAACCAGGGTGAGATGCAGTGCCTTAGACCGCTGCCCCACTCAGGAACAAGGTACACTGAAGGTACACTGAACAAAAGAGCTGAAATAAAAGATAAGAGACATTCTCCAGACGCACAAAAACCTTATTTCTCTCTACTTTTGTGCACAAATTGGTTTACATCCCTGTTAGTGAGCATTTATCATTTGCCAAGATAATGCATCCACCTGACAGGTGTGGCATATCAAGAAGCTGATTAAACAGCATGATCATTACACAGTAGTGGAGACAATAAAAGGACACTAAAATGTGCAGTTTTGTCACACAACACAATGCCACAGATGTCTTAAGTTTAGAGGGAGCGTGCAGTTAGCATGCTG
The DNA here is from genome assembly GCF_057628025.1 of Oncorhynchus mykiss. Classification (NCBI taxonomy): domain Eukaryota; kingdom Metazoa; phylum Chordata; class Actinopteri; order Salmoniformes; family Salmonidae; genus Oncorhynchus; species Oncorhynchus mykiss. The sequence continues at coordinate 34,783,696 of NC_143027.1, read as the reverse complement.
CCCCATGGTGGCAGTGGAGTTATGGTATGGGCAGACATATGCTACGAACAACGAAAAAAAATGCATTTGATCAATGGACATTTTTAGGCACAAAGATACTGTGACAAGATCCTGAGGCTTATTGTCGTACCATTCATCCTCTGCCATCACCTCATGTTTCAGCATGATAATGCATGGCCCCATGTCGCAAGGATCTGTTCACAATTCCTGGAAGCTGAAAATGTCCCAGTTCTTCCATGGCCTGCATACTCACCAGACATGTCACCCATTGAGCATGTTTGGGGTGCTCTGGATCGACGTGTACAACAAAGTGTTCAAGTTCCTGCCAATATCCAGCAACTTCGAACACACCAATTGCAGAGGAGTGGGACAACATTCCAGAGGTCACAATAAACAGCCTGATCAACTCTTTGTGAAGGAGATGTGTCGCGCTGCATGAGGAAAATGGTGGTTACACCAGATACCGGCTTGTTTTTGGATCCATGCCCCTACCTTTTTGTTGTTGTTGGCATCTGTGACCAATAGATGAATATAATATAATCTCAGGAAAAAATAGAAACGTCCACTTTTCAGGACCCTGTCTTTAAAATATAATTCGTAAAAATCTAAATAACTTCACAGATCTTCATTGTAAAGGGTTTAAACACTGTTTCCCATGATTATTCAATGAACCATAAACAATTAATGAACATGCACCTGTGGAACGGTCGTTAAGACACTAACAGCTTACAGACGGTAGGCAATTAAGGTCACAGTTATGAAAACTTAGGTCACTAAAGAGGCCTTTCTACTGACTCTGAAAAACACCAAAAGAAAGATGCCCAGGGTACCTGCTCATCTGCATGAACGTGCCTTAGGCATGCTGCAAGGACGCATGAGGACTGCAGATGTGGCCAGGGCAATAAATTGCAATGTCTGTACTGTGAGATGCCTAAGACTGCTCTACAGGGAGACAGGACGGACAGCTGATCGTCCTCGCAATGACAGACAACACATGCACAGGATCGGTACATCCAAACATCACACCTGCGGGACAGGTACTAGGATGGCAACAACAACTGCCCGAGTTACACCAGGAACACACAATCTTTCCATCAGTGCTCAGACTGTCCGCAATAGGCTGAGAGAGGCTGGACTGAGAGCTTGTAGGCCTGTTGTTAGGCAGGATCTCACCGGACATCACCGGCAACAACCTCGCCTATGGGCACAAACCCACCGTCGCTGGACCAGACAGGACTGGTAAAAAGTGCTCTTCACTGACGAGTCATGGTTTTGTATCACCAGGGGTGATGGTCGGATTTGCGTTTATCGTCGAAGGAATGAGTGCCTGTACTCTGGAGTGGGATTGATTTGGAGGTGGAGGGTCCATCATGGTCTGGGGCGGTGTGTCACAGCATCATCGCACTGAGCTTGTTGTCATTGCAAGCAATCTCAACGTTGTGCGTTACAGGGAAGACATCCTCCTCCCTCATGTGGTACCCTTCCTGCGGTACCCTTCCTGCTGGCTCACCTTGACATGACCCTCCAGCATGTCAATGCCACCAGCCATACTGCTTGTTCTGTGCGTGATTTCCTGCAAGACAGGAATGTCAGTGTTTTGCCATGGCCAGCGACGAGGCCAGATCTCAATCCCATTGAGCACGTCTGGGACCTATTGCATCGGAACGTCAGGGCTTGGGCCATTCCCCCCAGAAATGTCTGGGAACTTGCAGGTGCCTTGGTGGAAGAGTGGGGTAACATCTCACAGCAAGAACTGGCAAATCTGGTGCAGTCCATGAGGAGGAGATGCACTGCCATTGGACGTTGTGTTTGGTGGATGCCAGGAGAACGCTGCCTTCCCGAATGCATAGTGCCAACTGTAAAGTTTGGTGGAGGAGGAATAATGGTCGTGGTTCGGGCTAGGCCTCTTCGGTCCAGTGAAGGGAAATCTTAACGCTACATTATACAATGACATTCTAGACGACTCTGTGCTTCCAACTTTGTGGCAACAGTTTGGGAAAGGCCCTTTCCTGTTTCAGCATGACAGTGCCCCTGTGCCCAAAACAAGGTCCATACAGAAATGGTTTATTGAGATCGGTGTGGAAAAACTTGACTGGCCTGCACAGAGCCCTGACCTCAACCCCATTGAACATCTTTGGGATGAATTGGAATGCCGACTGCGTGCCAGGCCTAATCGCCCAACATCAGTGCCCGACCTCACTAATGCTCTTGTGGCTGAATGGAAGCAAGTCCCTGCAGCAATGTTCCAACATCTAGTGGAAAGCCTTCACAGAAGAGTGGAGGCTGTTATAGCAGCAAAGGGGGGACCAACTCCATGTTAATGGCAATGCTTTTGGAAGGAGATGTTAGATGAGCAGGTGTCCACATACTTTTGGTAATGTGGTGTATGATTTTACAGGGATAGATACAGAAAGCAGAGCAGACAAAGCTCCTTGTCTTAAGAGCAAATGTCAATCCACTCCAGGACACTCTAAGCTTTGTTTAAATGTCAGTCAGAGATTAGGCTGGCATGGTTCCCTAACCAAATTAGGGAACCAGTTTCAACAGATGTGGCTCATATTAGGATGAGGAGGGAGCAGACTTTGATTTGTATAGTTTTTCTGAAAATGAAACATTTCTTGTTTTCTCAAAACATTTCTGAACAACTATTGTTTGAATGTCTTTGTAAAATAAATTGACTGCTTCTTGGCTCTACTAAAGACATATTCACTACCTGGATTTGGGCATAATCTTAGAATATTTCCCCGAACACAAGCCTTTATTCTATTGTACAGTGGCTTTCAAACTGGTATCATGCTGCCAATGAATATTAGCTATAAAACCAAGGACATTAATTTTAAGTCAGTGACTCATTTCTTTTCCTATATTATTGTTATTGTCATAGTGTCAATTTGACCAAGGGTGCCACTTATAGTCTATTTTCATCTGCAATACTGATACCCGCTTTGACTTGAGGCCACAATGTACTCTCCACGGCCATGTGAATGAAAATTATTCTCGCTATATCTCATTCAATAATCAACCATGTCTGTTCAAATCTATGCTTAACCCCTCACCCTTGATTTCGTTTGTAGAAGGGAAATTTGCACAGCACACATAAGTGACAAGGTCAGCAATTATACATACTCCTGTCTCTGTAATGACATGAGTCCACAGACATTTTCAAAGAGAACAAGGAGTTCCACTTTAGTGTGGAAGGAATTATAGCCTTCTACTACTAGGGCTAGTATCCTCAAGGTCTTTCCTGGGGAGAGGGAGGGAGGGAGTTTTTCTTGCTCTTAGATTACCTCTGTAATCGGCCCTATGAGAAGTGTGATGTGATAAAATACATTACCCGCAGCTTCTCTCGGATGGAAAATCAACATTTAATCACCATTTCTGTGCTGCACCAGGAAGATGATTATCATTAGGGGAAAGTAGCCCATTGTTTAAAAAGGGACTATGTGGACTAATGCATACCAATGTATTTTACTCAGGAAACCAATGTATTTTACTCAGGAAACCAATGTATTTTACTCAGGAAGCACACATGTAATTGGGAGGATGTAATAACACAAAACACTGTCTGTCCCTATAATCAAAACAGATTTTGCAGGTGTAACATTACCCATGTAATTTATTTTTGTCTGAACAGTGTCTACAAAAAGGTAAGAAATTATTAGCCCAATCAAATCATCAGCAAGCCATATGTGATGATGTGGAAATAACTTGTCATCTATCATTGACATGTAGATGTTGTTGTGCTGAATGTCTCACTCATGGAACTCATCATTTCAGTTACAGTTATTTTCAAATGTGCCCTATGTTGGAGCCTATGAACAGCATGCTATCCCTTCGCTATAAGCTGTCCCATAATTGAAAAATGGCACTGTTTATCCTTGTTCACCTTGTGTCCACTCTAGCAGCAATGTCATATCGCTGTAATCTGAAATGACACATGTCGTATTTTGCTTTTACATAATAACAATGCATTATTATTGGAAGGAGCCTGCTTCCTGCAGTACATTTCCTTGTCTCCTCATTTGAAAAGGGCAAATCTAAGTTTGGAAGAGAAATAATGCAATATTAATGATATTGTGGCATGCCACTGTCCTGGTTTACATTTAATGAAAATTTCACCAATCTCAGACAATATTGCACAACCTTTCTTTGTTCTCTCATTCTTAGATTAAGAGGCAATGGGTGTGTACCAAATGGCAAGCTATTACCTATTTAGTTACTTTTGACCAGAACCCTATGAACCTATGGGCCCTGGTCAAAAGTAGTGCACTATACAGCATACGCAATAATAGGGTGCCATTTGGGATGCAATCAATGTATTCCAGTTCCACTCAGAGTGTAAAACGGCACATCGATTCAGATCAGAGTATATTTTACAGGTTGGTCTGTGATTTCTCTGCCTTCCTCTCTTTTCCATCTTGCCAAATACCTCTCAATAACATGCAAGCTGCTGTGTCTATATTGTGAGATGGGACGTAATTTATTTAGGCATTTCCCAAACTAAACTTTAAGTCTCCTTGACTTAAAGGCCCAGTGCATTCAAAAATTTATTTTTTCTAGGTTTTATATATATTTCCACACCATGAGGTTGGAATAATACTGTGAAATTGTGATAATTGTGATAAATGCCCTTTTAGCTGTAAGAACTGTTTGAAAAGACCGCCTGAGATTTCAGCCTGTTTTAGTGGGATGGAATTTTGGCCTGCATGGTCACATCACCAAGAGGTACATTAGGTAATAGACCAATAAGAAAGAGAGTTCCAATCCTCTGCCAATAACTGCTAATTTTCAGTTTTCCCCTTCTCCACTCAGACCACTCCCAGACAGTCTTAGCAAAATTCTTGCTTGAGAAATTGCTCTTTGTTTCTATTTGACCATTTTCAATGAAAACAATCACTTTAAGGTACTTAATTGTTACCCAGAAATGATTTGATATTGCAATCAGACCATCTGCATTGGACCCAATTTTCTTATAGTTGTTTTCTGTTTATAGTTTCTACTGTTAGGTGCTGGTACTGTTTTCCCCCTGCCTGAATGATTAAAATCACCATGCATTTCCCTTCATTAATAGAAGGATGTAGCAGGGCTTATTCTGACTTCACATCAGGGCTAGGAGTCTAACTAGTCCCCAAGAACAATTCATCAAAACTATGCCATGTAGTAAATCCAATATTTTTAAAACTAATTGTATGCACTGGGGCTGGTAATTAATTGTGTTTTGCCAGAGGAGTGTGTACAACAACAGTGTTTTAATTTGGGATACTCAGGAACGGTCATTAATCTTTCCAGCGTATTGTATATCTAGAGTACCTTGTTGTTTTTTATTCACTCCCCCCTGTATATGCCACATACAGGTTTTTAAGGGAAAATAAACAGGCCATCTTATCCCCAGTGCATCATTCAGAACATCGGAGCTTGTGAATTATGAAAGAGGCGGTATAGCTGCAGTCAATTTAACCCTACAGTATGCGTGGTGAGTAACTAGGACAGTGCAATGATTCTGAAACATAAGTTCTATGAAATAATATGGTAACCAACAACCAGATTCAACTTGAGTACAAGTAAATAAGGTCCGGTTATTCTCCATGTCATACTGATAAACATTACTCAGAGTCAGTCCTTTTAAGTTACAAAGAGACAATAGCAGTCTTACCAGCTCTGTTTCACAGTGTTTGATCCACAGTCGTTCTGAGACAGTTTGGGGACCCCCAGGGTCTGAAAGGAGTAAGTGTTGTTGTGATGCCTGGGAGATAGAACATCAGCCACGGTCTCTCAGATCAGATCTGAGGGATCCCTCCTGCGTGCCTTGCCAGGCAGTCAAACAGCCAGAAAGCACAATGTGTGCAGGGTGTTAGAAAATACAGGGGAATTTCACTGCTACTTCTCACAGGGGAGCTCTTTACTCCAATGACCAATGATGACGAGACCAAGACACTTTGCTCTTTGGAGGGTATGTGTGACTTTGTTTTTTGTTTTTTGTGTGTGACTTTGTGGGAGATTGAATAGCCATTATCAGACTTATTCCAGTGATTGAACTTCACCGACAGTACACCCACAATACAAATGCCCAAACAATACAAAAGGGAACAAAACAAAAACAAAATTACATTTGAATCCATTTCCGTATTCTAAAAATAAAAAATCTAAAACAGGTTAAGCATCCCTCCAATGTCATGGTTGAGCAATAATTCTCACAAGATTGCTTCTACCGTCTGATAACACATTGGAAATGTCTTTCATTACATGGCAAGGAAAATAAATCGTCCATAAAAAGCATGTAAGCCACTGTGTTATGACATAGAAACGTATTTGCCTCCGTATTTCTATCATAACAAGTAAATGTTTGTCCGGCATCAAAAGCGAAAACCAGATTCCCTGTCTCGATTGACATTTATTGTACAGTATGTGTGTGTATCCTCTCTACCACACCTCATTTCTATGTCTCTTACAGGTACCGTAGGAATGAATAGGGCCAGTATATGGATGTGTATATATAACGTCATTACATTATCTTGACAGTAGAAACATTTGCAAACCTTGGGCTACTCTTCACTCTCAATTTCAAGGAACATGGAGGATGCATTTAGTCTGGTGCAGGAAATGAAGAGGAGGAGGAGGAGGAGGAGGAAGAGGAGAGGATGAATGGATGAAGATAAGCTGACACCGCTGCAGGGCTCCTATCCCTGGCTGTCAGGGTAGATTCCACTCTATTCTCCCAGTCTCAATGCAAAAGAAAAGCACAAGAGGTCAAACTTAGCTCTGGCAATCAACTGGAAACCCTCTCTGTATTGACACAATATAAGACAAATCCTCAGTTACCGTATATTATATTACATATTACTGACAACAGAACAAAATGATAATTCTTAAAGTTTTTGGTTACATTACGTTTCAATCTGGGGAATCTTGCTTAAAACATAGAAAGATTTGTTGATGAAGTTCAGAGAAAACTGTTCAATTTTCCATTTCCTGCCTGATATTTAAAAAAAAGTTGCAACTTTTGATGTCTAAATGAATCTATAAATTATGTGAATAAAAACATTAAGAATGTAATGCATCTATAGATGATTGTGTGATCTTCATAATGAAGACATGGCTGGTTGCGCCCATCGGCTTGTTCATTATATCACACTGATACGGTCACTTACTCCTTCCTCTCTGTGGTCTTAAACCCTTCATTGGAAAACTGATCATGATTTTTTTTCCTGTGGTTTTCGAGAAAGTATTTTTATTGGAAACAATACCTGGTAATTGTATGTACTGTAAAATAAAGCACAACCATTTGAATTTCTGGCATTACCACAGTGCCACCTCAATCAATCAATCAATCAATCAGATGTATTTATAAAGCCCTTTTTACATCAGGTTACCTGCAGCATGGAGAGAGAGTGCACCACCCACTCCATGAAACTTCCATGGGGATTTAGGGGTCTACTTTTTTCTTCCATGTGCTAGCGGAGTAAATAGATCCCTTTATTAAAAACCATACAGTTGATGGCCAAGGTGCACTCCACTCAAAAGGAGCACGAGTAGCATTCACAGGCTGACAGCTAAGAGCTGCTTGTTGGAGAAGTGAGCAGTTGTGATGTGAAGGGAGTTTGGGTTTAGTTAGGCAGCATAGGGTTTTGAATAATTCCTACACCCTATACTGTAATACTTCAAGACCTGGTATTCATACATAAACCTTCAACATGTTATACATCCAAGTAAGAGTGTGAGAAAACAACCCACTGGGCACACACTGGTTGAACCAATGTGGAATCGACGTTGATTTGACGTCTGTGCCTAGAAGGAAATGCATTTATGAGCACACAGTGCTATTTCATCCTTCAACTTTTTCCATGAAGAATTGAATAGGGTGACCTTTTCAAACAATTACTGTACTGTACTGTTTGTAAATTGGATCAGGAAGCATAGGTGACAAGTTGATTTAAAGGCGTACCGTCCTCATGTAGTGTTGGCATTGGAAGGCTGTGTGGACTGGACTGGGCTGAGGGAGGAGAAGATGTGGTTGCTACATGCTGGCTGCTTTGGTTGTATATCAACACTCTGCAATGTCCTTCACAAGCCTATAGGCTCCGCTATTATAGAGTTGCACACTTTTTTTATGGAGGATGATATAAAACTTAGCCTTTCTAACTAATCTGCATATCATAGGCTACTTTGATGAATACACAGACTTTGATGAATACACAGACTAAAATATATACAAACAGATAAAGTACACAGGAAACATCCCAAAGTCAAATGCCAGTTGAACCACCAATTTACTTGGCCACACTTGATCTAACTGAACCCATTCCTATACATACCCCAGAAAAATGATTTATGGTACAGGTGGACCACTGGGGAGAGTTTTCTTACTTCGAGGAGATCTGAGTAGTCAAACATTTCTCTGAAAAAACACTATAGGAGAGAGATCCATACCTGGTGGAAGGAGCAATGGGCCTTGCTGGCACTGCCTGCTTAAGCAGAGGGAGAAAAAGGAGCTAATTGAGCTGCCCGCTGTTGTGCCACAGGACACATGAAACACTGATGGACCTGATAGACTGGTGAGAGCACCAGAGGGGTTTGGGCGAGTGAAGGACAAGAGCTGACAGAGCTCTCACTCTGGGAGGGGGGAGGGATATAAATCCAGCCGGAACACAGTCTGTATAGGGTATGACATATCTCTCAGAAAGGGCTTATGAGAGGATACTCAGTGGAGAGGGGGAGATTGGTTTTAAGGACAAGCCCATGGTGTGTGGCCACAATAAGGTTTGTGTCAGCAGTAACCAGTAAGGTTACTACTGCTCAAACATAATGTGGTCTTGACTGATATTGTTTGGTGTAATTGTTGTGTATTGCTAAATTGTACATTTATACATTTTCCAATGCTTTCTTTGTAATCTTTCAATTTCAATGTAAATATATCCCCATTCATACTTCCCTCAGCACAGTATTTTAAAAACGTAAATTGAAACCATATCTCACACAAAAACTTTAAGATCAGGCATTGATTTTCCTTGGTGTCAGTAATAAAAACATTTCAATAATTCCCTGATGCGTCAGAACCAACCAGGAGAAGCTCAAAGAACACAAAGATTACTGCCATTAAAGTGCAACTGAAGGCAATAAACAACTTCTCTGACAGAAAATGGCCTTTTAGTCAGAAACACTTATTCTAGTGTCGAAATTGACAACAAAGTGTAAATAGGATAATTTTTGTCATAAATTCTTGTCCAAAACTGAGTTTTGTGAGAATGTCATGACTTTGAGGGTTGGGATTTGATTTCGACAATGCCCAATTGCCCACTAACATGGGATACACAGCTGCAGTGATTGCCTCTATCCAATCCTATCGCAGAACACACAGCCAGTGAGACAGACTGCCCAGCAGCACATAAGGCAACACGTCACACATTTTTTAAATTGAGAAACACAGCACCAACCACCTTAGATAGATATAAACTTGTATGACTAAAACCTCCTCAGCAGAGCTAATTACAGATGTCTATTTTGTGGAAGTGATACTGGCTTTGTTCCTATGGTGTCTCATGGGGGACAAACATCAGTAACTGCCTAATTGAACCACACCCCCAAGATCACATTTTTTCTTAAGGGGCTAGGGGTCCCACTAGCGGGACAACTTCCGGTGAAACTGGAGGGTGTGCAATTCAAATAAATAATCATAAATAATATGGATTTTAAACCTTTATGCACATATAAGTGTCTTCTATCGGCTGAAATTTTTAATTCTTGTTAATCTAACGGCACTGTCCGACTTACAGTAGCTATTACAGCGAAAACATGCCATGCGATTGTTTGAGGACGGTGCCCCACATCAAAATATTTTTCCACAGGCACAGGTTTCATACATTCACAAATAACGATTAAATATTCACTTACTTTTTGAAAATATTCCTCTGATTTGTCATCCAAAGGGTCCCAGCTATAACGTGTAGTGTCGTTTTGTTAGATATAATCCTTCTTTATATCCCAAAAAGTCCATTTAATTGGCGCCATGGATTTGAGAAATACACTCGTTCAACATACAGAGAAAGGAATCTGAAAATCTACCTCTAAACTTTGTTTCAACAAGTTAAAATGCGTTTCGATTTACTCCTCAGATACCCTAAAATGTAATCAAACTATAATATTTCTTACGGAAAGAAGTATGTTCAATAGGAAACCGATTTTAGCAGGTGCGTAATTTCTTCAGTGCGCACAAATTTCCAAGACTGTGTCCTTCTGCTAAAACGGATATTTCTAATTCGTTTTGGAAGTTACAAGCCTGAAGCGATGAACATAGACTGCAGAGACCCTGTGGAAGCCATATGAATTGCATCCATGGAGCAAATGTTCAATATGACCTTTTACTTGCCTTTCTAAGAGGATGGTCTCTCTCCCCAAAAAATTCTGGTTGGTTTTTCTTTGGATTTCCACTTACCACATCTATTGTGTTATATTCTCCTACATTATTTTAACATTTCTCCAAACGTCAAAGTGTTTTCTTTCTAATGGTACCAGTTATATGCATATCCTGGCTTCAGGGCCTGAGCAACAGGCAGTTTACTTTGGGCACGTCATTCAGACAGAAAGTGGAGAAAAAAGGGGCCTAGCCTTAAGAAGTTTAATGAGCAACAGAGAAACACATACGGAATCGGTGCATTCATTTGCTCTTTACAGGGTTTCTGATCCAAAATAAAAAGGGAGTAATGTTATTTGGCAGCAGTTTTAATCAGCCAAAGTAAATGTTTTCTGTGGAATCCTCAGGGAAATCGAGGCAGTGACAGGGAGTTGCTGCCTTCTATGAGCCGGTGTTGTGCTGTGTGTGAGGGACACAAAGCCCTTTACATGATGGAATCTCTCCTAGAGAACAGATAGGCCTCTACTTTAGGCCATCCCATCATCTGTCTCTCCAAATGAAATATAATGGAGAAAATGGCCATTGGGTGATGGAGATTGATTCAAAAGGAACATGAGTGGTAATCAATAAGGTTCGCTGCAAGTCATCCCACCTGCTGGTTATAGGCTACTTTCCGCAAAGTTGGGCGACACCAAGCCGTCTGCTGCCGTGTAATTTATGATGAAGGTGTCACTCTTAGACTGATACTCTATGGATGAGAGGTTCTACACCATAATGAAAATAACAGCTTTTTGTCCTCAGAAAAAGTTGCTAGCTCTATGCAATAACGTCTCACTCCAAGATGATAGATTGATCCAACATATCGCATGAAAAGTTGGTTTCAAGTGAAGAATAGTAAGTGATTTTGAAGGGCAGATGAGACTGAACTATGGTGCTTTAATTCGTATGTAGATCCTACAGATCTTTGCCTCATAAACAATGCAGTGAAATTAAACTATACCATATAACTATAGTTAAAAAAAATATTGAAATGAGTTCTACATTATTAGTCTGAATCTACTTTCATGGTACATATTTAACCGGTCACGATAAGAGAAGTGAGATCATTTGTGAGTTCAAACTCCATGGGAAACTGAGGCTTTGTATCAAAGGCTTTTATTCACTTTTAAATACAGCACGGAACAGAAGGGGACAATTCGGTCAACATGGATTTCTTAAAAAGGTAACCAAGGCAACTGAAATCTCCACACTCAGCATCCCCAGAATATGATAGTCAATAATAAATATGTGACAGGTCATAGCTCAAGTGGAGGGCAGTGATGGGTAAACACATATTTCTACATGACTCACATTGCATGCATACAAATACTGTACCTATGGTAATCAATAAACATTCAAAGTAATCTTAAAATTCTCCATGCGTGTACACAACACAAACACAAACCCCCTGGCCTGGACCACACTCATGAAAAATAAAAATACCACAAAAAGGTGAAAAAAACAAGCTTTTATGGGGACACACAAAATCACTTCCTTCCATTGATATGCGATATGTGGGCCGCTGTGATAGAGAGAGAGAGAGAGAGAGAGAGAGAGAGAGAGAGAGAGAGAGAGAGAGAGAGAGAGAGAGAATCATGCAGGGTAAAAACAGATGAATGCTCCTCCAACCATCGGGATGTTATTTGCTGACATGGGCTTGTGCTGCCAGCCACTGTCACTGACAGTCTTCACTTTAGCTGACTGCGTTACACAGTCAGCTCCACTTAATCTGCACACTGAATGCATTCCCTTTATTTATTAATTCATTTCCATGTGGCGACAACTGTCACTTTGATGAATGGGAACTTGAACTGGCCAATTGTTTTCACTTCGCAGACAAGTCTTCCATGCTTTGAACTTAAACGTTCTTTCTTGTAGGATCGCTGTGCTCCCCTTCACCCCCCCCCCCCTCCCTTCACCCTCCCTCCACTCCCACCGACTTCCTCAGAGCCCCCTGAGGAATCAGCATTGTACGGTTCTATCCAGGCTCAGTGACCTGAAATGCGTCATGCCAGGTAGTTATTATTGAGTCAGCTCTGGCTCATCTGGTGAGGGTTTACAATGTAACAATGGTGGATGTTTAGAGCGACTGGTGGTGTGGAGTCCTTGGGATGTTGAGACCACAACACGGCACTATACAACACAGTACAGTATGGTACAACATACTGTACAATTGGTACACATATAGAACATCTATGGGCATTGTATGCTTCACAGAAACACTTCGCGAAACACTACATTAACCAGGACATTCTGGCATAGGCTCGTGCTTTCCTGTTGGGGTTTGTTTGGTTAGTTGGAGGTTACTGGCTTGGACATAAGGTCATGTGCAGTAGGGCATAAAAAACAAGGCAAGCAGAGGTCAAGTCAATACATGCTAAAGACCTACAGTACAGCCATCAATGGCTGTAGTGTAGAAATAGAGTTCATGGGCCGACGATAGAAGTTGATTAATGTCACATTTAATCAGAGTGTAAATCTGTTTCACCTCTATATGCTGTAAATCTGTCCACAGTCACCTCTGGTCATGTCTTTGTCAGTTATTGGTATGCAGACACACTGTGAGACATCATAATAGATAGGATTATTAGCTGTTTATGATTAGCGACGACCTAGAATTAGCTTGATTTAATCAGAGGTTATTGTTACTGGTGATTTTAATACAGACATGCTCAAAAGAAAAATGCTTATTTTAAAGCTTTTTTGTAATCTGCTTACTTTACACCAGCTGTCCTTCTACCTAAATCATCATTGACCTCATGTTGGTGTCAGAGAGATCAAGGATATCAAAGAGTGGGGTTGTAAACTATGGGCTCAGTGATCGTTCCATCATTTTCTGTAATAGGAAGGTTCAGAAAACGGTTTTATTTGTCATAACTCAATAAAAAGTTGGTATATGAAGAACTATAGTGCAGATGTTTTTGTTAATTGTTTGAGCAAATTGGACTGGTCACTGTATTGAAATGCAATAAAGTGGAAAATGCCTGGGGCAATTTTAAATAATTGTTTTTAGATGCTGTTGACAAGCTGGCTTCAGAATTTTGGGGGGGAATTAAGCAAAGAACAGAACCATGGATAAACGATAACATTTAAAAAGCAATTAAGCTAAGAAATTAACACTTTCTGGAGTTCAGGATATCCAGGGCACATTATGTTTTTATAAACTACAAGAAACTAAGAAACGAGGCTAACTGGATGATAGAGAAGGCCAATAAAGAGTATTTTAATAACAAAATGTTTGAGAACAGGAACAATCCAAATAAACTATGGAAGTTTCTGAAGCTGTTAGGTTACAGTAACAGATCAAAGACTAAAGATCGAAATCTTACACTGGACATAAGAGGAAAGGTTACATCAGGCAAGACCATGGTTGCAGACACTCTGAATAGCTACTTTACAACTATAGCTAATACATTAGTTACATGGTCAATCAGGTTGTTATGGGAAGAGTCAAGTTGTCATGTACTGTCATGTTGTGTCTTGTCTCTGTCCTTTCCCTTCACCCTGTCTCCCTCTGCTGGTCGTTGTTAGGTTACCTTTTCTCCCCCAATTTCCACCAGCTGTGCCTTGTCTCCTCCTAACCACCTCGTCACCCCGTTTCCCACCTGTTCCCTTTTTCCCTCTGATTAGGTCCCTATATCTCTCTCTGTTTTTGTTCCTGTCCTTGTCGGATTCTTGTTTGTTGTGTTTCATGCCTGAACCAGACTGTCGTCATGTTTGCTGTAACCTTGTCTTGTCCTGTCGGAATCTGCCGGTCCGTCTGAGCCTACCTATGTTTGGTAATTAAAGAAGCCCTGTTTAAGTTAATTCGCTTTTGGGTCCTCATTCACGCACCGTAACAGAAGAATCCGACCAAGAATGGACCCAGCGACTTCGGATCCTCTCCACTCAGCCGTCGGGATCCAGGGAGCGATGCTAGGCAGACACGAGCAGGAAGTGTCTGCTGCTCGACATGCCGTTGAGACCCTGGCCACCCAAGTCTCCAACCTCACAGAACAGGTTCACCATCTCCGCCTCGATCCACCGGCCACTTCCAGGGCTTTCGAATCTCCGGAGCCCAGAATCAATAACCCGCCGTGTTACTCTGGGGAGCCCACTGAATGCCGCTCGTTCCTCACCCAGTGTGATATTGTGTTTTCTCTCCAGCCCAACACTTACTCCAGGAGCACTGCTCGTGTCGCCTACGTCATATCTCTCCTTATTGGACGGGCTCGTGAGTGGGGCACGGCAATCTGGGAGGCAAGGGCTGAGTGTACTAACCAGTATCAGGACTTTAAGGAGGAGATGATACGGGTTTTTGATCGATCTGTTTTTGGGGAGGAGGCTTCCAGGGCCCTGTCTTCCCTATGTCAAGGCAATCGATCCATAACAGACTACTCTATTGAGTTTCGCACTCTTGCTGTCTCCAGTGGCTGGAACGAGCCGGCCTTGCTCGCTCGTCTTCTGGAGGGTCTCCGCGCAGAGGTAAAGGATGAGATTCTCTCCCGGGAGGTTCCTTCCAGCGTGGATTCCTTGATTGAACTCGCTATTCGCATTGAGCGACGGGTTGATCTTCGTCACCGAGCTCGTGGAAAGGAGCTTGCGCTCTCCGTCGCCCCCCTCTCCGCATCACTACCATCTTCCTCTGCCGGCTCGGGTGCTGAGCCCATGCAGCTGGGAGGTATCCGCATCTCGACTAAGGAGAGGGAACGGAGAATCACCAACCGCCTCTGTCTCTATTGCGGTTCCGCTGGTCATTTTGTCACTTCATGTCCAGTAAAAGGCCAGAGCTCGTCAGTAAGCGGAGGGCTACTGGTGAGCGCTACTACTCCTGTCTCTCCTTCAAGATCCTGCACTACCTTGTCGGTCCATCTACGCTGGACCGGTTCGTCAGCTTCCTGCAGTGCCTTAATAGACTCTGGGGCGGAGGGCTGTTTTATGGACGAGACCTGGGCTCGGGAACATGACATTCCTCTCAGACAGTTAAAGGAGCCCACGGCCTTGTTCGCCCTGGATGGTAGTCCTCTCCCCAGGATTCAGCGTGAGACGCTACCTTTAACCCTCACTGTTTCTGGTAATCATAGTGAAACCATTTCTTTTTTAATTTTTCGTTCACCTTTTACACCTGTTGTTTTGGGCCATCCCTGGCTAGTTTGTCATAATCCTTCCATTAATTGGTCTAGTAATTCTATCCTCTCCTGGAACGTCTCTTGTCATGTGAAATGTTTAATGTCTGCTATCCCTCCTGTTTCCTCTGTCTCTTCTTCACAGGAGGAGCCTGGTGATTTGACAGGGGTGCCGGAGGAATATCACGATCTGCGCACGGTGTTCAGTCGGTCCAGGGCCACCTCTCTTCCTCCACACCGGTCGTATGATTGTAGTATTGATCTCCTTCCGGGAACCACCCCCCCCCGGGGTAGACTATACTCTCTGTCGGCTCCCGAACGTAAGGCTCTCGAAGATTATTTGTCTGTAGCTCTTGACGCCGGTACCATAGTCCCCTCCTCCTCTCCCGCCGGAGCGGGGTTTTTTTTTGTCAAGAAGAAGGACGGGTCTCTGCGTCCCTGCATAGATTATCGAGGGCTGAATGACATAACAGTGAAGAATCGTTATCCGCTTCCTCTTATGTCTTCAGCCTTCGAGATCCTGCAGGGAGCCAGGTTTTTCACTAAGTTGGACCTTCGTAACGCTTACCATCTCGTGCGCATCAGGGAGGGGGACGAGTGGAAGACGGCGTTTAACACTCCGTTAGGGCACTTTGAATACCGGGTTCTTCCTTTCGGCCTCGCTAACGCTCCAGCTGTCTTTCAGGCATTAGTCAATGATGTCCTGAGAGACATGCTGAACATCTTTGTTTTCGTTTACCTTGACGATATCCTGATTTTTTCACCGTCACTCCAGATTCATGTTCAGCACGTTCGACGTGTCCTCCAGCGCCTTTTAGAGAATTGTCTTTTTGTGAAGGCTGAGAAGTGCACTTTTCATGCCTCCTCCGTCACATTTCTCGGTTCTGTTATTTCCGCTGAAGGCATTAAGATGGATCCCGCTAAAGTCCAAGCTGTCATTGATTGGCCCGTCCCTAAGTCACGCGTCGAGCTGCAGCGCTTTCTCGGCTTCGCGAACTTCTATCGTCGTTTCATCCGTAATTTCGGTCAGGTGGCAGCTCCTCTCACAGCCCTTACTTCTGTCAAGACGTGCTTTGAGTGGTCCGTTTCCGCCCAGGGAGCTTTTGATCTCCTCAAGAATCGTTTTACATCCGCTCCTATCCTTGTTACACCTGACGTCTCTAGACAGTTCGTTGTCGAGGTTGACGCGTCAGAGGTGGGCGTGGGAGCCATTCTTTCTCAGCGCTCCCTCTCTGACGACAAGGTCCACCCATGCGCGTATTTTTCTCATCGCCTGTCGCCGTCGGAACGTAACTATGATGTGGGTAACCGCGAACTGCTCGCCATCCGGTTAGCCCTAGGCGAATGGCGACAGTGGTTGGAGGGGGCGACCGTTCCTTTTGTCGTTTGGACTGACCATAGGAACCTTGAGTACATCCGTTCTGCCAAACGACTTAATGCGCGTCAGGCGCGTTGGGCGCTGTTTTTCGCTCGTTTCGAGTTCGTGATTTCTTATCGTCCGGGCTCTAAGAACACCAAGCCTGATGCTTTGTCTCGTCTCTTCAGTTCTTCAGTAGCCTCCACTGACCCCGAGGGGATTCTCCCTGAGGGGCGTGTTGTCGGGTTGACTGTCTGGGGAATTGAGAGGCAGGTAAAACAAGCGCTCACTCACACTCCGTCGCCGCGCGCTTGTCCTAGGAACCTTCTTTTCGTTCCCGTTCCTACTCGTCTGGCCGTTCTTCAGTGGGCTCACTCTGCCAAGTTAGCCGGCCACCCTGGCGTTCGGGGTACGCTTGCTTCCATTCGCCAGCGTTTTTGGTGGCCCACCCGGGAGCATGACACGCGTCGTTTCGTGGCTGCTTGTTCGGTCTGCGCGCAGACTAAGTCCGGTAACTCTCCTCCTGCCGGCCGTCTCAGGCCGCTTCCTATTCCCTCTCGACCGTGGTCTCACATCGCCTTAGATTTTGTCACCGGACTGCCTTCGTCAGCGGGGAAGACTGTTATTCTTACGGTTGTCGATAGGTTCTCTAAGGCGGCTCATTTCATTCCCCTTGCTAAGCTTCCTTCTGCTAAAGAGACGGCACAAATCATCATCGAGAATGTTTTCAGAATTCATGGCCTTCCGTCAGACGTCGTTTCGGACAGAGGTCCGCAATTCACGTCTCAATTTTGGAGGGAGTTTTGCCGTTTGATTGGGGCTTCCGTCAGTCTCTCTTCCGGCTTTCACCCCCAGTCTAACGGTCAAGCAGAACGGGCCAATCAGACTATTGGTCGCATCTTACGCAGTCTTTCTTTTCGCAACCCTGCGTCTTGGTCAGAACAGCTCCCCTGGGCAGAATACGCCCACAACTCGCTTCCTTCGTCTGCGACCGGGCTATCTCCTTTTCAGAGTAGCCTCGGGTACCAGCCTCCGCTGTTCTCATCTCAGTTCGCCGAGTCCAGCGTCCCCTCCGCTCAGGCTTTTGTCCAACGTTGCGAGCGCACCTGGAAGAGGGTCAGGTCTGCACTTTGCCGTTATAGGACGCAGACTGTGAGGGCTGCTAATAAGCGTAGAACTAAGAGTCCTAGATATTGTCGCGGTCAGAGAGTTTGGCTCTCCACTCAGAACCTTCCCCTTAAGACGGCTTCTCGCAAGTTGACCCCGCGGTTCATTGGTCCGTTCCGTATTTCTCGGGTCATTAATCCTGTCGCAGTTCGACTTCTTCTTCCACGATACCTTCGTCGCGTCCACCCGGTCTTCCATGTCTCCTGCATCAAGCCCGTCCTTCGCGCCCCCGCTCGTCTTCCCCCCCCCCCCCCCATCCTTGTCGAGGGCGCACCCATCTACAGGGTCCGTAGAATTTTGGACATGCGTCCTCGGGGCCGTGGTCACCAGTACCTCGTAGATTGGGAGGGGCTACGGTCCTGAGGAGAGGAGTTGGGTTCCCTCTCGGGACGTGCTGGACCGTGCGCTGATCGAGGATTTCCTCCGTTGCCGCCAGGTTTCCTCCTCGAGTGCGCCAGGAGGCGCTCGGTGAGTGGGGGGGTACTGTCATGTACTGTCATGTTGTGTCTTGTCTCTGTCCTTTCCCTTCACCCTGTCTCCCTCTGCTGGTCGTTGTTAGGTTACCTTTTCTCCCCCAATTTCCACCAGCTGTGCCTTGTCTCCTCCTAACCACCTCGTCACCCCGTTTCCCACCTGTTCCCTTTTTCCCTCTGATTAGGTCCCTATATCTCTCTCTGTTTTTGTTCCTGTCCTTGTCGGATTCTTGTTTGTTGTGTTTCATGCCTGAACCAGACTGTCGTCATGTTTGCTGTAACCTTGTCTTGTCCTGTCGGAATCTGCCGGTCCGTCTGAGCCTACCTATGTTTGGTAATTAAAGAAGCCCTGTTTAAGTTAATTCGCTTTTGGGCCCTCATTCACGCACCGTAACACAAGTCCAGCAGTTCGACTCGCGGCGAGGGATTCAAGTAGATGGTTTTTCGCTTGAAAAAGTGTCAACTGTAAAAAGAAGCTGAGAAACTTGACCATTCCAAGGCAACTGGCCTTCACAATATTCCTGGCAGATTTCTAAGGGCTGCTGTGGTAATCATCACCCCCTGCGTAACTCACATTGTAAATATTATGTTCGAGCGGATTTACAGTTATATTTCCTTACATAACCTACTATATGAGCTCCACACTGGCTTTAAGAAATCCGATTCTACCAACACTTGCCTACTATATCTAACTGACCACATCAGGAAGGAAGTAGTTGGAGGGAAAATTTGTGGTATGGTTATGTTACAGTGGGGCAAAAAAGTATTTAGTCAGACACCAATTGTGCAAGTTCTCCCACTTAAAAAGATGAGAGAGGCCTGTAATTTTCATCATAGGTACACTTCAACTATGACAGACAAAATGAGAAAGAAAATCCAGAAAATCACATTGTAGGATTTTTAATGAATTTATTTGCCAATTATGGTGGAAAATAAGTATTTGGTCACCTACAAACAAGCAAGATTTGTGGCTCTCACAGACCTGTAACTTCTTCTTTAAGAGGCTCCTCTGTCCTCCACTCGTTACCTGTATTAATGGCACCTGTTTGAACTTGTTATCAGTATAAAAGACACCTGTCCACAACCTCAAACAGTCACACTCCAAACTCCACTATGCACCAGGCTGGGAAGACTGAATCTGCAATAGGTAAGCAGCTTGGTTTGAAGAAATCAACTGTGGGAGCAATTATTAGGAAATGGAAAACATACAAGACCACTGATTATCTCCCTCGATCTGGGGCACCATGTAAGATCTCACCCCGTGTGGTCAAATTGATCACAAGAACGGTGAGCAAAAATCCCAGAACCACACGGGGGGACCTAGTGAATGACCTGCAGAGAGCTGGGACCAAAGTAACAAAGCCTACCATCAGTAACTCACTACGCCGCCAGGGACTCAAATCCTGCAGTGCCAGACGTGTCCCCCTGCTTAAGCCAGTACATGTCCAGGCCCGTCTGAAGTTTGCTAGAGAGCATTTGGATGACCCAGAAGAAGATTGGGAGAATGTCATATGGTCAGATGAAACCAAAATATAGCTTTTTGGTAAAAACTCAACTCGTTGTGTTTGGAGGACAAAGAATATTGAGTTGCATCCAAAGAACACCATACCTGCTGTGAAGCATGGGGGTGGAAACATCATGCTTTGGGGCTGTTTTTCTGCAAAGGGACCAGGACGACTGATCCGTGTAAAGGAAAGAATGAATGGGGCCATGTATCGTGAGATTTTGAGTGAAAACCTCCTTCCATCAGCAAGGGCATAGAAGATGAAACGTGGCTGGGTCTTTCAGCATGACAATGACCCCAAACACACCGCCTGGGCAACAAAGGAATGGCTTGGTAAAAAGCATTTCAAGGTCCTGGAGTGGGCCTAGCCAGTCTCCAGATCTCAACCCCATAGAAAATCTTTGGAGGGAGTTGAAAGTCCGTGTTGCCCAGCAACAGCCCTTCTCTAGAGGAGATCTGCATGGAGGGATGGGCCAAAATACCAGCAACAGTGTGTGAAAACCTTGTGAAGACTTACAGAAAACGTTTGACCTCTGTCATTGCCAACAAAGGGTATATAACAAAGTATTGAGAGAAACTTTGTTATTGACCAAATACTTATTTTCCACCATAATTTGCAAATAAATTCATAAAAAATCCTACAATGTGATTTTCTGGATTTTTTTTTTCATTTTGTCTGTCATAGTTGAAGTGTACCTATGATGAAAAAGACAGACCTCTCTCATCTTTTTAAGTGGGAGAACATGCACAATTGGTGGCTGACTAAATACTTTTTTGCCCCACTGTATATCTCCAAAAGGCGTTTGATATAGAGCATCATGAAATTCTGTTAATCAAACTAAGAGCCATGGTCTTTAACAACTTAGCCATAAAGTGGGTTATCTCTTATCTGCAAGGAAGATAACAGATGGTAGATGTGGGTGGGACCCTGTCTAAACCCCAAACCTTGAACTGCAGGTACCCCAAGGGAGTGGGCTGTGTCCACTTTTCTTTCTGTTGTACATAAATGATCTGAAATCTTTCTGTACATGACCTTTTCCTCTATGCAGATGATTCTGCACTGTTGGTTTCCCACAAAGACAAAAAATGTGGTTGAGAAAGCCGTCAGTGCTTGTAAGGGTCCAAAGTGAAACTGAGGAAATCCCCTGACTTTAAGATGGGAGTAGGTGACATAGTGATCATAGCAAAATACTTAGTTAATTATCTTGGATGTGTGCTAGATAACCATCTGACAGGGGAGAGCATGGCACAAAAAGTTATCTCCAAAGTGAACCATAAAATTAGGTTTCTGACAAGTATCTAGATAAGATTGCAATGGTGGCATTGGCGGAGGCTCTGTTCAGTGCCACTTTGACTATGCGTGCTCTTCCTGGTACAGTAGTGCCCCTAAGATAATTAAAAACAAACTGCAGACATCTCAGAACAAATTAGTCAGGATTATTATTAAACTTCCAGCACGAACCCATCTTGACCAGTACCACTTTGAAAGCCAGATTAAATTGTGTCTTGTACATAATATTATCCACATTATGCTCCCCAATATAACTACTTTAACTTGGTCCGAGATAACAATAACTATTCCACTATTCCACTTTTAGATGTAATAGTGGTATGGGGAAAGAAACCATTTTGTACTCAGTCTTCCAAAGAATTTGAAAATGATAACCTCCATAGGCAGTTTCAAGTTCTAACTGAAAACACTGATAAAAAAGTAGCATGCCTCAAAAGTGAGTGAAAAGAGAATGCCTATTGTGTATCCTATTGGGATGGTCTTGTGTGTATATATATATATATATAAGATATTGATTGTTGTATACTGTGCATTCGGAAAGTATTCAGACCCATTCACTTTTTCCACATTTTGTTACGTTACAGTAAAATGGATTAAATAGTTTTTTCCTCATCAATCTACACACAATACCCCATAATGACAAAGCAAAAACAGGTTTTTAGAAATGTTTGCAAATGTATTAAAAATGAAATTACTGAACGACACAGGAAGGTATGAACACTCTGACATGTTTGATACGGTAGGCCCATTACCACCAGACAAAATGCTGATAGACACAGGATCTGTATCGGCTGGGAATGACAATGAAAGGTCCACATTGTTATATTAGCAGAACACTGCTTCTATGGTATTGTGTAAAGTGTTGTTTATTCTACATGGACCTGTTAATACATTTGAAAGTTGTCAAAACACTTTGATTAGAATATCCACATAAATTCAGCAATTGCATATTTCTCATATTACTCTGTAGGCTATTTACCTATTCAAAGCTTCTTCCAGCATCTCACCATACATCTGCCTGTAGTTATTGAACTCACCCTGCAGAAGGTTTGTTTTTGTGAATGAGTGGGGGGGGGGGGGGGGGGGGGGGGGGATAGCTGCAGGTAAGGTTCTGACAGTCTTAGTGGTGGCAAGAACACACCCAAAAAACACCCACTTCAAACTACACCCCCAAGCCAACTCAGGTTTGGCTTCTGTCTTGGTCACCATTATTTATTGAGGAGCAAGCCAAATAATGAGGCCATATCAACGGGTGCAGTTCCCCTTTAATGAGGCCTTCTCTATGGAAAGACAATATGCAGTGTGACATATGCATACTGGAATGAATCCAAAAATGCATATCCACAACAGTGCTAGAAAATATTCATATCCCTTGACTTATTCCACATTTTGTTGTCACAGACTGAATTCAAAATGGATTATTAAATATATTTTTTCCTCACCCCATCTACACAGAATACTCCATAATGACATAGTGAAAACATGTTTTTAGACATTTTTGCAAATGTATTGAAATACAGAAATATCTAATTTACATAAGTACTCACACCCCTGAGTCAATACTTTGCAGAGGCACTTTTGGCAGCGATTACAGTTGTGAGTTTTTCTGGGTAAGAGCTTTCCACACTTGGATTGTGAAACATTTGCCCATTCTTCTTTTCAAAATTCTTCAAGCTCTAGTTGTTGATCGTTGCTAGAAAACCATTTCCGGGTCAAAACTGTAACTCTGCCACCCAGGAACATTCACTGTCTTCTTGGTAAGCAACTCCAGTGTAGATTTGGCCTTATGTTTTAGGTTATTGTCCTGCTGAAAGGCATATTCATCTCCCAGTGTCTCCCAGAAAGCAGAATGAACCAGGTTTTCCTCTAGGAGTTTGCCTGTGCTTAGCTCCATAAAAAATCCCCAGACCTTAACATTTACAAGCATACCCATAACATGATCAAATCAAATCAAATGTTATTTGTCACATACACATGGTTAGCAGATGTTAATGCGAGTGTAGCGAAATGCTTGTGCTTCTAGTTCCGACAATGCAGTAATAACCAACGAGTAATCTAACTAACAATTCCAAAACTACTACCTTATACAAACAAGTGTAAAGGGATAGAGAATATGTACATAAAGATATATGAATGAGTGATGGTACAGAACGGCATAGGCAAGATGCAGTAGATGGTATCGAGTACAGTATATACAGTGCCTTGCGAAAGTATTCGGCCCACTTGAACTTTGCGACCTTTTGCCACATTTCAGGCTTCAAACATAAATATATAAAACTGTATTTTTTTGTGAAGAATCAACAACAAGTGGGACACAATCATGAAGTGGAACAACATTTATTGGATATTTCAAACTTTTTTAACAAATCAAAAAATGAAAAATTGGGCGTGCAAAATTATTCAGCCCCCTTAAGTTAATACTTTGTAGCGCCACCTTTTGCTGCGATTACAGCTGTAAGTCGCTTGGGGTATGTCTCTATCAGTTTTGCACATCGAGAGACTGAAATTTTTTCCCATTCCTCCTTGCAAAACAGCTCGAGCTCAGCGAGGTTGGATGGAGAGCATTTGTGAACAGCAGTTTTCAGTTCTTTCCACAGATTCTCGAATGGATTCAGGTCTGGACTTTGACTTGGCCATTCTAACACCTGGATATGTTTATTTTTGAACCATTCCATTGTAGATTTTGCTTTATGTTTTGGATCATTGTCTTGTTGGAAGACAAATCTCCGTCCCAGTCTCAGGTCTTTTGCAGACTCCATCAGGTTTTCTTCCAGAATGGTCCTGTATTTGGCTCCATCCATCTTCCCATGAATTGTAACCATCTTCCCTGTCCCTGCTGAAGAAAAGCAGGCCAAAACCATGATGCTGCCACATCCATGTTTGACAGTGGGTATGGTGTGTTTAGGGTGATGAGCTGTGTTGCTTTTACGCCAAACATAACGTTTTGCATTGTTGCCAAAAAGTTCAATTTTGGTTTCATCTGACCAGAGCACCTTCTTCCACTTGTTTGGTGTGTCTCCCAGGTGGCTTGTGGCAAACTTTAAACAACACTTTTTATGGATATCTTTAAGAAATGGCTTTCTTCTTGCCACTCTTCCATAAAGGTCAGATTTGTGCAATATACGCCTGATTGTTGTCCTATGGACAGAGTCTCCCACCTCAACTGTAGATCTCTGCAGTTCATCCAGAGTGATCATGGGCCTCTTGGCTGCATCTCTGATCAGTCTTCTCCTTGTATGAGCTGAAAGTTTAGAGGGACGGCCAGGTCTTGGTAGATTTGCAGTGGTCTGATACTCCTTCCATTTCAATATTATCGCTTGCACAGTGCTCCTTGGGATGTTTAAAGCTTGGGAAATCTTTTTGTATCCAAATCCGGCTTTAAACTTCTTCACAACAGTATCTCGGACCTGCCTGGTGTGTTCCTTGTTCTTCATGATGCTCTCTGCGCTTTTAACGGACCTCTGAGACTATCACAGTGCAGGTGCATTTATACGGAGACTTGATTACACACAGGTGGATTGTATTTATCATCATTAGTCATTTAGGTCAACATTGGATCATTCAGAGATCCTCCCTGAACTTCTGGAGAGAGTTTGCTTCACTGAAAGTAAAGGGGCTGAATAATTTTGCACGCCCAATTTTTCAGTTTTTGATTTGTTAAAAAAGTTTGAAATATCCAATAAATGTCGTTCCACTTCATGATTGTGTCCCACTTGTTGTTGATTCTTCACAAAAAAATACAGTTTTATATCTTTATGTTTGAAGCCTGAAATGTGGCAAAAGGTCGCAAAGTTCAAGGGGGCCGAATACTTTCGCAAGGCACTGTATATATGAGATGAGTATGTAAACAAAGTGCAGCCACCACTATGCTTGAAAATATGGAGAGTGGTACTCAGTAATGTTTTGTATTGTATTCTGTACAGGCTTCCTTCTTTCACTTTGTCAATTAAGTTAGTATTGGGAAGTAACTACAATGTAATTGATCCATCCTCAGCTTTCCCCTATCACAGCCATTAAACTCTGTAACTGTTTTAAAGTCACCATTGCCCTCATGGTGAAATCCCTGAGAGGTTTCCTTCCTCTCCGGCAAATGGGTTAAGAAGGACCCCTGTATCTTTGTAGTGACTGGGAGTATTGATACACCATCCAAAGTGTAATAACTTCACCATGCTCAAAGGGATATTCAATGGCTGCCTTCTTTTTTTCTTCTTTTGTTTTTACCAATCGGTGCCCTTCTTTGAGAGGCACTGGATAACCTCCCTGATATTTGTGGTTGAATCTGTGTTCGAAATCACTACTTGACTGAGGAACCTTACAGATAATTGTATGTGTGTGGTACAGAGATGAGGTAGTCATTCAGAAAAAATATTTAATACTATTATTGCACACATAGTGAGTCAAAGCAACTTATTACGGCTCCTGAGTGGTGCAGCGATCTAAGACACTGCATCTCAGTGCAAAAGGCGTCACCACAATCCTTGGTCCGATTCCATGTTGTATCACATCCGGCCATGATTGGGAGTCCCATAGGGTGGCGCACAATTGTCCCAGCGTTGTTCGGGTTTGGCCCAGGGTAGGCCATCTAAGAATTTGTTCTCAACTTGCCTAGTTAAATAAATGTCAAATAAAAAAATGTAAAAATGATGGGACTTGTTAAGCACATTTTTACTCCTGAACATATTTAGGATTGCAATCACAAAGGGTTTGAATACTAACTGACCCAAGACATTTCAGCGTTTCATTTTTAATTAATAATAAAAATGAAAAATAAACATAATTCCCCTTAGACATTATGGGGTATTTTTAAATGTATTTTATTTCACCTTTATTTAACCAGGTAGGCTAGTTGAGAACAAGTTCTCATTTACAACTGCGACCTAGCCAAGATAAAGCAAAGCAGTGCGACACAAACAACAACACAGAGTTACACATGGAAAAAACAAACATACAGTCAAAAGCACAATAGAAAGTATATATACAGTGTGTGCAAATGAGGTAAGATAAGGCAGGTAAGGCAATAAATAGGCCATAGTGGCGAAATAATTACAATTTAGCAATTAAACACTGGAGTGATAGATGTGCAGAAGATGAATGTGCAAGTAGAAATACTGGGGTGCAAAGGCAAAAAAAAAACTGTATGGAGATGAGGTAGTTGGATGGGCTATTTACATATGGACTGTGTACAGGTGCAGTGATCTGTGAGCTGCTCTGACAGCTGATGCTTAAAGTGAGAGAGGGAGATATGAGACTCCAGCTTCAGTGATTTTTGCAATTCGTTCCAGTCATTGGCAGCAGAGAACTGGAAGGAAAGGCAGGCCAAATTAGGAATTGGCTTTGGGGTGACCAGTGAAATATACCTGCTGGAGCGAGTGCTACGGGTGGGTGACCAGTGACCAGTGAGCTAAGGCGAAGATAAGGCGGGGCTTTACCTAGCAAAGACTTATAGATGACCTGGAGCCAATGAGTTTGGCGATGAATATGAAGTGAGGGCCAGCCAACGAGAGCATACAGGTCGAGGTGGTGGGTAGTATATGAGGATTTGGTGACGAAACGGATGGCACTGTGATAGATGGCATCCAATTTGCTAAGTAGAATGTTGGAGGCTATTTTGTAAATGACATCGCCGAAGTCATGGATCGGTAGGATAGTCAGTTTTACAAGGGTATGTTTGGCAGCATGAGTGAAGGACGCTTTGTTGGATTGGAAATGCTTAATGTGGGTCTGGAAGGAGAGTTTACAGTCTAACCAGACACCTAGGTATTTGTAGTTGTCCACATATTCTAAGTCAGAACTGCCCTGAGTAGTGATGCTGGGCGGGCGGGCAGGTGTGGGCAGCGATCAGTTGAAGGGCATGCATTTAGTTTTACTTCCATTTAAGAGCAGTTGGAGGCCACGGAAGGAGAGTTGAATGATATTGAAGCTCGTCTGGAGGTTAGTTAAAACACAGTGTCCAAAGAACGGCCAGAAGTATACAGAATGGTGTCGTCTGTGTAGAGGTGGATTAGAGACTCACCAGCAGCAAGAGCGACATCATTGATGTATAGAGAGAAAAGAGTCGGCCCGAGAATTGAACCCTGTGGCACCCCCATAGAGACTGCCAGAGGTCTGGACAACAGGCCTTCCAATTTGACACACTGAACTCTGTCTGCGAAGTAGTTGGTGAACCAGGCGAGGCAGTCATTTGAGAAACCAAGGCTGTTGAGTCTGCCGATAAGAATGTGGTAATTGAGTCGAAAGCCTTGGCCAGGTCGATGAATACGGCTGCACAGTATTGTCTTTTATTGATGGCGGTTATGATATCGTTTAGGACCTTGACCATGGCTGAGGTGCACCCATGACCAGCTCGGAAACCAGATTGCATAGCAGAGAAGGTACGGTGGGATTCGAAATGGTTGGTGATCTGTTTGTTGACTTGGCTTTTGAAGACCTTGGAAAGGCAGGGTTGTCACGACTTCCGCCGAAGTTGGCTCTCCTGCCTGTTCGGGCGGTGCTCGGCAGTCGTCGTCACCGTCCTACTAGCCACCACCGATCCCTTTTTCGCTTGTCTGTTGGTTTTGTCTTATTAGTTTCACCTGTGTGTATTTTAGTTTAATTAACGTCCTTATATGTAGTAGGTTGTCCCGCCCTTGTTTTGTGCGGGATTGTTTGTATTCATGTATTTGGTGTAATACGTGTGTGTTATTTCTCCGGTCTATTTTTGATCCTGTGTTGGATTATTTCACCCTGTATGTTGGGTTGACCGTGTTTTTGTGCGCCTGAGAATAAACTGTCGAATCACTGAAACCTGCTCTCTGCGCCTGATTCCACCCACCTTGATAAAACGTGACAAGGGTAGGATAGATAAAGGTCTGTAACAGTTCTAGTGTCTCCCCCTTTGAAGAGGGGGATGACCGCAGCAGCTTACCATTCTTTGGGAATCTCAGACAATATGAAAGAGAGGTTGAAAAGGCTAGTAATATGGATTGAAACAATTGCGGCGGATAATTTTAGAAAGAGAGGGTCCAGATTGTCTAGCCCGGCTGATTTGTAGGGGTCCGGATGTTGCAGCTCTTTCAGAACATCATCTATCTAGATTTGGGTGAAGGAGAAATGGGGAGGCGTGGGCAAGTTGCTGTGGGGGGTGCAGGGCTATTGACCTGGGTAGGGGTAGCCAGGTGGAAAGCATGGCCAGTCGCAGAAAAATGCTTATTGAAATTCTCAATTATCATGGATTTATCAGTGGTGACAGTGTTTCCTAGCCTCAATGCAGTGGGCAGCTGGGAGGAGGTGCTTTTATTCTCCATGGAGTTTACAGTGTCCTAGAACTTTTTGGAGTTTTTGGAGATCAATTAGAAAGGCCTGCTCGCTGAAGTGTTTTAGGGAGCATTTGACAGTGATGAGGGGTAGTCGTTTGACCGCAGACCCATTACGGATGCAGGCAATGAGGCAGTGATCACTGGGATCCTGGTTGAAGACAACAGAGGTGTATTTTGAAGGCAGGTTGGTTAGGATGATATCTATGAGGGTGCCCGTGTTTACATATTTGGGGTTGTACCTGGTAGGTTCATTGATAATTTGTGTGAGATTGAGGGCATCTAGTTTAGGTTGTAGGACAGCCTGGATGTTAAGCATGTCCCAGTTTAGGTCACATAACAGCACGAGCTCTGAAGATAGATGGGCGGCAATCAATTCATATATGGTGTCCAGGGCACAGCTGGGGGCAAAATGTGGTCTATAGCAAGCGGCAACAGTGAGAGACTTGTTTCTGGAAAAGTGGATTTTTAAAAGTAGAAGCTCAAATTGTTTGGGCACAGACCTGGATAGTAAGCCCGAACTCTGCAAGCTATCTTTGCAGTAGATTGCAACTCCACCCCCTTTGGCAGTTCTATCTTGTCGGAAAATGTTATAGTTAGGGATGGAAATTTCAGGGTTTTTGGTGGCCTTCCTAAGCCAGGATTCAGACACGGCTAGGACATTCGGATTGGCAGAGTGTGCTAAAACAGTGAATAAACAAACTCAGGGAGGAGGCTTCTAATTTAACATGCATGAAACCAAGGCTTTTACGGTTACAGAAGTCAACAAATGAGAGCGCCTGGGGAATGGGAGTGGAGCTAGGCACTGCAGGGTTTGGATTAACCTCTCCATCATCAGAGGAACAGAGGAAGAGTAGGATAAGGGTACGGCTAAAGGCTATAAGAACTGGTCGTCTAGTATGTTTGGAACTGT
Source organism: Oncorhynchus mykiss (assembly GCF_057628025.1). Classification (NCBI taxonomy): domain Eukaryota; kingdom Metazoa; phylum Chordata; class Actinopteri; order Salmoniformes; family Salmonidae; genus Oncorhynchus; species Oncorhynchus mykiss. The sequence continues at coordinate 34,754,207 of NC_143027.1, read as the reverse complement.
TACACCCTGACCGTAGAGATTTTTTTATTCTCTATGTTTGGTTGGTCAGGGTGTGACTCGGGTGGGAAACTCTATGTTCTGTGTTTCTATGTTTTGGCCGGGTATGGTTCTCAATCAGGGACAGCTGTCTATCGTTGTCTCTGATTGGGAATCATACTTAGGCAGCCTTTTTTTCCTTTGGGGTTTTTGTGGGTAGTTTTTTTTGTTAGTGGCCTGTATAGCCCTAGTAAGCTTCACGTTCGTTTTTGTTGTTTCTTGTTTTGTTGGCAACATTTATAATAAAGAAAGATGTACACTCACCACGCTGCACCTTGGTCCGGTCATTTCCATGACGATGATCGTGACAGGAACAGAGAGTTAAAGGAGCAGGTTTCTGGGTGTGGTAGAATAGATTCAAGGCATGATGTACAGACAAAGGTATGGTATGATGTGAATACAGTGGAGGTAAACCTAGGCATTGAGTGACGATGAGAGAGGTATTGTCTCTAGAGACACCATTTAAACCAGATAAGTTCACCGAACGTGTCGGAGGTGGAACAAAAGGCTTAGCTCATTCATGCATATTGAGCAGGGCTGGAGGCTCTACATTGAAATAAGACAATAATCACTAACCAAAACAGCAATGGACAAGGCATATTGACATTAGAGAGAGGCATGCGTAGCTGAGTGATCATGGGGTCTAGTGTGTAGCTAGGCGGACTGGGGACACGGCGATTCAGACAGCTAGCGGGGCCGGGATAGCTGGCTAGCAGAAGGGTCTTAGGGGGACGTCGTGACGGAAGTGTCTGTTGTAGCCCCCTCACGCGTTTACATCGGCAGACCAGTCTTGATGGATCGGCAGGGCTCCGTGTAGTAAAAGGGTCCAGGCCAATTGGCAAAATAGCTTTTGTAGCCCAATAAATTGGCTGATGGACCTCTTCAGCAAACAGTCCGATATGCAGGCTAGCAGATGGGCATTCAGGGGACGTCGCGACAGAGGAACCTGGTGAAAACCACCTTGGGCAGATTACGTCGGTAGTCCAGTCGTGATGGATCGGCGGGGCTCCGGATCTGCAGTAAAAGGAGTCCAGGCCAATTGGCAAAATAGGTATTTAAGCCCAAGGAGTGGCTGATGGACCTCTTCAGTTTGCCGGGAGATCGGCCTAGCATTGGTTAGCACCAGGCTTCCTTCGGGATGAAGTAGCTGTGCCTGGGTAGAATCAAGCAAAGCCCCCACAAAAAGTCAAGTAAAAAAAAAAGTCAAATTACAACCTGTGTTGTGAAAATTTCATTGTTTGCTCTACAACCTGTTAGTTCATATGCCTTGACAATATTATATATAGGCCGAGACAATAAGAAGACACAGTGGCAGAATAAATTCAACCACACGTGTTTCATTACCAAACCTGAGAGCAACATCTGTCCGGTGAAGTCCACAAAACATATTGCATGTAACAATTAGTTACATGACCTACAGCATGGTCATGCAAGGTACTGTAGTATTTCTGACATTTTCAGACTACTAAACTACTAGTGATTTAGACTCAAGGAGAGTTACCGCAAGTCGCAAAGAAAAAAGGAGCTACCTCCACTATTCCAGCACCATTTCAACTTCAAAATTTCAACATCATCTAATCACCTATGCTGAGTCTAATACAATGACAACTAAAAGATACCAAAAATGATTTAGTCCAATCAATGTAAGCTAAATATGATGTGGCTGTCCATGGTACTGATTTCTGTGTGTGTGTGTTGTGACGGCCGTCACAGTGTGCATGGGTGCAAGTAGAAAAAAACATGTTTACTCACCCTACGCCAATGGCATCCTCCTCTCTTTCATGTTGCCTGAACAGTCTATGACTCTGTCATATAGTACATGCTTTTCGTTTTTGTCGTCCAAGGCTACCTGGCTAAAATGCTTTTTTGCTAGCCTAACTACCTTTCGTGGGCAACGATGAGCCAGGCCAGCTAGTTAACATTAGCATACTACGTCTAGCTACCAAATTGTTTTCTGTCTGTAATGACCTTTGGCTTGTGATGTGATTGGTCTGAAGCCAAATCCAAACGGGCTTCCCTTGACACTTTCTTTTGGTGCGCCAGGACCATTCACAGCTGAGCTCACTCAGCTTAGCTCATTTAGCTCAATGCTGATTGGCTATTATTATTTTTTTTTTATCAAGGAAGGCCAAATGCTTGCTGGCTTCCCTTACATTCAATGCTATGGGCGACAACAATGTCATAGTCTTTCTGACCAGACAGATTCAGATAGATACGCTACACATACTGAGACAGAGGGGCACTGTTTCGTTTGCTCAGATGCTCTCTCCGGTGAGATACATTCAACCTCTTGCGAATTGAAGGACATTTATGAAACACAAAATAATGTATCTTTCATCTCTCTGTATGTTTTTTTTCTTGCTCCATTTTTTGGGGGGGAAGCCTGGCTTCCCTTGGCATTCATGAATACACACCCGTGATTTTGTGTAGGACAGTGGAAAAAAATCTCAATTTAATAAATGTTTTATTCCTGCTGTAACACAACAAAATGTGGAGAAAGTGAAGGGATGTGAATATGTTTTAAAAACACTGTATGGTGGATGACTGTGGTGTTGTTTGTTTGTCATGCAGCAGTTATGTTGATGGTGTCTCAGTTACCATGGTAATACTGGTGGAACAGGATGGGGGGACTATCATTGTCACTCTACAGTTGTAATCTTCCTACTCTACAAATGTCAGTGGGTGTCTGCCCGTCTGTGTTACCTTCTCAGAATGAACAAATAGCACACGTTGCCTGAGGAAGACTTGACGCCGTGTGAAATCCCCCTTTGTGAGTCCTGTCATGTCTCGCTCAGACATAATTTCTTTCATGCATCTCCTGTCAGCTCATCTCTCATTTTGTTTTCATCTTCCTGTGCCAGATCAGAATGATCAGCTTTTTGCCTAATCTGATACGCATTAATCATTCAGATACACCTATCCGTACAAGGGCCGCATAAGAGGAGAGGTGTTATAAGAAGCTTCACAGTACGGCACTTCTGAAGAAAGAGAGTCTAAGTAGATGCATAAACTGAATACTTCCCATGGAACGCAATATCAAGTGATATACAGTATTAACATGTATCACTTTAAATGCCATTATCTCATAGTACTGCACATTGCTTTTGTTTTTACCTACCAAGCCTAACAAACAGCTCTGTGAAATAGTAGAGCAACCACATCCGTGTGAGCTCCTACATTAATATCTCATGACTGCCCTGAGTGCTTGTTTTGAGTGGTCTGGTTTTGATATTGAAGCACATCATGCAAACAACAAGATATTTTATAGTGGTGGAAAACACCTAAGGTTCCCATTGAAATGTGGCCCTTTGCACGGGTGTAATAAAAAGGAAATTTTAACACTTCATTTTGCCTGTGTACACAGTCACAAAAATAAATCTTGTTGAGTCTGGGTTTCTCTGGGCAACAGGCAAATAAATATTCCACTTTCACATGCTTTCTTAGCTTGTCAGGTGTCATATTTTTTCCCAGGGAGATTTAGAGGTGTGTGTAACCAACATAGTAAGGTTTTAAACAATTTGCCTATACATTTCTGTAGCAGTGTATAGATGGATTTCAAAACTGTAATATTCAATTAAATAAAACTTAACTAAACAAAAACCACAGAAACTAAACCATTTTGGGACAGAGAAAATATATATATTTTTAAGTTCCATTGGGAAGTTGTAACGGTTTTCTTTGGGTGAAGTAGAGTCAGACCAAAATGCAGCGTGGTTGTTATTCATGTTTTTTAATGAAGAAACTGAACATGAACAAACTAACAAAACAATAACCGTGAGAAAACCTAACAGCCTATCTGGTGACAACAAAACACAGAGACAGGAACAATCACTCACAAAACCCAACACCAAACAGGCTACCTAAATATGGTTCCCAATCAGAGACAATGACTAACACCTGCCTCTGATTGAGAACCATATCAGGCCAAACATAGAAATAGACAAACCAGACACACAACATAGAATGCCCACCCAGCTCACGTCCTGACCAACACTAAAACAAGGAAAACACACACGAACGATGGTCAGAACGTGACAGAAGTACCTATTTTCCCTTCCCAAACGATCCATCGTCGTCATATTCCCTAGAATAAAGAAAAGATCTGGTGTGTGACAACTGCAGAAAATATTTCCCACAGGACTGGAGTTGTTACTTTTAATTCAGTCACAATGTAATGGAAGCTGAGAGAGAGTCATGAGAGACAGTCGTGAGAGAGCTGAATGTGCTCTCTCCCCCCCCGTTTGGGGCAAGGCGCAAGGTCTTGTGGGAATGCGAAGGCCTAGTTGCACTTTGCAGATACCACCACTGTGCTTTCAGACCCAGACCCATCAAAGTGTCCCTGTCAGCTGCCTATCTCGAGGGACCTGGTTTTGCACAACAGGGGATTAAAGCTTTTTCATGAAGCACTTTCATGGCCAAAGGTGTCTGACAATTCCAGTTGGTAGCCGTTTTACAACAAAAGATGAGCTATCGGCTAGCTAATTACATAGTTTGGAATTTTGTATGAGCAATTTAGAAATGTAATTGAAGTACCCATGGGTACACACAGTAATCACTGCAGATGTTTATCTGAACCTCTTTTCACAACAATGCTGTGGCAGATCCCCACCAGCATTGCTCCAAAAAAAAAAAAAATGTTACACCATAAATCGGGGTCCCCATTAGTGTGTTTCTTGGTAATGTTAAACAAATCTACTTCTAAACAAAAGTTTACACCTCACACACATGCTTATGGGCTGTAGCATTTTGGATAGAGCTGAAATGTTTATATATTGAGTTTCACTTTATATACATCACAGAAGACTGAAATATAACAAAAATGTTTGACATAGACACAAACACTGGATTTTCTGCAGTTAAAAAAAAAGTGTAGTAATTATAAAAATATGAATAACATTCCACCCATGAGGCCACTAGGTAATTTGACTGCAGGAAAGGGTTACTGCCATATCTGTGGATATCTGCAGAAAATCATATCCCAAGTTGTGACAACAAACTTTGATAATTGTATCCCTGTGGCCTGGTTGTGCTAAGTGTCATGCTGGAGAGTCACATGTGTTACATCCCTATGTGACTGGTTGACCGACTCATCCACTACACTCTCGGAAATAAGGGTTAGATTTGTTCCTAAATGGGTACAATCACTTGTCACTGGGGTGGTACCCTGTAAGGTCCTCCTTTGTACTTTTATAGGTACATACAGTAATTGTACCCCAGTTCATACCTCAGACAGTACCTTTCTTCACAGGTACACAAGCATGCCTTTTGCCTTTGTATAATACCACCACAGTGACAAAGCCATTTGTTCCTTGTAAGTGGGAAAATTGGACCTCTACCACAGACAACTTAAACGGGTACAACACGTTCACTCAAGGGTGGCCAAAAATAACTATCTGAAACCCACGGCCCCACTATGCCACGCCTCCAATATAATTTCCCAGTGTGACTTGCCTTTTTGATAAAACTGTAGTTACCACCCATGACTGTATTTGCTAGTGAGAGACATGGTTGTTGAATTCATTCATTTTCAGCCCTGTGGTCTTCACCAAGTGAGTTCCTAGGCATATATTATCATTACAATTATACGCTTTATGATGCTAAATTACATATAATCATGAGGACTTATTTTGAGGCCTAGTTTTACACTAATACAGTGGCCTGGAAGTCATGGTTTTACAGGCCACATCATGCCTGCAAGTAGGCTTGCAAAATTCTGGTAATTTACCTAAAATTCCAAGATTTTCTCCAAATCTTGGTTTAAGCATGTCCTACTTATTCCCTCTCATTTCCAGGACTCTTCTGGATATCCTGGAAAAGTTACCAGAATTTTGTAACTTTACCTGGAAGTCATATTATGCTGGCTTGCAAGGTGATTTGTAATTCCTATTGGAATCCAGACAGAGTTTGGAAATATCCAACAGTTTTTATTGACTGTCAACTGATTAGATACGTTTAGAAAAATGTACGTTATTTGTCTTTGTCTTTGTAGCATAAGATTAATCAATGCAAAAGCACAGATATATATATTTTTTTAAATAAAATCTACCTGCAGTAAAGCATGCTGGGAAATATGATGATAATAATTATGGCCTACACAAAATACATTTGTACTCTAGGAAACAAATGTACCTTGACATTGTACACTTTTTCTGAGAGTGAGATTGTGATGATTGTACCTTTTTAAATTCATAATATGGGATACAAAAATCTACCTTCACACTCTTTTTCCACACAGTACCATGTGAGATCATTGTGTACCTCTGAAGGTATGTCATGTGTATTTTGATCTTTTTGTACCCCAGGGAACAATACCGTACCTTTATTTCTAAGAGTGCAAGACAGGAATTGAATATTTTATTTACATCCATCTCAGGGCACACCCTAAATCTCAGCTGGTTCAGAGGCCTGTTATTAGTGGGGATAGAGCGTGCTATGTCAGATAACGTCTAACTCTTCTCTTTTAGCCGCCCTAAAACCTCCACATGCTCTAACTAAGCCAAAGGCTTGTCGTCTCACTGTAGTTTACAGACATAAACGGTGAAACAGGCAACAGCCCTTTCAAAGTCAACACCATAGCAGTTTAGATAAAAATTCAGCCTTACAGATATGTCAAATTGTATGATAAACTGTAAAAAAAATAATGTTAGTTTTCCAGAAGTCTCAATATCCCTTTTTCTTTTACAGTAAACATGCTGTACTGTAAGAATAACATCCACCACTAACTTATTAGGTGACATATCTGGCCATGGTGCCATACACTCTTCACCTTACAGTGGTTACCTGGACAGTCCATGGAGGTGTGTTGTGTGAAAGTTGATGATGAGCTCTAATGGATATGATGCTGCTCTCCATGGTGCTGATCTCTGTTAGCTTGTGTGCTAAGTCTGCCATCCAGTGGCTCCTATATTGAATGACAGCAAGCTGGATAGGTCTACTTATCTCTTTGGTGATGTCTTATTTCTTTGTGATTCTTATGGCTACGGCATTTCTGTATCCCTATTGGCCCAGGCTAAAAATATGGATATTTCTGCACATAGGCTGTGCCTATGTTTGTGTTAATTCACAGTCCCCGCTGTTCCATAAGGGGAATTTTTATCTGTTTTTTAAAATCTTATTCTACTGCTTGCATCAGTTACCTGATTTGGAATAGAGTTCCATGTAGTTATGGCTCTATGTAATACTATGTGCCTCCTATAGTCTGTTCTGGACTTGGGGACCGCGAAGAGACCTCTGGTGGCATGTCTTGTGGGGTATTCATTGATGTCTGAGCTGTGTGCAAGTCGTTTAAATAGACAGCTCGGTGCTTTCAACATGTCAATAACTCTCACAAATACAAGTAGTGATGATGTCTGTCTCTCCTCTACTTTGAGCTAGGAGAGATTGACATGCATATTATTAATATGGCAGCCGTGCTGCCCTGTTCTGAGCCAATTGCAATTTTCCACCTTTGGAACTTTGGTTTTCCTATATATGGCTACTATATTGTGATCACTACATCCAATGGATCTGGATACTGCTTTCACTCACATTTATGCAGCATTAGTAAAGCCGTGATCAATACATGACGATTATTTTATTCCTGTTGTTACACCCTGATCTGTTTCACCTATCTTTGTGCTTGTCTCCACCCCATTCAGGTGTCGCCCATCTTCCCTATTATCCCCAGTGTATTAATACCTGTTTTCTCTGTTGGTCTGTTGCCAGTTCGTCTTGTCAAGCCTACCAGCGGTTTCCTCGTTTTTCTAGTTTTCCCGGTTTTGACCATTCTCCCTGCCCTGAGCCTGCTGTTCTGTACCTTGCAACACCTCCTTGGATTTTCTGACACCTGCCTGCCCTGACCCTGAGCCTGCCTACCGTTCTGTACCTTTTGGAGTCTGTTCTGGATTACTGTCCTCTGGGTAGCTTAATGAAAGCCAGTCAATATTTAAATAATCCAGGAAATATACCTCTGATATCACATACATTATCAAGCATTTCACACGTTATCCAGATATTGACTGTTAGCACTTGGTGGTCTATAGCAGCTTCCCACCAGAATGGGCTTTAGGTGAGGCAGATGAACCTGTAGCCATATTACTTCAACAAACAATATATAACATGAGATCCTCTCTAATCCTTACAGGAATGTGGTTCTGAATATAAACAGCCGTCAAATTCATTGTCTAAGTGAGTTTCAGAGAGTCAGAATATGAATGTCATCTGTTACTAGCAAGTTAATAATTTCACAAACCTTATTTCTTAAGTGACATACTTTTAAAGTGGGCTATTTTGAGCCCTTTTCTGGGATACTTGTTTTCATTGCTTTACTGGGAAGCTTAGCAGAAGTAGATATTCTCATGTTATTTATGTTAGTGCAGTGTGAGCTGCACACAGTGGACTTCCTACTAGGGCACGGCACCTCAGTGCTAACAGCATAAATCTAGTTCATAGACACGTGATTGCTGCATACAACAGCTGTAGAATCGGCAGAGGCAATCAGGGCAGTTAGAGGGACATAAATTAGGTTACTTACATTGTGTCTACCAATGCCCCAGGTATAATGTACATTTGTTAAAGCATTATGACTCAGCAACACAATGGTAGGGATTAGCTGAGCTGGGCCTGGGTAATTAATAAGTAATTGTCTCAATGCAGCCCTATAATGCTGTGAAAGAATCCAGGGTCCACATTTCTCAATGTTGCTGTAACGGTGTACCCTGAGAGTAGGGAAGCAAGTTTAGGGAGGGAATACATTTAAGACCATGAACAAAACAATAAGCACAAACAGCGCACCAACATGAAATAGATAGACTAATGCCTGGGGAAAGAAACAAAGGGAGTGACATAAATAGGGTGGGTAATCAAGGAGGTGATGAAGTCCAGGTGAGTGTCAATAAGTGCTGGCACGCGTGACGATGGAGACAGGTGTGCATAATATCAGCAGTCTGGTGACCTATTGGCCAGAGATGGAGTATACGGGACAGTTTCATATGAACAGATATGTTCGTAAACCATGTGTGCAATCATTTCTAAGCAAATTGTGGGGTTTATCAATGTGTACTTATTCTTGCTATCTAATTCATAAACATGAAACCATTTAAGTCTAATTGAATAAGGTTGGAGGCAATCTAGTTAAACCAGTTAAATAATATAAAAGGCAACACTGAGGCATTGTGACTTGTCCAAAATGGCAAATCTTGCATTGCTGGAGGCTCTGGCACAAGCTGCATTATGCAGGAAGCGTGCTTTCAATGAGTGTGCAGATTTTATTGCTGAGAGTGACGCTTGGCTTATTAGTAGATGTAGTTTTCCAAGACATGTTTTATTGTAGCTCTGCAACCAACTCTCTCCAATATTAGAAAGGGAGATGAAATGCACCAATGCCATGCCAGTGCACACCCAAGTCCTCTCTCCCTCTGATTTTTGGCCACTGGAACATTCCAACGGGAGATTGCGAATCGGTCTGACATTTCACAACCAACCATGAGCCGAATATTGCCTGCAGACCTTTGTGGCGTTATTTCATTGACCCCCACAATACATAGTTTCTGTACACTGCTGTGCAGCAGGCCAGAGTGAAAAGGGATTTCCATACCATAGCTGGATTTCCCAATGTCATTGGAGCAGTTGACTGCACCCACATCGCAATAAAAGCACGCCCTGACCGTAGATTGCTTTGTATGTTTCTATTTTTATTTTGGTCAGGGTGTGATGTGGGTGGGTATTCTATGTTGTAGGTCTAGGTTTTCTTTTTCTATGTGTTTGGCCTGGCATGGTTCTCAATCAGGGGCAGCTGTCTATCGTTGTCTCTGATTGAGAGCCATACTTAGGTAGCCTGTTTTCCCATTTTGAGTTGTGGGTGATTATTTTTTGGGTTAGTGTTTGTTGCACCTGTCAGAACTGTTGGTTGATCCTTTTTTGTTCGTGTATTCATTCTGGATTAAAAGTATTATGGATAGGTGCTGCACTTTGGTCCTCCTCTCCTTCTACCAATGAAAATCATTGAATTACTTCAACTTTGGAAACCTTTTATGTTGACAATCTTTCAATGTGCAGGTCATCTGTGAGTCACATTTGGCTTTGTTGAATGTAGCGACCAAATGGCCAGGTGGGACACATGATTCATTCATTGTGCAGAACTGTTCAGTCGGCCTTAACCTCCAGGAAGGCGCTGTTGAGGATGGATGGCTTATTGGTAAGTGACTTGTGTATATTTTGCAAGGTTTGCCATGTTTATTTGCCATGTTAGACCTCTTCTGGGAAACAATATTTAAATGTGTTCATAACTGCAGGAGACCGGGGCTAGCCATGAAAAACATGGCTGACTCCCCTCACAAACCGCCTCAAACCAACGAGGCAAGGTACCACCAACCCCAGGGACGCACAAGAACAACAGTGGAGTGCACCATAGGCCTGCTGAAAGGGTATTGGCTGTGCTTGTCTGGGACAGGAGGCACATTGCGATACAAACTCTGCAATGTCTGCCTCTGAAATGACATTCCTTCAAATGCCATTACGTGAATGTAATACAATGTGCAAATTCCTTTTTAGGTTTGCTACATTGTCAAGGCTTGCAGTGTGCTCCACAACGTTGCAATCAAAAACTGAATGATCCACCCAGACCTGACGAGCCCATGCCTGACAGGGAGTGTTTCCCACCACCCATAGCTCTCTCCCATAGAGTCAATATCATACAGTTTTAGTTTCTTCCAAATATTGTAATTAAAGTAATAAGTATGACACAATCAACTTATTTCAATGATTTATTTATCTCAGGCCATTGCATACATCCTCCAGCTGCTGTTTAAGTCCAAGAATCTCTTGTTTCAGGACTGCGCCGGTCATAACATGGGGTGCAGCTGAAGCGCTCGCCAAAGAGAACCTTCTTGTAGGCCTGGGGATGGCTAAGGGTTCAGGCAAATCACCCACATCCAAAGATTTCATGTTTTTTTATATTCATTTTTTTCAAATATTTAGATGTGTTCATGGTTGTGAAAATAAAACTGGACTTACTATCAGTTGATGTGTCTGGTATTCCTTCAGGGTCTGGAAGAGGGTCCTCAGTATCACCATCACAAATGATGCCAGACACTGAGGTCTCTCCTTATGGTGCCAATGCGCTGGTCCATAGCACACAGTGAAGAGTCACTCTGCCCACCTGTTGCACTTATATCCGTTTGTGGATAATATTTTTTGCCTATGTTTTCAAATCAAACCATTTCGTTAACTGTTTTGCACTCAGATGAGGCAGAATTTACCACAGCTCTAACCTGCTTCCAAACAGTATTACTCTTGTCAAGCCATTGCTGATGGCTCCAAAAAGTATGGCTTGTTTTGCTTCCACGTCAATCAAAAGTTATATTTCTGCGTCCGAATGATTTCCGCCAACATGATTACTCCATGTTGGCGGACATTTATGAACTTGCAACTTTAAAGGGAAGGTTTGTGACCATAAATGGGTATTTAGGGTGGCTCTTTATGTAAATGATACTTCACATGCACTAGCAGTGTTTTAGAACGGGTCTGATTTATCAAGGTAAAATACTTACAGGTCTGTGTAAATCAAGCATACAAGCAATTGATAAATACTGTGGTTGAGGAGAGATGTCTTGCAGCCCACTGGCTCCACCCCTGTGCCTGATATGGACTTCCTGCCCCAACGAGGCAAGGCGGTGGGTCATTAAAGCCAGGGAGTGCTTGCTAAAGGAGGTGATTGGTGAATTCCCTCTTCCCAGTGTACCAAAACCCTGTTTCCGATGAATGGAACCATTTCCGATCAATGCCACGATTCAGAGAGGGCACAGGGCCAGATATGAAGGGTATTGTATTTATGTCTAGCAGAGAGTCAATCAGCTCCTTGAAATCCAGTTTCAACTGTTCAGAGCTGCCTTTCTTAAAACCCACATGGACTACGATAGAATCATTGTCCATGGCCTGGCATAGTACATTCAGGAGCAGCTTAGTAATGTAATTTACTCGAGCTCTGGGATAGGACATTGTTTTTGCAACAGTCACATTTCTTACCGTGGAGCTGCCCAAAATCACAGCTGGGGGGGAAGGATGAGGAAATCCACACACTCCCACTCTTCACATGATGGTGCAGGCCGCCGACAGATGGAGAAGCCCTGCTCGATCCATAGCACAGATGGAAGGCTTCCAACATTGACTTCAAAATCGTAGGGGAAGGAGTATGAGGTAGAAACAGGGGCCGCAGACACAGGTAATCCCAGTAACGAAGGTGCAGGAAGATCAGGCTCCAGGGTGGAGAAACTATTAGTTGATTGTATCTGCTCCGGGCCTCCCGTTGGGAGTGTATGCTGTTTTGCGGCAGGCCACTGTCTTTGGCTACCACGGCTCATGACATGCGACCATCGTTGATCGCTATGCTCCTCTTGCTGTGCTCCTTTGACTTCGCTATCAGATGGAGAGGAGAGGCAGGATATGGCTCCCCTGATGAATGAACTCCAGGCAACACCGCCCAGTCAGATAACAACAAACAACAAGATGGAGACACATCCAACATGTGTGAACATTGTCCTGCCACGTCCAGGTAAACATTCCACTCTGCCTAATTTCTTATGTAGGCAGGCTACCTGCATGATCACAAAGCCACCTCAAACCTATAATCTTCGCAAAGCAAACAATTTCCGCATTTGAACTCTGAGTGATCCAGTTTGTCCCCAAAACAGTAGATACAGCACTGTAACCGTTCATTTACCTCTCCAGACAAAGAGGGCTCCATTGGAAAACTTAGTCCCAGATTAGTTATCAGTTTAGCTAGGTTAGCGGCTCTTTCAAGCAGACTTTAACCTGTCAGTTAAGCGGTACAAGAAATAGCAGTCCTAGCTGTTAAAAGCTAACCGTGTTGCGGAATCCATGCAAAAACAAGTTTGGTATTCATATTTAACAAATATTAGTTATGTTTTTTAGTTAAAATAACAAACCAAGTGTTTACAGAGTTCAGCTGCACACTCTGCTGACATCAAGAGAATGCAGCAAGGCAAAATGTGCACACAGCGGTACGCGCTAATGTTCCCAAATCCAATTTGCAGGAAAACACTGCCCTAAAATGTGCACCACACATGCGAGAGGTGCCTTGGGCAGAGATGGAAATATCAGTTTGGATTTAGAGCTCTAAAGATGAAACAACTATCATGGGTTGCTAATATGACTAAGAATATGCCTTTGGCTGCTACACATTGAAAGAAAGTTGATTTTAAAAATGTTTTAAAAAAGAACAGGAGAGAGCATAATAGGCAGTCTTCATAAAATTATTCTCTCAACATTTCTATGGGGGGATTTTGGCTATAGGTGACTTTGAAGCACGTTTAAACCTCTACGTGATTGGTGTCCCTAAACTGGACAGTTGTTGCTCCTTATGTGATAATGTGACTAGAATGATGTTGTAAACAACAGCCAATTCCCGGGACATAGACATGTCTTATACGGGTAGAAAGCTTAAATTCTTGTTAATCTATTTGCAGTTGCTATTAGAGCAAAAAAATGCCATGCTATTTTTTGAGGATAGTGCACAACAACTAAATACTTATCACAGCAACTGGTTTGATACATTCACCTCTGAGGGTAAACGATGTACTTACATTCAGTAATGTTGCTCTGATTTGTCATCCTGAGATTCCCAGAGATCAAATGTAGCATAGTTTTGTTTGATAAAATATTTTTTTATGCAAATGTAGGAACTGGGTTCAACAGCTTGACCCCACTGCTGTCTCTGGCTTCATATTTGGGCAAACTCCTGGCAGACTTGATACAAAATATTGTGTAGTGAAGTATTTCTTCACTAGATCAGTCTGAAACTTTGTGTACAAACTGCTGCCATCTTGTGGACAACATCTAAATTACACCTAGACTCCTATGTTAATGTATGGCCTTTATCTTGCATTTCAAAGCTGATAGAAAAAAAAAAAAAAAATAGAACACGCATGTTTTTTTGTTTGTATTATATTTTACCAGATCTAATGTGCTATAGTTTCCTACATTCATTTCATGAATCATGTTTTAATTTTTTGAGGATTTTCTGCTTTTTCTCATCTTGTCTTTTTGGTTCCGACTCCTTCGCTCCTGTGCTGTGTGCACCTTCCCATTTACACCAGAGATCTATATAATGGTGAAATAGACATCTCTGCCCTAATAATGGGAGTCATCCCACAAGTAGAAAGGCAGCCAACAAGCTGCATTTTTTTACAGAATATTATACTAGCTGTCTAGTCTGTGTTTTATAAATGTTCAATAAGCCATAAAACAAAAGTATATAAAGAACTAGCTACTCATTCTTATTCTGAATAATAAAGTAGGCCACTTGATTTTAAACATGTGAACAAAGTGGTCAGGATAACACGTTATTCAAACAGTTGGAGATGGGCAGACGAAGCAACTGTTCTACCTTCTTAGCTAGCAAATAGATCCATGTTGGCTAAACTTGAAATATAAAGGTTAGCTGGCTATTCACCAGCAAGTGGGCTTGAGAGATTGTTGATGAGACCTGCCTTACTTTTCTATAGCCTAATGCCTGCTACAAGAAGTTAGTCATTATTAGTGAATGTGTATTATGCATGGTTCTGGTAAAACATTTTTTACAAAAATGGGCATTTTTTGATTATTGATTACAGATGAGTGATTATTGCAAAAAATAAGGTTAAACTGTGTTGATAAACAATTCAATTATTAATCAGCCTTTGTTGTGGAAGGCTTATATTTAGCCTATATATACAAATGTATGTGGACTCCCCTTCAAATGAGTGGATTTGGCTATTTCAGCCACACACGTTGCTGGCAGATATATAAAATCAAGCACACAGCCATGCAAAATCCATAGACAAACCCTTTCCTGTTTCAGCATGACAATGTCCCTGTGCACAAAGTGAGGTCCATATAGAAATGGTGTGTCGAGATCGGTCTGGAAGATTTTGACTGGCCTGCACAGGGCCCTGACCTCAACCCCGTCTAACACCTTTGGGATGAATTGGAACGCCAACTGCGAGCCAGGCCTAATCGCCCAACATCAGTGCCTGACCTCACTAATGCTCTTGTGGCTGAATTGAAGCAAGTCCCTGCAGCAATATTTCCATCTAATGGAAAGCCTTCTCAGAAGAGTGGCAGCAAAAGGGGGAACAACTCCATATTAATGCCCATGATTTTGGAATGAGCTGTTTGACGAGCAGGTGTCCACATACTTTGGGTCATGTACTGCATTGCTTGACAAGCCCTGAATTCTTTTGATAATTTTGGAATGTTTGAAATGCACTGTATCTGAACTTTTAATCGGTCAACAAATCTTATTTAGAGAAAACAAAAATGTGTATGTATTTATATCTATGGATCGTGAATCGCCCAGAAGTTTGAACATTTTTAGATATGTTCTTCTGCCATATCGCCGAGCCCTAAGACATGCCTCATAATATGAAGTAGAACATCCAGGTTTCAAACAATTAATTAACAGGAAAAATATATTGATGCTAATGATAGGCCTAACTATCTTCTGGTAGGATTTCCCCAAAAACAATGGAAAGTTAATTAGCTACAAAGTAGCCTATGTTATAAGTTGTACCAATCCGAAAGAAAGGTTCTAAGGAGGAGACAAATCGTTTTGTGAATAACAAACTCATTTGGGAAAGTCACAACAACTTATGAAGTTCTTCAGGCAGTTAAATGTCTACAAAGAAGAAAATCGCCAGGCTTGGATGGATTCCCAGTGAAATTCTATGACCGATTTTCAGAAAAGCTACTCTCAAAGCAATGATCACCACAGCTCTTTTAAAAGGCATCATTCCAGAGAGTCTGAACACTGCAATTATCACATTATTTTAAAAGAAAGATAAGGATCCTTTGCAATGTGGTTCGTATCGCCTTGTCTTTATTAAACGTTGACTTTAAATTTATCACAAAGATATTAGTGTGTCGTCTGGAACAAATAATTCAAAAGCTAATTTATATAATTTAAACTGGATTTATCCAGGGCCGTTCATCTTCAGACAATTTACACAGATTATTGAACATTATCTACCTCTCTGAGGATCATACCTCTCCCAAAGTAGCAGTATCTCTTAATGCCGAAAAGGATTTCAATAGAGTAGAATGGGATTATCTTGTACTGGTTCTACAGATATTTTAATTTAATGTTCTGTTCATGGGTCAAGACATTGTATAACTCTCCTAAAGTCCTGGTTAACACTAATGGGTGTAGCTCTAGTCTTTTTATCTTATTACGAGGAACAAGACAGGGCTGCCCTTTATCCCTGTATCTATTTTCCCTGGTTACGAAGCCATTCGCATCGGCCATCCGCCTTTCAACCGATGTTACTGGAATTCAGGTCAGGGCTTAGTCACAGGTGATCTCATTGTGCTGATGTTTTTCTGTATTTGTCAGAATCTTTATTTAAACCTCACTCCTCAGGATGCTCAATGTATTTAACTCTATTTCAGGATGCAAAGTGAATTGGTTTAAAACTGACAATGACAATGTCTAAATTCAATGCTGAATCAGTAGAATGTACTTTCCCATGGAAATGGTCTCATGAGCACATTAAGTATCTTGGGATGTTGATCCCTTGTAAATGTGATGATGCATATAAAATCAATTATCTCCCTATCATTCTAAAATTTAAAGCGATATTACAAGATGGAATTGATTGTCAACTTCCTTTTTTGAAGAGTGAATATAATTAAAAGGAACGTTCTACCCAGACTTAACTATCTTTTCCAGACTCTGCCCATTATGGTACTGAAACATTTATTTTCCAAGATCCAAAGCCTAATTATTTATACATTTTATTTGGAAAGACAGTACCCTAGGGTTCAAATTAACCTACTATATAAAGCAGGAGGTTTGGGTATACCCCATCCAAAGTGTACTACTGCGCCGCCCAGTGAAGAGCAATTAGACAATGTATGGGGCAATCACCGGAGGCCTGTGTAAAGATGGAATTCCACCGTGTATTCCACTAAGAGCTACATTATATAATTTACTTTGGGGCAAAAAAGGGAAAAGTTATTACAAATAATCCTGAGATGGCATGCAGCCCATAAATTCTTGAAATGGGACCTTCCCTTATCCTATCTGGAAGAACCCATCTCTGCCTTAGATATTTAATCAAATTGCATTGGTCACATACACATGGTTAGCAGATGTTATTAATTTCTTTCATTGAATGAACAAGTTTTTCAAAAAATCGTTAAACGACAAAGTCCCACTTCTCTCTCAAGTCCCCATCGAGCGATGGGGAGGAAGCACTATCGCTGCCCGGCCATCCCAAGTTCATCGGGCCAGTCAATTTCGCAATTCTGCAGTATTTTTGAGCATGTCAAATTCATGATGGTAAATGCCCATTGAAACATATTGCAAATGGACAGTACATTTGCAATAAGATTCAACAGTGAAAAACCATCACCAAATGGACATGATGAAATCAACACAACGAGCGATGGAGAAGAAGCACTATCACTGCCCGGCCATCCCGAGTTCATCGGACAGTCAATTTTGCATTTCTGCAGTATTTTTGAGCAAGTCAAATTCATGATGGAAAATGACCATTGAAACATATTGCAAATGGACAGCCGTGCGCCTGGTGATTGGAACGGGTTACCAGGAGCACATTTTTGGAAACGGTTTTGAATGCCTTTAGGAGGGTGCAAGGGGTCCACAGCTGGGAAGGGAAAAACCCCCAACCGTGGTAATTTTGGATGTTTTTCATAAAATTGTTAAACGACAGAGTCCCACTTCTCCCTCATCATACATGACAAATAGACCTAGGTTGATTCATGGCTTATATTCGCCTACATTAATTTCACATGCACATATCCTTGCTTCAGGTCCTGAGCTACAGGCAGTTAGATTTGGGTATGTCATTTTGACAAAAATTGAAAAAAGGGGTCTAATCCTTCTAAAATAACTCTGAAGGTGGGAAATAAGATGATGATGTGTGTCGGATGGAGCCACTTAGAAAAAGATAATGAAATAAATGAATTGAAATGTACCACTGTACTTCTATTTAATACCAACATTTGAATAATTGTATATCTATTTTGTTTGCTTTTACTATAATTGTTTTTGCTTGATTTCTTGTTATTATTGATGTTCATGACGTGTTATGTTTTGTCTGCTCTTTTCTCTTCCATAGGGAACAGATGGGTGATGTTGTCAGGGAGAGGGAAGGAGGGAAATTGGGTGAGGGGTGGGGTTAAAACTGTTCATTTGTATATTATGTCATTGTTCAGGAATAATTGTGAACATGTAATAAAAAATATATTTTTTTAAATGCCTACCTGGAATCATGATTTTTTGGATCAATCCAGTGGCCATTTGTTTTGCACTCCATCTCATGTGGGCTACAAAAACTACAGAACATTTATTAGATTTTTCCCAGACCTCAAAAGTGGTCTCCTGATGTGGTTTAACCATTGCTGTGGACTTAGAACATATAATTTGGTAGTTGTTTAATTTAAAAAGTGTGACTTTGAGAGTGAAAACCTATTGAGACAATGGCAAGTTTTTTGGGATTTTTTTTGCCAAATTAGAGTATGCAGTACCCACTTCTCCAGGCACCACTACACCACTGGTAAATGTGTAAGTGAAATGGCACAATTCCAATATCTAATAGGCCTAGCTTACACACATGGGTGATTAGTAATAATGCGTTCACTTTAATAGAGCAATTTTATTTCAACGCTGGTGATGTGTCAAGGCTATAGCCTAATATTTAAGTTGTAGTAGCCTGTCACAATTGAAATGGTAGGCCCATTCCATAGCCTAAGTAGGATAAATTACTATTCATTGAATTCAGTGCTTTTCATGACAACACGGGCAACAACGTGTCCCATGTTTAGTAGTAACCCCATGGGAGTCACAGATCATCTGACAAAAGAAGCAAGAGATATCATTGAGTTGAATGACTGTTTCTGAAAATAAGTTTCTTGAAAGTGTAGGATAATGTATGTGTTTGTTTATGCTGTGAAAAAATATTTTCTATTCATGTACTCCTTAATTTGGTGCAGAGGGTCTTTGAATGGAGATATGGGTCCCATCTATGTCACCAATGACGCTTGGAAAATCTGTGGGATGAATGAGGCAATTTATTTTATTGTATCATGTTGCCTAGGTTTATAAATTTGAGATGAACAAAGTAGTCAACTGACCGCATTCCTGTAATTCTGTAAAGGTCCTCCTTGATGGACAGCTTGATGGACCGGGGAATGCAACAAATACGTCAAAATATTTAAGATCCTTAAGAGTCTATTGATGCACACGTGCGTCAGTCTAAGTAATATAATTTCTCCATCAAAATCCGTCACTTTAAGCTAGATATATATTTTGCATGGGCTGCCTCTCAATCCAACACATCCGCCTATGTCGACCTTCCGCATTTGCGTTGGAAGGTGGCGGAGCTACGCTGTGTTTGTTAGACCATGAGACACCCCGAAAATTGATGTTCTCACAAAAACATCTGTAGTATCTGAAAGGTTTGGTCTACAAACGAATGGCCACTCTATGGAAAGGGGAATCTCACAAATGACGGTGTTCTCCGTTTTGCTCTATGACTCCCACAATTGTCACAGGACTCGTTTGAAGATAACCCATACAAACAAATGGAAGTATGGAGTTAGTTTTGTGCAAATAAAAATAAGGGGTTAAATATGTGTTAGATATTTAGATATTTCCTGAACTTTCTTATATCTCCTAGATATACGACACCATTCTGTATACTTCTGGCCCTTCCTTGGACACTGTGCTATCTAACCTCCAAACGAGCTTCAATGCCATACAACACTCCTTCCGTGGCCTCCAACTGCTCCGTTCGCTGCCTGCACCCGCACGCCTGACTAGCATCACCACCCTGGATGGTTCCAACCTTGAATATGTGGACATCTATAAGTACCTAGGTGTCTGGCTAGACTGTAAACTCTCCTTCCAGACTCATATCAAACATCTCCAATCTAAAATCAAATCTAGAGTCGGCTATCTATATCCGCAACAAAGCCTCCTTCATTCACGCCGCCAAACTTACCCTAGTAAAACTGACTATCCTACCGATCCTCGACTTCATACTGTTTTTATTTATTTATTTATTTACTCTTTTGCACACCAGTATCTCTACCTACACATGACCATCTGATCATTTATCACTCCAGTGTTAATCTGCAAAATTTTAATTATTCGCCTACCTCCTCATGCCTTTTGCACACAATGTATATATAGACTCTTTTTTTCTACTGTGTTATTGACTTGTTTATTGTTTACTCCATGTGTAACTCTGTGTTGTTGTCTGTTCACACTGCTATGCTTTATCTTGGCCAGGTCGCAGTTGTAAATGAGAACTTGTTCTCAACTAGCCTACCTGGTTAAATAAAGGTGAAATAAAAATAAATAAAAAATATAGGACAGACACTTCAAAACCTTATTCCTTATGACACATTTATGGAATCTAACATTCTAAATCGAATAGCTAAATGATCCATGGTATTACCATATTTTTTTCTCTCCATATGTTAGCTTAGTACCCCCCTTGCCAAATCGTTCAGCATTTCCCACATTCTTATAGGAAACAAGTGACAAAACGAGTGTTACAAAGTGGGATTCAAATTGATTTAATTGCATTTTTTTTTTGTCAACGATCTACACAAAATAATTATAATGTAAAAAAATATATATATATGGAAAATAAAACACTGTCTTGATTAGATAGGAATTCAACCCCCTGAGTCAATGCATGTTAGAATCACATTTTGCAGTGATTACAGCTGTTAGTCTTTCTGGGTAAGACTCTGAGAGCTTTGCACACCTGTATTGTACAGTATTTGACCATTGTTCATAAATACATTCTTCAAGCTCTGTCAAGTTGGTGGTTGATCATTGCTAGACAGCCATTTTCAAGTATTGCCTTAGACATTGCCATAGAAGCCAATTTAAGTTAACTGCAACTAGGCCACTTGGGAACATTCAATGTGGTCTTATTAAGCAGCTCCAGTGTATATTTGTCCTTGTGTTTTAGGTAATTGTCCTAATCTCCTAGTGTCTGTTGGAAAGCAGACTGAACGTATCTCTACTCCATTTATTTTATCAACAAAAAAACTCCCTCGTCCTTTCCGATGACAAGCATACTCATAACACGATGCAGCCACCACCATGCTTGAACAAAATAGAGAGTGGTCTCAGTGATGTGTTGTGCTGGATTTTCCCCAAACATAACCCTTTGTTTTCAGCACAAAAAGTACATTTTTTTGCCATATTCTTTGCAGTATTTTGTACAGGCTTCCTTCTTTTCATGCTGTCATTTATGTTAGTATTGTGAAGTAACTGAAATGTTGTTAATCTTTAGTTATCTCCTATCACAGCCATTAAACTCTAACTATTTTAAAATCACCATTGGCGTCATGGTAACATCTCTGAGCGGTTTCCTTACTCTGCGACAACTGAGTTAGGAAAGGTGCCTGTATCTTAGTAGTGACTTGGTGTATTGATACACCATACAAAGTGTAATTAATAACTGCACCATTGGCAGGAGCAAGGAGTATGGGTAGCCAGGCAACAAGCCTTACTGTCGGACAAGAATCTGATTGACAGAGAAGTCCCTTCTTTATTCACCAGGACAGACTAAGGTCAAGTTAACCTAGTAGGTAGAAGGTTTGCTATAGAGTATTCGTTGCTATGGTTTCTAATCAGGCTATACATCGTGTTCAATTTCTGAAACCAGAAATTCTGAGGTTGCTCAAATTCTGGTACGACGGATTTCACTAACTCACTAATCCGGCTTTCTGGAATACCCCTCAGGTATGTGTGCTTTGTAAGCAATCAATTTCCAGGAAAAAGAGAAACAACAGACATACTCTCAGGCCCCCATTGGCAAGTAGACTAAAGTTGTCCATTCTTGCCCTACAGTCTGGTGGAATGTGTCTGTTGTCAGACTGACACAGTTCCACTTTTTGACCAGAGCAGATTGTTCCTTTTGTTTGTCCGAATGTCACAAACGCAAAAGTGAAATTTACTTTTCTCAGTCTTGCTCACTAGCCCTCTAATTAACTTACCCTCAGTAACAGAAATAGGAAAAAGGACCACAGGGGGATGCTGTTGCTCCACTACTCTCTGATCGACAGTATGAGTGGCGAGTCTGGGTGTGGACCATTCCCAGCCCAGACAATACACATTACAGTACCTTCTGTGCTCAACTGAGGAGACGCATTAAACACGGGTCCACAGAATATTCACTGAGTATAGCAAACATTAGGAACACCCTCCTAATATTGAGGTGCCTCAATTCATCAGGGCATGAACTCTACAAGGTGTTGAAAGTGTTCCACAGGGATTCTGGCCCATGTTGACTCAAATGCTTCCGACAGTTGTGAAAAGTTGGCCGGATGTCCTTTGGGTGGTGGACCATTCTTGATACACACCGGAAACTGGTGAGCGTGAAAAACCCTGCATCGTTGCAGTTCTTGAGACAAACTGGTGCGCCTGGCTCCTACTACCATATCCCATTCAAAGGCACATAGATCCGTTGTCTTGCCCATTCACCCTCTGAATGGCACACATACACAATCCATGTCTCAATTGTCTCAAGGCAAATCCTTGTTTAACATGTCTCCTCCCCTTCAATCCACACTGATTGAAATGGATTTAAGTGACATCAAAAAAGGGATCCTAGCTTTCACCTGGAATCACCTGGTCAGTCTATGTCATGGATACTCAATGTATGTGGATCACTGAATATATACACACCCCAAGTTGAAGCTACAATCTGTATGCATTAACTTGCATCACTCCCATAGACATACAGTATGATATAATTGGTCATTCCAGATGTGGTGTAGATAAAGCTGTATGGAACTGGGAAGGTGCAGCAGTTTATACATGCTTGAGCAGCCCCAACCCCTGTTTATTTATTTCCCACATCCTACCTTCCAATTGCCTTTCACACTCTCCCTGCTGCATAATCATGTTTGTGGTTTCGATAATCATAATGCCAGTACTCACAATGTGTAAGCCTCGGATGGCTGGATGCTGTACAAGGTCGCCCACTATTTGCCCTTAACGTTTCCCTTAATCCACCTAATCTGTTGTGCATCAATGTCTATTTAGCAAATCTCTGATTTAACTAATCTGATTCGTCCAAGGCTTTCAAAACATTTCATAACATTTCACAGTTCGCATAGCACTCTGACACAGTCATGTTTGCGTGCAGCTTTCTGTAAGTGCTAATGATAACCATAGTGTTTGGCAAGGCCACCTTAGGTCCAAAGAGGACTGCTGGACACATTTCTCATTGGATTTCCTGTTTGGATTTTGTGCTAGGTGTGGTTTTGCCAAGTCAGAAAAATCTGGGTGTATTTTTAAAAGCAAAATGTTCCATGTCCCATTCCTCTTGAATACACCATACTGAGTATACAAAACATGAAGGATACCTGCTCTTTCCATGACATAGACTGTTTCCATGACCAGTTGAATTGAGGTGAAAGCTATGATCCCTTATTGATGTCACGTTGGTTGTGTGCAACTCAATATTAAGGTGTTCCTAATGTTTTGTATACCCAGTGTATAACTTCATCCATCTCTTTGTAAACAAGATGAATAACTACTTTTTAGTAAAGTTTTATTTATCAGGAAATGTCAGGACAAGTAACGTTTGACCACAGGTGGCCAGTGGCACCTTAATTGGGGGAAATGGGCTCATAATAATGGAATGGTTATGAACACATTTAACACATGGTTCCATGTGTTTGATACTATTCCATTCTCTCCATTCCAGCCATTATTATGAGCCATCCTCCCCTCAGCAGCCTCCTGTATGTTTGACCAATGTTGTCTGACTCTCAGTCAGTCCATCAGTAGCTTTTATCACACAAGCACTTCTCGTCTCGGAATTTTAAGAAAATCTGAATCAGTGCTAAGCGGAGACTGGGGATAAAGGATCCATACAGACAGACCAGCCTATTCTCCTCTTGCTGAGAAAGACGTATCAGAGCAAGTAAGATTTGACCAACATTGTCTTGTCAACCTTTTTCAGCGCCGAGAGGAGACAGTGGAAAGGATCCATACTGTACCGCCAGATGTACTCCGCAGCCACTCCCATACTGTGGCACTCTGTTCTCTCAGCACACTGAGCCGGGCCGCCAGCTATGAGCCTTGACTAATCAGCGTCAGCTGTTGTCCTCACCACATTTCTCAGTAGAATATCCTGTTGGTTTATCTGGAGTTTTTAATGACGCTCATGTTTTGTTTACTTACTCCCCCGCTGTCGTGAGTCATGACGGGAGGGAGAGAGTCCTCCAGAAGGTATCACTTTCATCATCATGTATCTGTTTTATTAGAGGGAAAGTATCAAGGCTCACCCAAGCCAGCGAAAGAGAGAAAGTCACACGCAAACACACATCTTGATTAATAGCAGCATAGAAAAATGGTCACAATTAATTTGTGTTTGTGTCAGAGGCCTCAATAGAAGGCACACACATTATCTGTAAAGCAGCATCCAGTGATCTGATAGACAATAAAAACGTCAACACAAATTGCCTTTGTCTGTGTGTGTTTCTGTATTGGAGGAGGGTTCATTCCCTTTATGGTTATAATGGCTTTCAAAGGTTCTGGGAACGAAAAATGGATCTGAACATGAAAAGAGTTAGGGCTGGATTCAGTCCGCATTGCTGAAGTATTGCAGAATATCTGCATTAAAATGTAGCGGAGAGTGGTGTAAGTTGAGGTTAAAGGGTTCAGCCCCCTCTTGTTTCTAGGAAACCATATTTAGGAAGATGTCATCTTTTCATGGAGTCTGTGAAGGAAGAAACAATGTGGAAAAAGTTGTCCAAAAAAAACTGCTTTTCACAATGTAAAATGTATTTGTGTTATAGGTTGTATTGTACTTAAACCAAAGTAGATATTGTAAGCTAGTTTTATACATCAGTTGGGGTCTCCATAAGCTACAGTATTGGGTCCTAAACCTAGCATGAAAGTGTAGCTTTGTGGGCTAATATCGTCAAAATGTTTGCCTTGTGGTAAGTTGAGCCAATGACCTTGTGGTATGTTTTATTTTACTAGGCAAGTCAGTTAAGAACAAATTCTTATTTTCAATGACGGCCTAGGAACTGCCTGTTCAGGGGCAGAACGACAGATTTGTACCTTGTCAGCTCACAGATTTGAACTTGCAACCTTCCGGTTACTAGTCCAAAGCTCTAACCACTAGGCTACCCTGCCGCCCCATGTGTGCGTGGGGCAATGCCCTTATGATAAGTTGAGCCAATGGCCATGGGGTAAGTTGAGCCAATGACCACCATACCCCATACAAATCATGATTACATTTTGTTTGTTTTATGCAATGTGTCATGCATATGAACTCAAGATGCATTTGTATTGTTATGGAGCAGACATCATTATGTCCCTGTGTATACAAACGTAAAACAAGCAGGGGTCTAGCGCCCCTTGAGTTTCTTGCGAGAGCAAGACATTTTCATCGACAATGATATGTCACCCACAATGTCAAACCTTCTGTCTGTCTGTCTGTCTGTGATTTTATAAAGAACAAGAACAAAACAAAAAGAGTGCGATCTCATCTGTTTCTTTCTTATGGCCTCTAGAACATCCACCATCCTCCTCTGCTTCCTTCCTTCCTCTCCATTTCATGTTTACAATAGCACTAATGAATCCTATCTGTTTATCAGGCTTGGCATGCTGCAAAGCCGTAGCCAAGCCTGTTATGATGCACTGTCATGTTCCTAAATCATGCGCTCAATTGAGAGGCAGCGGGTGTCACGGTGGCGGCTGTGTTAGCTATGTTAGCTATTTTGTCAGACAGGACAAAAGCCCAGCGCCCACTCATGGAAGCGGAGATGGGATAATGATCACTAATTAATTGTGCACCGGGGGTCGCGGGCCTCATCTCTCCTCTCATCTCTCCTCCACCGGCAGGCACACAGAAGATATATGAGTGGATGATTCACCCGCCACAGCAGGAGATGAGGCAGGTGAGGGGGGGGGGGGGGGGGGGGTGACTGCCCAGAGACGTGTGTAACTCACCAGGGCTGTATTCTGATTTGAAGCATTATGAATGTTGCATATATAAATAGAATGAAAAGAGCTGCCATGGTTCCCTGTTCAATCGGACAGAAAATCCTTCAACCATTAAATACATGTCTATTTGAATGCTCTGTAACATGACATATTTCTTAAAAAAGCAACCACTTACCATCCACATGTCTAAGTGGTTGGGAGGGAAAGGATTACTGAGCTGTTTGGGCTGAGATTGACATGGAGTTCTCTCTCTACAGTATTGATTAATAATCAATTAAGGTCCCAATCAATTAAATCCAGACATTGTAATGAGCTGTCTAACAAGCAGTTGTGCACACCCAAACCGTTCTATGCCAACAGTTTAATCAAAAATAGATCTATTGATATTTTTAAGGATGGATTTTTAAGCAGTTTTTTTTTTCACCAGATGAAGTCTGAAGTGGTTGTTATTAAGTAGAGCATTCCTAGAACCACTTGAAGTGTCGTGGATGTATTCACTACTGAATATTCAGTAGTTAGGCACTTGAAAGGGATTCAGTGGAAGGGGCTTTAGACCCAGCTCAGTTGTTAATTGATGACATGCCCCACAAAAATGGATGTTGAATATGTGTGTATGGAATCATCATTAGCACATGTTCATACTTTATAGGCGTGATGCAACACAGGGAAATATTTTATGAAAGAAGGCACCTTACTTCTAATGAAATCTCTATAAAAAGGTAGTAATTTGAACTTACAGTATATTGATAAATTGAAGGACATGGGGTGGGAAAAGTAATGACCTCGTTTTTGATCATGTGGATGTGATTATTTTTGGTTTGAAGAGGTAGATAGATGCCTGTATGATGTTTTGTCTTTTTTAGGACCTTATAGACGGGTTGGTTGTTTAGCAACATAACTGACCCGGTGAGCAGCTATCGGGCAAAACAGATGATGTTGACGTAGATTGTTGACATGTAAACTATATTTTGTGTTCAATGTTTATTGAACACATAAATACATTTGCACAACTACATGTTGGTGGTTTAGCTAGCTAGAGAATTTTTGCCATTTTATCATTGAAATGAAATCAGTCAAAACACCTCAAAACAAGACATGATATCAAGAACAAGATGAAACTAGCTGAAACGAGTCACTTACAATTTCACACATGGAAAGTTCTTGTCATTGTTGGTAGCTGTCTGGCCATCCAGAATCACAACAACTCACTGACTTCTGCCCCATTGAAGCATGCAAATTGTTTACGTGACGGAAAATTGTTTTTGGGGCGTAAAATGGCGGACAGGTAATGGTGGACTGCACAAAGTTATGTGGAGCACCTCAAGATAAAACGTAATATTCAATATCGGCAAGTTAAACTAAAATATTAGCACTACACAATCTGGTGGGTGATAACCTTCAATCTGGATAATAACACAAAACAAATCTTAAGACTAGAGACATTTATCGACAAATATTACGAAAACAAGCAACACCCAAACATGACGGAGAGTAAGACAGGGGAACGGATTCCAAAACGAAAACGTGACTCTTCTACAGACACAGACGATTTAATATTTTCACCACCGGGAATGGTAAAGGTCGAAACCGATCTGTTAAAATCAATAAATGACAAACTGGGTATACTTGAATTAGTTAGTAAGGATATAAAAGAGTTGAAGGCAAGCCTTGAGATGAGTGATGAAAAAGCTGCGACATTGCTTGTTTCCTTCTCCAATCTAAAAGGGACAGGCAATAAGATTGAAACCGAAGTGAATGAAATTAAAAAGGGGAACACCTTTCTGAGAGAAGCCTTACTGGACATACAAACTAGATCCATGAGAGAGAATTGGGTACTTACAGGTATCCAGGAGAAAGAAGGGAAAGTTCCTGAATCTGTAGTAAGAGAGTTCCTCCTTACAGCGCTTCAGATCCCACACGAAGCTATCGGCAAAATCCAACTTGAACGTGTACACCGCTTCGGACAGAGAGGCCAAAGGTATGAACGCCCAATCGATGCAAAATTTGCTTTATTTAAAGATAAAATAATGGTTAAAAGCCTGGGTAAAAGACTTGCTGGGACCAAAATTGACATGAATGATCAGTTTCCGAAGGAAATTGCAGAACGGCGTAAAGTTCTGTATCGAATTTTCAAAGAAAATAGATTAAAAGGGAAACGAGTAACTCTCGTCGTTGATGAACTATATATTGATAACCAGTTATTCAGAGACACAGACGAATCCATGGTTATCTAAAAAATTACAAAGTTCTCATAGATGAGGAAAATAATGAAACACAATTCTAGCCCGGTTATGTCATGTATTGTCATGTTGTGTCTTGTTTCTGTCCTTTCCCTTCACCCTGTCTCCCTCTGCTGGTCGTTATTAGGTTACCTTTTCTCCCCCTCTTTCCCCCAGCTGTTCCTTGTCTCCTCCTAACTACCTCGTCACCCCTTTTCCCACCTGTTCCCTTTTTCCCTCTGATTAGTCCTCTATATCTCTCTCTGTTTTTGTTTCTGTCTTTGTCGGATTCTTGTTTGTGTTATTCATGCCTGAACCAGACTATCGTCATGTTTGCTGCAACCTTGTCCTGTCCTGTCGGAATCTGCCGGTCCATCTGAGCCTACGTATGTTTTGTTATTAAAGAAGCCCTGTTTACGTTAGTTCGCTTTTGGGTCCTCATTCACGCACCATAACAGAAGAATCCGACCAAGAATGGACCCAGCGACTTCGGATCCTCTCCACTCAGCCGTCGAGATCCAGGGAGCGATGCTAGGCAGACACGAGCAGGAATTGTCTGCTGCTCGACATGCCGTTGAGACCCTGGCCACCCAAGTCTCCAACCTCACAGAACAGGTTCACCATCTCCGCCTCGATCCACCGGCCACTTCCAGGGCTTTCGAATCTCCGGAGCCCAGAATCAATAACCCGCCGTGTTACTCTGGGGAGCCCACTGAATGCCGCTCGTTCCTCACCCAGTGTGATATTGTGTTTTCTCTCCAGCCCAACACTTACTCCAGGAGCACTGCTCGTGTCGCCTACGTCATATCTCTCCTTACTGGACGGGCTCGTGAGTGGGGCACGGCAATCTGGGAGGCAAGGGCTGAGTGTACTAACCAGTATCAGGACTTTAAGGAGGAGATGATACGGGTTTTTGATCGATCTGTTTTTGGGGAGGAGGCTTCCAGGGTCCTGTCTTCCCTATGTCAAGGTAATCGATCCATAACAGACTACTCTATTGAGTTTCGCACTCTTGCTGCCTCCAGTGGCTGGAACGAGCCGGCTTTGCTCGCTCGTTTTCTGGAGGGTCTCCGCGCAGAGGTAAAGGATGAGATTCTCTCCCGGGAGGTTCCTTCCAGCGTGGATTCCTTGATTGAACTCGCTATTCGCATTGAGCGACGGATTGATCTTCGTCACCGAGCTCGTGGAAAGGAGCTCGCGTTCTCCGTTACCCCCCTCTCCGCATCACTACCATCTTCCTCTGCCGGCTCGGGTGCTAAGCCTATGCAGCTGGGAGGTATCCGCATCTCGACTAAGGAGAGGGAACGGAGAATCACCAACCGCCTGTCTCTATTGCGGTTCTGCTGGTCATTTTGTCACTTCATGTCCAGTAAAAGCCAGAGCTCATCAGTAAGCGGAGGGCTACTGGTGAGCGCTACTACTCCTGTCTCTCCTTCAAGATCCTGCACTACCTTGTCGGTCCATCTACGCTGGACCGGTTCGTCAGCTTCCTGCAGTGCCTTAATAGACTCTGGGGCGGAGGGCTGTTTTATGGACGAGACCTGGGCTCGGGAACATGACATTCCTCTCAGACAGTTAAGGGAGTCCACGGCCTTGTTCGCCCTGGATGGTAGTCCTCTCCCCAGGATTCAGCGTGAGACGCTACCTTTAACCCTCACTGTTTCTGGTAATCATAGCGAAACCATTTATTTTTAAATTTTTCGTTCACCTTTTACACCTGTTGTTTTGGGCCATCCCTGGCTAGTTTGTCATAATCCTTCCATTAATTGGTCTAGTAATTCTATCCTCTCCTGGAACGTCTCTTGTCATGTGAAATGTTTAATGTCTGCTATCCCTCCTGTTTCCTCTGTCTCTTCTTCACAGGAGGAGCCTGGTGATTTGACAGGGGTGCCGGAGGAATATCACGATCTGCGCACGGTGTTCAGTCGGTCCAGGGCCACCTCTCTTCCTCCACACCGGTCGTATGATTGTAGTATTGATCTCCTTCCGGGAACCACTCCCCCCCGGGGTAGACTATACTCTCTGTCGGCTCCCGAACGTAAGGCTCTCGAAGATTATTTGTCTGTAGCTCTTGCCGCCGGTACCATAGTCCCCTCCTCCTCTCCCGCCGGAGCGGGGTTTTTTTTTGTTAAGAAGAAGGACGGGTCCCTGCGCCCCTGCATAGATTATCGAGGGCTGAATGACATAACAGTGAAGAATCGTTATCCGCTTCCTCTTATGTCTTCAGCCTTCGAGATCCTGCAGGGAGCCAGGTTTTTCACTAAGTTGGACCTCCGTAACGCTTACCATCTCGTGCGCATCAGGGAGGGGGACGAGTGGAAGACGGCGTTTAACACTCCGTTAGGGCACTTTGAATACCGGGTTCTTCCTTTCGGCCTCGCTAACGCTCCAGCTGTCTTTCAGGCATTAGTCAATGATGTCCTGAGAGACATGCTGAACATCTTTGTTTTCGTTTACCTTGACGATATCCAGATTTTTTTTCACCGTCACTCCAGATTCATGTTCAGCACGTTCGACGTGTCCTCCAGCGCCTTTTAGAGAATTGTCTTTTTGTGAAGGCTGAGAAGGCTTTTCATGCCTCCTCCGTCACATTTCTCGGTTCTGTTATTTCCGCTGAAGGCATTAAGATGGATCCCGCTAAGGTCCAAGCTGTCATTGATTGGCCCGTCCCTAAGTCACGCGTCGAGCTGCAGCGCTTTCTCGGCTTCGCAAACTTCTATCGTCGTTTCATCCGTAATTTCGGTCAGGTGGCAGCTCCTCTCACAGCCCTTACTTCTGTCAAGACGTGCTTTAAGTGGTCCATTTCCGCCCAGGGAGCTTTTGATCTCCTCAAGAATCGTTTTACATCCGCACCTATCCTTGTTACACCTGACGTCACTAGACAGTTCGTTGTCGAGGTTGACGCGTCAGAGGTGGGCGTGGGAGCCATTCTTTCTCAGCGCTCCCTCTCTGACGACAAGGTCCACCCTTGCGCGTATTTTTCTCATCGCCTGTCGCCGTCGGAACGTAACTATGATGTGGGAAACCGCGAACTGCTCGCCATCCGCTTAGCCCTAGGCGAATGGCGACAGTGGTTGGAGGGGGCGACCGTTCCTTTTGTTGTTTGGACTGACCATAGGAACCTTGAGTACATCCGTTCTGCCAAACGACTTAATGCGCGTCAGGCGCGCTGGGCGCTGTTTTCCGCTCGTTTCGAGTTTGTGATTTCTTATCGTCCGGGCTCTAAGAACACCAAGCCTGATGCTTTATCTCGTCTCTTCAGTTCTTCAGTAGCCTCCACTGACCCCGAGGGGATTCTCCCTGAGGGGCGTGTGGTCGGGTTGACTGTCTGGGGAATTGAGAGGCAGGTAAAGCAAGCACTCACTCAAACTCCGTCGCCGCGCGCTTGTCCTAGGAACCTTCTTTTCGTTCCCGTTCCTACTCGTCTGGCCGTTCTTCAGTGGGCTCACTCTGCCAAGTTAGCCGGCCATCCTGGCGTTCGGGGTACGCTTGCTTCCATTCGCCAGCGTTTTTGGTGGCCCACCCGGGAGCATGACACGCGTCGCTTCGTGGCTGCTTGTTCGGTCTGCGCGCAGACTAAGTCCGGTAACTCCCCTCCTGCCGGCCGTCTCAGGCCGCTTCCCATTCCCTCTCGACCGTGGTCTCACATCGCCTTAGATTTTGTCACCGGACTGCCTTCGTCAGCGGGGAAGACTGTTATTCTTACGGTTGTCGACAGGTTCTCTAAGGCGGCTCATTTTATTCCCCTTGCTAAGCTTCCTTCTGCTAAAGAGACGGCACAAATCATCATCGAGAATGTTTTCAGAATTCATGGCCTTCCGTCAGACGTCGTTTCGGACAGAGGTCCGCAATTCACGTCTCAATTTTGGAGGGAGTTTTGCCGTTTGATTGGGGCTTCCGTCAGTCTCTCTTCCGGCTTTCACCCCCAGTCTAACGGTCAAGCAGAACGGGCCAATCAGACTATTGGTCGCATCTTACGCAGTCTTTCTTTATGCAACCCTGCGTCTTGGTAAGAAGAGCTCCCCTGGGCAGAATACGCCCACAACTCGCTTCCTTCGTCTGCGACCGGGCTATCTCCTTTTCAGAGTAGCCTCGGGTACCAGCCTCCGCTGTTCTCATCTCAGTTCGCCGAGTCCAGCGTCCCCTCCGCTCAGGCTTTTGTCCAACGTTGCGAGCGCACCTGGAAGAGGGTCAGGTCTGCACTTTGCCGTTATAGGGCGCAGACTGTGAGGGCTGCTAATAAGCGCAGAACTAAGAGTCCTAGATATTGTCGCGGTCAGAGAGTTTGGCTCTCCACTCAGAACCTTCCCCTTAAGACCGCTTCTCGCAAGTTGACCCCGCGGTTCATTGGTCCGTTCCGTATTGCTCAGATCATTAATCCTGTCGCAGTTCGACTTCTTCTTCTGCGATATCTTCGTCGCGTCCACCCGGTCTTCCATGTCTCCTGTGTCAAGCCCGTTCTTCGCGCCCCCGCTCGTCTTCCCCCCCCCCCCCCCATCCTTGTCGAGGGCGCACCCATCTACAGGGTCCGTAGGATTTTGGACATGCGTCCTCGGGGCCGTGGTCATCAGTACCTAGTAGATTGGGAGGGGTACGGTCCTGAGGAGAGGAGTTGGGTTCCCTCTCGGGACGTGCTGGACCGTGCGCTGATCGATGATTTCCTCCGTTGCCGCCAGGTTTCCTCCTCGAGTGCGCCAGGAGGCGCTTGGTGAGTGGGGGGGTACTGTCATGTATTGTCATGTTGTGTCTTGTTTCTGTCCTTTCCCTTCACCCTGTCTCCCTCTGCTGGTCGTTATTAGGTTACCTTTTCTCCCCCTCTTTCCCCCAGCTGTTCCTTGTCTCCTCCTAACTACCTCGTCACCCCTTTTCCCACCTGTTCCCTTTTTCCCTCTGATTAGTCCTCTATATCTCTCTCTGTTTTTGTTTCTGTCTTTGTCGGATTCTTGTTTGTGTTATTCATGCCTGAACCAGACTATCGTCATGTTTGCTGCAACCTTGTCCTGTCCTGTCGGAATCTGCCGGTCCATCTGAGCCTACGTATGTTTTGTTATTAAAGAAGCCCTGTTTACGTTAGTTCGCTTTTGGGTCCTCATTCACGCACCATAACAGGTTATGGATTGTAACAATACAATACAAAAAATAGCTTTTGTATATATATTCACATATAACTAATTGGAACACACAAGCACTAATTCAACATGGTGAAGATACAAACTATGTAAACAGAAGGCACAGTATGTGTGGATGGTGTGGTGTGTGTTTATTTTTTATTTTATTTGTCATGTTTGGGAAAGTTGAGTGAGTAATGCATATCCCAGAACCAATGTATTGCTGTGAGCCGGGGTATGAGAGAGCTTTCAATGTTGGTCAGATGATGGATATACTTTTATAATGAATTATACGTCTTATTTATTTATTGTCCTGTCATGGTGGAACAGTTTTAAAATAAATTATACACTTGATTTATTTATTGTCCTATCATGGGGAACTACATTTTTTAAATAAATTATATCTAATTATTTATTTATGATCTTAATTTAATGGTACGGTCCACAACCCTATACCCTACACCCACCTGAATGACCCAGATACTAAGGAGAAGTCCCTAACTGTTTTATGGGCCTGCTGTAAGCAGTCTGTATGCAGCCAAAATGAGACCAAGAGACCAAGAGCAGCACTGCACCCTCAAGATTCTGAGCCTGCTTGGCAGGGTTGGTCCTGCAAAGCCAAAGCTCCCTAAAGGGAGAGCATACTATAAAAGGAAATTCTCAAAGCTGCTAATGAGAACCTTGACGACCTTGTACCTAGCCAGTAGGGATTCCGGTGGGGTGCCCCCACCCAGGCAGTGGCAGTGCTGGCAACACTAGCTGCAGTAACCCATGGGGAGGGGGTCACACTCGGACATTCAGAGAGGGGGTATATTATTGTGACCCTGGTGCACAAAATCAAAAGTCTGACTGCATGGAGATGCTTGGGAATATGGTCAATACGGTGACCGTATTGTGGGTGCTTCAGGGAAAAGGTGTACATTTGACCTCCGACATCTAGGATGTGACAATGGTTAATAAAATCTCTCAATTTCTGCCCATTGTTTTTGTGCGGTCTTGCAGGCCTTCTCATGCAGCTGCAACAGTAAGTGCATTTGTAAATCAGGACCTTTCTTGAGTTGGGCTCTGGGATGGTGCAACTGTTGAGAATGTGAGTTTATGGTTGTGTGGGGGGAAAGGGTTGAGTGTGTGTGGGTGTATGTGTGTATCCCACAACTGTTGCGAACGAGTAAAATATGTTAGGGACAATAGAGGATGATCCACAGCTATATATAATACAAATCGACGTGAGGGCGATGGAAATGCATTTGGCAGTTGATCTACTTCAATTCGGTAAATGGCACTGTGTGCTCTTTTCGAAGGATGGATCCCAGTCTGTTCAGTGCTATGGGATGAGGGGGGCTGGTCTGCCGGGCATTGGGATGACGGCCCAGCTCGGGATGAGGAGGGCTTTTAGCGGGTGTAATGGTGGGGACCAATTGGAAGTTGAATTGATATGCAAAACAACGCCTATACTATACAAAATTCTTACAACTAATAGAATGTTATATATATGGGGGATACAATCTTCCCAGCTCTGCAGATTCTGCTGTGAGGAGGCAGAGTAATTTATTTTGGTATTGTACATATGTAGCTCGTTTTTGCTCACAGGCCCAGGAATGGCTGAAGAATTGCAACATTTGCCTAAAACTAATGTTGCAGATCGCGATACTGGGTGATTTGAAAAGCCATAGTCAATCAATCGATAATATAATAATTATTTTAGCAAACATGTTTATTTTTCATTTACAATCTGTAGAAGCTAAGAGAATAGAAAGGTTCAATTAGTTTGTGAAGCATCACAGCACAGTTGAAAAATATATGGCAAATAGAAATCCAAAATGGATGATGGTGAGAGATAGATGGGAGAGGTTGAATGGAGCTGAAGGGTGGGACTAATAACAAGATAAAACATGTAAAACATACGGGGTCTGTAAAATGTCTATAGGTTCAGAACTTTTGTGAAATAGCACAGTTACAAATAGAAATCAAACTGGATGGACATTCGAAATAGAGGAAGGACAAAAAAATAAAAATAAATAACTATTGCAAAATAGTCTGTAAAATGTATATAAGATTTATAAATTGAAGGTAAAAGCCGAAGTGTTTATTAGTTTAATCCAAATGGGGGATCGGTGGTAGGGTTTGTGGGAAATAATAATAAAGGCATGTTCTTTAAAAAAGTATGTATGTGTATATAGGTATGTGTATGTATATATGTGTATATGTATGCATGCGTGTATGGATATATATATTTACCCCAAAAATATATGGGGGATTGGAAATGATGCAGACAATTACATTGATGGAACTAGTATTCTTTCCGCAATATTAAGCTGATCCACCCCTTTAAAAAAAAAAAAATGTTTTCGTGATGTTGTCAGCTAACCCATCTATACAATAGAACAGGCTTCTCCAATATGGGACTGAGCGTATGATTGGTGTGAATGTGTTTGTGACTGTGAATGGTGTAAAACCGAGATAAATGTTTAATTAAAAACTCTTGAAATCTTCATAACATTGTCTGTGTGGTGGCATGGGATCTTAAAAACCTGTTTAATTATCTGTCCTGGGAAATAAGCTTTTTACTCCCAAATCTCAATACTTAAATGGCAAATTAAATTAATCAAAGAAAATAATTAACCTTATGGGTGAGACATATCTGTATAGGGTCCCTCAGTGACGTGGAGTTGGGGAGAGGGCATTCGTGGTGCCCTCTACCCAACTCTATGGTCCCGTGAGGACAGAGAGCACTCGTGGCAGGTGTGCCCTCTATATATCTCTATGGCCAGGTAATTATACCGGCAGCCATTGAGGGCGTCTCCTTTCAATCCGTCTCGAAGGACCAATGTAACTGAATTAAGGGGAGGGTTACGATAAATAGATGCCTATCTACCGTGGGCTCTGGTAGGGGTGCAGGCAGAGGCAAAGATGCAGTTTATGAGTCTTTATGTATTCAGAGGATATAGGTGATACAGGGCATGGAACATGTTGAGTAAAAGATCATGATTATTAGAAAGCAAATGACGGACTCCTCTTTAAATCTGCGTATTCCTTCAAAGCTCAGTTGTCCTGAGTCTGCACAACTCTGCCAGGACCTAGGATCAAGAGACACGCTCAAGTGTTTTAGTACTATATCTCTTGACACAATGATGAAAATAATCATGACCTCTAAACCTTCTAGCTGCATACTGGACCCTATTCCAACTAAACTACTGAAAGAGCTGCTTCCTGTGCTTGGCCCTCCTATGTTGAACATAATAAACGGCTCTCTATCCACCGGATGTGTACCAAACTCACTAAAAGTGGCAGTAATAAAGCCTCTCTTGAAAAAGCCAAACCTTGACCCAGAAAATATAAAAAACTAAATGTTAGAAAATGCTGTTGTGCAGCAACTCACTGCCTTCCTGAAGACAAACAATGTATACGGAATGCTTCAGTCTGGTTTTAGACCCCATCATAGCACTGAGACTGCACTTGTGAAGGTGGTAAATGACCTTTTAATGGCATCAGACCGAGGCTCTGCATCTGTCCTCGTGATCCTAGACCATAGTGCTGCTTTTGATACCATCGATCACCACATTCTTTTGGAGAGATTGGAAACCCAAATTGGTCTCCACGGACAATTTCTGGCCTGGTTTAGATCTTATCTGTCGGAAAGATATCAGTTTGTCTCTGTGAATGGTTTGTCCTCTGACAAATCAACTGTAAATTCCGGTGTTCCTCAAGGTTCCGTTTTAGGACCACTATTGTTTTCACTATATATTTTACCTCTTGGGGATGTCATTCGAAAACATAATGCTAACTTTCACTGCTATGTGGATGACACACAGCTGTACATTTCAATGAAACATGGTGAAGCCCCAAAATGGCCCTCGCTAGAAGCATGTGTTTCAGACATAAGG
The DNA here is from genome assembly GCF_057628025.1 of Oncorhynchus mykiss. Lineage (NCBI taxonomy): Eukaryota > Metazoa > Chordata > Actinopteri > Salmoniformes > Salmonidae > Oncorhynchus > Oncorhynchus mykiss. The sequence continues at coordinate 34,716,973 of NC_143027.1, read as the reverse complement.
AAGTGGATGGCTGCAAACTTTCTACTTTTAAACTCGGACAAAACAGAGATGCTTGTTCTAGGTCCCAAGAAACAAAGAGATGTCCTGTTGAATCTGACAATTAATCTTAATGGTTGTACAGTTGTCTCAAATAAAACTGTGAAGGACTCTGGACCCTGATCTCTCTTTTGAAGAACATATCAAGACCATTTCAAGGACAGCTTTTTTCCATCTACATAACATTGCAAAAATCTGAATCTTTCTGTCCAAAAATGATGCAGAAAAATGTATCCATGCTTTTGTCACTTCTAGGTTAGACTACTGCAATGCTCTACTTCCCGGCTACCCGGATAAATCACAAAATAAACTTCAGTTAGTGTTAAATACGGCTGCTAGAATCCTGACTAGAACCAAAAAATTAGATCACATTACTCCAGTGCTAGCCTCCCTACACTGGCTTCCTGTCAAGGCAAGGGCTGATTTCAAGGTTTTACTGCTAACCTACAAAGCATTACATGTGCTTGCTCCTACCTATCTCTCTGATTTGGTCCTGCCGTACATACCTACACGTACGCTTAGGTCACAAGACGCAGGCCTCCTAATTGTCCCTAGAATTTCTAAGCAAACAGCTGGAGGCAGGGCTTTCTCCTATAGAGCTCCATTTTTATGGAATGGTCTGCCTGCCCATGTAAGAGACGCAAACTCGGTCTCAACCTTTAAGTCTTTACTGAAGACTCATCTCTTCAGTGGGTCATATGATTGAGTGTAGTCTGGCCCAGGATTTGGAAGGTGAACGGAAAGGCTCTGGAGCAACGAACCGCCCTTGCTGTCTCTGCCTGGCCGGTTCCCCTCTCTCTACTGGGATTCTCTGCCTCTAACCCTATTACAGGGGCTGAGTCACTGGCTTACTGGGGCTCTTTCATACCGTCCCTAGGAGGGGTGCGTCACTTGAGTGGGTTGAGTCACTGATGTGATCTTCCTGTCTTGGTTGGCGCCCCCCCTTGGGTTGTGCCATGGCGGAGATCTTTGTGGGCTATACTCGGCCTTGTCTCAGGATGGTAAGTTATTGGTTGAAGATATCCCTCTAGTGGTGTGGGGGCTGTGCTTTGGCAAAGTGGATGGGGTTATATCCTTCCTGTTTGGCCCTGTCCGGGCGTGTCCTCGGATGGGGCCACAGTGTCTCCTGACCCCTCCTGTCTCAGCCTCCAGTATTTATGCTGCAGTAGTTTATGTGTCGGGGGGCTAGGGTCAGTTTGTTATATCTGGAGTACTTCTCCTGTCCTATTCGGTGTCCTGTGTGAATTTAAGTGTGCTCTCTCTAATTCTCTCTTTCTCTCTTTCTTTCTCTCTCTCGGAGGACCTGAGCCCTAGGACCATGCCTCAGGACCTGACACGATGACTCCTTGCTGTCCCCAGTCCACCTGGTTGTGCTGCTGCTCCAGTTTCAACTGTTCTGCCTTATTATTATTGGACCATGCTGGTCATTTATGAACATTTGAACATCTGGCCATGTTCTGTTATAATCTCCACCCGGCACAGCCAGAAGAGGACTGGCCACCCCACATAGCCTGGTTCCTCTCTAGGTTTCTTCCTAGGTTTTGGCCTTTCTAGGGAGTTTTTCCTAGCCACCGTGCTTCTACACCTGCATTGCTTGCTGTTTGGGGTTTTAGGCTGGGTTTCTGTACAGCACTTTGAGATATCAGCTGATGTACAAAGGGCTATATAAATAAATTTGATTTGATTTGATTTATGTTATTCAGATGGGTTGAATAGGTTTTTATGTCTTGAGTAGTGATTTGACTCCGTAACCAAGTGGTTGGTTATGTAGAATAGGTAACAGGTAAGTATGGTTTGTCTAAAGGGAAATGACAAATAACAGGCAATAACCAGACCAGAGACCACAGTAGATCTATTCACCATAACCCTTACCGTCAGTCCTAAACCTCAATTCAGTTTAGTCCCCTGAATATCAAATGCATCTCCAGAGTTCTGAAATAATTTCTCTGAATAAGTTACCAATGGCAAGCACAAACCAAATCACAGTGATAGGGAAGAAAGAGGGCGAGTGGGAAGATTGAGGTTCTTAAGAGTAATGACTCAGCCAGGCTCAGGATTTCAATAGAAAGAGATTTGCACAGCTTCTCAAACAGTATCTGAGGATAGAAGAATAAGTCAATGACCCCATGCACTGTTCCATTACCACCTCTAAAAGTTCAATTATGTTAGTGGCAATGATGACTTTACTCTTTTGACCTCACCCACACGTTTAGGGGGTCGTCCCTTATCTGTGTGGTAGAGTGTTGTCGACTCTAGTCCCCCTCTGGCTCTGGGTATCAACGATGGCTGGGTGTATCGGCAGTAGCGGTGGTGGCATTTCCTTTCCACCAGCAGACCCAGACTTTTTCACTGGGGTTTATCGGCGGTGGGCATCCAACGTAATGGTGCATTACAGCCATCTACTGTATAGGAGTGTGGGCCAGAGACAGGAAGAATCTAAATCCTACCGACCAGCCACGTTTCTCTTAAGAAAGATAAATAATTTGAGACTATCTGATGGCGTTCTACTCAGTATGATTTAAACTCATGCCCTGTATCACCTTCTCCCTCATACTGGATCTCAGCCTCGCTCTTTCCCTCTCGTACTGCCCACACTGTATCAGTACATGCGCCACTGTCTCTGTTTCTTGGCAATAATCACACTTTCTTGTTGGATGCTTTCCTATCACACTTTCCTATCACATTTATAGTCTTATTCAACCGGCTGTGTCCCACCCTTGGTCTTGTAAAAATAGCCTCATCTCTTCTGTCTCTACCTGTCGTCCTCCCCGACTTTCTTCTGCACTTGGAATAAATGTAACTGGAGCTGAAAGCTCCCTTTTCAGTAGAGTGGTAGCTTGTTAAGTTAAACGAGGCCTGGGTGTGGCAAACCTGGGCAAACTCCTGTCTCCAAGGAGACCAGCCAAAAGGGAGTCTACAATCAACTAGAAAAGTACATTTTCTGAAAATGTGTTTGCTTGCTATGTATCTTCTCATAAAGTATTTATAGTTGTGAAATAAATTATAGTAGCGATAGGGACTTCAGTAGTAATGTTAGTGACTGGTTATAGTTAAATCAAATCAAATGTATTCATAATGCCCTTGTTGCATCAGCAGATGTCACAAAGTGCATATACAGAAACCCAGCCCAAACCCCAAACAGCAAGCAATGCAGATGTAGAAGCACAGTGGCTTGGAAAATCTCCCAAGAAAGGCAGGAACCTGGGACGAAACTCAGAAAGGAACCAGGCTCTGAGGGGTGGCCAGTACTCTTCTGGTTGTGCCGGGTGGAGATTATGAGAGTACATGGCCATTAAAAGACCAGATCGTTCTTCAAGATGTTGAAACGTTCATACAGTTGAAGTCGGAAGTTTACATACACTTAGGTAGGAGTCATTAAAACTTGTTTACAACCACTGCACACATTTCTTGTTAACAAACTTTTGTTTTGGCAGTCGGTTAGGACATCTACTTTGTGCATGACACAAGTAACTTTTCCAACAATTGTTTACAGACAGATTACTTCACTTATAATTCGCTGTATCACAATTCCAGTGGGTCAGAAGTTTACATACACTAAGTTGACTGTGCTTTTAAACAGCTTGGAAAATTCCAGACAATTATGTCATGGCTTTAGAAGCTTCTGATAGGCTAATTGACATACTTTGAGTCAATTGAAGGTGTACCTGTGGATGTATTTCAAAGCCTACCTTAAAACTCAGTGCATCTTTGCTTGACATCATTGTAAAAAATCTAAAGAAATCAGCCAAGACCTCAGAAAATAAATTGTAGACCTCCACATGTCCGGTTCATCTTTGGGAGCAATTTCCAAACCCCTGAAGGTACCACGTTCATCTGTACAAACAATAGTATGCAAGTCTAAACACAGCGGGATCATGCAGCCGTCATACCGCTCAGGAAGGAGACGTGTTCTGTCTCTTGGAGATGAACGTACTTAGGTGCGAAAAGTGTGAATAAATCCCAGAACAACAGCAAAGGACATTGTGAAGATGTTGGAGGAAACGGGTACAAAAGTATCTATATTCACAGTAAAGCAAGTCCTATATCGACATAACTTGAAAGGCCCTCTCAGCAAGGCAGAAGCCACTGCTCCAAAACCGCCATAAAAATGCCAGACTACGGTTTGCAACTGCACATGTGCCCAAAGATCATACTTTTTAGAGAAATGTCCTCTGGTCTGATGAAAGAAAAATAGAACTGTTTGGCCATAATGACCATCGTCATGATTGGAGGAAAAAGGGGGAAGCTTGCAAGCCAAAGAACACCATCCCAACCGTGAAGCACGGGGGTGGCAGCATCATGTTGTGAGGGTGCTTTGCTGCAGGAGGGACTGGTGCACTTCACAAAATAGATGGTATCATGAGGTAGGAAAATTATGTGGATATAAGCTTGTGGAAGGCTACCCAAAACATTTGACCCAAGTTAAACAATTTAAAGGCAATGCTACCAAATACTAATTGAGTGTATGTAAACTACTGACCCACTGGGAATGTGATGAAAGAAATAAAAGCTGAAAAATATCAATCTCTCTACTATTATTCTGACATTTCACATTCTTAAAATGAAGTAGTGATCCTAACTGGCCCTAGTCAGGGAATTTGTACTAAGATTAAATGTCAGGAATTGTGATTTAAATGTATTCGGCTAAGGTATATGTAATCTTCCGTCTTCAACTGCAGATGACCAGCGGGGTCAGATTTTAATCACAGTGGTTGTAGAGGGTGAAACAGGTCTGCAACTCAAATCAAACTGCCCTTGAAATATTATTTATATGTTCATCAAAAGAGAGACCAGGGTCCAGAGTAATGAAGAGGTCCTTCACATGTTTTATTTGAGACGACTGTATAACCATCAAGAATCATTTTCAGATCAAACCTCATCTCTTTGTTTTTTGGGACATGTGCTAACATAATTGCACAATTCTAATGATCAATTATCTAATCCAAGTTTCTAATTTTAAAAGGCTAACACGACGTGCCATTGGAACACAGGAGTGATGGTTGCTGATATTGTGCCTCTGTTCACCTATGTAGATATTCCATTAAAAAACAGCAGTTCCAGCTATAATAGTCATTTACAACATTAACAATGTCTACACTGTATTTCTGATCAATTTAATGTTATTTTAATGGACAAAAAATGAGCTTTTCTTTCAAAAACAAGGACATTTCTAAGGGACCCAAACTTTTGAACGGTGGTGTAAGTATTTTCAACATCCGGTTAAGGTCAATAATATCAAAGCCTGCACTGAAATCTAACAGTACAGCTCCCACAATCTTATTATCAAGTTCAACCAATCATCAGTCATTTGTGTCAGTGCAGTATATGTTGAGTCCCCTTCTCTATAAGCATGCTGAAAGTCTGTTAATTATTTTACAGAGAAATAGTATCGTATTTGGTCAAACAATTTTTTCCAACAGTTTGTTGAGCTGGCAGCAAGCTGATAGGTCTTCTGTCAGAACCAGTAAAGGTCGCTTTACCACTCTTCAGGAGCGGAATGACTTTAGCTTCCCTCCAGGCCTAAGGACAAACACTTTCCTCTAGGCTCAGATTAAAAATATGACAGATAGGAGTGGCTGTAGAGTTAGCTACCATCCTCAGTATCTTTCCATTTATGTGAGTTGTCAATGCCAGGAGGTTTATCATTATTGCTCGATAACAATCATTTTCCAACCTATCTCACACTAACTTTACAAAATTACATTGCTTTCATTATTTTTTTTAAACCCATGAATACGATGGCTCACTATTTGTTGTTGGCATTTCCTTGCCTAAGTGCGCCCACTTTGTAATCATTAAAATAATTGAAGTAATCAATGAAGTAATCATTAAAATAATTGGCAACATCAAATGATTTAGTCATGAATAAGCCATCTGATGCATAGAATGCAAGATTTTACAAATATGTGCCATAATCTAATAGGCTACACAAGCATTTCGTTACACCGCAATAACATCTGCTAAATATGTGTATGCGACCAAAACAACTTGACTTGAGGCTAATTATCATGTGACAACCAGAGGAGACTGGTGAGGGGAGCTATAGGAGGACAGGCTCATTGTAATCACCGGAATGGAATCAATGGAATGGAGTCTAACATTTAAATCCATTCCATCCTTTACAATGAGCCAGTCCTCCAATAGCCCCTCCCACCAGCCTCCTCTGGTGCCAAGGTATAGCCACGATCCTTGCCCTGGTGAAATCTGGAGTCGTGTAGATCTGAAATAATTGGATGGTGAAACTGGCATCCAAAAAAAACAGAAAAGCAGGACAAAGCAATTAAGGCATTCTTTAGCTAACAGTAGGCAATTAGAATTAATTGTGTAGTGGAGCTTTATAGTTACGTGATGGCATAAAATAAAGGTGCTACTGTCAGAGGTTGAGTACAGTCAAAATATTTTATTTGGCTCGCTCATTTGTGGCTTGACCAGTAAAAATAAAAACATAGTTACAAAGAGAGGACCATTAGGACAATTGAAGTTGCTTTTGCAATGGCAAATAAAAGTACTACTTAAGTCATTTTGGGGGGGTACCGGTACTTTACTTTACTATTTATATTTTTGGCTACTTTTACTTTTACTTCACTACAATCCTTAAGCTGAAATCCCGTTAACGGGATGATATGACAACAGCCAGTGAAAGTGCAGGGCGCCAAATTCAAAACAACAGAAATCTCAGAATTAAAATTCCTCAAACATACATGTATCTTATACCATTTTAAAGGTAATTTTGTTGTTAATCCCACCACAGTGTCCGTTTTCAAATATGCTTTACAGCAAAAGCACCACAAACGATTATGTTCGGTCACCACCAAGCCACAATATACACAGCCATTTTTCCAGTCAAAGATAGAAGTCACAAAAAGCACAAATAGAGATAAAAATGAATCAGTAACCTTTGGTGATCTTCATCAGATGACACTCACAGGACTTCATGTTACACAATACATGTATGTTTTGTTTGATAAAGTTCATATTTATATCAAAATCTGAGTTTACATGGACGCATTACGTTCACTAGTTCCAAAAACATCCAGTGATTTTGCATAGCCACATCGATTCAACAGAAATACTCATCATAAATGTAGATGATAATACAAGTTATACACATGTAATTATAAATATACCTCTCCTTAATGCAACCGCTGTGTCAGATTTCAATAAAACTTTACGGAAAAAGCAAACCATGCAATAATCTGTGATGGCGCTCAGAAAAATAATAAAATTAGCCGCCATGTTGGAGTCAACAGAAACCAGAAGTTACGTGATAAATATTCCCTTACCTTTGATGATCTTCATCAGAATGCACTCCCAGGAATCCCAGGTCCACAATAAATGTTTGTTTTGTTCGATAATGTCCGTTATTTATGTCCAAATACCTCCTTTTGTTAGCGCGTTTGGTATACATATCCAAACACTTGTTCTGGTCAAGCGTTACTTCGGACAAAAACTTCAAAAAGTTATATTACAGGTCGAAGAAACATGTTTTTATCATAAATCTTAAAGTTCCAACCGGAGAATTCCTTTGTGTCTTGAGGAGCAATGGAACGCAAGTGGATATCAGACACCTGGCTCATTCTGCTCTTATTCAGTCCCACAACACATTAAAAGCCTCATTCAAATTTCTATAGAAGGTTGACATCTAGTGGAAGAAGTGCAACTTCATTCTCAATGGGATTTCGATAGGAACCGTGTTGAAAATCTACCAACCTCAGATTTCTCACTTCCTGTTTGGATTTCTTCTCAGGTTTTTAACTGCCATATGAGTTCTGTTATACTCACAGACATCATTCAAACAGTTTGAGAAACTTCAGAGTGTTTTCTATCCAATACTAATAATAATATGCATATATTAGCAACTGAGACTGAGGAGCAGGCCGTTTACTCTGGGCATCTTATTCATCCAAGCTACTCAATACTCCCCCCCCCCCCCCCCCCAGCCATAAGAAGTTTAAGAAAATATTGTACTTTTTACTCCATACATTTTCCTTGACACCCAAAAGTACTCGTTACATTTTGAATGCTTAGCAGGACAGAAACATATTCAAATTCACATACTTATCAACCAAACATCCCTGGCCATCCCTACTGCCCCTTATCTGGTGTACTCACTAAACACACATGCTTAATTTGTAAATGATGTCTGAATGTCGGAGTGTGCCCGTGGCTTTCCGTAACTTTAAAAAACAAGAAAATGGTGCCATCTGGTTTGCTTAATATAAGGTGTTTTAAATTATTTATACTTCTACTTTTGACATTTAAGAATATTTTAAACCAAATATTTGTATACTTTTACTACAGTAGTGTTTTACTAGGTGACTTTACTTTTACTTGAGTCATTTTCTATTAAGGTATCTTTACTCAAGTATGATAGTTGGGTACTTTTCCCACCAATGCCAACAGCATGGCCAAGAATGGTAATGTTTCAGACATTTTCGTGATACTAAAAAACTATTGATAAAGAACAGAGAGTTGCCTATGCTTAGTCAAATACAGTGACAACTAAAAAAAACTATTTTGTCCAATCAATGTAAGCTAAATATGATGTGGCTGTACATGGTACTGATTTCTGTGTGTGTGTGCGTGCTTGCATGCAAGTCGAAAAAACATGTTGACTCACCCTACTTGTAGAGAAAAGCAAATGCCATTCTTTTCATTGTTGCCTAAACGGTCTATCACTCAATAATCAGTGGAGGCTGCTGATGGGTCATAATAATGGCTGGAACAGAGCAAATGGAATAGCATCAAACACATGGAAACGATGTGTTTGATGTATTTGGTGCCATTCCACCTATTCTACTCCAGCCATTACCATGAGCCCGTCCTCCCTAATTAAGGTCCCACCAACCTCCTGTGTCTGTCATACAGTACACACTTTTAGTTTTTGTTGTCCCAGACTACATTGCTAAAATGCTTGGTCGATGCCTAACTCTTTCATGGGCAACAATGCACCGGGCCAGCTAGTTAACCTGAGCCTACTACATCTAGCTACATGTTTAACTTCCATCCTCTCAGGCCAGGGGCACAATGAATGAATTTATGGTTGATCAGAATCACCGTTATAATCATTGGCCAGTACGGAGAAGTAAGTAAAACCACAAGTCCAAATCCCTGTCTCCATCAATGGCTAATTTAGGAAAGGGACGATTTAAACAATGGCAGCTGCTGAGGGGAGAACGGCTCATAATAATGGATGGAATGGAGTAAATGGAATGAATATCAAAAACATGGTTTTCATGTGTTTGATTTCTCTCCAGTCCATCTATTGTACTCCTTTCCAGCCATTATTATGAGTGTGGAGTAGGATGTCATTGGTCTGATGCCAAATCCAAATCCAATTCCTTGACACTTTTTTTTGGTTCGCCAGGAACATTCACAGCTGAGCTCAACGCTGATTGGCTATTATTTTATAATTTTTTTTATTAAGGGAGGCCAAATGCTTGCTGGCTTCCGTTGCATTTAATGATGCGGGCGGCAACAATGTCATACTCTTTTTGACCAGGCAGCATCAGATAGATACCTACACATACTGAGACAGAGGGGCACAGTTTCGTTCGCTTGGATGATGTCTCCGATGAGATCCATTCAGCCTCTTGTGAATTGAAGGAAATGTATGAAACACAGAAAGATAAATAATTTAGTATGTATATTTGTTGGTACATTTTTGGGGGAAGCCTGGCTTTTCTTGGCATTTGTGAATACACACCACTGCGTATAGGCCAACATTGTTGTTCTGCAGAATGAACGAGTTGTGCATTCCACCTGGCCTCCACATTCAGCAGCGTCTGTTGCGCATCACATACCACCTGAGCTATATTTCCATGAACTTGTCAAGTGATTTTTTTGTCAACATTTATATACTGTAGTTCACATTGATAATAGATTAGACAATTGACTGCTACGTGCATTTCCATTTAACTGTCTTGTGTCGATAAAAACAGATGGACGTAATTATGCACACATTATAAAATGTAAAAATTCAAGACACTCAAAGTACTATGATACAGTATGTTATGTTTGATATTGTTACATAAGACAAAATGTTACTTAAAGCAATAATTATAGAAGGGTGGTTGGTCCGGGCAGACGCGAGGGCAAAGGTTGCTTTTTCAAAACTTATCACCAACAATGTTTGCATTTTAGCTACTTTGCAACTACTTTCCAGCTAGCAATGAGGAATCGACCCAGAAGCGGCCCTCTGCCAGGGGGCCGGAACTGATTGAATCAGCCCGGAATCGGGTGTCAGCCCGGAATCAAAATCAGTTACTGGCCAGAATCTGCCCAAGTACATCATGCCGTTTCCGTCTACTTTGCCGGCCTCTTACCAGAATCCCACCAGAATCGTCCCGATGAAAATGTAAATTTTTCTATACGAAATTACCCAATTTAGTAATTTCATATATTACTAACATACATTTTATACGAACAAATTATACCCAGCCACAAAAACACATTTTGTGTCAGAGGAAACACCATACACCTGGTGACCGTGTCAGCATGCATGCTCCACAGGAGTCACTACAGCGCGATGAGACAAGGGAATCCCGGCAGGCCAAACCCTCCCCTAACTCAGACGACGCTGGGCCAATTGTGCATCGCCTCATGGGTCTCCCAGTCGTGGCTGGCACGGGTCTCAAACCAGCAGCTGTAGCAACGCAGTTTGTACAACTCCATCCAGAAAGTTTTTAATGCTTATCAATTGCCTTGCACAAAGTATCAAAATTCTGAAATACTACACAGGACTCATAAAGAATTTCATTAAAATGTTAATTGTATTTTTTGATCAAAGTAACAATTAGAAAATATGGAAAAATAAATAATAAAATGTTAATTATATGAAGCAGCCCGTGTAATTATCTGTCAGAGAGTGGCATTTGGGCCAGATAACTATCACCGGAATCAGTCCAAGCCCCAAGTAATACATTTGGGCCAGATAACTCACACCGGAATCGGACACATGACATCGGCCGAGTCTGACTCTCAGCCAAGTGCCCGACTCTCAGCCTGAATTGGCCCAGATCCCCTGTGCTAGCTGAGTTAGCACTTTTTAGCTACTCTGCAACTACTTAGCATGCTAGCTAACCCTTCCCCCTAACCCCTTCCCTAACCTTAACACTTTTTATTAGCCCTTCCCCTAACCTTAACCCTTCCCCTAACACTTTAACCTAACTCCTAACCTTAACCTCTAACCTAGCTGAAATTAGCCACCTAGCAAATGTTAGACACCAAAAAATTGGAACTCATATTAAAACCTGCACTCCTGTACATCTGAAATAATTGGATGGTGAAACTTGCGTCCAGCCAACTAGAAAAGCAATTTGAAGCAATTTAGCCATTCTCGAAATTCAGGACAAAGATCCTGCAAAGAAACATACATTTCATAGTTGAAAAATAGATTTAGCAGGCAAGTATACTTTTATAATTAAATGTGGAGTAGAGTTTCATAGTAGGGTGGTCTATGTGTTGACATCAAGTTCCCGGCCTACCTACAAAATGATTTGTCAATCGTAATTTATTCTAAAAACACAGTTTCTATCCTCTAGACTTCCTCTGTGGAGATGGGAGAACCTTCCAGAAGGACAACCATTTCTGCAGCACTCCACCTATCAGGCCTTTATAGTATAGTGATCAGATGGAAGCCACTCCTCGGTTAAAGGCACGCTTGGAGTTTGCCCGTTTGGAGTTTGCCAAAAGGCACCTAAAGGACTCTCAGGCCAAGATTGAACTCTTTGGCCTGAATGCAAAGCGGCACATCTGGAAGAAACCCGGCACCATCCCTACGGTGAAGCATCGGTTTGGCAGCATCATGGTTTTCAGTGGCAGGGAATGGGAGACAAGTCAGGATCGAGGGAAAGATGAACAGAGAGATCTTTGATGAAAACCTGCACCAGATGCTCCGGACCTCAGACTGAGGCGATGGTTCACCTTCCAACAAGACAACAAACCTAAGCACTTAGCCAAGACAATGCAGGAGTGGCTTCGGGACAAGTCTCTGAATGTCCTTGACTGGCCTAGCCAGAGCCCGGACTTGAACCCAATCGAACATCTCTGGAGAGACCTGAAAATAGCTGTGCAGCGACGCTCCCCATCCAACCTGACAGAGCTTGAGAGGATCTGCAGAGAAGAATGGGAGAAATTCCCCAAATCCAGATGTGCCAAGCTTGTAGCGTCGTACTCAAGAAGACTCAAGGCTGTAATCGCTGCTAAAGGTGCTTCAACAAAGTACTGAGTAAAGGGTCTGAATACCTTTGTAAATGTGATCCGTTATTTATTTTTATTACATTTGCTAAAAATTCTAAAAACCTGTTTTTGCTTTGTCATTATGGGGTACTGTGTGTAGATTGATGAGGACAATAACAATATAATACATTTTAGAACAAGGCTGTAATGTTACAAAATGTTGAAAAAATGTTGAAAAAGTAAAGGGGTCTGAATACTGCACTGTATCAATGGCATAATTGTCCCGTGATGATCTGTAGGGCCATGATCATTGTCCATTGATATAATACAATAGGTGTGAAGCGTGCATTCCAAGCTGGGCATCACGGTAATAACTATAAATGATAACTGATGGCCAACTTTCCCGAGCACAACAGATAATTCAGATAAAAAACAAAAGATTGGTGGCCTTAAGATTTGGTGGCCTTAAGCGAGGTCGGGCAGTGGCGATTTCCTCCTTTTAATTTTTTTATTTCATTTTTTATTTCACCTTTATTTAACCAGGTAGGCCAGTTGAGAACAAGTTCTCATTTACAACTGTGAACTGGCCAAGATAAAGCAAAGCAGTGCGACACAAACAGCACATGAGATGAGATATGTCAGACATTTCCACCTGACCTAATTTAAGCTCTCTGGCCCAGCTGTGCAAGTGGCCATGAATTAAAGGGTGATTCCACCAACTCCATGGGCCTTTTCCACAATAACATTTCGACTATATCTGCCATTTGTCGAATCAAATCAAATTAAATTCTTACATCAGCTTATATCTCAGCTGTGCTGTACAGAAACAGCACGGTGGCTAGGAAAAACTCCCTAGAAAGGCCCAAACCTAGGAAGAAACCTTGAGAGGAACCAGGCTATGAGGGGTGGCCAGTCCTCTTCTGGCTGTGCCAGGTGGAGATTATAACAGAACATGACCAAGATGTTCAAATGTTCATAAATGACCAGAATGGAAAATAATGATAATCACAGTAGTTGTCGAGGGTGCAACAGGTCAGCACATCAGGAGTAAATATCAGTTGACTTTTCATAGCCGATCATTCAGAGTATCTCTACCACTCCTGCTGTCTCTAGAGTGTTGTAAACAGCAGGCCTGGGTCAGGTAGCATGTCCGGTGAACAGGTCAGGGTTCCATAGCCGCAGGCAGAACAGTTGAAACTGGAACAGCAGCACAGCCAGGTGGACTGGGGACAGCAATGAGTAATCATGCCAGATAGTCCTGAGGCATGGGATCAGGTCCTCCGAGAGAGAGAACGAAAGAGAGAGAGAAAGAGAGAATTAGAGAGAGCATACAAAAATTCACACAGGACACCGGATAAGACAGGAGATGTACTCCAGATATAACAAACTGACCCTAGCCCCCCGACACATAAACTACTGCAGCATAAATACTGGAGGCTGAGACAGGAGGGGTCAGGAGACACTGTGGCCCCATCCGATGATACCCCCGGACAGGGCCAAACAGGAAGGACATAACCCCATCCACTTTGCCAAAGCACAGACCCCACACCACCAGATGGATATCTTCAAACACCAACTTACCCTCCTGAGACAAGGCCGAGTATAGCCCACCCAGACAGGAAGATCACATCAGTGACTCAACCCACTCAAGTGACGCACCCCCCCTAGGGACGACATGAAAGAGCACCAGTAAGCCAGTGACTCAGCCCCTGTAATAGGGTTAGAGGCAGAGAATCCTAGTAGAGAGAGGGGAACCGGCCAGGCAGAGACAGCAAGGGCGGTTCGTTGCTCCAGAGCCTTTCCATTCACCTTCACACTCCTGGGCCAGACTACACTCAATCATATGACCCACTGAAGAGATGAGTCTTCAGTAAAGACTTAAAGGTTGAGACCAAGTCTGCGTCTCTCACATGGGTAGGCAGACCATTCCATAGAAATGGAGCTCTATAGGATTCTAGGGACAATTAGGAGGCCTGCGTCTTGTGACCGTAGCGTACATGTAGGTATGTACGGCAGGACCAAATCCGAAAGATAGGTAGGAGCAAGCCTATGTAATGCTTTGTAGGTTAGCAGTAAAACTTTGAAATGAGCCCCTGCCTTAAGAGGAAGTCAGTGTAGGGAGGCTAGCACTGGAGTAATATGATCAAATTGTTTGGTTCTATTCTGGATTCTAGCAGCCGTATTTAGCACTAACTGAAGTTTATTTAGTGCTTTATCCGGGTAACCGGAAAGTAGAGCATTGGAGTAGTCTAACCTAGAAGTAACAACAGCATGGATAAGTTTCAGATTTTTGCAATGTTACGTAGATGGAAAAAAGCTGTCCTTGAAACAGTCTTGATATGTTCGTCAAAAGAGAGATTGGGGTCTAGAGAAACGCCGAGGTCCTTCACAGTGTTATTTGAAACGACTGTACAACCATCAAGATTAATTGTTAGATTAAACAGAAGATCTCTTTGTTTCTTGGGACCTAGAACAATCATCTCTGTTTTGTCGGAGTTTAAAAGTAGAACGTTTGCAGCCATCCACTTCCTTATGTCTGAAACACAGGCTTCTAGCGAGGGCAATTTTGGGGCTTCACCATGTTTCATTGAAATTTACAGCTATGTGTCATCCGCATAGCAGTGAAAGTTAACATTATGTTTTCGAATGACATCCCCAAGAGGTAAAATATATAGTGAAAACAATAGTGGTCCTAAAACGGAACCTTGAGGAACACCGAAATTTACAGTTGATTTGTCAGAGGACAAACCATTCACAGAGACAAACTGATATCTTTCCGACAGATAAGATCTAAACCAGGCCAGAACTTGTCCGTGTAGACCAATTTGGGTTTCCAATCTCTCCAAAAGAATGTGGTGATCGATGGTATCAAAAGCAGCACTATGGTCTAGGATCACGAGGACAGATGCAGAGCCTCGGTCTGACGCCATTAAAAGGTAATTTACCACCTTCACAAGTGCAGTCTCAGTGCTATGATGGGGTCTAAAACCAGACTGAAGCATTCCGTATACATTGTTTGTCTTCAGGAAGGCAGTGAGTTGCTGCGCAACAGCTTTTTCAAACATTTCTGAGAGGAATGGAAGATTCGATATAGGCCGATAGTTTTTTATATTTTCTGGGTCAAGGAATCAACCTGGGTCAATGGAAATATGCCTAGTAAGTGGGTGAAAGAATTTTCTGTTCACAAAGTTGAACTCGTTTTGGGATGGTGCTTTTATAGCGGTGCAACGTTTGTTTAGTGGAACCCATTGATGACAAATAAACCCCTATTGACTTCAACCTGTTGTGCAATGGTGAATGGAAATTGTATGTTACTATTCGTTTTGCTGATGATTGCATCCAAAACATTGGCTCATGGAGGGCTGTGAGACCTGTTGCCAAAAACGCGATGGATAATACTTGGATGTGCCCCGGAATGGCCTTAAGTAGGTCTTCAATCTTCGCAAAAATCGTACAAGATTGGTTTTGGGAAACGATATCTGATGATACAACCTGTCTCTAAAAACGTGCTCTCTTTGAAATGCAGCATGTGCCAAATCTTCCACAAGAGCAATATCAGCCATCTCTCATTCCATTTCCTATTATCTCCCTCTTTTATAGTATTTCAACAATGGTTTCACTTTCACACGAGCCTCTAATTTAATAAATGAGTGTACTTTATACAGATTAATTATCGTAACAAATGCACTGATGTGGCCAAATTATATGATATATATTATATGACATACAAACTGGAAATGCAACCAAGAAGTTTGTAGATTCACAAGCTTGATGTAGTCATTGCCTGCTAGGAATAAATGTCTAAATACTACACTTTTGACTACTTTAATAAACAATATAAGGGAATTTGTCCAAAAACGTATGACGCCTTCAAATGGGGGGACTAGATACATAAAGAGCTTTCATTTATAAATGGTAAAACATATATGTATGAAAATACCCAGAATTAAAAGGTGACATTCTGTACTTTCAACTGATATGAAAGATTTGATGTCAAATCCAAAATGTTGGAGTATAGAGCCATTTAAACATTTAAGCTTCACTGTCCAATATATAAATTGGGGAGTGTATGTACTGTAATAACACCTAGCCCCTAATGTTATAACCCTCAATATATAACTTTTTGGGTGACCAATTTCAAATAGAAATGTGAGTTATGGATCTGTCATTCTCATTGAAAGCAAGTTTAAGAAGCGGTATATCTGTTCTATGTGCACTATTTCTATGCTTCCCTTGCTGAAGTTGAATTTTTCTGTCTTTTACTTTCAGTTTTGTACACCAACTTCAAACAGCAGAAAATACAATACAGTATTTTTGATTATTGAAAAGATATTTCACAGTAGTTTAGATGGTACAATGCATGCTGTGTGAGAATGCTATGTGAGAATGATGTTCATTGACTACAGCTCAGCGTTCAGCACCATAGTGCCCGCAAAGCTCATAACTAAGCAATGGACCCTGTGATTAAACACCTCCCTCTGCAACTGAATCCTGGACTTCCTGATGGGCCACCTCCAGGTGGTAAGGGTAGGCAACAACACATCTTCCACGTTGATTCTCAACACTGGGGCCCATCAGATTTGCGTGCTTAGTCCCCTCCTGTAATCCCTGTTCACAAACCACTGCGTGGCCAAGCACGACTCCAACACCATCATTAAGTTTGCTGACTACACAACAGTGGAAGGCCTGATCACTGACAAAGGTGAGACAGCCTATAGGGAGTAGGTCAGAGACCTGGCAGTGTGGTGCCAGGACAGCAACCTTTCCCAAAACAAGAGCAAGACAAAGGAGCTGATCATGGACTACAGGAAAACATCGACGGGGCTGTAGTGGAGCGGGTCGAGAGTTTCAAGTTCCTTGGTGTCAATATCAACAACAAACTATCCTGGTCCAAACACAACAAGATTGTTGTAAAGAGGGCACGACAACACCTTTTCCCCCTCAGAAGGCTGAAAAGATGTGGCATGGATCCCCAGATCCTCAAAAGGTTCTAGTCACCCAAGTCATACAGCAAGTGGTACCGAGCACCAAGTCTAGGTCAAAAAGTCTCCTTAACAGCTAGGTCCAAAAGTCTCCTTAACAGCATCTACCCTCAAGCCATAAGACTGTTGAACAATTAATCAAATGGCCACCAGGACTATTTACATTGACCCCCCCCTTGCTGCTACTCGCTGTTTATTATCTATGTATAGTCACTTTACTCCTACCTAAACTACCTCGACTAACATGTACCCCCGCACAAGTGCTTGTAAATAAGCATTTCACAGTAAGGTCTACACCTGTTGTATTTGGCACGTGACAAATAAAATAGGATTTTAATTTGATTTACAATGATTCCCTACACTTGCTTGTTTTCCCACATGAACTGAAATTAGTCAAACTATTCGCATTTCTGCATATTGCACCTTTAATAGAGTCCTTACTGTAAAACAAAAAAAGTTACTCCAGGCACTATTCGGAGTAATCATGTTCTTACTGTAGAGGCAATTTGTGTGACAAAAAAAGCAATTGGATGCTGGAGGCTGTATCAAGAAGATTCAGGCCAATAAGTCAAATTTAGATGTCCACGTGAAGGCATCAAACTGAGAGCAAAAGGCAATGAAAAATAATGAGCTACCGGTACTTCAACACTAATGAAATTGTAAGTCTCCCCCCCCCCCTGCCCCCCCCCCACACACACACACACACATTGAGCATTCCTTTGGTTACTGCATGAACACCCTCCCTCGAGCACGGCATCTTCATACATGTGTGTCACTTTTGATATACACTTTGATATTAACGTCGTCGTTAACAGAGCTGCAGGAAAGCAGTGCGGAGAGGCAGGGGCGAAGTACAGTCGTGGCCAAAAGTTTTGAGAATGACACAAATATTAATTTCCACAAAGTTTGCTGCCTCAGTGTCATTAGATATTTTTTGTCAGATGTTACTATGGAATACTGAAGTATAATTACAATGCTTTTATTGACAATTACATCAAGTTGATGCAAAGAGTCAATATTTGCAGTGTTGATACTTCTTTTTCAAGACCTCTGCAATCCAACCTGATATGCTGTCAATTAACTTTTGGGCCACACCTTGACTGATGGCAGCCCATTCTTGTATAATCAATGCTTGGAGTTTGTCAGAATTTGTGGGGTTTTGTTTGTCCACCCGCCTCTTGAGGATTGACCACAAGTTCTCAATGGGATTAAGATCTGGGGAGTTTCCTGGCCATGGACCCAAAATATTGATGTTTTGTTCCCCGAGCCACTTAGTTATAACGTTTGCCTTATGGCAAGGTGCTCCATCATGCTGGAAAAGGTATTGTTCGTCACCAAACTGTTCCTGGATGGTTGGAAGAAGTTGCTCTCGGAGGATGTGTTGGTACCATTCTTTATTCATGGCTGTGTTCTTAGGCAAAATTGTGAGTTAGCCCACTCCCTTGGCTGAGAAGCAACCCCACACATGAATGGTCTCAGGATGCTTTACTGTTGGCATGACACAGGACTGATGGTAGCACTCACCTTGTCTTCTCCGGACAAGCTTTTTTCCGAATGCCCCAAACAGTCGGAAAGGGGATTAATCAGAGAAAATTACTTTACCCCAGTCCTCAGCAGTCCAATCCCTGTACCTTTTGCAGAATATCAGTCTGTCCCTGATATTTTTCCTGGAAAGAAGTGGCTTATTTGCTGCCCTATGCCATCCTCCAAAAGTCTTCGCCTCACTGTGCGTGCAGATGCACTCACACCTGCATGCTGCCATTCCTGAGCAAGCTGGTGCCCCGATCCTGTAGCTGAGTCAACTTTAGGAGACGGTCCTGGCGCTTGAAGGACTTTCTAAGTCGCCCTGAAGTCTTCTTCACAACAATTGAACCGCTCTCCTTGAAGTTGATGATGACGGCACATGTTTGACGGCACATGTTTCCTTGCAGGTAACCATGGCTGACAGAGGAAGAACAATGATTCCAAGCACCACCCTCCTTTCGAAGCTTCCAGTCTGTTATTTGAACTCAATCAGCATGATAGAGTGATCTTCAGCCTTATCCTCGTCAACACTCATACCTCTGTTAAAGAGAGAATCACTGACATGATGTCAGCTGGTCCTTTCGTGGCAGGGCTGAAATGCAGTGGAAATGTTTTTGGGGGATTCAGTTAATTTGCATGCCAAAGAGGGACTTTGCAATTAATTGCAATTCATCTGATCACTCTTCATAACATTCTGGAGTATAGGCAAATTGCCAACATACAAACTGAGGCAGCAGACTTTGTGAAAATTAATATTTGTGTCATTCTCAAAACTTTTGGCCACGAATGTACACTGTCTACCGGTGTGCTAGCTAGCTATCTATCCCGCCTGCTGTGTATCGGAGTCCTATCTAGTTAGTTAGCTAACTAATTAGCTAGCTAGTACACAGTGTCTTTTGCTCCCGCTTGCCAAACATCCCTTACCGTCATTAACAGAACTGCAGGAAACCAGTGCCTGACAGGCAGGGCAAAGGTCACTCTTTACCGATGTCATAGCTATTGTTATCAAGTTAACTAGCTACCTATCCCACTTGATGTGTACCGGAGTCCTAACAAAGTAACTAGCTAGCTAACTATCTAGCACCCCGTGCCGTTGTTAACAGATCTGCAGGAAAACAGTGCCTGACAGACGGGGGAGAAGGACACTGTATACCGTTGTCCTAGCTAGCTACCAGCTAGCTAGCCCACCTCTTGTTCTGTGGGGTTTATTGGCGATTGGCATACAACATTATGGTGCATTACCACCACCTACTATACTGCAGCGCCCCCGCCTCCTATCTGTGTACTGGAGTCCTAGGAGTCCATCCTTCACAAAATATGTCCATTGTGACTTCAAATAATAAACCTATGTATTACTTCCTTTGCAAATACTGACCATCTTTTTAATTTAGGTCAGATTTCTCCTCCTCCGCTACAGCACTCAAAGATGTATTTTAGGAGTTGAGTCAGATTTTGCAAAGTTGGCAAGCCAGCCAGTGGAGACTATAACTGGAGAGACGTTAATATCCTGACAGGGCTCATCCAAAGGTTATCCACCAAGAATCCTAACATAGCCTGTCATTTGTCAGCTGTCTGAAATGGTACCGTTCCCTGTATGCCCAAAAGTACACGAGGGTGCCATTTCATATTTGCACTCTGCATGAAAGAGGTGTCAAAGAGGGCAGAGACAAACTTGTAATGACAACAAAGACATTTGCCGCATGCCATCCATGGCACCCAGTGCAGCTGTCTTTGTGAGTCATAGGATAGCGGCAGCTTCGTGTGTATGATGATGGCTTATTGATGAGACACCAACCAAATCTCATCTGTACCTGTGTCTTCCTCAAAAGACTGTCCTGCAGGGCCAGACTAGACCTGTGGAGCTGCTGTGAAGAAGGCCTGAGCAGGTGCCACCACACTGCTCTGTGTACCACAGACACATACAGCACAGGGAGGCTATAGTTACATTGACAGAGCACAACACAAACAAAGAACTTCTAAGTGCATCACGTGAAATTCTCTCTTTTGAAGTAAAGGATTGTAAATTAAACTTGTTCTCCTTTACTGTTGAATCTTTGTCTGTGAGAAGACACAGGCCTATTCACTGTGACAGGGTACATTGATGGCATTTTATTATCTGATGTTTTCTGAACTTCTTGATTTCGTGTTACAGCTGGTGTTTGGTCCACAGAGCCTTGTGAGTCGTCTCCCAAGCCTGACATTAATTTCACCTCTGTGACTCAGTGGCGGCTGCTGCTACAGTGCTTGACATTCTGATGTGGAGCAAACAACCAGCAGTCCACTGCCTCGCCCTCATCACCCAGCCCGTTGAGATCTAGCCTGCCTGCCTCTCTCTCTCTCTCTCTCTCTCTCTCTCTCTCTCTCTCTCTCTCTCTCTCTCTCTCTCTCTCTCTCTCTCTCTCTCTCTCTCTCTCTCTCTCTCTCTCTCTCTCTCTCTCTCTCTCTCTCTCTCTCTCTCTCTCTCTCTCTCTCTCTCTCTGTTCTTTATTACCATGATTTCATTTGTGCTTGCCCTTTAGCTTACTGTTTTCTGTGGAGGAAATGTGTACAGCTCATAGGTAAATCAGAAGCAAGATTAGACCACTGTGTATGGATATTAATGACCTGTTTAAAGGTGAATTCCACATGTATTTGTAGTGACTGGGTTGTATTACTGTAGCATTACTGTAACTTTGCTTGACACCCAGCGTCATAACACATTATGCCACAGTCATAACCATGTCATAACAGTTGACTTAACTTGTCATAACCTATTATAATATGGTCATATCACTGTCATGACACACATATTTAGACCCGTTATGACACATATTGCATTATTTTATGGCTGGTTATAACACCTACATAAAAGTGTAAAAACCCACAAAACCTACAACGGTAGTTATTTTATGGCTGGTTATGACACCTACATAAGAGTGTCAAAACCAACAAAACGGTATGTTTATGTTGTGTATATACATATTTTAAATTGACATTCAATTATCATCATTATCGTGCACACATTGATGTCAGACATGCGCTGTTGCTGATGACTGTGATGAATGTGTGGCACATGGGGATGTGTGAAACTTCATTAGCTAGCTTTTGAGGTGGCACAGTTGGCTTAAACGCTTGAGGATGGAGGTCACGTGTGTTTGTCAAGGCAGAGCTCCCGAGTTCACGCCAGGTACAGTATGGGCCGAATGGGGAACAAGTGGTACTCGCTAAGAAAGCAGTGTGATGTCCTTTACAAATGTAGGAGCAGATTTCAGGTGCAAGACATCCTCATTTTGACTGATGACTGGTGTCATGACTTTGGCCTGGGGGGTAGGTTTATGACAGTCATAAATACCTCTTTTCCCCTTTTTCCTCTCTCTACCCTACTGATGTTACATTTGCAAACCCCTTGGTTAAAATAGAGATTCTGGGAACATCAGAAGGTGGGGGGAAATGAACTATAGCCTGGTAATCCGACCAATTGAACATATGCGGTGGTACTTAATGAATATGATGTCAGTTCGGTTGTCATCTGAGACATTCTCATCAATGATAAGATTACATAAACTCTACAGTGGAAAGTCTACACATCAGAGTTATCGGATTCACATGGAATTGTTGTTCAATTTAAATGTTTGAATATTACATTTTTCGTGATGGGATGAAATGTGATTTTAGCTTCTAAAATGTGAGAATTGGGTTTTCATGAGTGAATTAGGCCCGACTCAGTGGCCCGCCCACGTGAAGAGACATGGGTTGTAAACTATGAAAAACACACCCTCTTCTCCCTTCCTATATAAAGCCTTGAAGACAATATAACCTCCTGTTCCGGGGGTGTGAGGACGACGGTCCAATGTCAGAATGGTTCAGATAATAACTACAGAACGAAGCCAACATCAGCGTGAGCTTTGGTTGCGAATGGTATGAACTTTGAACTATTATTCACTACAGAAGTGATACCTCCTAGCCGTTGAGTTAGCAACAGCAGCTGCAAATGCAGGTTAGGAAGGAACAGACAGAGTATCCCTTCTACACACAACAACATTACTACAACGTATTCAATTTACCAGCAGAGACATTCTTCAAATGTCAAAGGACTCGGTTGGGCAACACGGCCTTCCATCTACCACCAAACTAGTGAAACGCATAAGATAATGCATAAGATACTGTATAAGATACTGTATTTACGATAGCACAGCTTCTCCCTGTGTCCCTCAGTCTTCCCGCTCTTTCAATGAAACCCAGCCCTTTTCTTTTGTGTAACCAGCTGTCACATCTGTTCCGCCCGCTCGGGAAGTTTTCCTTTATGACGTAATTTGTAATCAAGTTATGATTAATTATGTGTATGTGTAATTCTGTGTGATTAGTTAGGTATTTAGCAAATAATTAATTAAAACCAATTTTGTATTGCTGATTCAACTTGTTAGCCAGGGTTCGTGCAGATAACCAAGAATTTATAACTTTAAGATGAGACTGAATTAAGGTGAGGATTAATATTGACTGCTATTGATGTAAAATATTACTAGGTCTAGGTCTTTAACCTTTCTGATCTCCCCATCCCGGATCCGGGTTCGTGAATACAGACTCAAGCTCATTACCATAACGCAACGTTAACTATTCATGAAAATCGCAAATGAAATGAAATAAATATGCTAGCTCTCAAGCTTAGCCTTTTGTTAACAACACTGTCATCTCAGATTTTCAAAATATGCTTCTCAACCATTGCAAAACAAGCATTTGTGTAACAGTATTGATGGCTAACGTAGCATTTAGCATTAGCATTCAGCTGGCAACATTTACACAAAAAAACAGAAAAGCATTCAAAAAAATCATTTACCTTTGAAGAACTTCAGATGTTTTCAATGAGGAGACTCTCGGATAGCAAATGTTCAGTTTTTCCTGAAAGATTATTTGTTTAGGACAAATCGCTCCGTTTTCTGCGTCACGTTTAGCTATGAAAAAACCCCTGTATCCAGGATTGTGTAAATCTATCAGCAAGCTCATTAGCATAACACAACGTTAACTATTTATGAAAATCGCAAATGAAATGAAATAAATATGCCATCTCTCAAGCTTAGCCTTTTGTAAACAACACTGTCATCTCAGATTTTCAAAATATGCTTCTCAACCATAGGAAAACAATCATTTGTATAAAAGTAGCTAGCTAGAGTTAGCATTTCGCGTTAGCATTTAGCGTTAGCATTAGCGTTAGCATCCAGCACGCAACATTAACAAAAACATAAAAGCCTTCAAATAAAATAATTTACCTTTGAAGAACTTCTGATGTTTTCAATGAGGATACTCTCAGTTAGATAGCAGATGCTCAGTTTTTCCAAAAAGATTCCTTGTGTATTAGAAATAGCTCCGTTTTATACATCACATTTGGCTACAAAAAAAAATCCATAAATTCAGTCCTCAAAACGCAAACTTTTTTCCAAATTAACTCCATAATATCGACTGAAAACATGGCAAACGTTGTTTAGAATCAATCCTCAAGGTGTTTTTCACATATCTCTTCATTGATACATCGTTCTTGGACACATGCTTTCTCTTCTGAATCCCAGGAGAAAATGACCGCACCTGAAGATTACGCACAAATTTAGACAAAGGACACCGGGCGGACCTCTGGAAAATGTAGTCTCTTATGGCCAATCTTCCAATGATATGCCTACAAATACGTCACAATGCTGCTAAGACCTTGGGCGAACGACAGAAAGTGTAGGCTCATTCCTTGCGCAATCACAGCCATATAAGGAGAGAATGGAAAACAGAGCTTCAGAAATTCTGCTAATTCCTGGGTGATGCATCATCTTGGTTTCGCCTGTAGAATGAGTTCTGGGGCACTTACAGACAAAATCTTTGCAGATTCTGAAACTTCAGAGTGTTTTCTTTCCAAAACTGTCAAGAATATGCATAGTCGAGCATCTTTTCGTGACAAAATATCGCGCTTAAAACGGGAACGTTTTTTATCCAAAAATGAAATAGCGCCCCTAGAGCTCTAAGAGGTTAAGAGTTTATTCGGAAGATAACAGCTCTATAAATATTATTTTGTGGTGCCCTGACTCTCTAGTTAATTACATTTACATGATTAGATCAATCAGGTAATATTAATTACGGAGAAATTATTTTATAGAATAGCGTATCATATAACTTAATCCGGCATAGCCAAAGACCAACATTATTGGTGCCCCCTGTGAGGAATCTAAAATAGAATGAGGCTTTCATTTTGATTCAGCCTGTATAAAATTGAAAAGCAGATTACATTATATACCAAGTTTATTATACACATTTTTGGAGTGATAGAGACAAGCATTATTGGGTGTGTGTGTGTGCTGAAGATTCCCCGCCTCTGTGTTGTTTTCTGACGTAGTCAGTGGGTAACGTAAGCAAATACATTTCTGTATGAGTGCTGAGAAAGCTAATTATAGAAATCTGAGAAATATAGTGTTTGGCCAAACGCAGGGCTATTTCTGGCACCTGCGTTTCAGACGCGGGTAGGCTCGGCCATTATTAATTTCTCGAGCGAGGACAAAGAGCCAGCCGATATAGGCTTGACCAGCAATAATTATCTCTGTTTCTCCACGAGTAGACCACGGTGCATTTCGTTGTTTGCCGCGTGTTCCGGTTAAAACATTGTCAAAAAACGCTGAAAAGGGTTTGAACATAATACATTGTAAGCAAAACCTTTCCCTTTCCAAGGGAATCCTATGTGCTGCATTTTCAGGCACAAGGGAGGGTTTAGCTTGGATGAGATGCTAAAGCTAACAAGGGAAAATAGCCATTTTGTTTTCTTGTGCTACGTTGAAATTCCTCAAGTCATTTCTTACGATATCCAGACGGACCCTATCCAGGGCCCGCTTGATCAAGAAACAAGCCCACGGGCTTTGTCTATAGATTCTGATACAAAGGTTGCAAAGAAAAAGGTAAATCGCATCGTTAAAGCCAAGCCCACTCAAAATCTGAAAAGTCGATCTGCTTCCACCTTGAACAGAATTGACACATCACGTCGTTGCGAACGACCACTCCACTTTGTGGGGAATATGTCCACTAAACACGAATCGAAACGACCAGACCTGGAAACAGTCCTGGAGGACTGCTTAACTTGTGATGCGCAAATTGATTCAGGTGCGACAATATCACTCATCTCTCAAACATTGTTTGATGATCTAAAAAGGGCTTTGAAGCAAACTAAACGTTGGTTAAAAGTGGAACGATACGACACTACACTTCGTGGGGTCACTCAGACTACCTCACCTCTCACATTGAGAGTCATGCTGAAACTACACTTCAAGGACGTATCGCTCGTCCACCCTGTGTATGTTACCAGCCTCGAAACTGTACTCCTGCTACTTGGAGCAGACTTGATGGATCGGTTACTCCCATTGATGGATTGGAAAACCAACCAGGTATGGTCACAGGCTACAGTGCCTTCTCCACCGACCACACTGTCTACCCCTAACGCTAGCTGCAGTCATTCACGAGGGGTATCTGTCAAAAGCACCCCTTGGGAAAAAGACGTTTAGGAAACACTTGGTGCAGAATCCGATCTAAGGAGATATTACGATATCTCGACACATTCCGTCAGCCAATCTGATTGACCATTCTTTTCATGATTTCGAGCCAGATGTCTCTGTGAATGAGCAACTTCCCTCCTTGCAGTCATACAATACGGTAGTTGATATGAACTTCTCTTGCCCTTCGGACACTTCCGCAAGCACTGCGGCCGTCTCAGCAAGAAAAACAATGATGCGCAGAGTATACTCTGCTTCCGATGACACACCTTCCGCTTTGTGGGGGACGGTCACCCCTGACAATGACACTAATGGCGTCAGTCCAGCAACTGACCCGATGACTACCACTGGTGAAACACTTGGCGATATCACAGACCGATATCCTCGTCTCAGTTTGCAGGTACTGAAGAGGTTGCCACACGCGGACGCGGTGGTGACTGACAGACCTCAACGGCAACAATAATCATTCCTTGCTATGTGTAGTAGTCACCACAAGACAACTAGTAAAATGCTCTAATCATGTATTCCTGTAGGATAACATTTCAGAATAAGTCTGTAGGACAACTGGACCCCTTGAGCACCAGTACCAATACCACAGTCAGTCCAGCAACACTCAGTAAGAGGATTAGTAACCTCACAAGTTAAATTGCTTTTTGATAATTGCAACATAGGAGTCACTCAGAGTGCAACACGGGGAAGGGAATCTCCATTGCACTCTTCCAATGGTTAACACACGCCACTAATAAATAGAACCCTCCGTTCAGGAGAAAATGTATTAGATGTCATGAACCACAATCACACCATGTACGACTGGTCTAATACTTAGAGTACTTCTGTCATGAGGTTAGCTCCTCCATGGAGTATACTTCTTCATACCTACCGCCACTACAATAGTGGAAGCCAGTGACTGGTAGTAAAACCACTACAGACTCCCTCGACACCAATTCTGACTGACCTCCAGGCATTGACCTGAAAATTACCTGACTACGTCAGACTCATTCTGAACAAGTTGTAATCTGCCAGGATTTCCTTCCCTTGACATGTGCGCTTGCGTAAGCATAAACGCACATGCACAACAGAACATCCAATTAGGATTTAATAATGCTCATAGTACAATGTTCTTTTACCACAATGTCTGGAGGTCACAATGTCTATTAAATTACCACCTACACTCTGTTCCTTACAATACATGCTCAAACAAAGGAAAGCATGCATTTTCAGAGATGTATTATTTACAAATATACAAGTCTGCGTGGCTGGAGGGAGAATAACGAGGCCTTAAACGTGGCTGCATCTACCTCTATTCTTCTCAGCCTGCTTCAACCGTAATAACAGGTCTCTCTGTCTCTCTGTCTGTCCTTCCGTCCGTCTGTCCGTCAGCCTGTCCGTCCGTCTGTCCGTCAGCCCGTCCGTCCGCCCGTCCGTCCGCCCGCCCTTGTGTTTGCCTGAAGGCTGTGGAGAATAGGATAGCAGCATTGATGACGCCCAAGGCTGAGCCCCATGGTGTATTGTGTGGGGGAAGTGAGTGTCTGTGAAGGAGACCTTTGGAATAAAAGCCTTCTCCCTGTGAGGTTTCCAGGCGAAGAAACGATTATGATCTCATAAAAGGAGACTCAAAGCAAAGGCCTCCCCTGCATTACTCCCAAGATGCCATGTCTGTCTGAATCCTCTTGATTTCCTCCTAATGGAAATGAACAGTGGGGGTAGTTGCATTTTAATTATTTTGTGGTTTGTTTGGCTTTGTTGATAAAGGAAACACAGCAGTCACGAAGCAGGGGAAAATATGACTTTCTAACACAGACACAGTGGGTCACACATGACAACAAAAGAAGACTGTTTGATGTCCAGAATGGTGAATCAGTATGGTGTGATAACTCATCGTTCCCACTTCTCTGCCTGTCATACTGTAATGACGTGCATACAGTCATTTGTCTTCTGCTTTGTCTTACTCACCGCAGTTGCCTTCTTTACATACATCAGCCTACTGTGTGTGCTGCTTCTCTATAGGCTAGATATACCTATACATACCAGTGCATTAGATAGCCATGACCATGTGTGACATACTGTACAGGCAGCAGTAAAATCCATCTCCTCAATCCTCACCCTCTCTGCTCTTATATCATATACACTCCTGCTCTCACTTCTCCAGGAGTTGCTGATAGGTCTTGGTGCGTGAGGGAGAACACACATTAATTAAAGACACTCAGATGATGGCTTAGGAAAAGCCTTGTAGGAGTTAGAAGAGGATAGATAGGGTTTTGAGGGCATGGACACGTGTAGTACAAGGTTTTCTGTTCTAACTGCCTCCTTCCCCAGTCACCATTTATCATTACAATTAGGGTAAGGACAATGCTTTATTCAAGTGGCAAACGTGGCTAATGTTAGCTATGCATATGCTTAATGATGGGTTTCTGTTGTTTTAATAACACGTATGTATTATGTATCGTCATTACGTGGCAATTCCCGTTATTTTTTCGATGCTTCAACGGCTTCTTGATAAAGTAGCTGTTGTGCTTTGTGCCAGTCCTTCTGGTAGTCCCCAGATGTTTGTTCTTCAAGTTATTATCTTTATCATCCTATCCTAACAGTGGGAAGTTCTTGTCCTTGGATGTTACCTCCGCTAATATTAACTTCTGTGGTGACATTAATATGATGTCTCATTACATAAATAATGTCTTGTTTGTCTGTCAACCAAATCTAATCTCAAAGCCCTGAAGTCTACTAGAATCAGACCTCTGCTCAAATATATTATATCACTGATCTATGAATAAAATGGACTCCAACCGTTTTGTATTCCCCACCTACACTAGACTGAATTCACCATGCAAAGGAAGGGACAAATGAAATACTGAACGTATGATTTGTTCTGTAGCCTCAAGAGTTGAGCTGAATTTTAAAATGAGTGACCACTGCTCCAGAGTGGCGCACCGGTCTAAGGCACTGCATCTCAGTGCTAGAGGCGTCACTACAGACACTCTGGTTCGAGTCCAGGCTGTATCACAACTGGCCGTGGTTAGGAGTCCCATAGGGCGTTGCACAATTGGCCCAGCGTCGTCTGGGTTTGGCCGGTGTAGGCTGTCATTGTAAATAAGAATTTGTTCTTAACTGACTTGCCTAGTTAAATAAAGGTTCAATTAAATATATATATATAATGTGCTAGGAAGTGACTAAGATTGCATGAGGGATATATTTGTTTACTGTGGTAGTTAGCTCTGGATGTTTTTAATCCTCTTTATTCATTCAGAAAATGTGTGACTCACACATTTCGCATCACGTGATAGAAAGCATGCACTCCAACAGTGATTTTTGAATCAATGTACTGTATATACAGTGCCTTCAGAAAGTGTTAATTGCCCTTGACTAATTCCACATTTTGTTGTATTACAGCCTGAATTCAAAATGGATTAAATAATGTTTTTGTCTCACCAATCTACACACAATACCCCATAATGACAAAGTGAAAATGTGTTCTTAGAAATGTTTCCAAATGTCTTGAAAATGAAATACAGAAATATCTAATTTACATGAGTATTCACACCCCTGAGTCAATACATGTTGGAATCACCTTTGGCAGTGATTACAGCTGTGAGTCTTTCTGGGTAAATCTCTAAGAGTTTTGCTCACCTGGATTGTACAATATTTGCACATTATTCTTGAAAGAATTCTTCAAGCTCTGTCAAGTTTGTTGTTGATCATTGCTAGACAGCCGTTTTCAAGTCTTCCCATAGATTTTCAAGCCAATTTATGTAACTAGGCCGCTCAGGAACATTGCGTGTCGTCAATGTAAGCAACTCCAGTGTATATTGAACAAAAATACACAACATTGAACAATTTCAAAGATTTTACTGAGTTACAGTTTATATACATATATCAGTAAACTGAAATAAATAAATTAGGCCCTAATCGATGGATTTCACATGACTGGGTATACAGATATGCATCTGTTTGTCACAGATACATTGAAAAACATGTAGTGGTGTGGATCAGAAAACAAGTCGGCATTTGGTGCGACATTTGGTACCTTGTATGCCCTCAGACATCTAGGACCTATAAGATAAAGTCATATACAGTGTATTCGGAAAGTATTCAGACCCCTTGACCTTTTCCACATTTTGTTACATTACAGCCTTATTCTAAAATGTATTAAATTGTTTTTACCCTAATCATTCCACACACACTACCCCATTATGACATAATGACAAAAACAGGTTTTTAGACATTTTAGCAAATGCATAAGAATAAAAAAAATGAAATACCACATTTACATAAGTATTCAGACCCTTTACTCAGTACTTTGTTGAAGCACCTTTGGCAGTGATTACAGCCTTGAGTCTTCTTGGGAATGAAGCTACAAGCTTGGCACACCTGTATTTGGGGAGTTTCTCCCATTTTTCTCTGCAGATCCTCTCAAGCTCTGTCAGGTTGGAGGGAGAGCGCTGCTGCACAGCTATTTTTAGTTCTCTCCAGAGATGTTTGATCATATATTTAGGTACAAATGGCTAGGTCCGGCCTGCCAGATGAACAAACTATCTGGCCGGTCGGATAGCTAGGGCCGGCCCGATTGGTCCGGTCAGATAAGTTCAGTCGGCCTGCCAGACAAGTAGCTCTGGCCCGCCAGATGTGGGGGTCCCGCCTGCCGACAGGCCAGGTAGGTAGGCCCGTCTGACCAGATAGCTCGGTAGGGCCAACCAAATTTGTTCAGTCGGCCGGACG
This sequence comes from Oncorhynchus mykiss, assembly GCF_057628025.1. Classification (NCBI taxonomy): domain Eukaryota; kingdom Metazoa; phylum Chordata; class Actinopteri; order Salmoniformes; family Salmonidae; genus Oncorhynchus; species Oncorhynchus mykiss. The sequence goes on along the minus strand of NC_143027.1, from coordinate 34,686,051 downwards.
GCCAGATAGAACCGGTCGGCCCGCCAGATAGGAAGGTCGGCCGGCCGGACATATAGGAATCATTTCACACTGCTATTGAAAATGGACAATTCCACAGACACATCAATACAACAATTATAACCCTAATCCCTAAGAAAGGAAAATACCTCACAAATTGTGCTAATTTTCTTCCAATCAGTTTAACATAAATGAAGATGTATACCAAAGTTATAGCAATGCTCCTACGGAAAATTATTAACAAGCTTGTTGCAAAGCTGTCATCAAGGCAAAGTGTGACTACTTTGAAGAATCTCAAATATAAAATAAATGTTGATTTTTTTAACACTTTTTTTGGTTACTACATGATTCCATATGTGTTATTTCATAGTTTTGATGTCTTCACTATTATTCTACAATGTAGAAAATAGTCAAATAAAGAAAAACCCTTGAATGAGTAGGTGTTGGCAAACTTTTGACTGGTACTGTATGTGAATCCATATTCTGTTATGCAGTATCTACTGGCACTAAGCATTCTAATTCATTTATGATACAACAAGGATGTAAACAAGGTTGTCCTACCTCCCCTATGCTATTTGCTCTCTCTCTTGAACCGCTGGCAAAAATGTGGCTTCCTCAGATATATAAATAAAGCAAACTGAACAAGCGTGCAACTATCACCATGATCCCGGTGAAGAAACAAATCACCTACTTAGGCATTACCATATCACCCTCTACCCACACTATTTGTAGGAAGAACTACACTGAACACAAATATAAGCACAACATGTAAAGTGTTGGTCCCATGTTTCATTGCTGAAATAAAAAAAAAATCACAGAAATGTTCCATTTGTACAAAAAGCTTATTTCTCTCAAATTCTGTGCACAAATGTATTTACATCCCTGTTAGTGAACATTTTTCATTTGCCAAGATAATCCACCTGACAGGTGTGGCATATCAAGAAGCTGATAAAAAAAAAATAAAAAAATAAAAAAAACATCATGACCCTTACACAAGTGCTGGGGACAATAAAAGGGCACTCAAAATTTGCAGTTTTGTCACACAACACAATGCCACAGATATCTCAAATTTTGAGGAAGCATGCAATTGTCATGCTGACTGCAGGAATATCCACCAAAGCTGTTGCCAGAGAATTGAATGTTCATTTCTCTACCGTCGTGTGGGCGAGAGGTTTGCTGATGTCAACGTTGTGCCCCATGGTGGCAATGGGGTTATGGTATGTCATAATCAATGGCCAATGAGCACAATTATATTTTATCGATGATAATTTAAATGCACAGAAATACCAAGACAAGGTCCTGAGGCCCATTTTCGTGCCATTTATCCGCCGCCATCACCTCATGTTTCAGCATGATAATGCACGGCCCCATTGTCGCAAGGATCTGCACACAAATCCTGGAAGATGAAATTGTCCCAGTTCTTCCATACCCACCAGACATGTCACCAATTGAGCATATTTGGGATGCTCTAGATCGACGTGTATAACAGAGTGTTCCAGTTGCCACCAATATCCATCAACTTTGCACAGCCACTGAAGACGAGTAGGACAACATTCCACCGGCCACAATCAACAGCCTGATACACTCTATGTGAAGGACGTCTCACGCTGCATGAGGCAAATGGTGGTCACACCAGATACTGGCTGGTTTTCTGATCCATGCCCCTACCTTTTTGGGGGCGGTATTTGTGACCAACAGATGCATATCTTTTTTCCCAGTCATGTAAAATCCATAGGTTAGGGCCTAATGAATGTATTTCCATATATGAACTGTAACTCAGTAAAATCTTTCAAATCGTTGCATGTTGCATTGATATTTTTGTTCTGTATACTTATTCTGAATCAAATAAATAAAAAAAATAATTAAAGGCAAAAACATCAATCTTTTAAAACTATGAATTTTTAATTGTTGAGAGAGCGTTGCCCGTTTTCCTGTCCAATGTTCAGTATACTTATGTCACGACTTTACTGTTATTTATCTAATCAACTAACTATGTTTAATTGTTACCCGATTAAATTAATAATGTAACAATTAACTCATTAAGATTGGGGGCACCACAAGAATGGTTCTTTAAAGAGTTACCATCTCCCGAATTAAACTCCAAAGGTCTTTACTATCACATCCATAAACAGTCAACTTATTCATCATAATCTCGGATCATATCATCATTCTGAACAGTCATAACCTTCTGCATCTGCAAAAACCTGAGCCTTACTTATGATTCAGTATTACACAAATTGGTTTAATAATTAATTGACTAGCTAACTAAATGGTAACACAGGATAAACATATACATATAATACACTAAAAACCGGACCCTAGCGGTCTGACACAATATGGCGACTTGTTCCAAAAGCGGATGGGGGGGGGGGGGGGGGGGGGGGGGCAGAGAGGGACAGAGACATTGTACTTTGGTGCATTTAGAAACTACTCTTGCAGTAATCATATACTTTGTACACGAACCGCCGCCCTCTTTGAGTAACAAATCATGAATGTATTTATGTGAAATGTCTTGGTTCTTCGTGTATTTCTGTCGGAACCAGGCCTTCTTGGAAAGGGAGTTGGGCCTTTTTGCGGCATGCGTGTAAGGCTCTGATTATCCAAAAGGGGTCTCCACACGTCTCCTACTGTTGTTCTCCTCTGCAGTCGTCCGGTATCCAGTAACTTTTTGTGTAGTCCTGAACAGAACTACAGAGTTAATTCTACTTCCATTTGCTCTGGAAGATGATAATTTGAAGATAGGCTAGCCAGCCATGTCGATGGTTCCCAATGGGGTGATGATAGTAGAATACGATGGTTTGAAGAGAGTACTAGAATGGTCCCACCTAAATTCGCATTTTTAGATACTTTACTGAGGAAAGCTAATCAGCTGTACCAGTGATTGTCCAGGAGGTGACTTCATTGTCTCTACCTCATGTTGAGATTCAGAGTTCGAACCATTTTGGATGTGAGCTGCATATCACGTTTTAGGGAAGACCCAGATGCAGACAGTGTCGAAATAACAAACGTTTATTACTAGAACAGGGGCAGGCAAAATGACAGGTCAAGGGCAGGCAGGGGTCAGTAATCCAGATCAGAGTCAAAAGGTACAGAACAGCAGGCAGTCTCAGGGTTAGGCAGAAACAGGGTCAGGCCGAAACAGGAGACAAAGCGCTGTGAGACGTGGGTTTGCTTTTAGACACATGAAAATTGGAATGTATACGGAGGGTACAGGGCAACAGAAGATGAACAGCAGAGGGGTCAATGACCTTGGAGTTGGGGAAAGGACCGATAAACCGGGGGGAAAGTTTGTCGGACTCCACCCAGAGTGGCAGATCCTGGGTGAACAGCCATACCTTCTGCCCGAGACGATACCAGGGAACCGGGGTCTAGTGGTGGTCAGCTTGTCGTCAATACCTGGAGATGGTCTTGAGAAGAGCCGATCAGGCTCTCTTCCAGGTACAACGACAGCGGTGAACAAACATCTGGGCCAAAGGTATGCCGACCTTTTCCTTTTGTTCAGGGAAGAACGGGGGCTGATTGCCTAAGGAACATTGAATGGGTGATAGACCCGTGGCAGAGCAAGGAAGGGTGTTGCGTGCGTATTCAACCCACACTAGTTGCTGGTTCCAGGTGGTGGGGTTGGCAGAGACCAGGCAGTCATTTCCAAGTCTTGGTTGGCTTGCTCCGACTGGCCGTACAGCCCCCACTCCGACATCGGAAGCATCGGCCTCCACCACGAACTGGCGGGACGGGTCAGGATGAACCAAGATGGGAGCTGTAGTGAAACGATGTTTGAGATCCCAGAACACCCAGTAAGTAGATGGGGTCCACTTGAACGGAACCTTGGGAAAGGTGAGTGTAGACAGGGAGGAATCCAGGGTGCTGTAACCCTGGAGGAAGCGGAAATAAAAGTTGCAGAATCCCAGGAAATGTTGCAGCTGCACCCTGGACGTAGGCAAGGGCAAATCCACCACCGCTCTCACCTTCCCGGGATCCATCTGTAAACTCCCTGCAGTGATGATGTAACCCAGGAAGGAATGGTGGAGCAATGGAATTCGCACTTCTCCGCTTTCAAAAAAGCAGATTCTCCAGGAGGCGTTGGAGAACCTGTCGGACGTGGAGCATGTGTGCTTGGGCGGAGAGGGAGAAGACTAGGATGTTGTTGAGGTAGACGAAGAATAACCGGTTCAACGTGTCACGGAGACATCATTAACCAGAGCCTGGAACATAGCAAAGGCATTGGTAAAGTCAAATGGCATGACCAGATACTCGTAGTGACCACTGGCCGTGTTGAAGGCAGTCTTCCACTTGTCCCCTTCCTGTATCCACAGCAGGTGGTAGGTGTTTCATAGGTCCAGCTTGGAGATCACGGTGGCCCCCCGAAGCAGCTCGAAGGCCGAGGATGTGAGTGGTAGCGGATCTTCACCGTGATGTCATTGCGATAGGTAGTTGATGACCGGGAGGTTTGGTCCTTCTTCTCTACAAAGAAGAACCCTGCACCGGCAGGGGAGGCAGAATGACGGATGAACCCTGCAGCTAGGGAATCCTCAACGTAGGTCTTCATAGCCTTGGTCTCCGGACCCAACCGAGAGTACCGTCTTCCCTTGGGTAGAGTGGTGCCTGTCATAGGGTCAGTGCAGCGGAAGCAAAGTGGCCTGGGCCTTACTGAACACCCTCTGGAGGTCCTGGTAATCCGTGGGAATGGCAGAGAGGTCCGGGGCAACTTCCAAGCCCCCAGGAAGACGTCCCAGGGCAGGCTGTGCTCACTTCAAGCAATGCGCATGGCAGAACGGACTCCAACTCATGATGGCACCAGTAGATCAGTCAATACGGGGATTGTGCCGCTGGTGCCAAGAGAATCCCAATACCACGGGAACCTGAGGAGACTTAATGAGCAGGAATTGGATAATTTCGCCATTGTTCCCTGACGTTCCGCTAGCGGGACAACTTCCGGTGAAACTGGAGTGCGCGCAATTCAAATAAATAATCATAAAAATGATGGATATTAAACATTTAGGTACATATAAGTGTCTTATATCGGTTGAAAGCTTAAATTCTTGTTAATCTAACTGCACTGTCCGATTTACAGTAGCTATTACAGCGAAACATGCTAAGCAATTGTTTGAGGACGGCGCCACAGGTTTCATACATTCACAAATTAAATATTCAGTTACTTTTTGAAAATAATCCTCGATTTGTCATCCAAAGGGTCCCAGCTATAACATGTAGTGTTGTTTTGTTAGATAAAATCATTTTTTATATCCCAAGAAGTCTGGTTAGTTGGCGCAATGGATTTGAGTAATCCACTCGTTCAACATACAGAGAAAGGAATCCAAAAATCTACCCCTAAATACGTTTCTATACAAGCCTCAGATATCCTAAAATGTAATCAAACTATAATATTTCTTACGGAAAGAAGTATGTTCAATAGGAAACTGATTTTAGCGGGTGCGTCCTGTCTTCATGGCTCTAGCAAACAAGAATTTCAAAGACTGTGTCCCTGTACTAAAACTGATATTTCATATTCATTTTTGAAGTTACAAGTCTGAAACCTTGAACATAGGCTGCTGACACCCTGTGGAAGCCATAGTATGATGATTTTCTCCTACCGTATCTATTGTGTTATATTCTCCACATTCTACAAATGTGAAAGTATTTTCTTTCCAATGGTACCAACTATATGCATATCCTGGCTTCAAGGCCTGATGTACAGGCAGTTTACTTTGGGCACGTAATTCAGGTGGAAATTGAGAAAAAAGGGGCCTAGCCCTAAGAAGTTTTGATGAGCAGGAATTGGATCATCTCGCTGTGGTTTCCTGACACCCGTAGGTTGATGGGGTGGTATTTTGGGTGACCTGGCCTATAGAGCGCCCGGCCTACCGAGCGCCCGTCCAGCGCTCTAACGTCGTTGGGAATGGAGAGGGGCTGAGTGGAGATGCCTAGCTCGGACGTCAGGGTAGCGTCCATAAAGCTCTCATCGGCCCTAGAGTCGATGAGTACCCGGAAAGGCTTCGACTGGTTTCCCCACAGAAAAATGTAATGAAAAGGAGTGCGAGTCAGGGGAGAGGGAAGAGTACTCGCTCCTACCAGTGAGCCTGGTCTTTCAGTGGACAGGTGGAGACTAAATTACCAGTAGTCCCGCAATACAGGCAACTCTTAGTGTGAATCCTGTATAGCCATTCGGCTGGAGACAGACCTCCCTCTGCCTAGTTGCATTGGCTAGGGAAGAGGTGAATCGGCAGCCTTCGGAGACTTTCAGGGGAACTCGGGTAGTCTCGGGTTCTCTTGGCAACGGAGCTGTTGTGGATTTCCGGGATGCCACGGAGGTGAGGCGGAATCCTTGGTCGGGCGAGTGAAATCAAGCTGGAGTAACTTCCGGGCAGCCTCTCTCCCGAACAATGGAGCATCAAAACTTTCTTTACCTCCGCCACAAACTCCTCCAGACTGAAGCATACGGCCGTCTGCTATTCCCATACTGCCGTAGCCCAGGCAAGAGCCCTCCCGGGAACATCAGCGTGATGAGGTACGCTATCTTAGAGCTGTCCGAGGGGAAGGAGGAAGGCTCCAGCTCGATGATGAGGGAACACTGAGCTAGAAACACCCGAGAGGTGCCTTACTCTCCATCGAAGCGTTCCGGGGGTGTTAAGCGGGGTTCCCGGGAAACGGGGTTGCCAGGGAGGTGGCGCTGCTAACAGCCGGGTTACTGAAGGGCTGGGAGGTTTCCGTCATGGTATGCTGCCTAACAAGCAACCCAGCAATGTGTTCAACGCTCGGTCTTGGCATTCGCCCAAGGTCTGGAATCTCTTCCGTAAAACCATGAAACAACTCCTCGTGCCTTCCTAATGTGGCTCCTTGGGAGGAGATAGTGTTGCGGAGTTGGTCCGATTCTGCTGGGTCAGTCATGGCCAGTTTGTACTATCACGTTTTAGGGAAGACCCAGGCGCAGACAGTGTCGAATTAACAAAAGTTTATTACGAGAACAGGGCTTGGCAAAATGACAAGTCAAGGGCAGGCAGAGGTCAGTAATCCAGATCAGAGTCAAAATGTACAGAACGGCAGGCAGTCTCCGGGTCAGGGCAGGCAGAGATCAATAATCCAGGGCGGCAGGCAGGCTCAGAGTCAGGGCAGGCAGAATGGTCAAAACCGGGAAAACTAGAAAACAGGAACTATAGAAAAAGACAGGAGCAAGGGGGAAAAACGCTGGTAGGCTTGACGGACAAAACGAACTGGCAACAGACTCACAGATAACACAGGTATAAATACACTGGGGATAATGGGGAAGATGGGCGACACCTGGAGGGGGGGGGGGGGGTGGAGACAAGCACAAAGACAGGTGAAACAGATCAGGGTTTGACACTGCACCTCCACAACTCTCTGGTCTAATATGTTAATTCTTATCCCATAATTTTATACAGTTCATTCAAAACGGTGGTTCCGTCAGGCTGACACACTCTCGGACCTCGCTCAGGGGCGGGGCTTGTCGCTTGTACAAAGTTATGTAAAACTGTTATCTCTATTCATTTTTCATATTTCATGCACAATGTATAGGATGGACACTTCACAAATAGTATGTATACTTTTCAAGTTACAGTATTTCCTTTATAACTTTTTTAAAGAACGTCACAAAATAACAACCAAAACGTCACCAGTGTTCTCCATATCGCCTCTGACCATTCCCCATATTCTATGTTACAAGTATTGTTCCAGTATCCGCCTTAGAATATGTTAGATTTTTGGTGGGAAATGGTCTGTTGAAACAGCAGCACAATCCTTGGGTGGATTTGGAGAGGGAAATGCTGAATGCTCTGTCCTTGATTTACAACAGGGAGTGAGCTGTCAACCCCCCACCAGTTCCCTTCTCCCCCCTCTGCGGGTGAGAGAGGGTCTGGTTGAAGTTATTTATTGCAACGCTGATCTGACCTATTTGGATCATCACAGGACAGTCATAACACTTAGAAACCTTTCAAAAGGTCAAAAAAATACATAAAAAGATGGTCTGCTATGCCCACTTCTTTGCATGCTAGAATCTCAATTGTTAAAATATATTTCCTCCCTTGTATCAATGTTACCACTGCCTCCTCCCATAGACTATTGCTCTAAACATGACTCTGTCATAAAAAAAGTTAATTTGGGGGAAAAGACCACAGACCACAGATTAAATATTAAATATTAAACACTACAGAGAACAAATGCATCAGGTGGACTTTCAGTTCCAAATTTCTAATTTTATAACATCATTCCAAATGAATTTCCTGAAGATCTGGTTAAACCCATAGGCTTCTTCTGTTCCTTGGTGTGCTACAGAAGAGTCAATAGTTTCTCCAATTATAATATATTTATTTTCTGGATGTACTCCCCCAAAAATTGCACTATTGTTTGGACCCATTATACCATACTCAGTAAATGTGTGGAAAGCCACAGAGAAGCATATGAGATCTCATCTTAAATGGCCTTCAAACTGTCCAAAATTGCGTAATAAAGTATTCTTAACATATAAGAAAGCATTTAAATCAGATTCTTGGTCTAAAAAGAGTATTTATTGTTTCAAAGACATATTCAATGTGAATAGAGTCCTCCGTTTTCAGGAAATCTGCCAGTGTTTTAATGTCCCAGGTTCATAATTTTGTCTTTATCTTCAACTCCACTATCCATGCGAGCCTATGGGGTCCCCTGGCAAGCAGAACTACCAGTACTTCTAACGGACAGACGCACCTCAAAAAGAGTTGTTTCTGATATATATAGTCAATTAATTCTCTCAGCACAAAAAACATTAACTCTATTCATTGTATGGGAAAAATATGTACAAATAAATTGGAAGACAGTATGGAGAAACATATTTGGATCATCTAAAAACTCCAATCACCAATCAATTGTTTAAAAATGTGCCATAGAACCTATCTAACACCTCAAAAAAGACATCACATGGAAATGAGTCAATCGCCACTATCTGCAATCTGCACCACAGGGGACTTTGGTACTTTTCAATGTGTGCTGTGGAAATCCCGGGGGGCGGTTAAATTCTAGGGGAAAGTCTACAATGCCATTTCTGTACCTATAGATCAAATATTGCCATTAGATCCAATAGTGATGTTGCTTTGTGATGATCCTGATTAGCACTTGTCAGAACACCAACAGAGAGTGTGGTTAGCAGGAACCACACCTGCTAAGAAAATGATTGTACAAAGGTGGATTCCACCTCATCCATTGCCATTGCAACAATGGCTGCTCACATTTAAGAAAATTGTCCTTATGGATGTTACGGTGCGTGAATGAGGACCCAAAAGCGAATTAACGTAAACAGAGCTTCTTTAATGACAAAACATAGGTAGGCTCAGATGGACCGGCAGATTCCGACAGGACAGGACAAGGTTGCAGCAAACATGACGATAGTCTGGTTCAGGCATGAATAACACAAACAAGAATCCGACAAAGACAGAAACAAAAACAGAGAGAGATATAGAGGACTAATCAGAGGGAAAAAGGGAACAGGTGGGAAAAGGGGTGACGAGGTAGTTAGGAGGAGACAAGGAACAGCTGGGGGAAAGAGGGGGAGAAAAGGTAACCTAAAACGACCAGCAGAGGGAGACAGGGTGAAGAGAAAGGACAGAAACAAGACACAACATGACAATACATGACAGTACCCCCCCACTCACCGAGCGCCTCCTGGCGCACTCGAGGAGGAAACCTGGCGGCAACGGAGGAAATCATCGATCAGCGCACGGTCCAGCACGTCCCGAGAGGGAACCCAACTCCTCTCCTCAGGACCGTACCCCTCCCAATCTACTAGGTACTGATGACCACGGCCCCGAGGACGCATGTCCAAAATCCTACGGACCCTGTAGATGGGTGCGCCCTCGACAAGGATGGGGGGGGGGGAAGACGAGCGGGGGCGCGAAGAACGGGCTTGACACAGGAGACATGGAAGACCGGGTGGACGCGACGAAGATATCGCGGAAGAAGAAGTCGCACTGCGACAGGATTAATGATCTGAGAAATACGGAACGGACCAATGAACCGCGGGGTCAACTTGCGAGAAGCGGTCTTAAGGGGAAGGTTCTGAGTGGAGAGCCAAACTCTCTGACCGCGACAATATCTAGGACTCTTAGTTCTACGCTTATTAGCAGCTCTCACAGTCTGCGCCCTATAACGGCAAAGTGCAGACCTGACCCTCTTCCAGGTGCGCTCGCAACGTTGGACAAAAGCCTGAGCGGAGGGGACACTGGACTCGGCGAACTGAGATGAGAACAGCGGAGGCTGGTACCCGAGGCTACTCTGAAAAGGAGATAGCCCGGTCGCAGACGAAGGAAGCGAGTTGTGGGCGTATTCTGCCCAGGGGAGCTGTTCTGACCAAGACGCAGGGTTGCGAAAAGAAAGACTGCGTAAGATGCGACCAATAGTCTGATTGGCCCGTTCTGCTTGACCGTTAGACTGGGGGTGAAAGCCGGAAGAGAGACTGACGGAAGCCCCAATCAAACGGCAAAACTCCCTCCAAAATTGAGACGTGAATTGCGGACCTCTGTCCGAAACGACGTCTGACGGAAGGCCATGAATTCTGAAAACATTCTCGATGATGATTTGTGCCGTCTCTTTAGCAGAAGGAAGCTTAGCAAGGGGAATAAAATGAGCCGCCTTAGAGAACCTGTCGACAACCGTAAGAATAACAGTCTTCCCCGCTGACGAAGGCAGTCCGGTGACAAAATCTAAGGCGATGTGAGACCACGGTCGAGAGGGAATGGGAAGCGGCCTGAGACGGCCGGCAGGAGGGGAGTTACCGGACTTAGTCTGCGCGCAGACCGAACAAGCAGCCACGAAGCGACGCGTGTCATGCTCCCGGGTGGGCCACCAAAAACGCTGGCGAATGGAAGCAAGCGTACCCCGAACGCCAGGGTGGCCGGCTAACTTGGCAGAGTGAGCCCACTGAAGAACGGCCAGACGAGTAGGAACGGGAACGAAAAGAAGGTTCCTAGGACAAGCGCGCGGCGACGGAGTTTGAGTGAGTGCTTGCTTTACCTGCCTCTCAATTCCCCAGACAGTCAACCCGACAACACGCCCCTCAGGGAGAATCCCCTCGGGGTCAGTGGAGGCTACTGAAGAACTGAAGAGACGAGATAAAGCATCAGTTTTGGTGTTCTTAGAGCCCGGACGTTAAGAAATCACGAACTCGAAACGAGCGAAAAACAGCGCCCAGCGCGCCTGACGCGCATTAAGTCGTTTGGCAGAACGGATGTACTCAAGGTTCCTATGGTCAGTCCAAACGACAAAAGGAACGGTCGCCCCCTCCAACCACTGTCGCCATTCGCCTAGGGCTAAGCGGATGGCGAGCAGTTCGCGGTTTCCCACATCATAGTTACGTTCCGACGGCGACAGGCGATGAGAAAAATACACGCAAGGGTGGACCTTGTCGTCAGAGAGGGAGCGCTGAGAAAGAATGGCTCCCACGCCCACCTCTGACGCGTCAACCTCGACAACGAACTGTCTAGTGACGTCAGGTGTAACAAGGATAGGTGCGGATGTAAAACGATTCTTGAGGAGATCAAAAGCTCCCTGGGCGGAAACGGACCACTTAAAGCACGTCTTGACAGAAGTAAGGGCTGTGAGAGGAGCTGCCACCTGACCGAAATTACGGATGAAACGACGATAGAAGTTCGCGAAGCCGAGAAAGCGCTGCAGCTCGACGCGTGACTTAGGGACGGGCCAATCAATGACAGCTTGGACCTTAGCGGGATCCATCTTAATGCCTTCAGCGGAAATAACAGAACCGAGAAATGTGACGGAGGAGGCATGAAAAGAGCACTTCTCAGCCTTCACAAAAAGACAATTCTCTAAAAGGCGCTGGAGGACACGTCGAACGTGCTGAACATGAATCTGGAGTGACGGTGAAAAAATCAGGATATCGTCAAGGTAAACGAAAACAAAGATGTTCAGCATGTCTCTCAGGACATCATTGACTAATGCCTGAAAGACAGCTGGAGCGTTAGCGAGGCCGAAAGGAAGAACCCGGTATTCAAAGTGCCCTAACGGAGTGTTAAACGCCGTCTTCCACTCGTCCCCCTCCCTGATGCGCACGAGATGGTAAGCGTTACGAAGGTCCAACTTAGTGAAAAACCTGGCTCCCTGCAGGATCTCGAAGGCTGAAGACATAAGAGGAAGCGGATAACGATTCTTCACTGTTATGTCATTCAGCCCTCGATAATCTATGCAGGGGCGCAGGGACCCGTCCTTCTTCTTAACAAAAAAAAACCCCGCTCCGGCGGGAGAGGAGGAGGGGACTATGGTACCGGCGGCAAGAGCTACAGACAAATAATCTTCGAGAGCCTTACGTTCGGGAGCCGACAGAGAGTATAGTCTACCCCGGGGGGGAGTGGTTCCCGGAAGGAGATCAATACTACAATCATACGACCGGTGTGGAGGAAGAGAGGTGGCCCTGGACCGACTGAACACCGTGCGCAGATCGTGATATTCCTCCGGCACCCCTGTCAAATCACCAGGCTCCTCCTGTGAAGAAGAGACAGAGGAAACAGGAGGGATAGCAGACATTAAACATTTCACATGACAAGAGACGTTCCAGGAGAGGATAGAATTACTAGACCAATTAATGGAAGGATTATGACAAACTAGCCAGGGATGGCCCAAAACAACAGGTGTAAAAGGTGAACGAAAAATTAAAAAAGAAATGGTTTCGCTATGATTACCAGAAACAGTGAGGGTTAAAGGTAGCGTCTCACACTGAATCCTGGGGAGAGGACTACCATCCAGGGCGAACAAGGCCGTGGACTCCCTTAACTGTCTGAGAGGAATGTCATGTTCCCGAGCCCAGGTCTCGTCCATAAAACAGCCCTCCGCCCCAGAGTCTATTAAGGCACTGCAGGAAGCTGACGAACCGGTCCAGCGTAGATGGACCGACAAGGTAGTGCAGGATCTTGAAGGAGAGACAGGAGTAGTAGCGCTCACCAGTAGCCCTCCGCTTACTGATGAGCTCTGGCTTTTACTGGACATGAAGTGACAAAATGACCAGCAGAACCGCAATAGAGACAGAGGCGGTTGGTGATTCTCCGTTCCCTCTCCTTAGTCGAGATGCGGATACCTCCCAGCTGCATAGGCTCAGCACCCGAGCCGGCAGAGGAAGATGGTAGTGATGTGGAGAGGGGGGCAACGGAGAACGCGAGCTCCTTTCCACGAGCTCGGTGACGAAGATCAACCCGTCGCTCAATGCGAATAGCGAGTTCAATCAAGGAATCCACGCTGGAAGGAACCTCCCGGGAGAGAATCTCATCCTTTACCTCTGCGCGGAGACCCTCCAGAAAACGAGCGAGCAAAGCCGGCTCGTTCCAGCCACTGGAGGCAGCAAGAGTGCGAAACTCAATAGAGTAGTCTGTTATGGATCGATTACCTTGACATAGGGAAGACAGGGCCCTGGAAGCCTCCTCCCCAAAAACAGATCGATCAAAAACCCGTATCATCTCCTCCTTAAAGTCCTGATACTGGTTAGTACACTCAGCCCTTGCCTCCCAGATTGCCGTGCCCCACTCACGAGCCCGTCCAGTAAGGAGAGATATGACGTAGGCGACACGAGCAGTGCTCCTGGAGTAAGTGTTGGGCTGGAGAGAAAACACAATATCACACTGGGTGAGGAACGAGCGGCATTCAGTGGGCTCCCCAGAGTAACACGGCGGGTTATTGATTCTGGGCTCCTGAGATTCGAAAGCCCTGGAAGTGGCCGGTGGATCGAGGCGGAGATGGTGAACCTGTTCTGTGAGGTTGGAGACTTGGGTGGCCAGGGTCTCAACGGCATGTCGAGCAGCAGACAATTCCTGCTCGTGTCTGCCTAGCATCGCTCCCTGGATCTCGACGGCTGAGTGGAGAGGATCCGAAGTCGCTGGGTCCATTCTTGGTCGGATTCTTCTGTTACGGTGCGTGAATGAGGACCCAAAAGCGAATTAACGTAAACAGAGCTTCTTTAATGACAAAACATGGGTAGGCTCAGATGGACCGGCAGATTCCGACAGGACAGGACAAGGTTGCAGCAAACATGACGATAGTCTGGTTCAGGCATGAATAACACAAACAAGAATCCGACAAAGACAGAAACAAAAACAGAGAGAGATATAGAGGACTAATCAGAGGGAAAAAGGGAACAGGTGGGAAAAGGGGTGACGAGGTAGTTAGGAGGAGACAAGGAACAGCTGGGGGAAAGAGGGGGAGAAAAGGTAACCTAAAACGACCAGCAGAGGGAGACAGGGTAAAGAGAAGGGACAGAAACAAGACACAACATGACAATACATGACAATGGAGCTCTCCATGGCCAGGATCCACAGAGCCAAGGCGTCTACTCTGGGCACATGGAAAAAATCAGCATAGGACACTTCTGAACTCTTAACCAACAGGCCTTTACATGAATGTATATCAATAATTTGCAACTATTTCTTAGGCTATATGATGTATTGTACAGTATATTTACTATGCACTATTTATTTATTTGTTTTTATCTAATGATTGATTTGACATGTTATCAGATTGCCAGCTGGGTATAAAAATACATTTATAAATGTAGTGTATGAATCCTATGAATTGAGATAATAAAAACTTGATGTAAAAAAGACGAGGTAGTCATTAAAAAATCATGTTAAGCACTATTATTGCCCACAGAGTGAGTCCACACAACAGATTATGTGACTTGTTAAGCAAATGTTAACTCCTGAATTTATTTAGGCATGCCATAACAAAGTGTTTGAGTACTTATTCACTGAAGACATGTCCGCTTTTAATTTTGTATTAATTTGTAAACATTTTTAAAAACATTATTCCATTTTGACATTAAGGGCTATTGTGTGCAGGCCAATGACACAACATGTAATTTAAATGCAGGCTGTAACACAGCAAAATGTGTACAAATCCAAAGAATGTGAATACTTTCTGAAGGCACTGTATAATATATCATACAGTACATATATTTTCACCGGTGGTGGATGGAGACTAGACTGTGTGAGTCTGTTTTAGCACATAGGCTAGTTCTGTGCGTGAGGTGTGAGGAGTGGACAGCTCACACTAACCCCAACACCCATGAAGTGTATGGCATGTTGTTTGTTTATCTCCAGTTCAGAGGAAACTGGATTGGGGTCATTGATTAGAAACATAGGGCAGCGACGAGAGTAACACTTCAATTTTTTTGTGCTCAAAAAATGTGCCAAACTGGAAGGATTTACATTTTTAGATTTCACTGGAGGTGTTAACCAAAGGTGTTAACCTCGTGATTCAGCATCACTTCAACATTTTAGTCCACATCAGTGCCAGTGACAGCCCGTTTGAACAAGAGTTCCAAAAGCACACTTGACCTCACATGCATTCCCAATAGCAGATAAAAATGGACTGGTAAATTCCCCTCTCAAACATTCATCAAGCAACAACAATGAGAGGCATAAAACATTTTGGCCCGCGCTACAGAAGGCTTTATCGGTCTTCTAATAAAGGACCAGTAATGGCCCAGTGCACTACTTTCATGAGAATAAATTGTTTGTTTTTTTTTGGGGGGGGGGGGGTATTCTGATTTTTCAGGGGTTGCTGCAGCACCCTCAGCAACCCGAGTTCCCGCTGCTTTGGAATAGTTTACAATTGGGAGGCAGCCAAGGACTGAGGCTATAATCTGTATATAAATTATAAATCCATTTACACATACATGTTATTCAATCATTACACCCACCCTGCTCGCACGCCTCAGCGAGTGTCTGGTGGCCAGGTGAAAAACAGAAATAGGTTCTATTTGTCAGGCTCAACACGTTGCAAGTCCAGCCTCTCCCTTCTCCTCATTGATGTTTAGGAGCATATACCCACGTGGGTGATTGAAAGATGTACTGACGTCCACACTCCAGTCGGTTGTAGAAATGCACTGTAAAGTTGGTCGACAACCGCCATATAAAGTCCAAAGAAGTAAAAAAATGAGCCTGAGGAAGGAGGAGAGATGACGAGAAAGGAATTCGGTTTACCGTTTATTCTGTGGATTATTTGTCAGAGTAGAGGACCTTGTGCATTTCAGGTAAAATTACAACCCAATGTTTATATCCCAGGACAAATTAGCTAGCAACAGTAAGTTAGCTAGCTAAATTGCCATAAATGTTTAATGCTTTTCGTCCTGTCCCCAAATTAATATAATTGGTTCAGAGTTTGTTTTGATATTTTAACCTGCGTCTCCTGATCGTGTCTGGTGTAGGGGTACAAAATCAAAATGCATGCGATGGCGCACTCTGGTTTGGTCAGCATGTAAGTCATGGATTTTCTGTTCTAGTATTTCTAGTTCTTTATGTGTCTTCTTTTTCTTATTTCAAGAGTAAAACATGATACCACTTCTCATATATGCTTTAAAAGCTTCCCAGACAAGAGTTGGGCACACTTAATGATCTACCTTTATTTCCAAAAACATGTCTATCTGTGTGTTGTGATAAGAGGTAAACTTATGCTTATCCTCATCCTTAAACTTATCCTTATCACCTAGTAGCATTGTGTTCAACGCCATGTCTTTTTTATTGGAATAGGAGGTCTGAGCTTAAACGTGAAGGACAATGGGCTATGGTCCGTAAATATTCTAGGAAGGTATTTACATTCAGAAACACAGTGAACTTTCGCCCCTGTCTGAGGTCTCGAGTGCTCTGGAGCAGGTTTTCATCAAGGATCTCTCTGTACTTTGCTCCATTAATCTTTTTCCCAATCCCTGCCTCTGAAAAACATCCCCACAGCAGGGGATGGTGCCAGGTTTCATCCAGACATGGTTTGGCATTCAGGCCAAAGAGTTCAATCTTGGTTTCATCAGACCAGAGAATCTAGTATTTCATGGTCTGAGTCCTTTAGGTTCCTTAATGCAAACTCCAAGCAGGCGGAGTGGCTTCCATCTTGGCACTCTACCATAAAGGCCTGATTGGTGAAGTGCTGCAGAAATGGCTGTTCTTCTAGAATGTTCTCCCATGTCCACAGAGGAACTCTGGAGCTCTGACAGATTGACCATCCAGTTCTTGGTCACCTCCCTGACCAAGGCCCTTCTCCCCAGTTTGCTCAGTTTGGCCGGGCCGCCAGCTTTAGGAAGAGTCTTGGTGGTTCCAAACTTCTTCCATTTAAGAATGATGGAGGCCACTGTGTTCTTGGGGACCTTCAATGCTGCAGACGTTTTTTTGGTACACATTACCCAGATCTGTGCCTCGACACAATCCTGTCTTGGAGCTGGACATTTCGTTCCACTTCATGGCTTGGTTTTTACTCTGACATGCGCTGGCAACTGTGGGACCTTATAGACAGGGGTGTGCCTATAAAAATAATGTCTAGTCAATTGAATTTACCACAGGTTGACTCCAATCAAGTTGTAGAAACATCTCAAGGATGATCAATTTCGAGAATCATAGCAAATGGTCTGAATGCTTACGTAAATAAGGTATTTCCAAAAACCAGTTTTTCGCTGTTGTCATTATGGGGTATTGTATGTAGATTGATGAGGGAAATGTTTTATTAATACATTTTAGAATAAGGCTATAAAAAGGGAAGGGGTCTGAAGCCAGGTCCATCCACTGGGGAGCCAGCCCCAGCCAATCAGAATTTGTATCTCCCCACAAAAGGGCTTTGTCGCCCCCCCCCCCCCCCAGACGATCCCACAGGTGAAGAAGCTGGACTACCCCATAGTCGCCATACCGGAAATCCAAAACTATCCTTTCATCATCTTAATGCACCATCATTACCTTGCTGACGCTCCGCTTGTCGGGCCAGAGAGGGGGGTCCACTGTGCGGAATACAATAATGGATGGCTCAAGGTAGTTGAGCTGTTCATCCTGCACCCTGACACAGCTAGTGAATATAGGCTGAGTACCAAAAGGCACCCTATATCCTTTATAGTACACTACTTTTGACCTGATCCCATGCTCTGGTCAAAAATAGCGTACTATAAAGGGAATAGGGTGCCATTTGGGAGTCAGCCACAGACTGTTCCAGGAGACGCTCTAGTGCTGCTACTACTGCTTCCCAGCCTCAGTATGGAACAGATGAACTGAAACACTCCACCCTTACATTTGCTGTTTGTCTGTCTGTTGGTGTGGGTTTCATTATTGCCCTCCAGGCATGAGTTTCTTAGGGAGAGGGAAAAGGGAGGCAGTGGACGCTCCCATGAATATGTATGGGGACATTTCTGTCTTGTTTATCTGTTTTTTATATTTCTCCCCTCATATTGTAACTTTCACCAAGGATTTTGGCCAGATGGCAGTGCATGTGGCGCCATATTTCATACTGCATGCCATGCAAGCTGTGTGTTTGTAGTGTGTGAATGTGCTTCAGTTTTTTGTTGGTCACAAGTGAGAACTTCAATTTGGAGCTGAGATGCAAAATATCAAATATATTATCATAAGTGCAGTGTCATTTCAAGAGTGAGTAATCTGGATTCAGATCAGCAGCGGAGATCTCTGACACTAAATCTACATTTACTCTGACTCTGCTAACCGGACGCATGGAGACCAGGGACACATATGGAGATGACTCTGTCCTGAATACATTTCTCCCCAAAAACATCCCACTGGGCACAGACGTCAGTTCAATGTCTAGTTTAGATTTACATTTGGTTTAGTTGTCATCTAATGTGAATTCAACGTGAAATCAACAAAACATTTCGCCATGTCATTGGATTTAGGTTTAGCGTTTGTTTAAAAAAAAAATGAAATGCCCTTACGCTGATGACCTTTTGTAAATCTTTTTGTTCACGTTGATTCCCCTGTCTCCCATGTCTGAGACAGCCTCCTCCCTAATAACCTTGATGAAAATAACAAATAACAACCACAACCAGTGGCCAAGAAGAGTTTTTGTCCTATCTTATGCTATCTAAGGAAAACGGATATGGACTCCTGCTGAACGCCATACTGCTCCAACCTCCATTCTAAGCAAATGAGAAGAAATGGAAATGACGTAAATACATGAATTAATGGATTATAAATTACCCACCCGAATGGGCAAAGCTTTATTCATTACTATGAGGAAGAAGAGGAAGGGGGGTTTGAGATTCACTTCATTTAGTTGTTTACTGTTAACTCAGTGACGTAATCAGGCTGTATTTGGGGTTTTTGTCAGCCCCGCTCCAAAGTGGAGAGTAATGATGTCTAATCTGCATGTGGTAAATAAGGTAAAGGATGCTTCAATGTGCAGTGATGTTGGGCTTAGTGCCGGTGGACATTGTCACATTAGTCGACCACAGATAGTCTATATAATAATATTGTTCATATTATCCAGAATATTGGGACTCGCCAGTGGAATTTCTCCGTATTTTAATTACATAATCATCTGCTAAACAATTTAGATCTCAAACTGTTTCTCTGTGTGTGCGTGTGTATGCAAAGTTGGGTGGGTTACTTTTTCCTTTTTAAATATAATCTGTTAATGTTACCTGTCTAAAGCTGTAATCAGTAGTGTAATTTTAGCATTACCCAAAATCAGTAACGTAATATTACTTACAGTTACTTTTGGATTCCTTTCCCCTTAAGAGGCATTAGAAGAAGACAAAAAGGATCCATCAAACGCATTTGGCGTGTCATCACATTGATCTCTGAATTGTGGTCAGACTCACTCACGTGGAACAAACTTAAACTTTTGACTTTTTTCAATGTTAAATTTAATGTCATTGAGAAAACATAAAAGTGTCAATGTATTTTTTGCGAACATTCTTTCTAATCATCCAGTTTTTCTAAAGTATCTGTAATCTGATTACAATATTTTATTAATGGTAACATAAATTCCAATCAAATCAAATCAAATGTTATTTGTCACATGCGCGGAATAGACCGTACAGTGAAATGCTTACTTACAAGCCCTTAACCGACAATGTAGTTTTAAGAAAAATTAGAGTCAAGAAAAATATTTACCAAATAAACTAAAGTAAAAAATGAAAGAGCAACAATAAAATAATAACGTGGCCATACAGGGGTACTGGTACTGAGTCAATGTGCGGGGGTAGGGGTTAGTACGAGGTAATAGGGGTAAAGTGACTGCATAGATAATAGATAATAAACAGTGAGTAGGAGCAACGTCAAAAAAAGGGGGGGGCGGGTCAATGCAAATACTCAGGGTAGCCATTTGATTAGCTGTTCAGCAGTCTTATGGCTTGGGGGTAGGAGCTGTTAAGAAGCCTTTTGGACCTAGATTTGGTGCTCAGGGACCGCTTGCCGAGAGGTAGTAGAGAGAACAGTCTATGACTAGGGTGGCTGGAGTCTTTGGCAATTTTTAGGGCCTTCCTCTGACACCATCTGGTATGTGTGACTGTGTGTGCGTGCGTGTGTGCGTGTGTGCTATTGTTGCTTGACCACATAAACATTTTTATTTCTAAGTCATTTTCATCCAAGGTGAGCCTTCAAAAACTAGTGTGCCGGAAGTTTGTAAAATAAATCAGATGTCAGGGTTTATGAGATATTTATGTATGTGTGTGTGTGTGTGTGTGTGTGTGCATGTGTGTGACTGTGCGTGTGTGTGTGTATGTTGTGTTGTTGCTGCATGTTTTTATCTGTATGTAATTTTCAGCCAAGGTGAGCCGTTAAAAAGTACAGTGCCTGAAGTTTCTCAAATCAATCAGATGGTCAAGGTTTATGTGATTGAAAACTGTGTAGAAAAGCACACTGTCGAGAGGCAAAAAGGAAACTGGTTTGTCTTTTATCTTGGTGATTTTGTTCAGCGCCATTGATTTTGTATGACTGGGCTTTCAGAACTGCAGCTCAGTGCGTCTGGGCTAGGTGTGTGATCTCTTTAATTGTATGGCTGGTCAATGCGAGGCGAGAAACTAATTTTCTACTGTGGAACCTTGAGCTTGGGTTTCTACCCCAATGTACACTTTACAGGCCAATATACTGCACATTTATAACTCAATGTACGAAGGGTCTCTGTATTTTCTGTCAGGCAAACAAAATAGAGAGGAGGGGGTTCTGGCCATAGACATAGAGGAGAAAAATGTCTCTGCGTCTGGCTTTTGAGACTGACAATTATCACCTCTTCATCACCAGTTTGAATTGGAGATCGCTATGGCATGGCTACTGCAATAGAAACAAGGTTGTGGATTGGTCATGTTTTTATTTGTACCATCTCTGTCCATGCACAAGGGATACCACAAAGTGAACATTTGATAATAAACTGTTTAACAAAATAAAACGCCAATGGTGAGCGGTGAGCATATCTGAGAGCAAAAATTGAATTTCAAAGATTCCCTCCCTATCTCCCAACGTGTAGCAGTGGTCAGAGAAAATACTCACAGGAGAGTAATTCGAGGAAGAAAAGGTTGAAAGTGTATTAGAAGAAGGCATATTTAGCATGACCTGAAGCAGTGACGGTTTTTGATGTGAGACTGAGTGATAGACTGTACACACAGGTGACGTAAGTTTTGTTCACACTGGCATTTGAAGTGACTCAAATACAATTGTATTGCATATCAGATTCAAACTTGTTAATTTCTCCTGCATTCTGAACAGCCAAAAATAACACAGAATCTGATATTTTAAGCCACATTTGAAATCTGATTCCTGGCCATGCGACTTGTGTCTGATTTATTTGTCCTCAAGTGGTTTTTAGACTGTTATTTGGCAGATTTTGGCGCTTACTAGCTACTCTGTTGACAGTTTTGACAAGAACATGTGGTAGCTAGCGAGAATGTGAATTATTTACAAACAAATTAGCTAAACAGCTACCTAGCTAGCTAGTTGACTGCTGTAGCTAGCCAAAAGAAAAGTTGGATCATCTTATCCTTTCAGGCTTTAGTGTTCTTACACTATGATTTTGAACATTCAAAGCAACTGGGAAACATACATGGCAGGCATTGTTGTCACCTCAGCTTTCTACATAACTACTGAGTGATAGGATGCATGAGCACCACGACCAATCAGCCTACACCACTGCGCACACACCCGTCATTACTATGTCAACTTGCATTACCATGCAAGCAAATAACTGCTGCCTGAACCCACACAAATACAATTTGGTCACTTGTAACTTGCGGTATGGACGGTCAGTATCCTAAAACGGATTAGAAAAACAAAAGTGCTTTGAGCATTAAGGCCTGCAGTGTGAACAAGGCTTAATAGACTTTGATGCATTGTGGGAGGCCCTGGTAGCAGGCTCAGGACAGACAGACAGACAGACAGACAGACAGACAAAGGATGTGAGCCAGGAAGAAAGAGTCTAGCAGCTGCTAAAGTCATGGATCAGAACCAATGTGCTCTGACTTGCTCTCTTTCAAGTCAGGGGTGACACCAAGAGAGCACCTGGCTGTACTATTCACATTTACATTTGAGTCATTTAGCAGACACTCTTATCCAGAGCAATTCCCTGTTTAGAGTTAACATGGCAGGTAGCTAGCAGATTGCAAATTCGCCACCATTTCGGTGAGTAGCTATATTTTCATTAACTTGACCAGTGATTCTTTTGTTGACATTTAGAACATTTACATAGAAAATAGATGTGATAATTGACTGCTACGGTGCATTTCCATTTAAATGTCTTGTGTTGATAAATAACAGCTGTATGTAACAACGTCACACCAACAACAAAAAAAACATTGTTGAATACCAGCGAAGTGGTTGAAGTGTTTCCATTATCCATTTAGGCAAATTGCATATTAATAAATTGGCAACAGCCTGTATACCCTCCCACCAATCTGTTTCATGTCGCAGGTATTTTGCAAAAGCCAGCATGGATAGAATGCAAGAATTTACTAAAATTTACCATATTGTAATAATTCTCAATGTATCACCACCGTCCGTGCCATGGTGAGATCTGAAATAATTAGATGGGGAAACTTGCATTCAGCCAACCACAAAAGTAAGTCGAAGAAACACCGTTTCAGGCATTCTTGAAAGTCAAGGCAATCCTTGTCCTGCAAAGAAGCATTATTTTTATAGTTGAAAAATAGATTTAGCAAGCCGTAGGCATTTATAATTAAATGTGGAGTGGAGCTTTAAATTTACATGATGACA
This sequence comes from Oncorhynchus mykiss, assembly GCF_057628025.1. NCBI lineage: Eukaryota > Metazoa > Chordata > Actinopteri > Salmoniformes > Salmonidae > Oncorhynchus > Oncorhynchus mykiss. The sequence continues at coordinate 34,663,108 of NC_143027.1, read as the reverse complement.
TCACGTGTGCCACCTACCTTCAAAATTATTCCGCAATCATAAGTTATTGGAAAAACAAAAGTTTCCATCATTTGTCTCAATAAAGAAAGTTAGACAAAATAATAATCCACTTCTGTCGAACAGATAAAATGTTGTTGATCTTTAAAACATTTCTCCTATATCTACGGTTTCCACGACACATTGCAATACTTTTTTTTATTTTTTACATTGCTTATTTTTGACCACACTGTCAATGTTAAGCAAGCTAGCTAAAATCGTATTGGTTGAATAATTGTTTCTGAATTCAAAACCACTTGAACACAATAATGTCAGACTTCTCAGTTTCCCATTTCCCACCAGCACCTGTAGAATTCTATTATGTACAATTAAAGGTTGTTTTTTTTTTTTCAATAATTTTACTCAACAATTTTACTCAACAGAGAATTAACAAATCTTTAAAATTCTGTTTTGACAAATTGTATTCATATTTAACCCTTTACACTCGTTTCAATGAGCCTATATGGTCAGGGCTAAATAGAAATGTTTCTTAAAGTAGAAACATGCAAAGCGTATGTACAATCATGGTAGCAATTCAAAGAGAACCGTTTGGAGATTATGGGAATATTATTAGACCAAAGTTGAGGACACAACCGTTCACCTGATACAAGACTGAATCCAAACTTTACACTGTTGATTTACACTGATTTATTTTCTATATTTTTATTTTGCTGCATTTGTTGATAATGAAATATGAAAATACTCTGGATACGTCACACCAACAAAAAAACATGATAAGAATATAACAAACAAACAAAAAAATGACAAGGGTTTGAGTTACAGGAGTTACAGGACAACTGTTGTTGTCAACCCCTTACCCCATACACCCATACAGGGCTGTAAACCACAGAGTTTGAGCTCTGATGTCATTTGTAGCATGTTACTGTACAGCCACTGGGTTCCAATTTAGGTGCTTTTATTAAGTGCCCAAATCTGGCATTTTCAACCTGTATACGAGCACAAGACTAAAGGGTTTTAACGATGGGTTTGCTTGTTTGTCAGTGGGCTGGAAGTAGAAAAACAGTCAAGTTCAATCAGGAACCTGGTCAAGTGGGCGGGTCTTCATAAAGTGGATACGCTGTGATTGGTTGTGACGAGAGGAACTACAGCTAAAACAGGACGTTACTTTTCGTATCAGGTTAGGAGAGCATGTTAGCAAACCCTAACCTTTTTACTAACCTTCACCTAAGTCTTCTAACCTGCCACGTTAATTATCCTAACCTGCTATTAAAAAGTAACTCAGAGCTGTATTCCCTCTAGTCAGTCGTAGGACCACTCGGTTCTCTTCCCAATTCTGTCCCATCCCCATTAGTGACCCGATTGTTTACATATGGTTTCAGTGAGTTGTGAATGTACAGTAGATACTGTATGTATGATCAAAGTTAGTGAGAAATCTGGATTATAAATATGACAAATTATAATTGTAATATTTTGTAATATTTTCAGAGGGAGAAAACAGCTACATGGTTTGTTACATCTGAATGTGCTTCATTACCTGACTTGTGTGTGAGGTTAAAGCTTATGACTCAACAATATCTTATGTGGGTGGAAAATTTGACTTTTCTTAATCATCAGACTAACAAAGAAACTCGCAGCACGATACCAGACATAAAAAAGAAAAGCAGGAGAAAAAAATGAATTATAATTATTGTATGTACTGCAATGATGTCTGATCTTATATAGGAAAAACTGTTTGGGATCTTATCTGACCTCCACAAAGCGGTTGTCTCCCCCGCTGGCCTGGGGAGATAGAGTGGAGGTGAGGCGGAATGCCTGCTAGACTAGAACAGATAACAGAACAGCAGGCAGGACACTCACCTGGAATGAATATGAGATGGAAGCAGAGGATGAACAATGGTAGTGTACAGGCTAACGGGCCGTCTCATTCAATTCATTGTTCCCCGCTGATGAAACTAATAGTACTTTTTGGTTATCTTAAATGAAGAATGGTGATGTTTTTCGTTTATTTTATTACATTCAAGCAAATGTACTCATTCATCCCTGTTTTTCTTTTGCTGAGCCCTGAAAAAAAAACCCGATTCTCTCATCATTCCCTAAAGCTCTGATGCTAAACAATGAGGCTTTCAACAGCATGATAAGGATGATTTTTGTACATTGTGAGAATATGCAAAAAAAAAATGATTTAATATGCAGCACCTTCCCACACAAGACTCTGGTTGATGTCACAGTACTGGATATATATATATATATATACAGTTCGTAGGAGTGTAATCTTGGCATTGACCCTAATGAATATACGGTGTTAAAAAGCAAGACGGTGAATCAAGACTCAAATATACTGTGATTTTGGTATAGGTCTGTATGGTGGGTAAGATCCACTTCAACTTAAAGGGGGAAGGGAAGGGCTGCATCATGTAAGCTACAGTAGTTATTGCTTTGATGCCATGTTTATGTTTACAATCATGTTTTCCCTTTGCTACATGAATGAAAGGATATATTCCTCCTGCTGTGTTCACTGACAGAAAGTACACAACAATTACTGACTGTCAGTCATGTCGACACGATATCTCTTGTGTGTTTTAAATCTCGTGCTTGTATAAGTGGCACTGTTAATACCTGTATCTCGTGCAGCCGTCGGCCCAGAGGATATGTATGTCTCTGGGAGGAACTTGATATTTCAGGTCACACCAAATCAATTGGATTACTCAGTAACTGATGTGTTTACTGGTAGTCTTATTTATAGCTGAGGCTTGAACGAGGCATTTACACCCCATTTCTACGAATGTGAGAATGAGTGTGTATCACTCCGCCTGTCTATATACTGTATGTTTTGGCCTTCCAGTGTTATGGTTCATCTACCACTGCATCAGTACAGCAAGATGCCCACAGTACCTTTATTCACCCTAACAGAACAGGTGACATAGACATTAAGTGAATTCAAGTACTTGTCAAGTGTGTGGTGGTACTCGTAATAACCCTGAAGAAGGCACAGTGATGCTGAAACGTTGGTGTTTTACCCAATAAATTACTGGGAGTTTATACATACAGAGTGTGTGACTCCCTTTATTTTTTATAGCTTACAGTTTATTCGCCGTTAGTCATCACCTCTACACTAAATAATCTTCTCTGGGTGTGCGCCAGCTCATGCTTTTTATTGGCACTGGTAATACCAACATACATTTGCATAACTTTTCCTTTGCTGTGCTGCACACATCAAAAACAGTTACTACTGCTTTAGGACACGCTGCATATCTTCTTGTAGTGCTCTTTCAACCTCGTCGCTAATCAGTTGTTTTACAACGTTAGCTATTTTTCTTTTGTTTCATCAAAGCATTCGCCTTAATTACCAGGTGGGATTAAAAATATATGTGTGCGTGTATGTTCATCCTTCACCCCCCCACAGGCTGTCATTCTGTAGTTGGCAGTGGGAGCCTTTGGGCAGCATATGTGAAGGAGTCATCTGCTTCTCTCTGTTTCCCTTTGATGAACAGACATCACATGTGAACATTTGACCACATCTTTGGTGACAGACATTCAAGCCAGCACAGGGACAGCGACAGGGACAGGAAGCTCGCTAGCAAAACTGTGTGCTGATATGAAGGGCGGGTGGCTTCCTCTTAAGGTTTGCTCTGCTCATATCTCAGAGTGTAACCCCTGTTGCCATGGCTGTAAGGAGATCAGACGCTGTCGGTTAGACAGGATGTGGCTGGCGGTCGGTCTTGTGTGTCTGACTGCCAGAATGTCAGCATGCTACAGGAGAAAGGCCTATTTTCTCTCTCTTTTTTTCTTTAGTTTGTTGTGTATGCTATTTTCTCTCCTCTCAGTCATGTACTTTATAGCTACTGTGTGAAGCAATGTCCTTGTTCCATTTGTTCCACAAATTTGTTCCAGTACCTACTACCTAAATGACTCTATATGACAGCTGCCACACTAGTTTTGAATAAAATATTTTTCTGGTAGCAGGATGGCAATTAAGGGGAGTTTTGGGTCACTGTCCTCATTCACTCCTCCAGAGTCGCTCCAGTTTCAGGGAACCTTTTTTATGATTTTTTTTAGTTCATCTGAAAATCTATGAATATTTCACAAGACCTATACCATGCCTTAAGGTCTATGAAAGGTCTATCAATCTCGCCAGCTTTGTGTCACACCCTGGTCAAAGTATTTTGTGTTTATCTTTATTTATTTGGTCAGGCCAGGGTGTGGCATGGGTTTTTGTATGTGGTGTGTAGGCAGCCATATTCTTTGAGTTTGTCCTTAGTGTCCTTAGTGTCATTGTTCTGTGTTAGGTTACACAAGTATAGGCTGTTTCGGTTTTCGTTAAGTTTATTGTTTTGATAGTGTTTGTGTTTAGTGTGTTACTTCATTAAACATGGATTGCAATAGACACGCCGCATTTTGGTCCGACTCTCCTTCTCATCAAGAAAACCGTTACAGAATCACCCACCACAAAGGGACCAAGCAGCGTGTCAACAGGCAGGAACAGCCCAAAGTGGAGTACAGTATGGACTATACTTCTTGGGAGGAGATAGACAGGTGGGCGGTCGACCCAGGGAGAGTGCCGGAGCCCGCCTGGGATTCGATGGAGCAGTGCGCGGAAGGATATAGGAGAATGGAGTTTGCGAAGCAAGCAAGGCGGCGCGGACGGAGGCCCCATAGTCAGCCCCAAAAATTTCTTGGGGGGGGGCTCAGGGAGAGTGTGGCAGAGTCAGGAGCCAGACCTGAGCCAACTCTCCCTGTTTATCGTGAGGAGCCAAGGAGGAGACCAGAACCAGAGCCGGTGTTGGAGGTGAGCGAAACAGAGACTGTGAAGGAGTTAATGGGGAAATTGGAGGAGAGAGAAATGAGGGAGTTGCTGTGTTGGTGTTTTAAACATGGAATTCGCCCGACGGAGCGTGTCGGGGATTTGATGGCACCTGGGTCAGCGCTCCATACTCGTCCTGAGGTGCGTGTTAGTCGGCTGGTGAAGATGGTCTACCCAGTACCAACTCCACACCCCAGCCCTCCGGTAGCAGCTCCCCGCACCAGGCTTCCTGTGCGTGTCCTCGGCCCAGTACCACCAGTGCCAGCACCACGCATCAGGCCTCTAGTGCGCCTCGCCTGTCCAGCGCTGCCAGAGCCTTCCTCCTCTCCAGCGCTGTCGGAGTCTCCCGCCTGTTTAGCGCTGTTAGAGCCTTCCTTCTCTACAGCGCTGCTGGAGTCTCCCGCCTGTTCAGAACTGCCAGTTAGCATAGAGCTGCCAGTTAGCATAGAGCTGCCAGTTAGCATAGAACTGCCAGTTAGCATAGAGCTGCCAGTTAGCAAGGAGCTGTCAGTCTGCAAGGAGCTGCCAGTCTGCAAGGAGCTGCCAGTCTGCAAGGAGCTGCCAGTCTGCAAGGAGCTGCCAGTCTGCATAGAGCTGCCAGTCTGCAAGGAGCTGCCAGTCTGCAAGGAGCCGCCAGAGCTGCCAGTCTGCAAGGAGCCGCCAGAGCTGCCAGTCTGCAAGGAGCCGCCAGAGCTGCCAGTCTGCAAGGAGCCGCCAGAGCTGCCAGTTAGCATGGAGCAGCCAGGGCCGCCAGTCAGTGTGGAGCAGCCAGGGCCGCCAGTCAGCATGGAGCAGCCAGGGCCGCCAGTCAGCATGGAGCAGCCAGTCAGCATGGAGCAGCCAGAGCAGCCAGTCAGCATGGAGCAGCCAGAGCAGCCAGTCAGCATGGAGCAGCCAGAGCAGCCAGTCAGCATGGAGCAGCCAGAGCTGCCAGTCAGCATGGAGCAGCCAGTCAGCATGGAGCAGCCAGAGCTGCCAGTCAGCATGGAGCAGCCAGTCAGCATGGAGCAGCCAGAGCTGCCAGTCATCATGGAGCAGCCAGTCAGCATGGAGCAGCCAGAGCTGCCAGTCGACCAGACTCTTCCAGATCTGCCAGTCGACCAGACTCTTCCAGATCTGCCAGTCGACCAGACTCTTCCAGATCTGCCAGTCGACCAGACTCTTCCAGATCTGCCAGTCGACCAGACTCTTCCAGATCTGCCAGTCGACCAGACTCTTCCAGATCTGCCAGTCGACCAGACTCTTCCAGATCTGCCAGTCAGCCAGGATCTGCCAGTCAGCCAGGATCTGCCGAAACCACCAGCCAGCCTGGATCTGGTAGATTCATCAACCTGCCTGAGCTTCCTCTCACTCCTGAGCTTCCTCTCACTCCTGAGCTTCCTCTCACTCCTGAGCTTCCCCTCAGTCCCGAGCTGCCTCAGTCCCGAGCTGCCCCTCAGTCCCGATCTGCTCCTCAGTCCAGTGGGGTTCTGGGTGAGGACTACTAGGCCATGGTCGGCGGCGAGGGTGGACTATCCAGGGACGCGAGGAGAAGGGACTAAGACATTGATTGAGTGGGGTCCACGTCCCGCGCCGGAGCCGCCACCATGGACAGACGCCCACCCGGACCCTCCCTATTGTTTTGAGGTGCGTTCGGGAGTCCGCACCTTAGGGGGGGGGGTTCTGTCACACCCTGGTCAAAGTATTTTGTGTTTATCTTTATTTATTTGGTCAGGCCAGGGTGTGGCATGGGTTTTTGTATGTGGTGTGTATTTATGGGGATTGTAGCTAGTGGGGTGTTCTAGCTAAGTCTATGGCTGTCTGAAGTGGTTCTCAATCAGAGGCAGGTGTTCTTCGTTGTCTCTGATTGGGAACCATATTTAGGCAGCCATATTCTTTGAGTTTGTCGTGGGTGATTGTCCTTAGTGTCCTTAGTGTCATTGTTCTGTGTTAGGTTACACAAGTATAGGCTGTTTCGGTTTTCGTTAAGTTTATTGTTTTGATAGTGTTTGTGTTTAGTGTGTTACTTCATTAAACATGGATTGCAATAGACACGCCGCATTTTGGTCCGACTCTCCTTCTCATCAAGAAAACCGTTACACTTTGTGTATATATACAGTGTATTCGGAAAGTATTCAGACCCCTTGACTTTTTCCACATTTTGTTGTTTTCCCTCATCAACCTACACACAATACCCCATAATGACAAAGCAAAAACAGGTTTATAAATGTTTGCACATTTATAAAAAATACAATTCTGAAATATCACATACACATAAGTATTCAGACCCTTTACTCAGTACTTTGTTGAAGCACCTTCAGCAGCGATTACAGCATCGAGTCTTCTTGGGTATGACGCTACAAGCTTGGAACACCTGTATTTGGGGTGTTTCTCCCATTCTTCTCTGCAGATCCTCTCACAATCGGTCAGGTTGTATGGGGAGCGTTGCTGCACAGCTATTTTCAGGACTCTCAAGAGATGTTTGATCGGGTTCAAGTCCAGTCCCGAAGCAACTCCTGCGTTATCTTGGCTGTGTGCTTAGTGCTGTTGTCCTGCTGGTAGGTGAACTTTTGCCCCAGTCTGAGGTCCCGAGCGCTCTGGAGCAGGTTTTCATCAAGGATCTCTCTGTACTTTGCTCCGTTCATCTTTGCCTCGATCTTGACTAGTCTTCCAGTCCCTGCTGCTGAAAAACATCCCCACAGCATGATGCTGACACCATGCTTCACCGCAGGGATGGTGCCAGGTTTTCTCCAGAATTGACACGTGGTATTCAAGCCAAAGAGTTCAATCTTGGTTTCATCAAACCAGAGAATATTGTTTCTCATGGTCTGAGAGTGTTTAGATGCTTTTTTGCAAACTCCAGGCTGGCAGTCATGTGCCTTTTACTGAGGAGTGGTCACCTCCCTGACCAAGGCCCTTCTCCACCGATTGCTCAGTTTGGTCGAGTGGCCAGCTTTAGGAAGAGTATTGGTGGTTCCAAACTTCTTCCATCTAAGGATGATGGTGGCCAGTGTGTTATTTGGGACCCTCAATGCTGCAGACATTTTTGGTACCCTTCCCCAGATCTGTGCCTCGACACAATCCTGTTTCGGAGCTCTTTGGAAAATTCCTTTGACCTCATGGCTTGGTTTTTGCTCTGACATGCACTGTCAACTATAGGTAGGTGTGTGCCTTTCCAAATCCTGTCCAATCAATTGAATTTACCACAGGTGGACTCCAATCAAGTTGTAGAAACATCTCAAGGATGATCAATGGAAACAGGATGCACCTGAGCTCAAATTCGAGTCCCATAGCAAAAGGTCTGAATATTTATGTAATTTTTTTTTTTTTAAGTGCAAACATATCTAAAAATCTGTTTTCGCTTTGTTATTATGGGGTATTGTGTGTAGATTGCTGAGGAATTGTTGTTATTTGGTCCATTTTAGAATAAGGCTGTAACGTAACAAAATGTGGAATAAGTCAAGGGGTCTGAATACTTTCCAAAGGCACTGTATTTTGCACTATTTAGGTTTCACTCTTTGATGAGATGTTTTATGTGACAGTAGCAGGGTTTCCATCCAATAGGCGACAGATTTTCATGCGAATATTCTAGAATCCGCATAAAGAAAAGATGCATATTTTCCACCAGTGGTGTGTTTCCACCAGTGGTGTGTTTCCACCAGTGGTGTGTTTCCACCAGTGGTGTGCTTCCACCAGTGATATGTTTCCACCAGTGGTATGTTTCCACCAGTGGTATGTTTCCACCAGTGGTATGTTTCCACCAGTGGTATGTTTCCACCAAATGGACTTGTTGTGGATAAAGATCCGCGCATGATGACGTAGGGCACACAAAATTGACTTTTGAGCTTAAGTTTTCATGTACCGAATAAAAATAGAAAGTTCAATGAGTTTCCATCGCACTTTCAACTAGTTTTGTCAGAAAACTGTTGTGTTAAATAGCAAATGTGCCTACTCTGTTCTTGGCAACTGCGCTCTAGCCAACAGCTCGCAGACACAGTGCGGGTAGGCTGTGCAGGCTGGTTGTCTAGTCTACATGATGAGATTATTATGAATAAGAGCGAGAATATTTTTTTTTGCCAAACAGTGTCACATGTGCTCCTGCCACACCCCCTCGTGGTCATCCGGTGTCTGCTTGACCTGCAACCATTCCCCCAGTACACTCTCTCTCTTTCCTCCTCCCTTTCTGTTTGTGTGTGATTGTGTGTTAGGAGACAGTTGTGCTGGAGTCAGAGCAGATCCCTACCAGCTCCAACTCGTTCCATTATCAAGACCTCTACAAATACTCAGTTCTGCCACTTCCACTCTGCCAGATTGTGATCTCTGCTCAGTCAGTTTATGCTTCTAGCCATTAATATTATTCAAGATCCTGTTACCCTGCTGTACCTGTTTATCCTCTCACTGCAGTTTTGCCGCCCTGACTCTGGCTCTTGATCCACATCTCACCACCCTGCTACCCTATTCTGGACCACACCACCACTCCCTTGGATTCCCCTCCGGACCTGTTTACACTGTCCCAACCCAGCACACTCCAACCTCAGCCTCCACATCTGGTTTCCTACAACTCATCCAAGCTTCCCCGGATCTGCACTCCGTATCTCCCTGTGTTACAATAAATAACTAGCATGAACTAACATTCATCTCTGTTTCCTCATCTGAGTCTGCTCTTGGGTTCCCCTTTGCTGCTCTGCTTAACAAACAGCAGTTAAGCATCGCTCATCATGTCACCAGAATAAGACCCTCTATATTTATTGGAAAGCATCATCAAGCTCATCACCGTGCACTTTCAACACCCTGTGAAGTTCACCATAAATTATTTAATCTGTAGCCTATTAAACTGCAGTCGTAGTGGGAGGACCACATACCATCTCATCGCCTGACTCCAAATTGACTTCGATATGACTTCGACATGATTGTTATTATATATATATTTGCACATTAAGGCGTGTGCAGACACAAAAAGACCCCACCATGTCAAACAAAATAATTAGGCCAGTAGGCTAATTACACCAAAACTTCTTGTTTCCATCAAAGTTGTTGTGACTCGCATTAAAACTGTGGATGGAAACGTGGTTTGTGAAGGCTTCTTGTTTTAAAGTGTAAGATAAGGCTTGTTTTAAGTGTGAAACAGCTGGCAGAGCTTTTAAATCTATGGGTATTAAATAGTTTATGACCACATACATGTCTGAGTGACTGTGGAATATACGTGCATTCTGGCAGAAACCCATTTTTGATTTTAAACCAAGTGCTGCTTTATTTACAAAGTGATGAAAGAAATATACTCTCATTTCTCCAGGTACATTTTGGAGAATAACGTTCACAAAGCAGTTGTAGAAGGGTATGTCAATGAATGCCGTCGACACTAGACACTTAAATAACAAGGAATCATATGACAAAATATAGTGCAAGCCAGGAATATATCTGTTTGCAATAATAATTAACAAGTATTTTCCGAAAACCGAGGTAGAGAAAAGCACACACTGCTTCAACTATACAATTTTTTTTTACACAGATTACAACAGAACAGAGTTGTTGTGAATAAACCAAGTTGATGCAGAGTTCATAAAAGTTTTGACCACATCCTGCTATGAAAGAGAGCAGAAGTAGCAACACCTGCTGCTTCAGGCATTAGCGATAAAGACTTTGATGGGTGGACTCATTCCTTGTTGGGAGAATCTCATCAGCACAATGAGTGCCTTTCCTTAATGGATCATAGTTGAACAATTTTGTTATAACACAATCAAATCAGTAGGGAAAATCTGTCTGTTTCGTGCAGCCAACCAACTGTTTGTGTGTTGTGAAAACTGAACTTGGAGAAAATTATTAAGATCTGTCATTACCCGCTGGGCACAGACGTCAATTCAATGTCTACTCCACGTTGGTTCAACATCATTTAATTAGAATGGCGTGGAAACAATGTTGATTCAACCAGTGTGTGCCCAGTGGGCACCTTCTACATGTTTTACATGTGTGCTAGGGTGAAGTGAAGTATGAACCACTGTGCTGCTGAGCTATGTCAAACTGACTATGCACAACATTCTGGTCTTCCATGGATAATGCATAGCATGTTAGACAGATGTGAGCTTCAAGCAGAATCCACTGAACAATGAATGCCAAATGAAATGGTGAGGATTCCTGTGGATTTTGTAAATGGGCATTTCTCAAAGATGTATGTAGTTTGTTCCAGAACATTCTCCAACTCTAACCATTAGGCCTACTTGTTGTACCACCTCTCTAACATCTTCCCCATTAAATCACGTCAAATCATAGGCTTGTTATCCCTACCACCCTCAAGTGCTTTGTGGTAACATTACAAGATTAACTTTTGTTTGTTAGCCTTCATTCACATTACGATTTATATTCCAAAGGAATTCAAAGGCATGTCTGAAAATAAACTGACAATGGATGCTTTCTGTTTTGCAGTGTTTTTGTTGGTGAACATTAAACACTTGCCTGCCTCCAAAAAATAATAGATTCACATGTTCCTATACAGACCACTTTCAATTGTTCACCATCATCACCTACTAGACGACAGATAAGTTGAACTGGAAACAGTTACATAGATACAGATTCCGTGACCTTCACTGGTTTAAGTCAACAGCCAATGGCACCCCTTGCGCAAGCATTAATTTAGCAAATGTCATTGTGCAGAAATCCATTTGCAGCCCATGCTTTTAATGACCTAGAATTATCGCCAGGGTCCGCATGTGATTTCCCAAGTCAATGCATCATCTTCCTGACATGAATATGAAGTCAGGACTGAATTGTAGCATATGCACAAAGCCAGTGTCAACTTGAATAGGCCGTCAAATACGGTCTATGGTTTTGTGTCCCAAAATAGAATGACTGTGTGTGTCAGACAGACACAGACCTAAGTGATGGCCTTGTCTCTGTGTCTCTACAGCGTGTTAGAGAGGTATTAACAGTCTGTCTCTGTCTTTATCTACAGCCACAGGTCACAGGTCATCCCTCAGCCTCTATTATACAATCACAAAGAGTAGCAGCCAGTAGTCTTTACAATGAGGACAGGATTAGAAATTCCTTGGATGCTTCTGGGGCCCCAAACTCTCCTAGTCATTGTCCTCTTCCTCCTACACCTTAAGGGCCTCGTGCACACCTACGGCGGACAGGCGTCGGTTGATGTTGCGGTAGCGGCATCGCAGCAGATCCTTGTAGGTGGAGCGCAGATCCCGGTTAAAGAAGGCGTAGATGAAGGGGTTCATGAGGGAGTTGGCGTAGCCCAGCCAGAGGAGGAACCTCTCCAGCCAGATGGGCACACAGCTGCACTCCACTCCGCAGATGAAGGGCCTGGCCGTGGACAGGATGAAGAAGGGCAGCCAGCAGATGGAGAACACGCCCACGATCACCCCCAGCGTGGTGGCAGCCTTCTGCTCCCTTTTGAAGATGGAGATGTTGCGGCGCTCGCGGGTCAGCAGACGGGACAGCACCGCACACTCCTCGGCCACGCCCTGCGGCTTCAGGCCTTGCATCCTCAGTGCCTCGCTTGCCACCGTCTCCAGCCGCTCGCGCCGGGTGAAGTCGGTGAAGCGGTGCTTGAGGCCGCTCTTGCGGGCGGCCCTGAAAATCTTGTAGTACATGAAGAGCATGACGAGCATGGGGATGTAGAAGGCCACAGCCGTGGAGTAGATGGTGTAACCAAAGTCCTGGCTGATGAGGCACACGCCGCCCGCGTGGACGTTCTTGGCCCAGCCGCAGAAGGGTGGCAGGGTGATGGAGGCGGACACCAGCCACACCCCCAGGATCATCTTGGCCATCAGCTGGCCGTTCTGCCTGGCTGGGTATGTGAGGGGGCGGGTGATCCCCAGATACCTGAGAGAGAAGAAACACAAATAATTTAACCAGATTAACTTTATTATCCCATTTAGAAATGCAAGCAGGCTACATACAATGCAAAACATAAAGACACTAGGGCAGCAGGATAAGGAGTACTATACTCTGAAATTAGTACAATGAATCTCCTGCCTGTTTTTGCAATTGTTTGAGTCTCCTGTATCATCTGCTTGTTTTACAAAGTTTTGTCCCCTCTGAGAAAACACTACAGCACTGCTTGCTTATCATTACCTTGAGCAACAAAAGAGCAGCCTCCCGCCCTAAATACATCAAGGCTGCTCGTAGTCTTAGCCTTGTACAGTACATCAAAGAGTTTATTATTCATTTCAAAGAAAAAAACACTCTCTTTAATGTGATGGTCAAGTGTAAGCTCCATCATCTTTTTAAGAGCCATTGACTCCTTACCCTTCTGTAAAGAGGCTTAAAGGAATCTACAGAACTACTGTTCCGGTCATAAGAGCAGCTCTTGGGGTACAATGTACTGACAACACTGTACTGACTTTAGGGAATTCAAATGTATAGTGTACTGTACGGCTTAAAAGGCTTAAAAAACAAATCCCATCGGATCACGGTTGTAAAAGGCTTCGGCCAATGGTGTAAAGTACTTAAGTAGAAATACTTTAAAGTACTACTTAAGTAGTTTTTTAGGGTATCTGTACTTTACTATTTATGTCTTTTACTTTTACTTCACTACATTCCTGAAGGAATAATGTACTTTACTCCATACATTTTCCCTGACACCAAAAAGTACTCGTTACGTTTTGAATACTTAGCAAGACAGGAAAAGTGTCTAATTCATGCACTTAAAGATAAAATCCCTGGTCATCCCTACTGCATCTGATCTAGCAGACTCATTAAACACACATGCTTTGTTTGCAAATTATGTCTGAGTGTTGGAGTGTGCCTCTGGCTATCTGTAAATGTTAAAAACAAGAAGATGGCACCATCTGGTTTGCTTAATATTAGGAATTTGAAATAATTTATACTTTCACTTTTGGTATATTTTAGCAATTACATTTACTTTTGATACTTAAGTATATTTAAAACCAAATACTTTTTTACTTTTACTCTAGTAGGATTTTACTGGGTGACTTTCACTTTTACTTGAGTCTTTTTCTATTTTACTTCACTTTTACTTAAGTATGACAATTGGGTACTTTTTCCACCACTGGCTTTGGAATTAAAAAAATGTAAGACCTAAACTTCTAAAATGTGATGTTTCGTGGACAATTATCCTTCGCACAAACCGGAGGGGTACAATATCTGAGCGTTAGGTTACAGGCCGGTTATCTACTCTCAATAGACAGTAGTGATTGACATTGACTGAGAATGGACTCCATGTTTCCTAGAAGTCTTCCAAAAAAGAAGGAAAGAGACAGCAACACCAAATATGGTTGTGTGTGTCATAACCTGGTTACACAACGCCACAGTCATGCCACCACCACTCCACTCACTCCCCCACCTCAACTCTGACTAATGCAAAAAAAAACACTGGTTTTAAACTCTCTCTCTTTCAGTCAGTCCCAGTGCATGTACACAGCTGTGGTAAGACTGAATGAGTTTTTAATATATCCGGGGGTAGCCCATGTTAAATGGATACATGATGTAGGCCACAGTATAACAGGATAGATATACAGTTGAAGTAGGAAGTTTATATACTCTTAGGTTGGAGTCATTAAAACTTGTTTTTCAACCACTCCACAAATTTCTTGTTAACAAACTATAGTTTTGGCAAGTCGCTTAGGACACCTACTATGTGCATGACACAAGTCATTTTTCCAACAATTGTTTACAGACAGATTATTTGACTTATAATTCACTGTATCACAATTCCAGTGGGTCAGAAGTTTACATACACTAAGTTGACTGTGCCTCTCTGGGATAGGCGGGACGCTTGCGTCCCACTTGGCCAATAGCCAGGGAAAATGCAGAGCGCCAAATTCAAATAAACTACTATAAAAATCTAACTTTCATTAAGTCACACATGTAAGATACCAAATTAAAGCTACACTCGTTGTGAATCCAGCCAACATGTCAGATTTCAAAAAGGCTTTTCGGCGAAAGCATAAGATGCTATTATCTGATGATAGCACAACAGTAAACAAAGAGAGAGGTGCATATTTCAACCCTGCAGGCGTGACACAAAACGCAGAAATAAAATATAAATCATGCCTTACCTTTGACGAGCTTCTTTTTTGGCACTCCAATATGTCCCATAAACATCACAAATGGTCCTTTTTTCCCCGATTAATTCCGTCGATATATATCCAAAATGTCCATTTATTTGGCGCGTTTGATCAAGAAAAACACAGCTTCCAATTTGCGCAACGTCACTACAAAATATCTTAAAAGTTACCTGTAAATTTTGCCAAAACATTTCAAACTACTTTTGTCATACAACTATAGGTATTTTTAAACGTTAATAATCGATCAAATTGAAGACGGAACTATCTGTGTTCAATACAGGAAGACAACAAACTGACGCTACTTTTCGAGCCATGCGCCACTCAAAAAGTACACATGATGTGACACTCATTCAAAGGAATAACCTCAACCAATTTCTAAAGACTGGTGACATCCAGTGGAAGCGGTAGGAACTGCAAACAATTCCCTTAGAAATCTGGTTTCCCAATGAAAAACAAATTGAATAGACAGTGACCTCAAAAAAATAATATCTAAATGGTTTGTCCTCTGGGTTTTGCCTGCTACATAAGTTCTATTATACTCACAGACATGATTTAAACAGTTTTAGAAACTTCAGAGTGTTTTCTATCTAAATCTACTAATAATATGCATATTTTATATTCTCCGGATGAGTAGCAGGAAGTTGAATTTGGGCACGCTATTTATCCAAAAGTGAAAATGCTACCCCCTATCCCGAAGAAGTTTTAAACAGCTTGGAAAATTCCAGAAAATGATAGCGTTAGAAGTGTCTGATAGGCTAACTGACATAATTTGCGTCAATTGGAGGTGTACCTGTGGATGTATTTAGAGGCCTACCTTCAAACGCAGTGCCTCTTTGCTTGACATCATGGGAAAATCAAAAGAAATCAGCCAAGACCTCAGAAAAAAATGTTGTAGACCTCCACAAGTCTGGTTCATCCTTGGGCAATTTTCAAACACCTGAAGGTACCACGTTCATCTGTACAAACAATAGTACACAAGTATAAACACCATGGGACCAGGCGGCCGTCATACCGCTCAGGAAGAAGACGCGTTCTGTTTCCTAGAGATGAATGTACTTCGTGCGAAAAGTGCAAATCAATCCCAGAACAACAGCAAAGGGCCTTGTGAAGATGCTGGAGGAAACCGGTACACAAATATCTATACCCACAGTAAAATGAGTTCTATAACCTGAAAGCGCGCTCAGGAAGGAAGAAGCCACTGCTGCAAAACCAGCATAAAAAAGCCAGACGACGGTTTGCAACAGCACATGGGGACAAAGATCGTACTTTTTGGAGAAATGTCCTCTGGTCTGATTAAACAAAAATAGAACTGTTTGGCAATAATGATCATCGTTATGTTTGGAGGAAAAAGGGGAAGGCTTGCAAGCCGAAGAACACCATGCCAATCGTGAAGCACGGGGGTTGCAGCATAATGTTGTGGATGTGCTTTGCTGCAGGAGGGACTGGTGCACTTCACAAAATAAATGGCATCATGAGGAAGGGAAAGTATGTAGATATATTGAAGCAACATCTCAAGACATCAGTCAGGAAGTTAAAGCTTGGTTGCAAATGGGTCTTCCAAATGGGCAATGACCCCAAGCACACTTCCAAAGTTGTGGGTAAATGGGTTAAGGACAACAAAGTCAAGGTATTGGAGTGGCCATCACAAAGCCCTGACCTCAATCCCATAGAAGATTTGTGGGCAGAACTGAAAAAGAGTGTGCGAGCAAGGAGGCCTACAAACCTGATTCAGTTACACCAGCTCTGTCAGCAGGAATAGGCCAAAATTCACCCAACCTATTGTGGGAAGCTTGTGGGAGGCTACCCAAATGTTTGACCCAAGTTAAACAATTTAAAGGCAATGCTGCCAAATACTAATTGAGTGTATGTAAACTTCTGACCCACTGGGACTGTGATGAAAGAAATAAAAGATGAAATAAATAATTCTCTCTACTATTATTCTGACATTTCACATTCTTAAAATAAAGTGGTGATCCTAACAGACCTAAGACGGGGAATTTCTACTAGGATTAAATGTCAGGAATTGTGAAAAACTGAGTTTAAATGCATTTGGCTAGGGTGTATGTAAACATATGACTTAAACTGTCCTAGGTTATCCTCCGAGGAAATTCAGAAAAAAACATAATGCCTCTCTCTGTGCCATAAATGTTTTATTAAACAACACGAATATCTGTGGGAAAAGTAAAACACATGAGTGATTCTGTATCAGTGCCTCATACTGCTTGGCCTTTCCATGATAACGGACGTTTTAGGAACCAATCGTAATTTGGACACTAATATCGCCATCTTTGCCCCTATAGAATTAGACTGATTTACATATGCTGGAATGCAATTATTTTATACTTTTGTCAGTCAAACTCCTTGATATAGTGACTCATGAAACATATGTAGCAGACATGAGTCAGTCATGGTTACGTGATGCCCCACCTGCGAACTTCAACACCTGTGTCTGCCTTCAGCCCAAGAGGGAATATCCTCTCAATCTAACTGTGTAAGATGTTGGTTGTTCTTGTGGGTGATCCCACCTGTAACACAATCTCAAGCTTTCTGTTTTAGGCAAAGGAAAGATACCTAGTCAGTTGTACAACTGAATGCTTTCAACTGAAATGTGTCTTCCACATTTAACCCAACATCCATGTCTTCGGCACCCGGCGAACAGTGGGTTAACTGCCTTGCTCAGGGGCAGAACTACAGATTTTTATCTTCTCAGCTCAGGGATTCAATCCAGCAATCTTTCAGTTACTGGCCCAACGCTCTAACAACTTGGCTACCTGCTTTTACATGATCTGAATGTTTTTTGTAAATCGAGATTTGCTATCCCATCATGCATTTCCAGTGTCACCACAAAAAACACATGAGGGAAACAGTCCAGTCCAACATCAAGGTGATCATGAATGTGTCACCACAGATGTCTATTAGTTATTATCACCTCCCCAGAATACACAAAGTGGAAACAGGTGAATCACACTGGTTGCAACCTATTCCCTTCACAGTGCACTACTTTTGAACATAGCCCTATGGGCCCTGATTAAAAATAGTGCACTTTATAGGTAATAGGGTGCGATTTGGGATGCACCCCCTGATAGAATGTCACCACTTATCACTGAGCCAGATAGAGACAGAAGAGGGACAGCTCTTATCAAATGTAGTTGAGCTCTTCTTTTTTTGTTGCTTTTTTTTGCAGATGGATTAGGGCCTATCCACAGTTGTTGTGTTCCTGAGCCCTAGGGGATTACAATGCCCTAGACAAACAGAGTGGCTAAGCTAATGGAGAGTTCCATTACTTCTGCTAGGCTAGTGAAGCACAGTAAAGTGGAACTATTTTCTACACACATGCAGAATGGAAGGGCCTGGATGCACATCATGGTTGTAGTGGCTGTCACTCACCTCCAGGAGCCAGGAGCACCACTCAAGCCTTTTATGTCTGAGATAGGAAACATGGTGAAATATTTAACTGGGCTGGAGTGGCTCATTTGGAATGGCTTCCCTCTTAAAAAAGCAGCGCACTAAAAAATAAATATAGTCGGCTGGATAGTTTTTAGGCCTACATAGAGTGTCTTTCTAAGAATAAGAGTAGAATTCTGTAACTTTCTAATACATTGGGTTTATCTTAAAGGGAGGATTTCAGTATACACAAAATAATTGGATTGAGTTTTTCAAATGTCGTTCTGCTTTAGTAAAAATATCAGACGTCATGTGCATCTGCAATAACCACGTCCTATATTTGTACAGATGAGAGAGCAGTGGATTTGAACAAAACGCACATGTGCAGCCAGGGCTGATGCTAATCTGAAAAGAAGTTCATTTTTCTCCGAACGCGGGAACTGTCATGTTGCTGTTTTTCCTACACCGTTCAGTACATTTGCTGCTTGCTTCATGGTTTGTTTGCTAAATATAAAGAAAATGTCAGTGCCAGGGAAAACTTGAATGCACAGAAAAACAGCAACTTCAGCACATCTTCATACTGAATAGCTCTGTATTAAAGTATGCTGCCATTGCTTTACAAGTCCTCCTACATCTCATTGACAACACTACCTTGTTGCAGATCTCAAGAGAAAGGGGTTGACTTCTAACGACTCTCACAAATGTGCCTGTATAATGACATCAGTGACCTAATAACTCCTATCTTAAGTTAGCAAAAAAGAGAAAGGCCTTTTAATTGGGCTTTCTCCCATTAACGCCTGCCCCTCTTAGTATGTGTATGGACACTTGACTGACCCTGGCTGTCTTGCCCATCGCTGGCCAGGTCAAGGTTCAAATGAGTGAACGGAGAGGTCAGTTAGGAGCAGTAAGTGCCTATATAAACTGGCCTTGTCTCTTACACACTGACTGAGTCACCCCTGGACGGTTTTATCTATTTATTTTTTCAAATACTTTGAGAATTTGATTGAGAATGCAGATTGAGAGAATGATCAAGAGCCAGATGGGTGGTGTTGGGACCCTTCTGTGACGATTCCATTGGTTCCAATAGGCAATGTTCAATCAAGCACAGATGAAGTATTTTTAAATAAATAAATACTACACATGTGCTTCGGCTTCCATACCATTGTTCCCTACCCTGTGACACTATTGGATTCTTAACTTTTTTTATGACCATGTGTGTTGACATTTTTTTTACTTTTACCTTGCAGGTGCTGAAACATACCAGCCAGTCTTAAGCATAAAATCATCTGTAGACCTAATATTTGTCTGACCTGTGCCTCATCGACTCTTTCCACTTTACAAGTGGAGGATGTTTGAGCAGTAACCCTTGCCCCTGAAACCTCTTGAGCACAAAATATCCTGAAATGTTAGATTTTCTCTCTGTTGTCTCTCTTGCTTCCTTCCTCACACCAACCAGCCTGTTCAGTGGCTGGTACAGTGTATTGGTCAATAAAACGTTGATGTTTTATGGCCCAGTGGATCATTACAGGCCTCAGAAACCACCTGCACCACTGGAGTTTATAGAGTTTCCCACAGATAAAGATAATAGCCGGCTATTACTGTCAAAACGATAAATGTCTAATGGGCGCACTAATACAGTGCACAGCTGGTCTGTCACTTTACATATGAGAGCAGGTGTGTATGTCAAATTTAATTATAGTGTGTGTGTATATGAGTTTGTGATTAGATAATAAGCTCTATCGTTTCCTCTGGATACTGCGGGTAATTATACCTAAAAAAAAAAAACAATTATAGAACCGAACTCATTTAGTGAGGGTCCTAAAATGGTCACTCAAATATTCATGAATGTGTCAACTCTTTCTTCATTATCATACAACGACATCTATCGATGGAAGCTGAATATGTATGCTTTAACTAGTCCATGGCTTCAATCCAATCATGGTGGTCCATGCTTGCTTTACCCTTTATTCTGTGCAATCTACATCGTACTGTTAATTACGCAATGTGCTACAGTTGAAGTCGGAAGTTTACATATACCTTAGCCAAATACATTTAAACTCAGTTTTTTGCAATTCCTGACATTTAATCCTAGTAAAAATTCACTGTCTTAGGGCAGTATTTTATGAATGTGTATATACTGTATATACAGTTGAAGTCGGAAGTTTACATACACTTAGGTTGGAGTCATTAAAACTCGTTTTTCAACCACTCCACAAATTTCGTGTTAACAAACTATAGTTTTGGCAAGTCGATTAGGACATCTACTTTGTGCATGACACAAGTAATTTTTCCAACAATTGTTTACCGACAGATTATTTCACTTATAAATCACTGTATAACAATTCCAGTGGGTCAGAAGTTAACATACACTAAGTTGACTGTGCTTTTAAACAGCTTGGAAAATTCCAGAAAATTATGTAATGGCTTTAGAAGCTTCTGATAGGCTAATTGACATCATTTGAGTCAATTGGAGGTGTACCTGTGGGTGTATTTCAAGGCCCACCTTCCAACTCAGTGCCTCTTTGCTTGACATCATGGGAAAATCAAAAGCAATCAGCCAGAAATTGTAGACCTCCACAAATCTGGTTCATCCTTGGGAGCAATTTCCAAACGCCTGGAGGTTCCACGTTCATCTGTACAAACAATAGTACACAAATATAAACACCATGGGACCACGCAGCCGTCATTGGAAGGAGACGCATTCTGTCTCCTAGAGATGAAAGTACTTTGTGGCGAAAAGTGCAAATCAATCTCAAAACAACAGCAAAAGATCTTAAAAATGAGTCCTATATCAACATAACCTGAAAGCCCACTCAGCAAGGAAGAAGCCACTGCTCCAAAACTGCCATAAAAACACCAGACTACGGTTTGCAACTGCACATGGGGACAAAGATAGTACTTTTTGGAGAAATGTCCTCTGGTCTGATGAAACAAAAATAGAACTGTTTGGCCATAGTGACCATCGTTATGTTTGGAGGAAAAAGGGGGAGGCTTGCAATCCGAAGAACACCATCCCAACCGTGAAGCACGGGGTTGGCAGCATCATGTTTTGGGGGTGCTTTGCTGCAGGAGGGACTGGTGCACTTCACAAAATAAATGGCATCATGAGGAAGGGAAAAGTATGTAGATATATTGAAGCAACATCTCAAGACATCAGTCAGGAAGTTAAAGCTTGGTTGCAAATGGGTCTTCCAAATGGGCAATGACCCCAAGCACACTTCCAAAGTTGTGGGTAAATGGGTTAAGGACAACAAAGTCAAGGTATTGGAGTGGCCATCACAAAGCCCTGACCTCAATCCCATAGAAGATTTGTGGGCAGAACTGAAAAAGAGTGTGCGAGCAAGGAGGCCTACAAACCTGATTCAGTTACACCAGCTCTGTCAGGAGGAATGGACCAAAATTCACCCAACTTATTGTGGGAAGCTTGTGGAAGGCTACCCAAAACATTTGTCCCAAGTTAAACAATTTAAAGGCAATGCTACCAAATACTATTTGAGTGTATGTAAACTTCTGACCCACTGGGACTGTGATGAAAGAAATAAAAGCTGAAATAAATCATTCTCTCTACTATTATTCTGACATTTCACATTCTTAAAATAAAGTGGTGATCCTAACTGACCTGAGACAGGGAATTTTTACTAGGATTAAATGTCAGGAATTGTGAAAAACTTAGTTTAAACGTATTTGGCTAAGGTGTATGTAAACTTCCGACTTCAACTGTAGCTGTGTCAAATGGAACCTCTTAATGGAATGGGATCTGCATTGCAACCTCTAAGTGGGACCATAAACACTTCTACTAAAACCCTAACAGCACTTTGAAGGTCAACATCGTAAAAATACAGTGAGAGAGAGAGAGAGAGAGAGAGAGAGAGAGAGAGAGAGAGAGAGAGAGAGAGAGAGAGAGAGAGAATTCAGATTTCCTTCAAAGAACTGTAAGACGGAGGCATCAGTTTTTCAAAACAGCCTGATCATGTGATAACATGTTTTATAGAACAGCAGAAAAGTCATCTTACAGTGGAAAGTTATGCTTTTTCCCCTCCTGTGTCCTTCACACGGCATTCTAAATATCTGCTCAGACTCTGAACATGTCTCTGTACAACTGACATTTATGGGAAATGTCTCGAGCTAGATAGCTAGGCTATAGTTGGAAAGATAAGATACATTGGTTATGTTACAGTATGTGAAAGCCTTCCCTGGAGTATATATCAATATGTCTACTGCCCTAAATTCAGCAAACAGAGAGTGATAAGTGACTAAGACATAAGGTTTTATCAATGTAGACCAACAATGTTTCAGTGTTTTTTTGTGGTGACATTCATGTTCCTACAAGGAAACAAACTTTTACTGGCAGAGGTAGACATTGGTAAGTCTTTGTTTTACTCAGAATAATCCACTTGCGTCACAGAAAAACTATGTCACAGAAAGTCCATATGCCGGTACTGTGTGTAGTTTTACCTTTGTTGCTGCAAACACAAAATAGTACTGAAAGATTAGGGCAAAAAAGAAAGATCAAATATATATATATATTATGTTTATGTTGTATATTATGTTGTATACTACAACATAACTCTCAACTATACCCATTACCAGGGATATTTTACAGTGAAAAACAATATTGTTTATCTCTTCAAACACATTTGGTGTAGCTTATGCTCATACCCTCTATCTTTTTCATTATCTTTAGAAGTTGGGACAAGTTTTAATATTGCCAGGAATTGTTATCTCTATGCTTTATATTATCATCGTAGATAAACGCCTGAAGTGTACCTTTTCAGGTGAGCAAACACAAAGTGTACTCTCACACAGTGAACATAGATTGTGACAGGCATCTATGGATAACATATAACAGATCTGCTTTCATACTACATATGTACATTTAAAGTAGCATTGATGGATTGTTTGAGGATTCATAAAATAAACTTAGCTAGGTTATTCTACATTAAGTGAAAGGGTTTTTATTTCTAGAAATGTTTCCACTCTGCTATGGCCTATTGTAAACTACTAAGTGGGTGTCAAAGTACTGACAGTCTATTGCAGCATGAAATAAGTAGCCTATTTGTTAATTGAGAGAAGATTACCTTTGCTGCCCTTGCCTTTACTCATTTTAAAAGCTACAAGAAAAACTGGTTGCATCTGTGATTCACAGGAAATTTACAACATCATAATGGTACTTTATGTTCTCTCCCTGTGTCAGTGGTGGTGATTAGGGAAGCAGGAAAATGTGGTCATATTGCAGCAACATCATAATTCTAAATGATAAGTTTTGGAATTGAGAGTGAATACTCTACACACACACACACACACACACACACACACCAAATATTCACTGCCAATCATAATTTGTGTGGAAGACTGTTAACCAACATGATAAATCTACATGTTCACAGGGATGTACTTAAACAGTGCATGCGGACTGTATTCAGACCCCTTGACTTTTTCCACATTTTGTCACATTACAGTCATATTCTAAAATAGATTAAATACAGTGCCTTGCGAAAGTATTCGGCCCCCTTGAACTTTGCGACCTTTTGCCACATTTCAGGCTTCAAACATAAAGATATATAGAACTGTATTTTTTTGTGAAGAATCAACAACAAGTGGAACGACATTTATTGGATATTTCAAACTTTTTTTGGGCGTGCAAAATTATTCAGCCCCCTTAAGTTAATACTTTGTAGCGCCACCTTTTGCTGCGGTTACAGCTGTAAGTCTCTTGGGGTATGTCTCTATCAGTTTTGCACATCGAGAGACTGACATTTTTTCCCATTCCTCCTTGCAAAACAGCTCGAGCTCAGTGAGGTTGGATGGAGAGCATTTGTGAACAGCAGTTTTCAGTTCTTCCACAGATTCTCGATTGGATTCAGGTCTGGACTTTGACTTGGCCATTCTAACACCTGGATATGTTTATTTTTGAACCATTCCATTGTAGATTTTGCTTTATGTTTTGGATCATTGTCTTGTTGGAAGACAAATCTCCGTCCCAGTCTCAGGTCTTTTGCAGACTCCATCAGGTTTTCTTCCAGAATGGTCCTGTATTTGGCTCCATCCATCTTCCCATCAATTTTAACCATCTTCCCTGTCCCTGCTGAAGAAAAGCAGGCCCAAACCATGATGCTGCCACCACCATGTTTGACAGTGGGGATGGTGTGTTCAGCTGTGTTGCTTTTACGCCAAACATAACGTTTTGCATTGTTGCCAAAAAGTTCGATTTTGGTTTCATCTGACCAGAGCACCTTCTTCCACATGTTTGGTGTGTCTCCCAGGTGGCTTGTGGCAAACTTTAAACTACACTTTTTATGGATATCTTTAAGAAATGGCTTTCTTCTTGCCACTCTTCCATAAAGGCCAGATTTGTGCAATATACGACTGATTGTTGTCCTATGGACAGAGTCTCCCACCTCAGCTGTAGATCTCTGCAGTTCATCCAGAGTGATCATGGGCCTCTTGGCTGCATCTCTGATCAGTCTTCTCCTTGTATGAGCTGAAAGTTTAGAGGGACGGCCAGGTCTTGGTAGATTTGCAGTGGTCTGATACTCCTTCCAATTCAATATTATCGCTTGCACAGTGCTCCTTGGGATGTTTAAAGCTTGGGAAATCTTTTTGTATCCAAATCCGGCTTTAAACTTCTTCACAACAGTATCTCGGACCTGCCTGGTGTGTTCCTTGTTCTTCATGATGCTCTCTGCGCTTTTAACGGACCTCTGAGACTATCACAGTGCAGGTGCATTTATACAGAGACTTGATTACACACAGGTGGATTGTATTTATCATCATTAGTCATTTAGGTCAACATTGGATCATTCAGAGATCCTCACTGAACTTCTGGAGAGAGTTTGCTGCACTGAAAGTAAAGGGGCTGAATAATTTTGCACGCCCAATTTTTCAGTTTTTGATTTGTTAAAAAAGTTTGAAATATCCAATAAATGTCGTTCCACTTCATGATTGTGTCCCACTTGTTGTTGATTCTTCACAAAAAAATACAGTTTTATATCTTTATGTTTGAAGCCTGAAATGTGGCAAAAGGTCGCAAAGTTCAAGGGGGCCAAATACTTTCGCAAGGCACTGTAAATAACAAATTCTCAGCAATCTACACACAATACCTCGTAATGACAAAGCAAAAACAGGTTTTTGGACATTTTTGCAAATTTTCAAAACAGAAATACCTTATTTACATAAGTATTCAGACACATTGCTATGAGACTCGAAATTGAGCTCAGGTGCATCCTGTTTCCATTGATCATCCTTGAGATGTTTCTACAATTTCATTGTAGTCCAACTGTGGTAAATTCAATTGATTGGACATGATTTGGAAAGGCACACACCTGTCTATATAAGGTCTCACAGTTGACAGTGCCTGCCAGAGCAAAAACCAAGCCATGAGGTTAAAGCAATTGTCCGTAGAGCTCCGAGACAGGATTGTGTCAAGGCACAGATCTGGGGAAGAGTACAAAAACATTTCGCCAGCATTGAATGTCCTCAAGAACACAGTGGCCTCCATCATTCTTAAATGGAAAAAGTTTGGAATCTGGCCAAACTGAGCAATCGGGGGGAGAAGGGCCTTGGTCAGGGAGGTGACCATGAACCCGATGGTCACTCTGACAGAGCTCTAGAGTTCCTCTGTGGAGATAGGAGAACCTTCCAGAAGGACAACAATCTCTGCAGCACACCACCAATCAGGCTTTTATGGTAGAGTGGCCAGACGGAAGCCACTCCTCAGTAAAAGTCACATGACAGCCCGCTTGGAGTTTGCCAAAAGGCACCTAAACTCTCAGACAATGAGAAACAAGATTCTCTGGTCTGATGATACCAAATTTAAACTCTAAATGCCAAGTGCCACGTCTGGAGAGAACCTGGCACCATTCCTACGGTGAAGCATGGCAGTGGCAGCATCATGCTGTGGGGATTTCTTTAGCAGCAGGGACTGGGAGACTAGTCAGGATTGAGGCAAAGATGAACGGAGCAAAGTACAGAGAGATCCTTAATGAAAACCTGCTCCAGAGCGCTCGGGACCTCAGACTGGGGGCGAAGTTTCATCTTCCAAGAGGACAATGACCCTAAGCACAAAGCCAAGACAACGCAGGAGTGGCTCTCTGAATGTCCTTGAGTGGCCCAGCCAGAGCCCGGACTTGAACCCATTATAACATCTCTGGAGAGACCTGAAAATAGCTGTACAGCAATGCTCCCCTCCAACCTGACAGAGCTTGAGAAAGGGGAATACCTAGTCAGTTGTACAACTGAATGCCTTCAACTGAAATGTGTCTTCCACATTTAACTTAACCCCTCTGAATCAGAGAGATGTGGGGGGCTGCATTAATCGACATCCATGTATTCGGCACCCGGGAAGCAGTGGGTTAACTGTCTTGCTCAGGGGCAGAACGACAGTTTTTACCTTTTCAGCTCAGAAATTCGATCCAGAAACCTTTAGGTTACTGGCCCAACGCTCTCATTATACTTTTTAAAAATTTATTTTAGAATAAGGCTGTAACCTAACAAAATGTGGAAAAATTCAAGGGGTCTGAATACTTTCCGAAGGAACTGTATCTGTGTCTCTCTAGTATCCTTGGCTGGAGAGCACTATACCAACGCCAAATCACAGAAACACACACACACACACACACACACACACACACACACACACACACACACACACACACACAAACAAACATGTCCTGGTACTGGATAAAGTTCATGATGCCTATGACCTTAACCCCCTGAGGTCGATGTCCACGCCACCGCGGAAATGTAATTAGTACAATAAAAAAATATCCATAAAAACCTGTCAGTTTCAGATAGAGATCTCCGTTTTTAGCATTGGATGTGTCTTAAACCGCATCCGCCTTTGTCGCACTTCCGCATTTGTGGTGAAAGGTGAAAGAGCTTGAGAGGTGTTTGTCACACCATGAGGCATCCCAAAACTGGATCTTCTCACAAAATCATCTGTAGTGTAGGGCAAAAACATATATATATTTATTTTTAAATGTAAAAAAAAATTATAATACTTCAAGGGGTCCAAATCAAATAGCTAAATGATCCATGGTATGACCTTCTTAAAACAATTCCATATAGATTAGTAGAGGGAGTATGGAGGGGGATTCTGTATGGAGAAATGGATCCCTCCCAATGTGTTCCCCAACTCATAAAACATTTTAGAAAAAGGCTCAGTGCCGTTATCCTCAAAAGATGAGACATTGAAAGGTATTGAAAAAAGGGGTGTCAATCATTTTGACCCATACCGTTTGAGAAAAATAAGTATGATTTTTTTTACAATATCACTTTCTTTGAGCAATTGTATTCGAATAAAATAATATAATTCGCCCCATCCCCCAAAATTGCATAGAATATAGCTCAGTATTTGAATTATTTGTTTCATATAGTAATTTTTGCTCATCTTTATTAAGGGTGTCAATAATTTCAGACTCGATTGTGTATACAAATACCCAGAACACTATCTACTGTATATAATCTGTTCCATCCATGGGATACCCATGATCCTGCTCTGTGTAAAATGTTTTGCTTTTGTTCATCCCAGACGAATAATGCACCACAGCCAAACACGCAACATGATTTATGCCAAACTCCATTCGCCATTAAGACCCCGTTGATCTTTTCCCCCCTGCGCGCTCACTCAGATTATATGTGGATGTCACTGCCAGGTTATATGCACAGCAAAGAAGCAGGTCTCGATCTCCTGGAGGCTTATAGCTTATCCATCCTGTCTATCCCCACCGTGCAAAATGTGCACATTATTCACACTATCAGCCCAATGATCCCTCACTGTAATCGTGACATTAACACCTTGCCTGAGGAAGTTTCTTCTGGGAAGTTTTCCATGTTACTGTTCCATCACCGTGCCCATTCTCTCTACGTATGAAGCTTACCTGGAAAGGTTTCAAGTTATCTCTGATTAGTTTTTTGTCTGACAGAGTAGCTACTGTAGCAAAGAAAAACAAGACGAAATAGGACCAAGAGGTGGGTCTGGTGAAAATCCATATCGGTCCAATGAACCAGTCTGTGCCTGTACTAAAATCAATATAAGGTATACAGTATATACTCTGTATGTGTGGGAAAAAAATGTTGTACACTTATTCCAATGCATTCACCCCACGGCAAAGTGTTTAGACTGGAGCTAAGGGTCGAAACCATCAAAGTTTTTAAAAACAAAACAAAGACTCTTATATTGAGGCCAGTGAGCAGAGGTGATATTAACTGTAAGGGAGATGACGTGAGGCAAATGTCTTCAATTCCCTATGAGTCAGCTGGCCAGACAGCTTATTGGAGTTCTATGATAACTGGGACCCAAGTAAACGACTGAGGCAACTTCTGACCTCACAGAGTCAATATTGTAGAGGAGGGAATGTATTAAGTAGGAGGACAAACAATGTAGTCTAGGCACCTGGGCAGTGTTATTCTCCTTTCTGCTATCGTATTGACCAAGTCCCAAGGGAACTCTTCTCTCTCACAGATCGTTATGATGGATTGGCACTGTAGCTCTATTACAATGTGTTTTGGTAATTCATGGCTATGGGATTTAAACAGACAGTACTTTATTCCCAATGATGACATTATAGGACTGTCACATTGAAAAGACACCATTGACCGTTTTTCGTCTTTTCTATTTTTGTCAAATGCCCAACAAGGGGGAGGGCAGTTCTGAGGCACGGCTATTATTGTGAATGAATGTTTCCATGAATAAAACACTGAGCAAACTGAATTATTAATTCACGTTTTGACAAATTCCAGTATGTCGGACAAACTCCAACTTCCCCTTGTTTGGAAAACACTGTTTGCAGCCTGCTATTCATAACTTCCAACGGGGAAAGGTGTATAGAGGACTGAATACATCACTGCTACAAGTCCGATGGACTTGATGAAAAAGCACGGATGAAAAAAACATATTAAAGGATTACATGAGAAGTAGCATGCCTCTCCAAGTACACATTAACTTAGATCTGACCGTACTACTATAGCTTTAGAGAAGATCCTCTCTCCTCAGCCATGTCTCTCCTCTCCTACATATTTCAGAGCAGGCAGGGCACTGCGTCTGTGGAGAGGTGGAGGAAGGAAGGAGGGAGGATGCCACTGAGTGTGTATCCTCCTTGGTGTCACTCTGTATTACTTGTGCAACCGTCATCCAGGTCAACTCATCTGTGGTGGTGGCCGGGTGCTGCTGTGCTGTGGCGGGTGGATATTCATTCTGCACCAAATAACTACACAGACACCCATACACCCAGACCTCCCCTGGGTTGAACGTATTCACTGGCACACAAACAACAATCAAAGGTAGAGGGGGGACTATACTGTATACTGTACTGGTATGTTCAACAGTTCTACAGAATTGGCACTGGCTCACATGCAATAATTAACGGTAGCAAAAGGGGGACTATATACAGTACATTCCACACAGGATTGTCATGTCAGGCTATGGGCTTACACAGGTGCTTACTGCCCCCGGTATGAACTCTGTCAAAGCACCCATCTGGTTCTGGGTAAATTGGGCAGAATGTAAGGGCCAAAACAATCTGTCACAATGGAGGGGAATCACATCAGGACTTGACATTCATATAAATTTGCCAGTGTCACACCGGGCTAGTACCAAGTGAAAACTACTGGCCTGGGCCAAGATCACAGGAAAGCAAGTTACGCACCCAGAATTTCAATCGTGGGTGATTTCATGTATCATTTGCCGTCTGGGCAAGTACCTTTATATTATGGCCAACCATAAAATCTGATATTGACACTGATTGTTTGGAAAAACTAAAATGAAACCATCCCCAACTCAATGAGGACATATAGCCTTCACATATGAAACCGTTTCAAATGTAACATTCCTCTCCAGAAATGAGCCCAATAACATATTGATGAAAAGCAATATCTTTAGGGCCTATACACATAGACACGGGAAGTAAGGGGGCAGAGGGTGCTGCAGCACCCCCTGATAAATCGTAATATATAAAAACATAATTTTTAATTGGTGAACTCATCTATTTTTTAAAAATGTATTACTTCTCTATTAGCAGAGAAAAATACTCCTCAGCACCCCTGACAGGACCCAAAACATCTTCCCGCTGCCATGCCTATACATGATCCATATTTTCAGGCAGGTGAGCTAGTTTAGCAATAAGCATTATCACCTGTAGCCTAATGCAGCATCGTGACTACATGGCTGAAGCATGGGGTTGCTCCTCTGCATTGTTTACCCCAATGGGCTAACCATTACTTAGATCACAGATTCTAAATATGATCTTGTTGCTGGTTTAATGTCCTAAAAACAATTGCATTGGCATTTATGCCTTCAATTTATGCATAGGAGTGGCCAATGTGGTCCGTTTTTTTATTATCATGCCAGACACTAAAGAGTGTCTGAGAAATAAATCATACAGCACTGGGAAGTTGGGATGCCGCTCTTTTCAATAATCACCCTCAAAACAGTTGTCTTTTACATAGATTGCATTTAGAAATGTTGTGCAGGGACTGGGCTTATTATCAAATCAAATTGTATTTGTCACATGTGCCGAATACAACAGGTGTAGAAGACCTTGCCGTGAAATGCTTACATAGAACATTAGAACACATGTCATTCTGCACAACAATCAGCTGTGTGAGGAGTTGCTCGCGCTTGCCACCCAACAGTTGACATTCAGCTGATAAATAAACAACCTAGTTCGATGACAACTTCGGGAATTAATCTGTTTTTAAACAATTATATAGACTACATAATTGCATTATTACAATATTCATTGTAATTTCTTCCTGTAGGCTATTTAGCCAACAAGTGATTTGTGTAAATAATGTTAATGTCTTGGAAAGCAAGCAGCTCCATAGTGTAGGCCTAATCCTACCTTAAACTTTCTTTGCTAATAATGACATCGATGTGTAGGATGTCTGATACGAAAAAGACTGAAAAGCAGATGGAGGACTTTTATTCTGTGATTGTGGAATGTGTGTGCAGATGTTCAATTCTGAATTGAGTATCCGAGACGTAGTCTACTAAGGTGGGATTCACTCAAGACGAAAGGCTTTGACATTTTTGCCTCTGTTTGGAAACCAAATGCTGGTTAACAACAAGTGTGAAGCGTCAGATGTCAGGAAGATTGTGAAGGATTAAATACAAATATATATACATTACTGTTCAAAAGTTTGGGGTCACTTAGAAATGTCCTTGTTTTTGAAAGAAAAGCACATTATTTGTCCATTAAAATAACATTAAATTGATCAGACATACAGTGTAGACATTGTTAATGTTGTAAATGACTATTGTAGCTGGAAACGGTCGATTTTCTATGGAATATCTACATAGGCATACAGAGGCCCATTATCAGCAACCATCACTCCTGTGTTCCAATTGCCCGTTGTGTTAGCTAATCCAAGTTTATCATTTTAAAAGGCTAATTGATCATTAGAAAACCATTTTACAATTATGTTAGCACAGCTGAAAAATGTTGTTCTGATTAAAGAAGCAATAAAACTGTTCTTCCTTAGACTAGTTGAGTATCTGGAGCATCAGCATTTGTGGGTTCGATTACAGGCTCAAAATGGCCAGAAACAAAGATCTTTCTTCTGAAACTCGTCAGTCTATTCTTGTTCTGAGAAATAAAGGCTATTCCATGTGAGAAATTGCCAAGAAACTGAAGATCTCGTACAACGCTGTGTACTACTCCCTTCACAGACCAGCACAAACTGGCTCTAACCAGAATAGAAAGAGGAGTGGGAGGCCCCGGTGCACAACTGAGCAAGAAGACAAGTACATTAGAGTGTCTAGTTTGAGAAACAGACGCCTCACAAGTCCTCAACTGGCAGCTTCATTAAATAGTACCCGCAAAACACCAGTCTCAACGTCAACGGTGAAGAGGCGACTCCGGGATGCTGGCCTTCTAGGCAGCGTTGCAAAGAAAAAGCCATATCTCACAGACTGGCCAATAAAAAGAAAAGACTAAGATGGGCAAAAGAACACAGACACTGGATAGAGGAACTCTGCCTAGAAGGCCAGCATCCTGGAGTTGCCTCTTCACTGTTGACGTTGAGACTGGTGTTTTGCGAACCCACAAATGCTGATGCACTCAGTACATAAAAATGTACTGAGTGCAAGACAGTGTTATTTCTTATTTGCATTTTTAATGAGGATCTGTCTCTTTGCAATAACAAACTCTTCCATTCCCCAAGCACTATCTAGATATTGTCAACGGCTGGGTGACTCTAGACAGGGAATATCCTCCCTCTCCCCTCTGTTGCCAATGAATTATTCATATCTGGTTTTAAAAATAAAGAATATATACTGTATACTACTCTTAGAGGGAGAACTAGAACTGGCCACAAGAGAAAGCACCTTTTTAGGAACTGGACAAGGGCAGGTCTAGTTCTTTCAAACTGGAGAAGGTAAGACTATTTCCATCTATGATGATGAATCATGAGTTTGCAATATGCAATTACAATGCTACGGTTGGAGATGTATTTGTATTAAATTGGCTCAATTGGCTCATTCACCCCCCCCCCCCCCCACCCCCCCCCCCCCACCCCTCTCTCCTGTAACTATTCCCCAGGTAGTTGCTGCAATTGAGAATGTGTTCTCAGTCTACTTACCTGGTAAAATAACAGATAAATAAAACATAAAATAAATTAATTTTTTACTATTCACACTTTTCAGAGTAAGATTTGTGCAGTGGCCACTTAAAGTACATGGTAAGAACGTGGCAGGAATATAGTTTGGCTCAGCCCAGTAGAAGCAAATTGAGAAGATCCTCATCCAGGAATGATAGTGGAGCTACAACTAATTCACCTGTATGACTGTGGCAGGTAGCCTCGCGGTTAAGCACATTGGGCCAATAACCCAAGGTCGTTGGTTCAAATTCCCCAGCTGACTAATTGAAAAATCTGCTGATGTGAGTAATGCAGTTAACCCTAATTTCTCCTGGATAAGAGCGACTAAAAAGTATGCATAAACCACCCACACAGAAAATCTACACCAAAAAAAGCAATCTTCAATCATTGTGAATTGGGGCCTGCCTCTCCAGTGTGCAGTGTGTGTGTGTGAAGCTAGAGACCAACCAACATGATGGCTGGGGAAATGTCAGAGAAGTGCAGAGATTAGTTCCAGCAGAGTGGTCCATGTTTTTCTATGCATCCTTTATCCCTGTCTGAGCTGCTGACAGGATCATGCTAATCCAGAGGACCTCTAAAGCTGCGTCCCAAATAGCATCATATTCCATTTATAGTGCACTTTTGACCAGGGGACATATATTATTTGGGATGCAGCCTCAGTTCCAACAGAGACCAAAAACCACTGTGCTTGTATAGGTGTTTGAGATTCACTAATCACTACATTCTGATTCATGCAGTCGGACTGTGAAGAATCACTGATCTACATGTAATCAAGATGAGCAATTCTGCACCTCGCCTTGCTTAAACAGATCTCCTGGAACATGCTGTCACTCTCTCTTTGATCCACAATCATGTGGTAGCTACATTCCTCTGCTGAGACCTACAGTAAGGAGATCTCAGGGACCACTGATCGGTGACGACATAAGACAGTCAAGTTAGTTGGGACCATATGGCCTATATCAGGGGTTCCCAAAACGTTTCACTCAGGCCCCACTTCCAGCATTTGGGAACACATTGAAGGTCCCCAAGAACACAGTGGCTTCCATCATTCTTAAATGGAAGAAGCTTGGAACGACAAAGACTCTTCCTAGAGCTCGAAGCCCGGTCAAACCAAGCAATCGGGGGAGAAGGGCCTTGGTCAGGAAGGTGACCAAGAACCTGATGGTCACTCTGATAGAGCTCCAGAGTTCCTCTGTGGAGATGGGAGAACCTTTCAGAAGGACAGCCATCTTTGCGGCACTCCATCAATCAAGCCTTTATGGTAAAGTAGCCAGATGGAAGCTATTCCTCAGTAAAAGGCACATGACAGCCCGCTTGGAGTTTACTAAAAGGCACATAAAGGACTCTCAGACCATGAGAAACAACATTTTCTGGTCTGATGATAGCAAGATTGATCTCTTTGGCCTGAATGCCAAGCGTCACATTTGGAGGAAATCTTGCACCACCTGACAGAGCTTAAGAGGATCTGCAGAGAAGAATGGGAGAAACTCCCCAAATACAGGTGTGCCAAGCTTGTAGCATCATACCCAAGAAGACTGGAGGCTGCAATCGCTGCCAAAGGTGCTTCAACAAAGTACTGAGTAAAGGGTCTGAATAATTATATAAATGTGATATTTATTTATTTTAATCTATAAATGTGCAAAAAAAAACAACGTGTTTTGCTTTGTCATTGTGGGGTATTGTGTGATGAGGGGGAAAAACTATTTAATCAATTTTAGAATAAGGCTGTAATGTAGCAAAATGTGGAAAAAGTCAAGGAGTCGGAATAGTTTCCGAATGCACTGTACATTTAAAGGACACAGTTCTATATTCCATATATTTTTCAACTGTGCTGTTATGTTTCACAAAAACTCTGAACCTTTCTATTCTCAAAGATTCTACAAATTATACATTTAAAGAGAATAATTTTTGCTAAGAGTATTATTGTATTATTGATCAATTGACTTTAACTTTTTAAATCACCCAGCAGTCCTATTTGCAGATTTAGCGCCAAGGAAATGTTGCAATTCTTCGCCATTCCTGAACCTGCGACCAAAACAAGCTACATATCGACTGTCCCAAAACAAATTGTCTAATGATTATGTCTCTTCGAGGAAAAATCTGCAGAGCTGGGAAAGTTGTATCCTCTATATATATATATATAACATTCTATTGGTTGCAAGAATTAAGTTTTGAATCTAGTGTTGTGTGTATCAGTTCATGACTGAAACCTTTAGTGAGAGGTCTTATGCTTTAATATTTAATCATTTCTGCCCTCGGAAATATAATTTTAGAGGGCAAAATTGACTTGCCGTTCCGAATAAAATTTTAAAAAAATTGCTAGGTGTAGGCAAGGCCATGAACAAAATAGGTCAACTGGGATATAACTAAAGAGTTAAATCAGTGTGATTTTTCCACAAACCATCAGTCCTATATATGATATAATTTACAAAGATTATACCTTTTTATCCAAAATGTTTTTTTATTTTTTTTTTATCAGTTAGTATGAGTTTAACCATAATATTTTTTGTAATATTTGATTGGTCTTTTCTGGTGGATTAAACTGAAATTGCAACCAACTTCTTATGGCTTGTTTTAAAAATAGTGATATGTTGGAGATGGTGAGGGGAAACCTTTAGTGAGAGGTGTAAATGCTTTAATATTTAATCATTTCTGCTCTCTTTTGGAAGGCAAAATGTACTTGCTGTTCCAAATAAAATTGAACATTTTTTGCTCATTTAATTGAAAGTTGCTAGGTGTAGGCAAGGCCATAAGCAAATAGGTAAACTGGGATATGACTAAAGAGTTAAATCAGGGTGATTTATCCACAAATAGACAGGTATTTTCCTTTCCACCGTATGTATGTCCACTTCACCATCAGACCATTTTATTGGTAAACTACACGGTAATGTAAAAGTGTACTTTTTGGTGATCCAATATGTAATATAGTACACTTATCATTTGGTTGTAATCCAGAGGTTAGAAAAAGAATCTAGTTTTTCTATAAGGCTGTGGAGGGATCCAAATAGTGGATTTAAAAGAACATGAATCATCCGCGTACAATGACACCTTTGTTTTTAAGCCCTAGACCTTGATTTTATTGTTGGACCTGATTTTAATAGGTACAATTTTGATGGTTATAATAAATTGATATGCTAATAGTGGACAACCTTGCCTTACTCCTCTTGACAGTTTAATACTTTCAGAAGTAGCCATTATTTACTAATTTACACCTTTAACTTTAACCCATTGTATAAGAGATTCTCCAAAATTGACATATTCCAGGCATTTATATATAAATTCCAGTCGTACTTTATCAAAAGCCTTTTCAAAGTCAGCTATGAATACCAGGCCTGGTTTCCCAGATTTTTCATAGCGTTCTATTGTTTCCAGTACTTGTCATATATTATCTCCAATGTATTGTCCATGTAAAAAACCTGTCTGATTGGGAAGAATAATATAAAACAATACCTTTTTAATTCTATGCACTTTGCTAGAATTTCTGCATCACAACACTGAAGTGTAAGGGACCTTTAAATGGACTTTAGATTTACCACTTAGGTCCTGTTTCAGTAATAATAAAGTCAGACGTTATTGTTGAGTATCTGAAAATCCTCTGAGTACATCAAAAAAGGTTTGGTATACCTCCACTGGTATGCCATCCAGCCCTGGAGTTTTCCCGGACTTAAAGGCTTTAATTGCATCAAGAAGTTCCTCCTCTGTAATTTGGCCTACACATGTCTTTCTGTACAGCTGTTAATTTTACATTATTAATAGGGGGGAAAATCCCATTAACTTTGGCAAGTGGAGATGGAGGAGACTGAAATGAAAACAAATGCTTTGCTTCCTCTTTCAAAATATTGTTTGGTGAATCATAGGTAACATATTTCAGTAAATCATTTTGGGTAGCATTTGTATGTTGAAGATTTTTTTTAAATTGTGCATTTTTCCCCATATTCCTCCAGTTTGCTTCATTTTTACAATATATTACACTTGATCTTTCTTGAATAAGTTCCTCCATTTATTTTAGTTTAAAAACATGTTTAAACAGTTTTGAACCACTGGCCTTTATAGCCAGGACGCAGAGTGTTTGACTAAACAGAATATACCTTTATAGGTGTTATATTCCCTGTGAGGGACAGGGACAGTTTTATCACATGACCTTGCTGGGAATCTTGAAACGCATATCAAACACAGCATTATCAGGCCAATCATTTTTTACAACTGACAAGTTCAATCTGAATCTCTTTCATTCTCTTTTCCACATATATCAATTGTATAGGCCTATAACATATTTTTACAACTGCACAGTAGTTTTTTTAATGAGTGTGCTACACTGAAGAGAAAATAATTTTCTTGCTTTCAAGGATATGACTGAAAAGTGTGCAGCAGAGGAGGATTGGCTCATAGTAATCGCTGGAATGGAATTAATGGAAGGGAGTCAAATGTGGTTTCCATACATTTGATGTGTTCAATACCGTTCCATTTACTCCATTCCAGTCATTTCAATGATCCTGTCCTCCTATAGCTCCTCCCTCCAGCCTCCACTGGTGTGCAGATACAGTCAATACCTCTAAATATACAGTTTGACAATAATACTAAAATCCCAGAAGATTATCTCAAGATTAGTTTATTTCTTTATAAAATTGCTTTATTGAGCTGGGGCGCTAAATCAGTTAAGACTTTATTGTTAATTTCCCATCAAATAAGTCAATTGCAGAATGAGCCTAAGATCTGGAAAGGTCTTCCCTTGCTTGAGGATTGTTTTGGGAACACACATGTCTTATTTGTCTCAAGTAGTTGACAGATCCAATTGTCCATCTTA
Organism: Oncorhynchus mykiss; assembly: GCF_057628025.1. NCBI lineage: Eukaryota > Metazoa > Chordata > Actinopteri > Salmoniformes > Salmonidae > Oncorhynchus > Oncorhynchus mykiss. The sequence goes on along the minus strand of NC_143027.1, from coordinate 34,625,514 downwards.
TCTTTTTAGACGTTCTTTGCCTCACATAAGATATTTTTGTCCCTGGGTCCGGTGAGCATAAGTGATGGATGAGCTGTTCAGATCAGACCCTTAACTACAAGGACATTTTAAATCACACGATGGTCCCTGATAAACACCAGTCACGATCACGCTCACAGCAGTCACGATCACGCTATTTTTTTGTTTAGGGAGAGACTGAGACTACCATAGAATTAGGAATTAGAATACTAGAATGGGTGGCCCTCCCTTCAGCAAAATATATTTTACCTAAACCCTCCATGAACGCTTGAAAAAAAACAAGGTGAGCCTCCCCTACACCCAAAATAATAATTGAAACAAAGTGGATAGCAGAGAACATGTAAAGTATAACGTTTACCCTTACTTCTTGGACAGACCAGAGTCTTACATATGCAGTTTTAGAAACTGTTCTTTGACCTGTAAAAACGACATGGCAACGCAGGAATTTGCAAGGTTGTGGGTTCGCAGACCACCGTGGACAAGAGTAGGGGTGAAAATATCTCCTTCATACCAAAAGCATTGCATTGATCTATTATCGTCTTTGCGTGTCCGAGAAAAAAATGGCCTTTTATAAATATGTGAAACAATTCTGTGTAATTTTACATATTAGCAGAATATGTTTTTATACACCACAAACTACAGAAATTACAGGCTAAGAATGGACAGAGAGATAGGCCTATGTTTCGATCTTATTCTATTTGTAGCAATGCCAAATATGTGTCTTGTTTGCAACAAAACTGTGCCTGTTTGCAAATAATTCAATCTGAGACGTCCTTAGGAATTGAAGAGGGGTAATTTCAAAAGTTAGGCCTACCTTTCCACCTCAGACATAATACCGACGCAGAAAATTGTAAGCTTTACCTGCTGGCTACTCTTCTTTCGTGGCTTAACCCAATGAGAGAAGGTCAAAAGTGTTTCCCTAAAAGCTGTCTGGATTTAAACATCTATTGTACAGAAAGTGAATAGCTTAATCAATTGATAGTGACAGAATTAGATTAGTTCACAAGCAAAGTCAGCCTCTGAATGTCAAGGAAACTAAACAATGATATCCCCATTATGCATCGGAGTCACGTCTTGCCCTGTCACGCCCTGACCTTAGAGAGCCTTTTTATTTCACCTTTTGTTTAGGTCAGGGTGTGATTTGAGTGGGCATTCTAGTTTGTCTATTTCTTTGATGGCCGGGTATGGTTCCCAATCAGAGGCAGCTGTCTATCGTTGACTCTGATTGGGAATCATACTTAGGCAGCCTTTTTCCCACCTGTGTTTGTGGGTAAATATTTATTTTCTGTGTGTGTTTGTGCGCGCCACGGTCTGTTTAACTGTTTTTCTTGTGAAAGTTTCACTTTATTAAAAGATGTGGAATTACATGCACACTGCGCCTTGGCTCATCTATGACAGGGAGTTTGAAGACAGTGAACGTGACATGCCCGGGTATTTTACAGCTTGTTTCTCGCATAAAGAATCACGGAGCAAAGCGATGTTATAGATGACTTTATATAAACTGATCAGTTTTATTTATATGCACCATGAGCTGTCCATCCGATTGATTGTGCCGCGGCTGCTGGTTGAAGTTTTAGCACCACAATGTAAATTACTCGAATCTGGCCTATTGTGAGGTCAATAACTGTGATAAATACATAATGGGCAAGAAACATATTGTTTTTAATCAAATATACTATAGTAGTGGCCAGCTATCAAAGTTGACCTCCGGTCCTCCTCATCTTCGCGCTCTCCTTCTCAAACTAAACAGAACATAGACTATAGGCTTATCCGCACGCATGGACTAGGCCTAATCAAAATGTATTTTCGGAAGAAACATTTGACTCTCCTTCTGAACTGCCACCGTATCCCTACACAGAACAGCCATTGGTTAAAAGCAGCACACAAAAACGTTTTTGATCAGCAAGAGTTGGAATATCCATTGCAGTGTGTAATGCAGCCTCGTTTTATTTAAACCATCCCAGCAGCTATCTTAGAAATATAAATATTAACTTTGCTCTATTCTTCATATGGATATGGATATGGATCATTTGATTAAGACCACACTAAATAGCCTATAGGCACACTTGTTATTGTGCGCCCATTTGAGATTCAGAGATGAGGGGCGGCATCGAGCACACGTCAATATATAGCCTAATAAGCAACTAATTCTAAAAAACGGGGAAATCATTTTAATTTCATCAACTACAAATTACATGACCCCCCTCTGGACTAGATTTATTTTAAACTAAACCCTCATATTGACTGAAATTGAAAAGGCATGACCCGCGTTCTTTTTTTCCTCCAGGTAACCATTCTGAAAATGTAGATGAATAGGATCTCTAGGGAGGCACAGATGATCTATGAAATTGACCAGATACTCAAGTAGCCGCTCGAACAATGAAAATAATAGAAGGCGAGATCAGGTGGGACCATTCTAGCCAATGAAGGCAGATATGCGTGTGAACAACAGGCACAACTCCAATAAAAAGACTGCATTCCAAACCCTCTCCCCTCAGTCCTCAAATTAAGTGACACTTCTGATGACGTATCATGACGTCTGACGAGTTAACACTTTTTTTATTTTATTTGCAGGGCAAGGGAAGAATGAATTGGACCGCTCTTTCCCAAAAATGTGGCACTCGTTCATCCCACGGTTGTGTTTTCAGTCATCATGGAACTGTTGTGTGTGCCTTATATGCGCTACAGTCAATTACGATTGCATTTCATATCTTGGCTAGAAGACAACGCATCCACAGGCATCTAATGTTAGCCATCCTACTATATCAGGTAAATCTAAAATTACAACGGATAAGTGTGATGTCAGGGAAAGTTATGTGCGCAAGTTAACGTTTCCAAAAGCTAACCAAACAAAAACATGACTTTTATGATAATGTTATGTGTTTGAGCCGTCATCACAATTTCTAACTTATTTACATTAGTTTGTACTTACACGTGCATGTTGACTTTTCCATATTAATGTTGGTTTTTAGGTTTTGGTGGACTTTTCTTAGTGGATGTACAATTATGGGGAATTTAATTATGGGGCGTTTCAGGCCCGGAGTGAACATAATTGTACACTCGCAAACTCGATCAAAAACGAGGACAAGAGGGGCTTACATTGCCCACTTCCCTTTCTTTGTTAATCATTTGGACCAACGACAAAGATGGCCGCAGGGATTTCCCCAACGGCAAAAGGCGAGGGTAAGTGGAAGAAGGTGTGTCTTTTATGAGTTTGAAACGCAGCCAAAGTGTTTTTTCTTAAAGATCCCGAAATGTCACGTGGCCTATTTATCAGTACACTCGTAACAACTTAAGCATTACGACATTTCTATTCAATCACTTGGTAAATGGAGAAAAAAAAACGCCACTTGCTGGATAAGATTTTGGGCCCAGTTATCTCTCTCGCTTCCTCTCTGACTGGGGCCAATTGTCTGTCTGTCATCAAATAGGGAAGACCAAATTTGGCAGCAATGCCCAACGAGGGGTGAGGTCATGTTGACTTTGCTCTCAGTGCTGCTGTCCTCAAAAGCGAGGTTATGTTTAGCTTTGTTTATTTCTCCTTTAAAAGGTTAGCTAGATGGAATATATATATGTGTGTGTGTGTGTGTGTGTGTGTGCGTGCGTGCGTGCGTGCGTGCGTATGTGTGTGTGTGTGTGAGAGAGAGAAAGGAATTTATGGCTGAATGGTTAGATGAATGGATCTTGCCCTTCCTGTGCAAATAAAACATTGGCGTCTTTCTGTTAAGATATTTTTTGTTTTTTACAATTACCTTTTATTTACCAGGAAAGTCAATTAAGAACAAATTCTTATTTACAACAACAACCTGTTGTTTTGAAAATGTAAGCCCATAGAACCACCTGCATGAGGGACAGAGGAAGACTTTGTTGTGAGAGGATCCATGAGCGACGTGCTATAGAAAGGCAGATGAGTTCACTGGAGGATGACAAAACCACTGGCCATATACCGCAGTTTCTGTCTCTCTGAGCCATCAATGACACTCACTGCACATTTCAAATATGTTCTCCAACCATCTTTTGCCATAGACATGAAATATTTTCCATATTTTGTTGTGTTACAGCCTAAATTTAAATGGATTATATTGAGATTTTCTTTTGTCACTGGCCTACACACAATACCCCATGTCAAAGTGGAATTATGTTTTTCTACATTTTTACAAATTAATTTGCTTAACAAGTAACATAATAACATGCATAGACTCACTGTGTGCAAAGATAGTGTGGAACATGATTTTTGAATGACTACCTCATCTCTGTACCCCACACCTACAATTATCTCTAAGGTCCCTCAGTCGAGCAGTGAATTTCAAACACAAAGACCAGGAAGGTTTTCCACAAAGAAGGCCACTTATTGGTATATAACCTTTATTTAACTAGGCAAGTCAGTTAAGAACAAATTCTTATTTATAATGATGGCCTACACCAGCCAAACATAGGAAAACACTGTGTCAATTGTGCACCGCCCTATGGGACTCCCAATCATGGCCGGGTTGTGATACAGCCTGGATTCAAACCAGGGTGTCTGTAGTGACACCTCTCGCACTGAGATGGAGTACCTGAGACCACAGCGCCACTTGGGAGATGGATCAACCACATTGTAGTTACTCCACAATACTAACCTAATTGACAGAGTGAAATGAAGGAAGCCTGTACAGAATAAAAATATTCCAAAACATGCATCCTATTTGCAACAAGGCACTAAAGTAATACTGCACGAAATGTGGCAAAGCAATTTGCTTTTTGTCATGAATACAAAGTGTTATGTTTGGGGTAAATCCAATACAACACATTACTGAGTACCACTCTCCATATTTTCAAGCATAGTGTTTACTGTAACTATAAATGTATTATTTTTTAAAATTATTATTATTTATTTATTTTTTACCACTTTTTCGTGATATCCAATTGGTAGTTACAGTCTTGCTCCATCGCTACAACTCCCGTACAGACTCAGGAAAGGTGAAGGTCGAGAGCCATGTGTACTCCGAAACACAACCCTGCCAACACGCACTGCTTCTTGACACACTGCTTGCTTAACCTGGAAGCCAGCCGCACCAATGTGTTGGAGGAAACACTGTACAACTGGCGACCGAAGTCAGCTTGCAGGCTCCTGGCCCACCACAAGGAGTCGCTAGAGCATCACGGCCGGCCAAACCCTCCCCTAACCCGGACAACGCTGGGCCAATTGTGCACCGCCTCATGGGTCTCCCGGTCACACCAGGGTCTGTAGTGATGCCTCAGACCTTAGACCGCTGCACTACTCGGGAAAGCTATTAAAGGTATTATGTTATCATATAAAGTGTGCATGTTTAACATAGCATGCATATGTCATCGGAGGTCTGTGGAGATCTTCACAATTGCTGTAATAATCTGCTCAGAATCTCGAATGGCATTGAGCACTTGAACCATGTACTTTTATTGTAATCTCAACTGCAATCCAGGTAATTTGGTTATGCTATTAGATGAAGAACAGTGATTACACATACATCTGTGGTATAAATAAACAAAATATCTGACATTGTATTCCCATTTGAACTTTTATGTGCTTTTAAATGGTTGAATGCGCAGTGATAGACATTTGGGTGACAACTAAACCAAAAATATGACATTGTTTTTCCATTAGAATGTGGTTGTGCTTTTAGATGGATGAAAGCATATTGATAACACATTGGAAATAACTTTTGGCAGTTTTTTTTCAGTCTGTGAATATGGTTATAATCTCATTGATCAACATCTCAACCAAATATTACCCAATTATCCACTTTAAAATGATGTGGTGGGATATGTCATCATATGTCATATGTATCCTCCATACCATTTGGGCATCAGGAAGGGATGGCCATAACAATACTAAAGATTAAGAAATGCTCATATCTCAGTGTTCCTGTTCCCCCATTAATAGCATTAGCTCTTCCGGCATACAGAATCATTCTGTTTTGCGAAAGCACTGCTGGCACCATGCATAATTTCTTGGTGTAATGTATTGTACTAATAAGGCATTATGAGCAAGAAGGGAGAAGGATAATCTGACCATTGTGACCACTATTAGGCTTAATTGTGGCTTCTGAGTGAGGCGGAGCAACCCGATTTGATCACTTGAATTTATTTTATAGTGGATTATTATTGGGGAACAGTGGAGTGCTTCCAATCTGTCTCCTCTCTGAACAATCAACAGTGCTATAAGGGCAATCTAGAACCAGTCAATCACAGTGAGCAATGATTCCCACTAGCAGGTTTCTCTTCTTTCCCTCCCCAGGCAGACAGTGATAGTTCTTAAAGAGGGGAGGGAAGGGAGGAGGAGGAGAAGGAAAAAGAGGGGTTGAGATGGGATGGGGAATAATGTTGAGGATTATTTTCAATATTTTCAATCTAATCAGGGTATCAGTCTTCATCCTGAGAATTATCCTGAGAATTATGTGTGGATGGATGCAAAAGATACATTGAGGAAATAATGTGAATTGTTTGCATTCATAATTTTGGCAAATGAAAAAGCATAACTGCTGTGTAAAGCCCTGTGAGCTTTGTGTGTACTCTGAGTATGCTTGCTGAACAGATGCCCATTTCTGTGCTTTTTATCTACATATTAATATCAGGGATCAGTGTAACTGGCAGAGAGCATGTGTTTATTTGCCCTTTGAAATCAGTGGGGTTTGGCAATGGATAGGTCCAGTTTGCTCAATTGGACAGTGAGTCACATCCCACTGGGCACAAACTGATCGAATCAACGTTGTTTCAAAGTAATTTGTCAATATATTGTTGTGTGGAATCTACGTGAAAAATGTTGTTTTGAGGGTGACATTTTAACCACAGGATTTTGTCATCATGGTAACCAATTTTCAACACAGACAAACCTTGTATAAAATATGTCGTATTTTTACCTTTTTAAACAATGTCGGATCTGGGCAAGACCTCCTACTGGAGCTATCCATTTTGTCTCCCACCCAGGCTTTTAACCAAGCCCAGCCCAGCTCTGCTTAGCTTTGATATTTGACACTGACAACTACCAATGTGCTATTGTGAGAAGTTGTTTTGAGCGAGTTGGTGAATAAAGGTGGAAATCTCATTGCTCAACGTCTAAACCAAATACTACCCACATTTCCATGTTGAAATGACTGGAGTGCCAAATGGGATATGACAGAATGACATCAAACATCGCATGAATTTGTATTAATTTTAAAAAGTATTCATGTGAAATATAGGCCAATATTGTTTAGGAGGACTATAATATAGCCCATATGTCATATGTGGAGAATTAACACAAACACTGCATACAATTCATATAATACACAATACATTAACCAGCATGTGTAATTAGGCCATGCATGATTGTATCCATGTTCTGGTGCAAGAGGATAACCACATTTAAATTAGGCTTACTATACATTCATCGCAGACTGCTTATTGATTTTCTGGGGGGGGGGGGGGGGGGGGGGGGCACTTGACCGCACAGAAGACATCCCTCAGGAACCAAACACCTGAAATGCATTCGTTTTTCCAGTATTTTACTGAAACCCACTGGCGCGTAATCGTGTCATTGGCGCGACTCGCAGATTCATGATATTTTAAGCATTCATATTTTATTAATTACGTTGGAGTAGGGACAGATGCAATAACATTAACACATTGCAATTTACAACAGTAACCTAGCTTGCAACACGTTAGCTTGCACGAATGTCCCTAGACAGTAGCCTAACGTCACAAGAAAATCAAATTAGTCACAGTGACACGTTCTTTGCAATGACCGAAATAAACTTTCACATGTTATATTGGGCATGTAAGAGCTACCCACTGGGCACACACTTGTTGAATCAACGTTGTTTCCACGTCATTTCAAGGCAATTACGTTAAACCAACGTGGAATAGACGTTATTAAATATACGTATGTGCCCACAGCCTGTGCACAGTGGGTAGCGACCAACCAAGGTCTAACGATCAACAACCCTTACAAATAGGTCCACTCTCAAGGGGCTATGAATCCATAATTAGACTATAGCCTATTTATCAAAAAGTGTTGGCTTATTAAGAGCTCATGTGTTTTATGATGGACATCTATCTACCTCAAGCAAACCAATTATCATTCCGCTGATGTGTGTCATTTGGCGCTATAATTGTTTTGACTAACGTTACCGAATAGCTCAGGTGAATAGCCTACATTAGATACATCCTTGTTGTACATTTGATTTCACTGGTAAGTTTAACTAACTCACCTGTCAACACTGATCACGCACAGGGTCATGATGGAGGCTGTGCAGCACATTACATCCATACCAATGAAGATGTTGCAAAACACCTCCCCAAAAAGCCACTTGCCTCCAGTTAGGTCTGTCACTATAACAAAGGGCATGACAACTATGGCCACGGAGAGGTCTGCCACAGCCAGGGACACAAGAAGATAGTTTGACGGTTGTCTTAATTTTTTCACCACGCAAACCGCTATGACAACCAGTGTGTTTCCCATCACAGTGACCGCTGTGATGATAGCCAACATCACTCCGATTATTATCTTCTCTCCACTGCCGAAATCAAGTAGTGTCTCCCCGCACGTATCGTTCCACATGGCTGTTGGACCAGCTGTGACCAGGACGTTATAGAAAAGCTCCAGAGTGCCATTGATAACTTCGGAAACATCCTCTCTCTTATTGGAAGTGGGATCGACGCCCGAAGTATTGAACATTACGAAAACGTGATCCCGGCGGTGATGCAAGGGACACCTCGCCAGTGTACTCCAATTAAGCGCATTCTTGATCAGTAGGCTACGCCTGTGATCTTGGGTCCAGTAGTTTATTGTTTTCCTTTGTAACAAGACAGCCAGTACTGAGAAACATTAGTCCAAACCTTAAAGCCATGCACAGTCAGAGCGTTTCACCTTCCCAAAAGAGTGATCCGCGCCTCTCCAAATGCGCAAGAAGAGGCGAAAAACAATGATGAATTTTATGGCCAGCATCGAGTTATCTTCAAAGAAATCTTCCCAGAAAAATCACTAAAACGTCATAAAAAACGTTGCATGTTAAGCTATTTTTAGGTTGATTTCACAACGCGCTTGTTTCCCAGTGTGGCTTAGGGTAGGCTAATTCGCTGACAGAAATACATTTTCCCACGAGCGGTTTAGATCCATCTGCGAACGCTCAAACACGAAAATGTGTTCACAAAGATACAAGTCCATGCAAGGTAATTGAAACGTATCAAACATTTTACTACTCATGTACTTAAGGCTATAGGACTTGGTGTATACCTGCTATTATGATATATTGTTCGATTTTTTTTCAGCAGGGAAAAAAGGATTTAATCAAAAAAGCAAACGGATCATATTTACATAATCTCTAAACTTAATTGAGGACAGTAGGTCTATACTGGTTCATATTGAGGACATCAATGTAGGGTACTAGTGGGTAACTAGCCCCCTGGGGTAACTGCCCACTCTGACATTCACTTTAAGACCACAAGATGTCACCAAATTATTTTTTCCAAACATTTCCGTGGCTGCCACTGCTCTTGCTCAACAAAAAATGTCCTCTGTGTCATCACAACTTTTGTTGTCACTAGAGATCCGGGTTTGATCCTGGGCTGTGACGTAGCCGGCTGTGACCGGGAGACGCACAAGGTGATGCACAATTGGCCCAGCGTTGTCCGGTTTAGGGGCTCCTGAATGTCATTTTAAAGATTGCTGGGATTTAAAGTCCTGCATTATTAAAATAATATTAGTCCAATTGTACATCATGTATTGTACGGAAAAGGAACAACAAAGAAAGAACAAAGCAAATTAATGTGCGGGTGAGTTAAAAAGAGAGACTTTACATCAAATCTCCTCATGGTGCATATATTAATGGTGACATGTGCAACACCATTTCCCCCCATATTTTATTTTATTAATTAAAATAAGACAACTAGACTTAGCTTTTAAGCATTAATTACTAGAGAATTTATAAATTAAACTGATTAAATGGATTTTAACACACTTGTGTGAAACCCTGTGTCATAATCGTCTACTGGGATAACTGGCACCCCGGGGGCAGTTACCCCGGGACATTAAAAAAATGGCAATTTTCTAAAAACAAAAAAAGTGAAATAACAAAAAAAGTGTCAACTGTAGCCATTTATTTCCCTTTATAGTTTATTCACCTAAGCATGACCTTCATCCACATACCAATTTCTTTTCCAAACGTTGCTTTTCTGTGTCAGCAATTAGACATTGTTCTTAAGGGGGACAAGTTACCCCCTTGTACCCTACTAGTCTAATATAGGATGGGCCAAGGGCAAAATTGTGGTGCAGATATTTTGGGAGAGAACAGTATACGGGTCCGCAGGGTATCCCAGTTTTTTTATTTGTTTTATTTTAAAATGCGTTTCACCTAATTCAACAGTTTGACATGACTTATTATGCCTCTTTTGTGGTATTTTAAGGGGTATTTTGAAAACCGTATACATGGAAGGATAAGTAGAAGGCCCCCCAACGCCCCAATTTTTAAATATATATAAATACAGTACCAGTCAAAAGTTTGGACACACCTACTCATTCAAGGGTTTTTCTTTATTTTTACTATTTACTACATTGTAGAATAATAGTGAATATATCAAAACTATGAAAGAACACTTATGGAATAATTTAGTAACAAAAAAAGTGTTCAACAAATCTAAATATATTTTATATTTGAGATTCTTAAAAGTAGCCACCCTTTGCCTTGATGACAGCTTTGCACACTCTTGGCATTCTCTCAACCAGCTTCACCTGGAATGCTTTTCCAACCGTCTTGAAGGAGTTCTCACATATGCTGAGCACTTGTTGGCTACTTTTCTTTCACTCATCCCAAACCATCAATTGGGTTGAGGTCAGGTGATTGTGGAGGTCAGGTCATCTGATGCAGCACTCCACTCTCCTTCTTGGTCAAATAGCCCTTACACAGCCTGGAGATGTGTTTTGGGTCATTGTCCTGTTGAAAAATAAATAATAGCCCCACTAAGCACAAACGAGATGAGATGGCATACCCTGCAGAATGCTGTGGTTGCCATGTTGGTTAAGTGTGCCTTGAATTCTAAATAAATCACAGACAGTGTCAACAGCAAAGCACCTCCTCCTCCATGCTTCACGGTGGAAACCACACATGTGGAGATCATCTGTTCACCTACTCTGCGTCTCACAAAGACACGGCGGTTGGAACCAAAAATCGTACATTTGGACTCATCAGACCAAAGGATAGATTTCCACCGGTCTTCTTATTATTGGTGTCCTTTAGTTGTGGTTTCTTTGCAGCAATTGGACCATGAAGGCCTGATTCACACAGTCTCCGAACAGTTGATGTTGAAATGTGTCTCTTACTTGAACTCTGTGATGCATTTATTTGTGCTGCAATTTCTGAGGCTGGTCACTATAATGAACTTATCCTCTGCAGCAGAGGTAACTCTGGGTCTTCCTTTCCTGTGGCGGTCCTCATGAGATCCAGTTTCATCCTAGCGTTTGATGGTTTTTGCGACTGCACTTTAATAAACTTTCAAAGTTCTTTAAATGTTCTGGATTGACTGACCTTAATGTCTTAAAGTAATGATGGTCTGTCGTTTCTCTTTGCTTATTTGAGCTGTTCTTGCCATAATATGGACCTGGTCTTTTACCAAATAGGGCTATCTTCTGTATACCACCCCTAGCTTGTCACAACACAACTGATTGTCTCAAACGCATTAAGAAGAAAATAAATTACACAAATTAACTTTTAACAAGGCACACCTGTTAATTGAAATGCATTCCAGGTGACTACCTCATGATGCTGGTTGACAGAATGCCAAGATTGTGCAAAGCTGTCATCAAGGCAAAGGGTGGCTAATTTGAAGAATCTCAAATATAAAATATAATTTGATTTGTTTAACACTTTTTTGTTTACTACATAATTCCATATGTGTTATTTCATAGTTTTGATGTCTTCACTATTATTCTACAATGTAGAAAACAGTTCATATAAAGATAAACCCTGGAATGTGTAGGTGTGTCCAAACTTTTGACTGATACTGTATTTATTTCATGCATTTCAACACATTTTGCCATGGGGCAGAGAGAAAGATGTGCAGTTTATAATGCTAATCAAACATTTTGAGAGAATAATATTAATGCTATTAATGCTGAAAAGCTACATACGTAATGTTTTTGGAAGCAAAACTATTTAACTCATATTGTAGTTAATTATAGGTCATATTTCATGGAAATCTATATATACATTTTTAGGAACTCAGTCTCAACTTACTGTTGAAAGTTAGAATAGTATAATACACAAAATTTGGTTGTGCATCAGCAGTTTTTCTCTTGTTATGTGAGACACTGACAGTCATTCAATTAGCCCAAAAACTGAAAACATTTCTCTCCACACTATGGCTGTATGGGTAGAATTGCAGAAAAATTAGCTGTAAAACTGCTATTTTTCCTATCCGACCCATGGCAAAATGAGTAGAATTGCATGAAATGAGTTATAAAATTGCTAAATCTTCTCCCTATCCCATGGCAAATTGTGTAGAATTGCAGTAAACTTGTTTTAAAACTACAACAATTTCTCTCCACCCGATAGCAAAATGTGTAGAATTGCAGGAAATGAGCTATAAACCTTAAAAAATATATATACGATGTCAAGAGGGGGGCCATAAATATCCTTACACATTATTAAAAATAAACCAGCTAAATGACTGCTTTCTCTTCTTTTTCATCTCAATTTTATCCAGAAGTTTTGGACATATTACTGTTTTGCATTATATAGGGAATGAAGGGTAATCATTGCTGGCGATTGAACCAGTGACCCATGGAGTTATGGATTGGATTAGTGGATTATCGCCTGTGCCATTAACACTCAGACCTCTTTGCAGAGGTTTGCAGGGATGGTATACAAAACGAATATGTTTGGAAAAGTGATGTATTTTAAAGACTTGAATTGATTATCCTGCCAAAGCTAGGTCATGATTGTTTATAAAGACCATCTTAAATTGTGTTGGTTTTGAGGTGTCAAGTACATGGTGATTGGAATTAGAATAAACAAAACAAATAAATACAATATATCTTGCTTTCTATTAAATACATGGGAAAGGACCTGATTTTTCCATGCAAATAATCTGTGGACAGTGACATTGCAGGTCAGACAAGAAACAGTCCTTCTGGTTCCCTTCTATGCCACCCCTGGGCATAACAGAGGGCACCTGTTAATAAAAATAAACAGGTGAGGAATATTCAGTCAAAACCACTGGAGTTTAAAACATATTATTTTCAACATTGGAAATATGCTGGGGGAGACAGACAGTGTGGGCAGGACATAAGGGATAGAGTGTTTCCCAGGCTGTTCACATCATCATCCAGGGAACAGCTGTGGTACGTTAACCACTTTGGGCCTTGGGAAGGCTAGCTCCTTCCCACATACCACCACTGCCTGGGCTGTCTGTCTCTCCCCCGGATGTGATCACCAGCACAGCCTAGGACTTTGCTCGCCATTACCCACTGCAGGCTCTGATGGGCATGCTGGTGATGATGATTGTTGCATTAGATTACCAACAGTGTCTAGTGACAGTGCTTGGCCAGCCCTACTGTCATTGAAATTGCCCCACTTACAATGAGGCACATGATTAATTATTATTATTAATCAATGGTTTGGATGCCAAGGAACGGTGGTACACGTTGTTACCCAGGAAAACAGGGAGGGCACAAGCATCGAGATCTTATGAAAACAACCTGTCAGCAGCCAGTCAGTCTCTTGTAATGGAGAGGAGGGGAGAAGTAGATGTGATTAAATGGGATTTAAGCTGCTCTGGGAGACTGGTGGAACATTCCTGCTGTGGAATTTTATGCAAGAGCGCCAGTTTATGCAGTGAGTGACAGCTCAAACTAACTGTAGATAGTAGCTGCTGATTGGGATGTCACTTTGGCTTTGTGACAGTCCGTCGACAAAACAAGTTCAAGGAAATCATGAAAACAAATCTTGTATTTATTTTTGTATTACGGGCCTCTTGTCATGAGTTTTACAAGTGTAGCATACCCTTGCCCCTCTTTGTGGCCAATCAGTCAGCCCAGCAATCTCTGTTCTTTTTGTGACTCCAGGTAATTCATCAGTTCCCTAAAACTCTGCTTTTTGTAATACTAGATTAGAGTGAATTATTTTGTTATCAGAGATTAATAAATTGGGAGAAATGGGTATATGAGTCAGTCTGCCCTAGCTACTGAGTCTTTGACAGGGTAAAAATAGCAATAATCGTCCTGGCCAATCAAACACAGAGCTCCCTTCTCTGCTGTCTTCTCTTTTACCAGCAGATTGCACATTCTGTGGGACAGAGTTTGTGATTATGATGGCTCATTCTAGGTGAGATGAAGGTAAACGTTGTTCATCTAATTTAGTTGGTGGTAAATTGAGGATTATTTGTTTCTGTGACCTTAATCCCTAGACATTATCGGTCAGGGGAAACGGTTCTGGGATGTGAAACAATCACATGATGATGATAACGAATGCCAATAATCAGAGTAATTATAAAAGTTGTATTCAGTGGTTTGTGGCTGTCCAACAGCTTCATCTCCTTGAAGGTAATAATTAACTGGACTAACGTCCAGGATAGGTGATGAATTGATTTCTGACAGGATTGCAAATGATTACATTTCTTGCTTGATAATATTTACAAAGTATGCAACATCATTAAACCCATCTGGCTCCCGAGTGGCGCAGCGGTCTAAGGCACTGCATCTCAGTGCTAGAGGTGTCACTACAGACCCTGGTCCTATTCCAGGCTGTATCACAAACGGCCGTGATTGGGAGTCCCATAGGGTGGCGCACAATTGGCCCAGCGTCGTCCAGGTTAGGGTTTGGCCGGGGTAGGCCGTTATTGTAAATAACAATTTATTCTTAACTGACTTGCCTAATCACCAACAAACTATCATCTTCCAAATACACCAACACAGTTTTGAAGAGGACACGACAACACCTTTCCCCCTCAGGAGACTGAAAATATTTGGCATGGGTCCCCAGATCCTCAAAACGTTCTAAAGCTGCACCATCGAGAGCATCCTGACCGGTTGCATCACCGCCTGGTATGGCAACTGCTCGGCATCTGACCTTAAGGCGCTACAGAGGGTAGTACGTACAGCCCAGTACATCACTGGGGCCAAGCTTCCTGCCACCCAGGACCTATATACTAGGCTGTGTCAGAGGAAGGCCAAAAAATTATCAAAGACTCCAGTCACCCAAGTCATAGACTGTTCTCTCTGCTACCAAACGGCAAGCGATACCGGAGCGCCAAGTCTAGAACCTAAAGGCTACTTAACAGCTTCTTCCCCCAAACTATAAGACTGCTGAACAACTAATCAAATGGCCACACAGACTATTTACATTGACCCCCCCCCCTTTGTTTTTACAGTGCTGCTACTCGCTGTTTATTATCTCTGCATAGTCACTTTACAAATTATCTCGACTAACCTGTACCCCTGTACATAGCCTCGTTATTGTTATGTACATTTCTTGTGTTACCTTTTGATTGTTGGTTAAGGGCTTGTAAGTAAGCATTTCACGTTAAGGTCTGTTGTATTCGGCGCATGTGACAAATAACATTTGATTTGTTACGGTTATTTTATTGTTGTTTTTCTATTTTCTTATTTTTTTCATTTAAATTTAAATTTGTATTATGCCAAGATAATTCACCCAACTGACAGGTGTGGCATATAAAAAATCTGAATAAAGAGCATGATCAATAGACAGGTGCACTTTGTGCTGGGGACAATAAAAGGCCACTCTAAAAATTGCAGTTTTGTCACACAACACAATGCCACAAACGTCTCATGTTTTGAGGGAGTGTGCAATTGGCATGTTAACTGGAGGAATTTCCACTAAAGCTGTTGCCAGAGAATGTAATGTTAATTTCTCTACCATAAGCCGCCTCCAACATTGTTTTAGAGAATTTGGCGACTCAGCCTCACTACCACAGACCAAGTGTAACCATGCCAGCCCAGGACCTCTACATCCCGCTTCTTCACATGCGGAATTGTCTGAGACTGGACAGCTGATGAAACTGTGGATTTGCACAAATGAATAATTTTTGCACAAACTGTCAGAAACCGTCTCAGGGAAATGTCTACCTAAGCCATCTTTCGGAGTTCAATTTAAGAGTCTGCTATCACGACCTAAACATTCACAATAAAGGCTGCCCTTTTATAATCTCCATCCACTCAATAGAGGAAAATTAAGTGTTCGTAGATTCCTGGAGCATGAAGATATGACTTGCGAAGCACAATGAAACTATTTGTTTCATGTCAAACTTTAGCATGCAACAGTTCTTCCAGTGAGTGGTGTCATGTTGCCAAGTTTGAACTATCTTGCTCCCTTGTCTTTTTCTGAAATGTTGCCCATAATTCCACTTGTCAGGACAGTGCATCCCTCTTATACGGTAGATTGGGCAACATAACTTGTGAGTCACACCAGACAGGAATAGGCGAAGCGAAAAGGATAATTGGGCCCAAAAATCTATTTTCTCCAGCAGGTGGCGTTTTTTCTTTGGCACATGACGGAGTACAGGGAGTGGATTAGCTAAAGAGATTGAAGGATTCTACATTCAGAACTGCCCACTTCCTCGGCAATATCTGCCGAGCTCACCGGGACAGTTAATCAAGATTTCTTCCCGCGGCTACGTTTACGTAGGTTTACTGGAGCTGCTTGCTTGTCAAGACATGAAAATTATTACACAAATCACTTGTTGGTTAAATACAAAATTACTATTATAACAATGCTATTCTTTATAGGCCTATATAATTGTTTAAAAACCAGATTAATTCCCAAAGGTGTTCATGAGCTAGGTCCTTTATTTATAAACGGAATATCAACTGTTGGGGGGACAAGATCGCGTAACTCCACACACAGCTGATTGCTGAGTGGAAAGAAATGTGTTCTAATAGGCCCAGTCACTGCGCAACATTCCTAAACGCAATCTCTGAAAATACAACAGTTTTGAATGCAATTATTTAACAGAGCAGCATCCCAGCTTTTCAGTGCTGTATGATTTATTTCTCAACTTTTGCTCAATTGGCAGCGCTTTATAATCTTGAGTTGCATGACAATAAAAAAGTAACCGCGGGAAGCACGTCAGCCATTCGAATGCATAAACGGTAGGCCTACATTCACTGTAACATTCACACAATAACACTGTATTTACGAACACAAATCACATCATTTTATTAGTGCCCGTTGTAGTTTTTTTAGGACATTAAATAAGCAACAAGATCATATTTAGTGTCTGTGAACTAGCTAATGATTAGCCCATTGTGGTAAACAATGCCGAGGGGCAAGCCCATGCTTCAGCCATGTAGTCACGATGCTGCACCAGGCTACAGGTGATACTGCTTTTGCTAAAATAGAACACCTGCCTGATAATATGGAACATGTACAGGCCCTAAAGATATTGCTTTTCATCAATATTGGCCAATTGAGATATCGCGCGTGACTACCATATTTCAGTTGCCGTGTGTGACCACGTATGATCAATTATCTTAACAACTCAAAAAATGGCAACTGCCTGCAACACAGGGTATGTTCAATTTTTATCTCGTTGCAACACATCAAGCAAATATCTCACATCCCCTTGTTTACGGCTATCAAAAGTATGAAGGAACTGTAATCCAAACAGCAGGCCCACCTTCCATCTTCCACTCAAGTGATTTGTGCTGCTGATTTTGGTGATATTTGTTTAAACCTTTATTTACCTAGGCATATATTCTATCCTGTTATCATCCAGAAGCAGCATCAGAAGATTTAGAGGACTGCAATGACAAGTCACAAGACAAAACGTTTTACTTGACTCAGGTGCCCTCTAGTGAGTTTATACATTCAGAGAAATACATAAAAACGGCTTGCTACTGTAGCCTATAACCATACTATATAACCTTCAACGTCAATGGTAAGTCTGACTGATGATTAGCATTGATGCATGTAAAACAACTGTCTTACAGGTCATGGCAATGATGGGCATGTTTAGAATTGTCCATAGCATCTTCTACAAAATCATGTAAAATATTATAAAATAGATAACATTTTTACTGCATCATTTGTGGAAATGTATGCTGTCAAATAAAGTATTGCATTATAATGTTCTTACACACACACATACATACATACATACGCACACACATATATATATTTCATTCACTTGTATTTTGTCAGACTAGCTAGGTTTCCATCCAATTGCTGACAGAATTTCATGCAAATATTCTAAAATCGGCATAAAATCATGCGCATTTTCCCACCAGAGATGTTTCCATCAAATTGACTTGTTGCAGATAAAAGGCTGTGCATGATGACATAGTGCATATAAAAAATACATTTTGGTTTTAAATGACCAGGTGCCGGAAAAAAAAAATTAAATGGGCTCCCATCTCTTTTTCAACTCAACTTTTTTGGTGCTAGCGCTGTTGGTTAGAGCGCATTTATAGACTACATGATACTATTTCATATTATTATGGAAAAAGCGAGATTATTTTTATTTGTCCAACGGCAGCCAAGCATTGATTATCACGTCACCAGAATAATACCCTCGATATTTACTCCAAAGAGCATCAAACTCAACCTTGCACTTTCATCACCATGTGAAGTTATCTCTAAATCCACAGGACTAAACTGTTTCCCGAAAACTCCTATTGTGGACCACAAAATCACAAATGTCACAGTGTGACTCCCAAATTTACTACGATATGATCTGATTTGATGGTTATTATGTCAATATTTGTGCATAAATGCGTTTCCGCCGACATTCTCGCATAATTCATTTTACCGACACAAAAAGATCCCACCTTGTCTTGCGTATTTTGATTTGTTGACATTTGGAAAATTTACCGAAATGTTTTATTTTTCCATCCATCATCCTATCATGAAATGTTGTATCCGACATTTAGCCTACTTTACTCCATAAAACAAGTGACTGAAACATGGTTACTGACAGCTCTCGAGAGCCTGTACACGTTTGACAAATTTGTTCTATTAACCAATAGTTTATTACCATGGGCGTGTCCAGGTGGCCAAACATTTCCCGGTAATTTTGACTACAGATGGCAAAAGGTCTGTACCAATGTTGAGAAGAAAGTGCTCCATACGCATTTAAAGTCAGTATAAGAAAAATAAGGTTTGGAGTTATATTTGAAATGTGAGGAACGTACGAAGCAACGAAATATGCATTTAAGTTCCTAAAAATGTTTATCTCTCGGCTCCCGTTTTTCCCCTGGTGCATTTGCTTGTAATCAAAAGCAAACACACTAGCTAGCTAACGTTAGCTAGCTAATGACGAACCTATTAACATTCATTCGCTTTTGCTGAAACATACATTGCTAGCTATTGCAATATTTAATATACCTTTGGTGTGAAATGTAACCATCTATTCTAGCAAGTAGCTATTAGTCTCGTACATTTTAGGGAGAAAATATGCAGGCAGGTAACTAGCTATTCCCAACGGGTGTATTCATTATGGAAACAGTAACTTGTATGTTTGGTGTATACGGTTTCTGTTGCAAAACGTTTTGCAACAGAATCGGCGTAATGATTACACCTCTTGGCTGCAACCGCTTGCGCAAGCGTCGAGATAGACATTGCGACATTTGACCTGACATTAACAATAATGGTGTCTACACCTTGCTGATTGTGCTCAACTCAGAGGTGGTTCTCAGTCTGAGTAAGGCACACTCGGCAAGATGCTCCCTGTCTTTTGCCCCATCAATACATTTATCATAAATGTTTTGATACTAACAAAGTAGCTAGTTCTTTCATTATGACTAAATACAAATGACATGCCATCTGGAGCGTTCACATGGTTTAGCAAGTTTACACAATTCCCCTTGCCAATAAGCCTTTGCATTTGCATTACAGGCATTGCATGTGAGAGGAGCTAGCTGGAATGGATCCAAAGAAGCCTTGTTTCCCAGGCCTCCCTGGTGCAACCCGAATTCCTTGGCTGCAGCAGCAAGCATGGGGTCGGGGACTGCGTTCAGATGAACCAGCAATAGGACGAGCCAGAGGCCTTATGTTTGCAACAGATGGGTCTGCTAGCTTAGGAAGAGCCAGGGGTTTCACCACCGCTGGTGATACACTGCGTATGCAGTACGGGAGAGGAGTGCCCTTCCCAGTGAGCGATCCCTCCATTGGCTTTGCCAGGGGGATACCCATGCCTACATCAGAAGATGGTGGGATTAACCGCCCTAGAGGGTGGCTTCTCTCGACAGCTGATCCGACCGTAGGTGTGGCAAGAGGGGAACCCCTTCTTGGTTTGGGGCCTCACCTTGGACAAGCAACTCCAGGTCAGCTTGCAAAGCAAGACTTGCCTGAAGAGATGCCAAGTCTGCAGGCAGAAGAGGAAGTAGTAGCCAAACAGGTTTGTGTTGTGTTCCTTGGGGTTGTAAAGTCTTTCTCCTAACTTCTACCCAGACCAGGGTTCAAGGAGGTTTGCACTTATTGGACTAGTCTATTAGTTCCATGCAAGCTCAATCAAGGGCAGATTAAATATTTTAAATTGTTAATATACCATTTGAGCCAAGTTATTTTTTTCTCTTATAGCTCTTGTAACGATATTGTAATTGGCAGGTGGACATGTCCACCCAAGGCCAGGGATCGTCGCTGGTGTCCATGTTCAGAGGCATGGGGATCGATCCCTCAAAGACCTGGGGCAGGGGAGGGCTGCCAGTGGGTGAGTAATCTTGAGTTTATGAAAAACTAGGTTTATATTCCAAATGGCACCCCATTCTCTATGGGCCCTGGTCAAAAGTAGTGCACTACATAGGGAATAGGTTGCCATTTGGGACACAGTCCATAGATGAAGGCATACTGGATGAAACTAACTGGGAAGAGTATCACGTGTTCCCCTCCGGCATGGGTTAAAAGTAATGGTTGGCCTTTACATTTAATCAATTAGAAGATTGGAAATCCATCATATTGATGCACTCTGATTAGGGTTGGGCATTATGGCCTAAAAATCATCTCTTTTTTTCTCTAACATATGGGCGATTCACAATATATCTAGATTTTTTATTTTTTTTATAAAAAAAAATGTTTTCTCTATATAAGTGTTGTTGTAAAATGTAAAGGTAAAATACACTGCATTTCAAACAGTCAGAAATAATTAATTCAGGGCTTGTGACGTTATACCTAGGCTAAATACACTATATATACAAAAGTATTTGGACACCCCTTCAAATGAGTGTATTTGGCTATTTCAGCAACACCTGTTGCTGACAGTTGTATAAATTAAGCACATAGCCACGAAGTCTCCATAGAAAAACATTGGCAGTAGAATGACCTTACTGAAGAGTTCAGTGACTTTCAACGTGGCACTGTCATAGGATGCCACCTTTCCAACATGTCAGTTTTTCACAAATTTCTGCACTGCTAGAGCTGCCCCGGTCAACTGTCACATTCTGACTAGACAGGACACGTGCGCATGTTGATTTTGTCCATCCACACCAGACGCAAGCAGAAGACGCAGGTTGAAATATCAAAACAAACTCTGAAACAACTATATTAATTTGTCGAAACACATGAAACATTCATGGCCATTTAGCTAGCTAGTTTGCAGGTGCTAGCTAATTTGTCCTGGGTTATAAATATTGGGTTATTTTACCTGAAATACACAAGGTCCTCTACTCTGACAATTAATCCACAGATAAAAGGGTAAACCGAGTTAGTTTCTAGTAATCTCTCTTCCTTCAGTCTTCTTCTTTGGACTTTATATGGCGGTTGGCAACCGACTTTCAGGTGCATTAACACCACCGACTGGAGTGTGGACCTCAGTTCATCTTTCAATCACCCACATGGGTGTATGCTCCTAAAAACCAATGACACAAGCTTACAGAACGGGACTGCTGAGTGCTGAAGCATGTAAAAATCGTCTCCCCGGTTGCAACCCACACTACCAACTTCCAAACTGTTTCTGTAAGCAATGTCAGCACAAGAACTGTTCGTCAGGAGCTTTATGAAATGGGTTTCCATAGCCGAGCAGCCGCACCCAAGCCTAAGATTACCATGCGCAATGCAAAACTTAGTCTGGAGTGGTGTAAAGCTTGCTGTCATTGGACTCTGGAGCAGTGGAAATGCGTTCTCTGGCGTGATGAATCATGCTTCACCATCTGGCAGTCTGAGGGACTGGGTTTGGCGGATGCCAGGAGAACGCTGTCTGCCCGAATGCGTAGTGCCAACTGGAAAGTTTGGTGGAGGAAGAATAATGGTCTGGTGCTGTTTTTCATGTTTTGGGTTAGGCCCCTTAGTTCCAATGAAGGGAAATCTTAACACTGACGCTGACTGCGAGCCAGGCCTAATCACCCAACATCAGTGCCCGACCTCACTAATGCTCTTGTGGCTGAATGGAAGCAGGTCCCTTCAGCAATGTTCCAACATCTAGTGGAAAGCCTTCCCAGAAGATCGGAGACTGTTATAGCAGCGAAGGTGGGACCAACTCCATATTAATGCCCATGATTTTGGAATGGGATGGTCGACGAACAGGTGCCTTCATACTTTTGGTCATGTAGTGTATATAAGCCTGCCACAACCATGATCATTTTATCAAAATAGTTCAAACGGCTGTTTTTTTGTTGCAATAATCACTGAACTGTCAAGTCTATGAAAATGCCCTTTTGTTACAAATGTAACTAGAACTATGCACAATGCACATTCACCAATAATGACTTCTTGTAGCAGGCATTAAACTATAGAGAAGTAACACAGGTCTCATCAGCAATCTCTCAAGCCCATGTGCTAGTGATTAGCCAGATAATCTTTATTTAAAGTTTAGCCAACTTGGATCTATTTGCTAGATAACATGGTTGAACAGTTGAATTGTTATGTGCACACCCTTCTCTGTCGCCAACTATTTGCAAAGCATGTTAGCCTGTCCTCTTTGTTTAGATGTTGAAATCAAGTGGCCTACCTTATTTCTCAGAATGAGAACGAGTTGCCAATTCCTTATGTAATTGTTTTATACTTATTGCACATTTATAAAACAGACTAGACAGCTACTATAAGTCTTTGGCTAAAATGCTGCTAGCAGTATGTGGTACCCAAATGCCGCGCGCGACAAACTGCATTAATTTACCATAATCAATGTCCATTGATACTCTTGTTTTCATAGTGTCTGCTCTGCGTGCAATTTGAGTAGTTGAGGCATAAAAAAAGTATTGTTAGAAAAGTTAACTTCACCTCTATTATAGTAAAATAATGTCTCAGTATGTTTTGGTGTCCATATAAACAATTTCTGTTCGACCAAACCTCTCATGCAAATGACGAGTTGAAACCGCTTGTCAGAGAGGAAGATGTGATCTCTCAACTTTGTTGGTGTGAGTGACAGGTGGAGGGGCTTGTTGTGTGTGTAAACCAGAGGAAGAGGTGAAGCGAGAGTGCAAAAATCTGTCCAAAATAAGCAAAATGCGTTTCTATGGGCTTATTTTGGACCTTAGCTTTCTCTTGCCTCCCCGCCTTAAGGACAGCCTTTCCCATTGTTAGGGTGGAGACAAGTGCATCTCATCTTTTATATACAGGTCTCTGTTGTAAATGGAAGGTGCACGCAGCAAAGGAGACAATTTCAAAAAGATATGAGAACAAGCGGACATTAACACTAATAAAAACGAAAAATAGGAATTTGGAATAATGTGCAAAAACATAAATTCTAATTAATCTCCCTAACTCTGATGCACTAAAGTTGAACCATTTTTGTTACGCAATAAATAGATTTGCCTTATCCAACATAGCCTCTAAGTTCTGAGCACTCAAAATGTAGACAATCAAAGAGTAATTTGAGCTTTAAAATATTTAGGGATGTTGCTTGATTTCCTTATGCTCCAACTGAGGCCTTGAGGATGAATCCACTGAATCTCATTGTGTGTTTTTTTTTCTGGTGTTTGGCCCAGGGAGGGGTGTTTTTGGAGCAGAGCTCCAACCACAGACAGCCCCTGTTGGAGCAGTGGCAGTTGCCGGCCCGGGTGGAGACAGATTCCCTGAGGACATGATGGGCCAAGGTAACAGGTGAGAAGAAGAAGGTGATGAGCTCAAACCCTGCGACTTAACCTGTTGCTAAAGCGGGCCAATTCCTCCATGCTACTAAGGTCCTTAGGGTCCTGACAGTAATGCTTCTAGAATGCATCATTCATGCTGTGCACATACACAGGTCCCTCTCACATATCCCCATCCTTTTCAGTATATGCCCATCTCATTTCAAATTATTATTGAATTATCCGTTGTTAATGTGGAGGTAATCAGACTTTCCACTTTTCGGTGTGACTCATTGTCAAGGTTCGTTCCCGATAATTCAAAGACAACTAGGCCAGATAATGAAAATTGAGAATTTTTTCTTCAGACAAATAGATGAGCAGTAAGATTGATTCGATAGCAGCTTTTTTTCCTAATACATATTATTTAACACAGTTATGGATGGGAATTTAAAACTAATTCAATTAAGAACTTGTAATGCTTCTGTTTCTGTCTGCAGCTTCCTTGGCCGAGGTGTACCATCTCAGATGGTGGGAATGGGACGAGCGTCGATGCACCCCTTGGGTGCTGGGAGGGGACCCACTGTGCCCCCTACTCTCCCTCCATCCCTACACAAAGAGGCTCATATGACTCCAGGTTGCTCTTTAACTAAGGGAGAACTTAAGATGGAGGCCACCTGGTAAGTACCATCAAAGTACCATTATTTGTAAAACCATGTAATGAAACCATCTATTATGAAGCAAATTATGTTGCTTAAAATGATGTTACTGTCGTTGAAGGCAGTCAAATGAGGCAGAAATGTATTTAGGTCAATTATGAATTGTTTTATGAGGACTATTAACTGTTGTTATGCCTATTCATTGAAAGGTTATTTCCTCTCCCTTTGCAGTGAAACATTACACAAGACTGGTACCAAAGGAACCCCATTGCCCATAGGCTCAAACCACATCACCATTCACTGCAGGAATGAGGCAGTCTATCAGTACCATGTCACTTTCACGTAAGTACATGTATTAAGTTAAAAGTGTTAGCTGCATTCATATTTATGCAGCATTCATGTGTAAAATATCTGCTCTGGAAATATCATTTGGTCTGTTAAAGAGGAGTAACTTATTACATTTTGTCCCACTTTTCAGTCCTAATGTGGAGTCGATGGGTATGCGATTTGGCATGATGAAGGACCATCGCCCCACTACTGGGGAGGTTGTTGCTTTTGATGGCTCAATTCTCTACCTCCCTGTGAAGATGGAAGAGGTATGTCACTTTTCTCTGTCTGGCCTACTGTGTCTGTGACTATAGATGTGTATTAATTATGTGCAGATAATTGGCTTATACACAAAACGGGAACGGTTGCTTACGCATTTGAGTTGTTTTTTTAAAACATTTTTTTTATTTCACCTTTATTTAACCAGGTAGGCTAGTTGAGAACAAGTTCTCATTTGCAACTGCGACCTGGCCAAGATAAAGCATAGCAGTGTGAACAGACAACACAGAGTTACACATGGAGTAAACAATTAACAAGTCAGTAACACAGTAGAAAAAAAGGGGAAGTCTATATACATTGTGTGCAAAAGGCATGAGGAGGTAGGCGAATAATTACAATTTTGCAGATTAACACTGGAGTGATAAATAATCAGATGGTCATGTACTGGTCAGAGATATTGGTGTGCAAAAGAGCAGAAAAGTAAATAAATAAAAACAGTATGGGGATGTGGTAGGTAAAAATGGGTGGGCTGTTTACCGATAGACTATGTACAGCTGCAGCGCTCGGTTAGCTGCTCAGATAGCAGATGTTTGAAGTTGGTGAGGGAGATAAAAGTCTCCAACTTCAGCGATTTTTGCAATTCGTTCCAGTCACAGGCAGCAGAGAACTGGAACGAAAGGCGGCCAAATGAGGTGTTTGCTTTAGGGATGATCAGTGAGATACACCTGCTGGAGCGCGTGCTACGGATGGGTGTTGCCATCGTGACCAGTAAACTGAGATAAGGCGGAGCTTTACCTAGCATGGACTTGTAGATGACCTGGAGCCAGTGGGTCTGGCGACGAATATGTAGCGAGGGCCAGCCGACTAGAGCATACAAGTCGCAGTGGTGGGTGGTATAAGGTGCTTTAGTGACAAAACGGATGGCACTGTGATAAACTGCATCCAGTTTGCTGAGTAGAGTGTTGGAAGCAATTTTGTAGATGACATTGCCGAAGTCGAGGATCGGTAGGATAGTCAGTTTTACTAGGGTAAGTTTGGCGGCGTGAGTGAAGGAGGCTTTGTTGCGGAATAGAAAGCCGACTCTTGATTTGATTTTCGATTTGAGATGTTTGATATGAGTCTGGAAGGAGAGTTTGCAGTCTAGCCAGACACCTAGGTACTTATAGATGTCCACATATTCAAGGTCGGAACCATCCAGGGTGGTGATGCTAGTCAGGCGTGCGGGTGCAGGCAGCGAACGGTTTAAAAGCATGCATTTGGTTTTACTAGCGTTTAAGAGCAGTTGGAGGCCACGGAAGGAGTGTTGTATGGCATTGAAGCTCGTTTGGAGGTTAGATAGCACAGTGTCCAAGGACGGGCCGGAAGTATATAGAATGGTGTCGTCTGCGTAGAGGTGGATCAGGGAATCGCCCGCAGCAAGAGCAACATCATTGATATATACAGAGAAAAGAGTTGGCCCGAGGATTGAACCCTGTGGCACCCCCATAGAGACTGCCAGAGGACCGGACAGCATGCCCTCCGATTTGACACACTGAACTCTGTCTGCAAAGTAATTGGTGAACCAGGCAAGGCAGTCATCCGAAAAACCGAGGCTACTGAGTCTGCCGATAAGAATATGACAGAGTCGAAAGCCTTGGCAAGGTCGATGAAGACGGCTGCACAGTACTGTCTTTTATCGATGGCGGTTATGATATCGTTTAGTACCTTATAGTTATAGTAACTACTGTTTTAAAAGTGTCTTCACTCATCTAGACCCAACATTAACGCGCAATACCGATGTGGCACATAGGGCAGCTACACTCCTGTCTTTAGCCATCTTCCCCTTTGTGCCCCATGTTGTGATGTTAATCTTTCCTCCATACAGGTGGTTCACCTAAAGAGTGTGAGACGAACTGACAACCAGGAGGTTGACATCAAGGTCCAGATGACTAAGATCCTTCCACCCAACTCTGACCTGTGCATCCCCTTCTACAACGTGGTGCTGAGAAGGTGACAGGGCTGTCCTTATTCATTAGGGCAAAACTTAGCCATCATTAGGGCACACTGTAGCAAAATATTTTACAATGGAAAACAATGTTTCTTATTGGACAAGTTTGTGTAGTTCCTGCTGATTTTCTGTTTGCTTCCATTTTGAATCTAATAATAACACACTGGTGCTGCAATATAAACCGCTAATTGCCTACCACTAATTGACATTTTCACTTTAAATTAGGATATATTGGTGGTGTTTTTCAACAAAAGGCCTGTGGTCTACTTATGAGGGATGTTCTCTGTGCGCTAAGCTGGCCTTAGTGTACCCATATTGTCAGTAATGAGCTAATCTCTTATCTATTGTGCTTGCTTGATAGCTTCATGCAAAAACATGCTTTATTGCCAGGCTTCAGCTGTTTTACACAGAAAACCAGACTTCTTTTAAAACGTTCCATTTCCCCCTAAATCCTAAAGATTTTTCACTGAAGTTTCGAATTATACACTGAACAAGAATATAAATGCAACATGTAAAGCTGATTAAACAGCATGATTATTACACAGGGGCACAATGTGCAGTTTTTATCACAACACAGATGCCAGGTTTTGAGGGAGTGTGCAATGGGCATGCTGACAGCAGTAATGTCCACCAGAGCTGTTGCCAGAGAATTTAATGTTTATTTCTCTACCAGAAGCTGCCTCCAATTTTCGTTTTAGAAAATTTGGCAGTACGTCCAACCGTCGTTGTGTGGGCGGGCGGTTTGCTGATGCCAACGTTGGGAACAGAGTGCCCCATGGTGGCGGTGGGGTTATGGTATGGGTAGCCATAAGCTACGAACAACGAGCACAATGGCAATTTGAATGCACAGAGATACCGTGAAGAGATCTTGAGGCCCATTGTTGTGCCACCATCACCTCATGTTTCAGCATGATAATGCACGGCCCCATGTCACAAGGATCTGTTCACAATTCCTAGAAGCTGAAAATGTTCCAGTTCTTCCATGGCTTGCATACTCACCAGACATGTCACCCATTGAGCATGTTTGGGATACTCTGGATCGATGTGTACGAGAGCGTGTCACAGCCATTGAAAAGGAGTGGGAAAACATTCCACAGGCCACAATCAACAGCCTGATCCACTCTTTGAAAAGGAGTTGTCACGCATTCGTGAGGTCGGACACTGATGTTGGGCAATTAGGCCTGGCTCGCAGTCGGCGTTCATCCCAAAGGTGTTCAATAGGGTCGAGGTCAGGGCTCTGTGCAGGCCAGTCAAGTTCTTTCACACTGATCTCGAGAAGTATTTCTGGATGGACCTCGCTTTGTGCATGGGGACATTGTCATTCTTAAACGGGATGGGCCTTTCCCAAACTGTTGCAACAAAGTTGGAAGCACAGAATTGTCTAGAATGTTATTGTATGCTGTAGTGTTAAGATTTCCCTTCACTGGAACTAAGGGGGCTAGCCCGAAACATGAAAAACAGCCCCAGACCATTATTCCTCCACTACCGAACTTTACAGTTCGCACTATGCATTCAGGCAGTTAGCGTTCTCCTGTCATCCGCCAAACCCAGATTTGTCTGTCGAACTGCCAGATGGTGAAGTGTGATTCATCACGCCAGAGAAACCGTTTCCACTGCTCCAGAGTCCAATGACCGCACTTTACACCAACGATTGGCATTGCCCATGATGGTCTTAGTCTTGTATGCGCTGCTCGACCATGGAAACCTATTTCATGAAGCGTCCCGACCAACAGTTCTTGTGCTGATGTTGCTTCCAGAGGTAGTTTGGAACTCTGTAGTGAGTGTTGCAACCAAGGCCAGACATTTTTTTTTTTACACGCATCAGCACTCTGCGTTCCCATTCTGTGAGCTTGTGTGGCCTACTACTTCTCTGCTGAGCTGTTGTTGCTCCTAGATGTTTCCACTTCACAATAAAGGCACTTACAGTTCACCGGGGCAGCGCGTCCTATGACAGTGCCACGTTGAAAGTCACTGAACTCTTCAGCAAGGCCATTCTACTGCCAGTGTTTGTCTATGGAGATTGCATGGCTGTGTGCTCGATTTTATACACCTGTCAGCAACGGGTGTGTCTGAAATAGCTGAATCCACTAATACGAAGGGTGTCCACATCCTTTTGGCCATGCTGTGTATCTGTGACCAAAATATGCATATCTCTATTCCCAGTTATGTGAAATCCATAGATTAGGGCCTAATTAATTTATTGCAATTGATTGATTTCCTTATATGAACTGTAACTCATTAAAATCTTTGTTGCGTTTTATATTTTTGTAAAAATAAAAATAAAAACATCACTGGCTTTACCAAATGTTAAATTTGTCTGGTGCAACAAGTCATTGTTCTCCTCATGTGTGTTGTCAAGGGTAATGAAGATCCTGGGACTGAAGCTTGTGGGGCGGAATCATTACGATCCAAAAAGCGCAGTCATACTTGGGAAGCATCGGTAAGTGATTAGATTAGAAATTATACTCCAATTGAAATCTCAATGATCATAGCAGTTGACTCAAGCCCCTTGGTTTCTGTCTTCTGTTATCCTAGGTTGCAGGTGTGGCCAGGTTACTCAACGTGCATAAAGCACACTGACGGAGGCCTGTACCTCCAGGTGGATGTGTCCCACAAAGTGCTGCGAAATGACTCTGTCCTCGACTGCATGTGAGATTATTTCAGTGCACCTTACACCACATAGAAGCATTGTTGCATTACGTAACTTACTAACTTTTGTGATACTCTAAAATATGCATGATAAATCTCTTCTCTTGCCAGTTATTTGTTCACATGGTGTGCATATCCACATGATGCACTGTCTACAGTATGTGATGAGTTCATAAAAATTTAAACAGGCCGTATTCTTATGCTGGTCATAGAGATATTTACAAATAGCATATTCACTGATACACTATGTACAGTTGAAGTCGGAAGTTTACATACACCTTAGCCAAATACATTTGAACTCAGTTTTTCACAATTCCTGACATTTAATCCTAGTAAAATTTCCCTGTTTTAGGTCAGTTAGGATCACCACTTTATTTTTAGAATGTGAAATGTCAGAATAATAGTAGAGAATGATTTATTTCAGCTTTTATATCCTTCATCACATTCCCAGTGGGTCAGAAGTTTACATACACTCAAATAGTATTTGGTAGCATTGCCTTTAAATTGTTTAACTTGGGACAAATGTTTTGGGTAGCCTTCCACAAGCTTCCCACAGTAAGTTGGGTGAAGTTTGGCCCATTCCTCCTGACAGCTGGTCTAACTGTGTCAGGTTTGTCGGCCTCCTTGCTCTCAAACACTTTTCCAGTTCTGTCCACAATTCTTCTATAGGATTGAGGTCAGGGATTTGTGATGGTCACTCCAATGCCTTGACTTTGTTGTCCTTAAGCCATTTTGCCACAATTTTGGAAGTATGCTTGGGGTCATTGTCCATTTGGAAGACCCATTTGCGACCAAGCTTTAACTTCCTGACTGATGTCTTGAGATGTTGCTTCAATATATCCACATCATTTCCTACCTCATGATGACATCTATTTTGTAAAGTGTACCAGTCCCTCCTGCAGCAAAGCACCCCCGCAACATGATGCTGCCACCCCCGTGCTTCACGGTTGGGAGGATGTTCTTCGGCTTGCAAGCCTCCCCCTTTTTCCTCCGAACATAATGATGGTCATGGCCAAACAGTTATATTTTTGTTTCATCAGACCAGAGGACATTTCTCCAAAAAGTATGATCTTTGTCCCCATGTGCAGTTGCAAACCGTAGTCTGGCTTTTTTATGTTGGTTTTGGAGCAGTGGCTTCTTCCTTGCTGTGCGGCCTTTCAGGTTATGTCGATACTGGACTCGTATCTCTTGGAGACAGAACGTGTCTCCTTCCTGAGCAGTATGACGGCTGCGTGGTCCCATGGTGTTTATACTTGCGTACTATTGTTTGTACAGATGAACGTGGTACTTTCAGCTGTTTGGAAATTGCTCCCAAGGATGAACCAGACTTGTGGAGGTCTAAAAAAAAATTATGACGTCTTGGATGATTTCTTTTGATTTTCCCATGATGTCAAGCAAAGAGGCACTGGGTTTGAAGGTACGCCTTGAAATACATCCACAGTTACACCTCCAATTTACTCCAATCATGTTAATTAGCCTATCAGAAGCTTCTAAAGCCATGACATTTTCTGGAATTTTCCAAGCTGTTTAAAGGCACAGTCAACTTAGTGTATGTAAACGTGGACCCACTTGAATTGTGATTCAGTGAAATATTCTGTCTGTAAACAATTGTTGGAAAAATTGTGTCATGCACAAAATAGATGTCCTAACCGACTTGCCTAAACTATAGTTTGTTAACACAAAATTTGTGGAGTGGTTGAAAAACTAGTTTTAATGACTCAAACCTAAGTGTATGTAAACTTCCGACTTCAACTGTATATTTCCACACACATCAACAAGCTTTCACGGAAAGTAAATCTGCCTGCTCATAGAGGTTTGGACACCGTTTTAAAGTGGTTGAGACATACTATCTCAGGGACTTGAGACTGCGGGGTTATGTCAAGGCTAGGGCACTAAGGGGCCACATGCAAGGAACAAATGAGTTTACATTTTAGTCATTTAGCAGATGCTCTTTTTCAGAGCGACTTAGTGCATTCATCTTTAGGTAACTAGGTGAGACAACCACATATTAAGTACATTTTTCCTCAAAAGTATTTATCAGCAAAGTCAGTGGTAGAATAAAAAGACAAGTGCGAGTGTTATTCCCTTGTTTTTTTCTTTCGTTCTTTTTACTTTGAGGTTTTAAATGGAATGACATGCAGAGTATAAATGGGGTGATTTTCAGGCCAAATTGGGGTGAGTTGTGGGGCCCTGATTGGTAACCTTTGACCTTTTGACCCCTCTCCCATCCAGGAACGTGATCTACCAGCAAAGCAGGGAGAGCTTCCAGGATGAGTGCACCAAAGAGCTGATAGGCAACATTGTCATCACCCGATACAACAACCGCACCTACCGCATCGACGACATTGAGTGGGGCAAGTCCCCCAAAGACACCTTCACCATGGCCGACGGCTCAACGACCACTTTCGTCGAGTACTACAGGTAAGGCTGGAGAATTGTGTGCATTTGTTATGTAGAGTTCCTCTAGCGTTAGCGCAATAGCATGCTAGCTGTTCCCATAGACTTCCAGTCATTGAGCCAACAACTATCCATTTAAAAGCGCCTCGGCAGGAATGTGTGTGTGTATATACACTGCTCAAAAAAATAAAGGGAACACTTAAACAACGCAATGTAACTCCAAGTCAATCACACTTCTGTGAAATCAAACTGTCCACTTAGGAAGCAACACTGATTGACAATAAATTTCACATGCTGTTGTGCAAATGGAATAGACAACAGGTGGAAATTATAGGCATTTAGCAAGACACCCCCAATAAAGGAGTGGTTCTGCTAGTGGTGACCAGACCACTCCTCAGTTCCTATGCTTCCTGGCTGATGTTTAGGTCACTTTTGAATGCTGGCGGTGCTTTCACTCTAGTGGTAGCATGAGACAACCCACACAAGTGGCTCAGGTAGTGCAGCTCATCCAGGATGGCACATCAATGCGAGCTGTGGCAAGAAGGTTTGCTGTGTCTGTCAGCGTAGTGTCCAAAGCATGGAGGCGCTACCAGGAGACAGGCCAGTACATCAGGAGACGTGGAGGAGGCCGTAGGAGGGCAACAACCCAGCAGCAGGACCGCTACCTCTGCCTTTGTGCAAGGAGGAGCACTGCAAGAGCCCTGCAAAATGACCTCCAGCAGGCCACAAATGTACATGTGTCTGCTCAAACTGTCAGAAACAGACTCCATGAGGGTGGTATGAGGGCCCGACGTCCACAGGTGGGGGTTGTGCATACAGCCCAACACTGTGCAGGACGTTTGGCATTTGCCAGAGAACACCAAGATTGGCATATTCGCCACTGGCGCCCTGTGCTCTTCACAGATGAAAGCAGGTTCACACTGAGCACGTGACAGACGTGACAGAGTCTGGAGACGCCGTGGAGAACGTTCTGCTGCCTGCAACATCCTCCAGCATGACCGGTTTGGCAGTGGGTCAGTCATGGTGTGGGGTGGCATTTCTTTGGGGGGCTGCATAGCCCTCCATGTGCTCGCCAGAGGTAGCCTGACTGCCATTAGGTACCGAGATGAGATCCTCAGACCCCTTGTGAGACCATATGCTGGTGCGGTTGGCCCTGGGTTCCTCCTAATGCAAGACGATGTTAGACCTCATGTGGCTGGCGTGTGTCAGCAGTTCCTGCAAGAGGAAGGCATTGATGCTATGGACTGGCCTGCCCATTCCCCAGACCTGAATCCAATTGAGCACATCTGGGACATCATGTCTCGCTCCATCCACCACAGACTGTCCAGGAGTTGGCGGATGCTTTAGTCCAGGTCTGGGAGGAGATCCCTCAGGAGACCATCCGACACCTCATCAGGAGGATGCCCAGGCGTTGTAGGGAGGTCATACAAGCACGTGGAGGCCACACACACTACTGAGCCTCATTTTGACTTGTTTTAAGGACATTACATCAAAGTTGGATCAGCCTGTAGTGTGGTTTTCCACTTTAATTTTGAGTGTGACTCCAAATCCAGACCTCCATGGGTTGATAAATTTGATTTCCATTGATCATTTTTGTGTGATTTTGTTGTCAGCACATTCAACTATGTAAAGAAAAAAATATTTAATAAGAATATTTCATTCATTCAGATCTAGGATGTGTTATTTTAGTGTTCCCTTTAATTTTTTGAGCAGTGTATGAAGAAAATTCCATATTTTTTTGCAGCGGTGGCCACTGCTGCTAAACGAATATAGGGGAAAACCTGTCTATTTGAACTTTTTTCCTATAATCTGAACAGCAAAAACTATGGCATCACCATAAAAGAGATGGACCAACCCATGCTTATCCATCGACCCAAAGAAAGGTCCAAGCCTGGGGGAAAGGTAAAACTCTTTCAAAGGATATTATGAAATGTAGCTTTAACTTTTTGTACTTATTTATTTCATACTCATCGATAAACAGGACCTTGTCTTTCCTCACACACCCAACTACCCTGTAACAAAGTACTTGTCTGTATCCTTCTAACAAAATGACACCTTGTGGCTTCAGTTTGCATTCATTACGTCTTTATGTTCTACTGTCACACATGCTTTGTAGATAGTAATTTGAGTTTTTGAGTTGGAGCCATTTTCTCCATAAAAGACAATATACATTATATTTAATTGTGTGTTTTTGTCTTACAGCAAGTCATAACCGGCGAGATTCTGCTTCTGCCAGAGCTCTCCTTTATGACTGGAATCCCTGACAAAATGAGAAAGGACTTCCGCGCCATGAAGGTAAAGTCATTATCGGCAATGAATTCTCCCTGGGGAGTGTTCTATGACATCCACTGTACATGAAGGCAACACAGTGATTTGATAGCAGTAGTAACCAGCCAATTTTTCTATCAAAGACTTTAGCTGCGCTTGCTTTAGTTTTCCTGGCGCAATGAAATCAATTGAATAGAGGGGGCAAATTATATTTGTACCCAGAAACGTCACATAGTAACACTGGGGCGGAAAGTCTAGTACTGTATAGATTCTGAAAGTGCCGGTTTTACCGTCCCAGGACTTGACGATGCACATCAATGTGAGTAGTGAGCAGCACACTCACTCCCTGAAGCAGCTCCTGAAGAACATCAACACCAACCCAGAGGCCCAGACAGAACTGGCACGCTGGGGGCTGGAGATCAGTCAAGACATCCTGGTGGTGAGTATACACGGCACAATCAAACAATACATATAATTTATCTCGGAGACAAATTAGTTGTGTAGCTAAAGTCGCACATAGAAAGACACAATTAACATTTATTTATCTGGTGGTGAGTAGGTTGGGGCGGTATTCAGATTTTCTTACCGTTCCTTAACCATACTGGGGTATACGGCAGTGTACACAAGGGGTGCTATTTCTTTCCAATAAGAAAAAAAACAACAGCACAAAAAATAATAAGTCATCAGGGATCTTGATCCAGGAGGGGATTATTTATCTCTGCTGTAACCAAGAAGCTTGATCTGGCATGCTAGCTGCTTACCTAGTAAGTTAGCAAACCAAGTACATAGCTGGAGCCCTGAGCTGGAGATAATTTATTTGGCGGTATTTCAAAATACCCCAGTATACGGTATACCGCCCAAGCCTAGTGGTGAGTAGGGTGACCACATTCCCGGATTATACGGGACAGTCCCACATTTTGGCCCTTTGTCCGGCGACCAACAAGCATGTCCTCACAGCAACTTGCCCAAGCCTTCCCCATTTCTCTTTCATCCAAATCCAGATGGCTGATGTTCTGAAATAGTTGTAAAATCTGGATCCCTACAAGTCAGCTGGGCTAGACAATCTGGACCCTCTCTTTCTAAAATTATCTGCCGCAATTGTTGCAACCCCTATTACTAGCCTGTTCAACCTCTCTTTCGTAATGTCTGAGATCTCCAAGATTGAAAGATGCTGCGGTCATCCCCCTTTTCAAAGGGGGTGACACTCTAGACCCAAACTACAGTGCCTTGCGAAAGTATTCGGCCCCCTTGAACTTTGCGACCTTTTGCCACATTTCAGGCTTCAAACATAAAGATATAAAACTGTATTTTTTTGTGAAGAATCAACAACAAGTGGGACACAATCATGAAGTGGAACGACGTTTATTGGATATTTCAAACTTTTTTAACAAATCAAAAACTGAAAAATTGGGCGTGCAAAATTATTCAGCCCCCTTAAGTTAATACTTTGTAGCGCCACCTTTTGCTGCGATTACAGCTGTAAGTCGCTTGGGGTATGTCTCTATCAGTTTTGCACATCGAGAGACTGAAATGTTTTCCCATTCCTCCTTGCAAAACAGCTCGAGCTCAGTGAGGTTGGATGGAGAGCATTTGTGAACAGCAGTTTTCAGTTCTTTCCACAGATTCTCGATTGGATTCAGGTCTGGACTTTGACTTGGCCATTCTAACACCTGGATATGTTTATTTTTGAACCATTCCGTTGTAGATTTTGCTTTATGTTTTGGATCATTGTCTTGTTGGAAGACAAATGTCCGTCCCAGTCTCAGGTCTTTTGCAGACTACATCAGGTTTTCTTCCAGAATGGTCCTGTATTTGGCTCCATCCATCTTCCCATCAATTTTAACCATATTCCCTGTCCCTGCTGAAGAAAAGCAGGCCCAAACCATGATGCTGCCACCACCATGTTTGACAGTGGGGATGGTGTGTTCAGCTGTGTTGCTTTTACGCCAAACATAACGTTTTGCATTGTTGCCAAAAAGTTCAATTTTGGTTTCATCTGACCAGAGCACCTTCCACATGTTTGGTGTGTCTCCCAGGTGGCTTGTGGCAAACTTTAAACGACACTTTTTATGGATATCTTTAAGAAATGGCTTTCTTCTTGCCACTCTTCCATAAAGGCCAGATTTGTGCAATATACGACTGATTGTTGTCCTATGGACAGAGTCTCCCACCTCAGCTGTAGATCTCTGCAGTTCATCCAGAGTTATCATGGGCCTCTTGGCTGCATCTCTGATCAGTCTTCTTCTTGTATGAGCTGAAAGTTTAGAGGGACGGCCAGGTCTTGGTAGATTTGCAGTGGTCTGATACTCCTTCCATTTCAATATTATCGCTTGCACAGTGCTCCTTGGGATGTTTAAAGCTTGGGAAATCTTTTTGTATCCAAATCCGGCTTTAAACTTCTTCACAACAGTATCTCGGACCTGCCTGGTGTGTTCCTTGTTCTTCATGATGCTCTCTGCGCTTTTAACGGACCTCTGAGACTATCACAGTGCAGGTGCATTTATACGGAGACTTGATTACACACAGGTGGATTGTATTTATCATCATTAGTCATTTAGGTCAACATTGGATCATTCAGAGATCTTCACTGAACTTCTGGAGAGAGTTTGCTGCACTGAAAGTAAAGGGGCTGAATAATTTTGCACGCCCAATTTTTCAGTTTTTGATTTGTTAAAAAAGTTTGAAATATCCAATAAATGTTGTTCCACTTCATGATTGTGTCCCACTTGTTGTTGATTCTTCACAAAAAAATACAGTTTTATATCTTTATGTTTGAAGCCTGAAATGTGGCAAAAGGTCGCAAAGTTCAAGGGGGCCGAATACTTTCGCAAGGCACTGTATTAGACCTCTATCTATCCTACCCTGCCTTTCTAAGGTCTTTGAAAGCCAAGTTAACAAACGGATCACCAACCATTTCGAATCCCACCGTACCTTCTCCTCTATGCAATCTCTTTTACGAGCTGGTCATGGGTGCACCTCAGTCACGCTCAAGGTCCTAAACGTTATCTTAACCGTCATCGATAAAACAATGCTGTGCAGCCGTATTCATTGACCTGGCCAAGGCTTTCGACTCTGTCAATCACCACATCCTCATCGGCAGACTCGACAGCCTTGGTTTCTCAAATGATTGCCTCGCCTGGTTCACCAACTACTTCTCTGATAGAGTTCAGTGTGTCAAATCGGAGGTTCTGTTTTCCGGGCCTCTGGCAGTCTCTATGGGGGTGCCACAGGGTTCTATTCTTCGACCGACTCTCTTCTCTTTATTCATCAATGATGTCGCTCTTGCTGCTGGTGAGTCTCTGATCCACCTACGCAGATGACACCATTCTGTATACTTCTGGCCCTTCTTTGGACACTGTGTTAACAACCCTCCAGGCAAGCTTCAATGCCATACAACTCTCCTTCCGTGGCCTCCAACTGCTCTTAAATATAAATGCATGCTCTTAAACTGATCTCTGCCGGCACCTGCCCGCCTGTCCAACATCACTACTCTGGACGGCTCTGACTTAGAATATGTGGACAACTACAAATAACTAGGTGTCTGGTTAGACTGTAAACTCTCCTTCTAGACTTACATCAAACATCTCCAATCCAAAGTTAAATCTAGAATTGGCTTCCTATTTTGTAACAAAGCAGCCTTCACTGGTCCCCAAACATACCTTTGTAAAACTGACCATCCTACCAATCCTCGACTTCGGCGATGTCATTTACAAAATAGCCTCCAATAACCTACTCAATAAATTGGATGCAGTCTATCACAGTGCCATCTGTTTTGTCACCAAAGCCCCATACACTACCCACCACTGTGATCTGTGTGCTTTCGTTGGCTGGCCCTCGCATAATATTCGTCGCCAAACCTACTGGCTCCAGGTCATCTATAAGTCTTTGCTAGGTAAAGCCCCGCCTTATCTCAGCTCACTGGTCACCATAGCAGCACCCACCCGTAGCACTTGCTCCAGCAGGTACATTTCACTGGTCACCCCCAAAGCCAATTCCTCTTTTGGCCGCCTTTCCTTCCAGTTCTCTGCTGCCAATGACTGGAATTAATTGCAAAAATCACTGAAGCTGGAGTCTCATATCTCCCTCTCTGTCTTTAAGCACCAGCTGTCAGAGCAGCTCACAGATCATTGCACCTGTACAAAGCCCATCTGTAAATAGCCCATCCAACTACCTTATCCCATATTGTTATAAAAAATGTTTTGCTCCTTTGCACCCCCCTATCTCTAATTACGCTTTCATCTTCTGCACATCTATCACACCAGTGTTTAATTGCTAAATTGTAATTACTTCGCCACCATGCCCTATTTAAATTAAGGTGATTTAAAAAAATAAAATAAAAAAAAATTTGCAATCAATTCAAACACCACAAATTTGGAGAGAAAAAAGGTCCATATTTCAGTCAGACAATCCTACCCGTTTTTTGCAGTCACGTTGCGTTAATGAAAACATACACTATATATACAGATGTGTGTGGACAGCCCTTCAAATTAGTGGATTTGGCTGTTTCATTGCTGACAGGTGTATAAAATTGAGCACACAGCCATGCAATCTCCATAGACAAACCATTGCCATCTTTCCAACAAGTCAGTTCGTAAATGTCTGCACTGCTAGAGCGGTCTCCCTGTCAACTGTAAGTGCTGTTAATGTGAAGTGGAAACATCAACGGCTCAGCCGCGAAGTGGTAGTCTACATAAGCTCACAGAATGCTGAAGCACATAGTGCGTAAAAATTGTCTTTCTTCAGTTGCAACACTAACTACCGAGTTCCAAATTGCCTTGAAGCAACGTCAGCACAAGAACTGCCGGAAGCTTAATGAAATTGGTTTCCATGGCCAAGCTGCCGCACACAAGCCTAAGATCACCAGGCGCAATGCAGTTTGAATGATAAATCTGTGTTTGACAGATTCCAGGAGAACGCTACCTGCCTGAATGTCTAGTGCCCAGAGTAACGTTTGGTGGAGGATTAGGCCCTTTCCTGTTTCAGCAAGACAATGCCCCTGTGCACAAAGCGAGGTCCATACAGAAATGGTTTGTCGAGATTGGTGTGGATGAACTTGACTGGACTGCATAGAGCCTTGACTTCAACCCTATCGAACACCTTTGGGATAAATTGGAACACCGACTGTGTGCCAGGCCTAATCGCCCAACATCAGTGCCCAACCTCACTAATGTTTTTGTGGCTGAATGGAAGCAAGTCCCTGCAGCAATGTTACAACATGTAGTGGAAAGCCTTTCCAGAAGAGTGGCGGCTATTATAGCAGCAAAGGGGGGACCAACTCCATATTAATGCCCATGATCTTCGTCAACAAATCATATTTCTCTAATCCTTTCGGGCTAAATTCCAGCTAAACTTGGAGAAGACAGGCTTAACTACTATATAAAAAAAATCTGCTTCTGAAGATGTACAGTAATTTCGTCAAACTTGCGAAGCTCTCATGCTCATTAGTTGCTCTTTCAACATATTTGCTTCTACTTCATTCAATCCTGTTTTAAGTCTAAGTAGATTTTTAAAAATCTACCAGCCACTCAGATTTTTTTACCAGCTAAAATATTTTTTCATAGTTAAGTACAAAAAAAACAGATGAGCATGCTTTCGTAAACAAGAAATGTGTTAGTAAGAAGTAATGTAGTGTAATGCTTAATTTAATTTTTTGTGACCGGAGTCTTTTTAATAATCAAAATATCAATATTCAGATGCCCCTTTAAGGCCGGGAGGTTACCTTCTTAACGTTGCCACTGGAGTCTGTTTGTGTGAGATTTGGAATCTGTCTAGGATGTCTGTTCGCTATCAATTGATGCAGTCGACTCTAACGTTTGAAAAA
This sequence comes from Oncorhynchus mykiss, assembly GCF_057628025.1. Classification (NCBI taxonomy): domain Eukaryota; kingdom Metazoa; phylum Chordata; class Actinopteri; order Salmoniformes; family Salmonidae; genus Oncorhynchus; species Oncorhynchus mykiss. The sequence goes on along the minus strand of NC_143027.1, from coordinate 34,585,228 downwards.
CAACTGAAATTGTGAACAAAATCTAAAAAGCCTCAAAAAATCACGAGGACAAAGTCTCACTTAGTAGACTGTCAAGGTAACTAGACCAACTTGTATGCATGTGCCAGTGCCTCAAAATGATTATCACCACTCATTGCGCACATCTCCTATGCAAGGCAGTTTATGCTCGAGATGAGAAAGGATTTGTATTTCTTTGTGCAATTAGCAGCTATGAAACAAAATGGCAGGAATACTTAAACAGCTACCGCAGCATTGTTCTAACTCGCACGTGCTCATACTTTTGACAATTTTTATTTGCGAATGTAATGCTCTCAATGTAGAGCCCTGCAAATTGACCACCCACCAACGTGGCTGGTGAAATAGACATTCTTACCCGCCAATAACTAAACCTACCCACATTTGGCAGATGTTCATTTTATGCCTTGGTATAACGTCACTGTTAACCCAAAAACAGCACATTTCTTATACGATTTTAGAAAAATTGTGTAATGTGGCCAAAACTCAACAGTACGGACCACTAGGCAGAATATGCTTTGATTGAAACAAAATATAGGGAGGCTATATACTTTAACACCATCTTCTACACTGACCCGCAATGTCCCGCAAAATCATCTTGTTGTCACGCTTTTGGGTATTTTAAATGTGGTCACCCTAGTGGTGAGACTCCACACAGCTCATTACATAATGGACAACATTCTCACTCACACATTTTTCAAAAATGGCCGGGTACTGGATCGTCGTTAGTGAAATCCATGGACGGTAAATGGACAAGAGGTCAGTCTTGTGTTAAATTAAATTCACAGTTTATGATTACTATGAAATTTAATGAAATTCTTCTGGTCCTTAATCACTTGCTATGGTTAGGTCTATTGGGCTTGTCCTGTATGCAGAAAGGTTCCCAGCACAGCTCCCAGGGTCCACGTTGAAGCTGAGTTTAGCCTTCGAAAAACAACTTAGAACTGTGAAAAACAGGGCAACATTTAAACGTTGTTGTCCTCCATGAATGATGTAGCGCCCCCCTTGGGCCAATCAGTGTAATTTTGTAAATGGTGGATCTCTATGGCAAGACCCAACTTTCGTCAAAATCGGGCCAGTGGTGTCTGAGATTGCAATGGTCAGCTAGACTTATATCCCTGAGCATGTGTGCCATATTTCATCTCACTGAATAAAACAGATCAAGAGATATAAGCATGTGCCTGTTATAACACCACCGTGTTGTCGATATGAATGTTTTTTGCATATGTTGAGTCTTGACAGTGTTTGCAACTTGTGTACCAAATGTTGTTTTAGTACAAATATCCTTGACTGATTTATGTGCCAGACCATACTCATGCTGTTTTAGGTACTAGCCTGGCAAGGATTACGTTGAGACCTTTGTCCATAGATGCCACATCAAGTTTCGTGCAGATTGATCATTCGGTGCCATAGGAGTAGTGTTTTAAGTGTGTTTTTAAAAAAAAAACTTTTTCAATTCCATCATTTCGCACCTTATGGGACCCTGAGGAAAACGTGTTCCTTGTGAGGAGAGGGACCTATGTACCGAATTTCATGACTTTAGGTCAAACAGCATTTCGGGCGTGACCTTTCAGATTTAGCATTTTCAATCGCTTGTCATAGCACCACCATCTGGCCAATCAGAGTAATTTTGTAAAATGCCAGATCTCTGTGGCAAGACTCATCCTTCTCCAAAGTTGAGTCAAAATTGGGCTAGTGCTGTCTGAGATATCGCGTGTGACGAATGAACGTACTAACGGACATAGACGGATCCAGTCCCCACCCTGATTTTCATCTTGGGGACAAACAGCTTCTCCCTTAATGTTTACCCACAAGAGCATATCATAAATTGTCTAAAACCTGCTTTTAAAAGTCAAGTAATTTAAAGCACTTCCCAGGGGTGAATCTCAGTTGATTATCAATTTGCAGTGACCTGCTTGCATCTCCTAATGGGTTAGAATAGCTCTTAATGGGTTAAAAAGTCTCCTAAAATACCTGGTGAGTTAATCAGACTCAAGGGTAAAGAATGTTTATACAGAGCTCTTACCCTGACTCCTTAACCACGGTAGTATATATCCACTACTCTCCGGTTTTACTTTTCCCCACGCTGGAGACGTTTTATGCATACAGGCTCACAGACCTTTCTTTGTGTAACTATAAAAAGTAGTCAAGTAATAAAAGCAATTCCGAGGATTAAATCTCAGTTGATAAGCAAGATAGTGTTTTCCACTAGCACCGGCTGTCGGCTATACAGCCGATTGCAGACTCATTTTCAGCTGGCTACTTTTTCCACTTAAATTAAAAGGCCACTTTTCAATTCTCTTCAGACAAAAAGTCATGCTATTTGTATTTGAGCAAAATTAATGACCGTTCATTCAAGCACCACCACGCTCTCGCGAGTCCCAAATACCTGAGCATACATGTTGATGCCTTCACACAGCACATGCGAGCTGTCTTGAGCAAAAAGCGCCCCATAAATCTATTCACTGAGCTTATTTATTTTAGGGAAAGTGATTTACAGAAGTAAACCTTCAATAGTGAACAAACTAGCAATATGATGGCTACTGTGGATAGTCTGCAAAAATAAAACTACAAAAAGATGCCTAGCATTAGTCTTGGCTAGCCCTACTGTAGCCATATAGATATCTATTTTGGAATGTTTGTCTTACAGGCAGTGTTCTATTTTCAAATCTTCTCAAAATGACATGCTTTTGAAGCAAAAATGTATGCAATTAATACAACGTGATTCTAAAGAATAGAGTAGACTTGTATTGCTAAATTATTACATAGCATCTTAATACATATCATAATAACCAAATATAGCCTATTAATAGCTGAATATAGAGTGAAAGCATGCTATAGGTCCTGCATGACTACAATGCATTTAAGAACTATACCATGTCTGGGCCAGTGAAAGTGATGTTCGGGCCAGTAGATTTTTTTTGGGCAACTGGCCCGGTAACGTAGTTATGTCCAAGGTATCGCATTGGTGCAAGTTAACCAAAGATCTAATTTTGTATTTCCGATATGCAGTCCATCAGGATTTGCCAGACAGTGGCGTTTTTAAGCGAGTAACTCGTCAGTAGCCTACCGAATCGCATTGGTAAGACGTTCATTTGGCTTCCTAATTTGCATACTGGTATGCTTTTTAGCAATTATCTGCAGATAAATTGTTGAAAAATTTTGAAGATGGTGAATTCTCCTCACTACAGGAACAATAGGTAGGCTAGTCAAGAGTGGTTCAAAATATGATAAAAGAAAATGGATTGAATGGTTCTAATGATACTTATCTGGGATTTTCAAAGACTATTGATTTTACCTGTATTTCAGATAGCTGAGAAAATGCCTCTTAAAAGCCTGTGGAAGTCAGCAGACTCTTACAGGATTATTTAAATGCACAGTGCAGTCAAATACATTTTCCCTGTGTTTTATATCATATTGTACAAGAGCTGATTTTAAAATAACTATAAAAGTGTGAAAAAATGTGATCAGTGTTATTTCGTGATAGTTGCTGGACTACAATCTAGCATCAGAATGAGCAGAGGCCACCAAAATAGAGCTTGTTTGGCAAAAATGGGGGGTCGGGGGGCCTATTTCTTTTACACACACACACGCTAACTTGAACTATTCTCTGTTCCCTCCAGACTATAGGAAGAATTCTGCCTCTGGAGACCATCTGTCTGCAGTCAGTGTCCTTTGTCACCGGAGCTGATGTCAGCTGGTCCAGGGAGGTTATCAGGGATGCTTCTATCAGTTGTGTGAGTCTCACGGTCAAAGGGTCAAGTACAGCACACTAATGATGTCAGGGGAATGACTAGCTTACTATAATTTGTGTCTGGATTGCAGTCTGTTTTAGTTTTGATTTAAGGATTTCAGTCTCCTACGCAGTTACTTTAAATGTTTTGATTTAGTTGAAGAAAAATAAACTGAGGAATGAAGAAATCAGCCTGGCTCTGGCCAATCATAGTGCACTATATGGGGCGGCAGGGTAGCCTAGTGGTTAGAGTGTTGGACTAGTAACCGAAAGGTTGCAAGTTCAAATCCCCGAGCTGACAAGGTAAAAATCTGTCGTTCTGCCCCTGAACCAGCAGTTAACCCACTGTTCCTAGGCCGTAATTGAAAATAAGAATTTGTTCTTAACTGACTTGCCTAGTTAAATAAAGGTAAAATAAAAAAAATAGGGAATAATGCCACTTCACACTTTCTCTGTTTTTTCTCTCAGATCCCCATGAACTGCTGGGCCATTTTCTATCCTCGGCGCTGTGCTGAGCAGGCCGAGGAGCTAGTGTCCTGCTTTGGGAAGGTGGCCGGACCTATGGGCCTGAGGCTGGATCGGCCCATCCGCGTGGAGCTGAAGGACGACCGCACCGAGACCTACGTCAAGAGCATCCACTCCCAGCTTACTAGTGAGGTAGGACATGACACTACTGCCTCTGAGCACCTTAGAACAGTCTTTTTTTGTGATCAATTGTTGTTATTGAGTCACAGAAGCTGTATAGGCCATGAAGAGAAATACAGTATAAATGTTCTGAATATCTTCCCAACCCCTCTTACACCCCAAATCTTTGAGCCTACTTCAAACATTTGACTAGTAAAAATGTGGAAGTTAGTTTGTTTCTCGAATGTATCTCAACTTTGTGGTTATTTCTATGATGCTGTTTGAGTTATTCACATCAGTAATACATAAACACTGGTGGTAGGGAGATTTGTCCTTTCATTCTAAAGCGCTTTGATGTGGAAAAGCGCTATATAAATCCTATTAATTATGAATCTATTATTTTTACCGTGGCCCATTTTTCAGCCCAATGTGCAGTTGGTAGTGTGCATCATGACAGGCAACAGAGACGACCTCTACAGTGCCATCAAGAAGCTGTGCTGCGTCCAGAGTCCCGTGCCCTCTCAGGTTAACTCTGCCACACCTCCAGACAATTCACTATTGATCTTCATTTAGCCAGGATTGTCCACTCTGCATCAAACACACAACATACAGTAAATGTACAAATAACATGGCTAGGTGCCAGCACTGTTTTTCTTAACCTACACCTCGGCAGTGGTAGAAAAAGTTGTCAAAGTTGAGAAAAAGTAAAGATACCTTAATTGGAAATAACTCAAGTAAAACTCACCCAGTAAAATACTATGTAAGTAAAAGTCTAATTATTTGGTTTTAAATATACTTAAGTATCATAAGTAAATGTAATTGCTGAAATATGCTTAAATATCAAAAGTAACGTATGCATCATTTCAAGTTCCTTATATTAAACAAACCAGACGGCAATATATATCTATTTTTTTAATGTACGGATAGCCAGTGGCAAACTCCCAACACTCGGGCATAATTTACAGACGACGCATGTGTGTTTGCTGAGTCCGCCAAATCACATGCAGTATGGATGACCAGGATTGTTCTCTTAATAAGTGAGTTAATTATCCTGTCCTGCTAATCATCAAAATCTAACGAGTACTTCTGGGTGTCAGGGGAAAGTGTATAGAGTATATAGTACATTATTTTCTTTAAGTGTGAAGTAAAAGCAAAAGTTATATAAATGTAAAGTCGAGAGACCCATAAAAACTGCTTAGGTAGGGCTACTTTACACCACTGTAACTCAGGTCCTATAAGATCTGTGAATACTAAAGGTGTAAGTTTCAGGGAAAGAGGCAAGGAACCAAAAGGTTTATCAACTGCCTAAAGCAAAGGTTAATCTAAAATGTACATTTCTTTGGCTTTGTAGGCCATTAACATCCGGACCATCTCCCAACCCCAAAAGCTGAGGAGTGTAGCCCAGAAAATCCTGCTGCAGATGAACTGCAAACTGGGAGGAGAGCTGTGGACTGTGAACGTCCCTCTGGTTAGTGATATATTTTTCTCTACTGGTAAGATTTTGGCTGATGTTGACCATGTTTGGGTGTAGGGATGCTATGTGTCCACTAGATGGAGACAGTGAGACATGCAAGTCAGAATTATAGCTTTGCATAAGATAAAGCGAGACACAATCAGGAATTCAGAACAAGTCACAAATACCTTATTTTATAGTGTAATGTACAAAATGAACACCAATTTACCCACAAAGAAAGTGACACACAAATGCCAAGGGGATAATATAAAACAAGTAGAGTTTATAATGCAAAATTACTTTCTCAGTAAGCAGTCTGAAGAGGTAAGAGGTTTTATTTTTGTCAAGTCAGCTGTTTAAAAAATGTACTTGCAACTCACGGTTCTGGTAAAGGCAGGGCCCCTCATTTTACTATTTTGGAGGGGGGACCGGAGGAGAGATGTGACCAGGATTGTGTGTGTTGCCATCGACAGCTACAGGTTGTAGGACCCTATAAAATTCTTGTTGCGGAAAACGTGGATGGAATCCAGACATTAAAACGGAAGTCAAAATATTCCAAATGTATTGAATGTATTATCATAAAACATGAATAATATGCACCAGTGATTTGTATTTTTTTTCAACTTTCTGAGGAGGCAACAGCACAGGAATGCCCTGGCTCTGACTGCACAGGAATGCCCCTGTGTGCGTTTGTCTACCACTTTGTGTTGCTGTTAGCGATGATGCTAACTGAATGGCAACCGTCTTCTGGTAGATCGAAAGGCTTTCCCTAAACCTTCTCAATTAAATGTTAACTACGAATTAGCCTATTCCCACCTGACAGAAGGATATCATGATTATTTGCATCGATCCATTGGCCATTTGTTTAGCAAATTCTGCAATCACATGAGCGCTACAGAAACATCAGTAACAATGCTAACCAAACAATGGTCTCTGGCTGATGTGCAGTTGATTTAAAGGGTAACTACACCCTAAAATCTACATTTCTCAACCTTAACCTCAAAAGTGGTCTCTTGAGGTGGTTTAAGCGTTGTTGTGGACTTAGAACATCCAATTTGGTTGTTTTTCTATTAAACAGAAGGGGGGTTGTCAATAAGTGATTGAATTCAAATGGATTTATCCAGCTGTTAGATTTCCTGTTTTAGTTTAGTGTTTTTAGCGCCTGTCTTTGCTTTACATTTTAACAGAAACATCTGATGGTGATTGGAGTGGATGTCCATCACGACACCAGCAAAAAGAACAGATCAGTCATGGGCTTCGTCGCCAGCCTGAATAGGTAAACACGCCCCCTAAAAGACACACTGCACAGTAACATATCAGTGAATGAAATTAACTTACTTGATGGCTTTTCTGAGTAATTATGGTTGTATCCCAAATGGCACCCTATTCCCTATATCAGGGATGGGCAAATTTAATGGGAGTGGGGGCAACAAAAAATCTGAACTGATGAGGGGCCACAGTGGCTCGTGGTTATGTGTACCCACACATGCAGTCAGAGCCAGACCTAGCCTTTTGGGGTTTAGATGGCTACCCTATGTAGTGTACTACTTTTTACCAGGCCCCAAAGGGTGCACTATATAGGCTGTTATTTGGGATTCAACCTATGACATTTCCTCCTATTCCTCACCCAGCCTGCTGACTAGGTGGTACTCCAGAGTGACCTTCCAGATGCCCAACGAGGAGATCATCAACGGGTTCAGAGTGTGTCTGCTGGCTGCACTGCAGAAATACTATGAGGTGACTTTTAAAATAGGCCTTTTATTTATTTTTAACACAGTGTACTAAAGGCCTTTCAGCCCAGCCTGGGATTTGTTTTATATATATACACTACCGGTCAAAGGTTTTAAACACCTACTAATTCAAAGGTTTTTCTTTATCTTTACTATTTTCTACGTTGTAGAATAATAATAATGGAATCATGTAGTAACCAAAAATTTGTTAAACAAATCAAAATATATTTTATATTTGCGATTCTTCAAATAGCCACTCTTTGCCTTGATGACAGCTTTGCACACTCTTGGCATTCTCTCAACCAGCTTCACTTGGAATGCTTTTCCAACAGTCTTGAATGAATTCCCAAATATGCTAAGCACTTGTTGGCTGCTTTTCCTTCACTCTGCGGTCCTACTCATCCCAAACCATCTCAATATCGTTGAGGTCAGGGTGATTGTGGAGGCCAGGTCATCTGATGCAGCACTCCATCACTCTCCTTCTTGGTCAAATAGCCCTTACACAGCCTGGAGGTGTGTTGGGTCATTGTCCTGTTGAAAAACAAATGATAGTCCCACTAAGCCCAAACCAAATGGGATGGCGTAACGCTTCAGAATGCTGTGGTAGCCATGCTGGTTAATTGTGCCTTGAATTCTAAATAAATCACAGACGATGTCATCAGCAAAGCACCATAACACCACCTCCTCCCATGCTTTACGGTGGGAAATACACATGCGGAGATCATCCGTTCACCCACACCGTGTCTCACAAAGACACGTGGTTGGAACCAAAAATATCCAATTTGGACTCCAGACCAAAGGACACATTTACACCGGTCTAATGTCCATTGCTCGTGTTTCTTGGGTCAAGCAAGTGTCTTCTTATTGGTGTCCTTTAGTAATGGTTTCTTTGCAGCAATTCGATCATGAAGGTCTGATTCACACAGTCTCCTCTGAACAGTTGATGTTGAGATGTGTATGTTACGTGAAACATTTATTTGGGCTGGAATTTCTGAGGCTGGTAACTCTAATGAACTTATCCTCTGCAGCAGCGGTAACTCTGGGTCTTTCTTTCCTGTGGCGGTCCTCATGAGCCAGTTTCATTATAGCGCTTGATGGTTTTTGTGACTGCACTTCAAGAAACGTTCAAAGTTTTAGAAATATTCTGTGTTGACTGACCTTAATGTCTTAAAGTAATGATGGACTGTCATTTCTCTTTGCTTATTTGAGCTGTTCTTGCCATAATATGGACTTGGTCTTTTACCAAATAGGGTTATCTTCTGTATACCCCCCTACCTTGTCACAAAACAACTGATTGGCTCAAACGCACTAAGAAGGAAAGAAATTCCACAAATGAACTTTTAAGAAGGCACACCTGTTAATTGAAATGCATTCCAGGTGACTACCTCATGAAGTTGGTTGAGAGAATGCCAAGAGTGTGCAAAGCTGTCACGGCAAAGGGTGGATAATTTGAAGAATATCAAATACAAAATATATTTTGATTTGTTTAACACTTTGTTGGTTACTGCATGATTCCATATGTGTTATTTCATAGTTTTGATGTGTTCACTGTCATTCTACAATTTAGAAAATAGTCCAAATAAAGAGAACCCCTTGAATGATTAGGTGTTCTAAAACTGTTGTGTGTTCTCAAATCTAGTTACAGTAAAATAAAAATAGTTTTTACTGGCAGTGGGCATGGGTCTTTTCAATAAATAATGGTTCAGTCTTTTTGCTCTTTATCTATGGACGCGACCCAGTCGTTCATTATAAATGTTCCGTTGCCATATTGGCTGTCAACGTTCCTATCCATTGCTTGCTAGCTAGCCAACTACAGCTAACTTAGTCACATCAAAAAGTGCAGCCAGAATGACAGCAAAGTAGCTGCATTTGGGTAAGCTGTTTTTTAGTGACATTATTTTGGATACATCCATAACAATGGAAAATGTGCTCACTTGTCAGGACACTGTTGTTTAGAGGAGCTAGCCACAACACAGCTAACACACTTAACTTCAAACTGAAGCTGGAAAGACAGCAAACTACCTGCACTTCGTTCCGTTTTACCTTTTTTCAATTTACATTACTTATATCTGTAAAAATGATGCCAGCTGATTCATGATTTCGACTGGTCTGTCTCATCCCAACTCCTGACACGTTCATTACTATGGGGACAGCTGGAGATTGAATTTGTATATTGAATGTTAGTACTAACTAAATGTTAGTTTGAGATGATGTCTAGATGTTTTTTTTTATAGAGGAGATCAAGTTTATAAATTGCCTGGCTGGTTTGATGAGACAATGGATTGCGCAGTCAGATGGAACAGAGTAAATAGGATTTTTACGTCATAGATTTAGCCGGTGGTAACTTATGGAATAGCCGTTTTTAACCAATCAAGATTAGACCCACCTGTTGTATAGTGTTATATAATTATATAATTGTACATATAGGGCCTATTATAAACTGGGTGTTTTGCGCCCTGAATGCTGATTGGATGACAGCTGTGGTATACCAGACCGTATACCACAGGTATGACAAAACATGTATTTTTCTTGCTCTAATTGCGTTGGTAACCAGTTTATAATAGCAATAAGGCACCTCAGGGATTTGTGGCATATGGCCAATATACCACGGATAAGGGCTGTATCCAGGCACGTCTTGTGTCATGCATAAGAACAGCCCTTAGCCGTGGTATATTGGCCATGTACCACACCTCCTCGTGCCTTATTAAATATAGAATCTAATTTATTTATATAGCCCTTCTTACATCAGCTGATATCTCAAAGTGCTGTACAGAAACCAGGTGGTGTAGAAGCACGGTGGCTAGGAAAAACTCCCTAGAAAGGCTAAAACCTAGGAAAAAACCTAGAGGAACCAGGCTATGAGGGATGGCCAGTCCTCTTCTGGCTGTGCCGGGTGGAGATTATAACAGTACATGGCCAAGATGTTCAAATGTTCATAAATGACCAGCATGGTCAAATAATAATAATCACAGTAGTTGTCGAGGGTGCAACAAGTCAGCACCCCAGGAGTAAATGTCAGTTGGCTTTTCATAGCTGATCATTAAGAGTATCTCTACCGCTCCTGCTGTCTCTAGAGAGTTGAAAACAGCAGGTCTGGGACAGGTAGCACGTCCGGTGAACAGGTCAGGGTACCATAGCACCAGGCAGAACAGTTTAAACTGGAGCAGCAGCAAGGCCATGTGGACTGGGGACAGCAAGGAGTCATCATTCCAGGTAGTCCTGAGGCATAGTCCTAAGGCTCAGGTCCTCCGAGAGAGAATTAGAGAGAGCATACTTAAATTCACACAGGACACCGGATAAGACCGGAGAAGTACTCCAGAAATAAAAGACTGACCCTAGCCCGCCGACACATAAACTACTGCAGCATAAGTACTGGAGGCTGAGACAGGAGAGGTTGGGAGACACTGTGGCCCCATCCAATGATACCCCCGGACAGGGCCAAACAGGCAGGATATAACCCCACCCACTTTGCCAAAGCACAGCCCCCACACCACTAGAGGGATATCTTCAACCACCAACTTACCATCCTGAGACAAAGCAGAGTATAGCCCACAAAGATCTCCGCCACGGCACAACCCAAGGGGGGCACCAACCCAGACAGGAAGATAACGTCAGTGACTCAACCACTCAAGTGACGCACCCCTCCTAGGGACAGCATGGAAGAGCACCAGTAAGCCAGAACCACCCCTCTCCCTAAAGAGTATAAAAAAGTAGGCCATTACCACTTTAAGAATGAATTATTTACTTGCCAATGCATTAATATTAAAACTATTATTATATTCTGAAATAAGTGAGAATGTGGCCTGACTAAATAGGTTGGATGCATGGGGATTTTTCTGTCGCATATGTGGCCGATACAGGCACACATAATAAAGCCATGAATAGCGGTGAATCTCGCCATCGCTTTTTTTTATGAGAAAGTGACCAAAAACCTTTCTTAATGGAAGGATTTGTATGGAAAGCCTAGTTGAAACCAACATTGGATGTTGTCTTCCTCATAATAACAGCACAGGTTTTTACCGCAACAGAGTAGCGCAACGCCATTCAATTGAAGCGGTGGGAAACAAACCAAGGTGGGCACGTCTCACAAAAACGGATAAAACATTTTTTTAGCTCATAATTATAAGGGAACAGGATAACTTATTTGTCTACAATAATTACAATAACTTTTCAAGCATCAAATTGAAGGTAGGCCTATTCCAGTACTTGAATTTCTGAGCTCCAAATTCAGGTTCAATTAGGCTACTTCAAGCCCCTTGCATTGTTTAAAATTGCAGGTGTAACATTGAAAACAAAATGCATTTGTCATTTTATTTCATTACCAGATCATATTGTGAATAATCCCACTAGGCTATGTAATTTGTCATTATATCCAGAATAATTCATCGGAATAGCGTTGGGTGTTGCGCAATAGTCTTTCCTAGACAATTGCGTGCGGTAGGCTGTGTCCAGAAACATATGAAAACATTAACATATTACCTTGATGCTTTCTGTTAAATCTAGGATATTAGATTGAACGTGGATCCAGGCACAACTGTCTTCACCGGTGTAACGAATGAGACACACATTTTCTGGACATTTTTCCAGCACTTGGACTGTTGCATCCATTTTCACGGCGTAACTAATCAGTTGGACACCAAATGCACATCCAACAAGTATTATGCATAATTGAAGAACCACTTTAATGACAGTATCGATTTTAGGTTTTAAGTATCAAGCAAGGTAAGGCGACTCTTTGATTTAGGGGCATTCGATTTTGCAATCGCATTTATTATTTTGGATTTGTTGAAACTATTTTCATTCGTAACGTAAGACACAAAATGTTACTGCATTTCCCGGATCTCTTTACAAAAAAACTGTCCTGACAGCTAGATCCAGATGAAAAGCATGCCCAATCAGTTAAATTAGACATTGAACTTGTAAGAATCCTGGATGTGAAAATACCGCCCCCAATCCCAGAGAGGTTAACTGATTTAATGCTTAATATATGATATAAAGACAACTTTGCCCTCCATAAATGCAAGGACAGAAGAGTAATGTTTTATGTCACACAAGTATCCTAGTTTTATAGAAAGACCCATATGCTAGTGAAAAATATGCCGTGATTTATGTTTTTCCAGGTGAACCATAACTTCCCGGAGAAGATTGTGGTATATCGGGACGGAGTGTCTGACGGCCAGCTGAAGACTGTGGAGCTGTATGAGATCCCTCAGCTGCTCAAGTGTTTTGAGACGTTCCCTAACTATGAGCCCAAGCTCGCCTTCATCGTGGTACAGAAACGTGTCAGCACCAACCTGTACTCCTGCTCCGGAGACCGCTTTGGAACGCCTCCGCCAGGAACTGTCCTGGACCACACAGTTACCAACAGGGAATGGTTAGTCCTGGCTCTGTCTTTAAGGGATACTTCAGGATTTTGGCAATGTGGCGCTTCATCTACTTCCCCAGAATCAGATGAACTTGTGGATACCATTTTTATGTTAGAGGTAGTTTCGTAAGCCAATGCTAACTAGTATTAGCGCAATGACTAGCATATACCCATAGACTTCTAGTCATTGCACTTAAGCTAGTTGGCATTGTGTCTTGAAACTACCTCAAACTTCATTCATTCTGGACACAAGAGGCCTAAAAATGGTATCCATGAGTTTATCTGACTCTGGGGAAGTAGACAAAATCCTGAAGTATCACTTTAATGGAGCGTAATGCTGGTTCTCTTCCCCTTTCTCCTCCTCTGACCCTATCCATGGGGGGGAATGAACAAGTGCATACTTCAGTGGAGAAGTGGACAGAATAAGGCTTAGGTCATCAGTTTTGTAACGCTTCATCATTTATCAAATTATTTATATTTCTCTCCCCAGGGTTGACTTCTACCTGATGGCGCATCACGTTCGACAGGGCTGTGGCCTGCCTACACACTACATCTCAGTCTACAACACAGCAAACCTCTCCCCAGACCACTTGCAAAGGTAATGTTAGATGTACAGTGAATTATGCCACAATAAATCTCTAGTTGGCAGTAAGGGCCAAATAGTATCTGCCAGTTTACATAACTCAGTTATTGTTGACTTTATACGTTGGTGGGTGGAGTGGATGCGTCACATGAAAGCCTGTCATTCTTGCAGCATTAACATATAACCTTGTTATAACACAATCTAACCCTTGGTCTCACTCTAGGCTGACCTTCAAAATGTGCCACATGTACTGGAATTGGCCCGGGACTATCCGAGTGCCTGCGCCGTGCAAGTATGCCCACAAACTGGCCTTCCTGTCAGGCCAGTACCTCCACTCAGAGCCAGCTATCCAGCTGGCAGACAAGCTGTACTTCCTCTAATGTGTGCCTCCTTAGCCTCAGCCCCTCTTAGAAGGAGCATACCAGTCTGCACAACAATTAACATGTCGCAACAGATAAAGCCGTGAAGAAGAAGAAGAACAATGGAAGGGGGAAAATAAATGAGAAAGGGGGAGGCTTTCACATTGACTTTTGGATCAGATAAAAGCATTTTTTTTTTTTTTTTAGCAGCCAGTGTTCTAATGGTGTCTGACATAGACCCCCCCCCCCACCCCCAGGCACTGTTGTCGTAGAAACTGTGTGTCCTATTGCAGGTTGTATGTTGGAATTTAGAAACAATGCTCTGTTTTTAAATTGAATCTATTTTTGCTACATGAAGTAATCCAACAAGGTATACACTGCCATTATAGAGCATCATTGTCAATGAGAGAAGACCATGATACTCTTAAGATGGCGGCGTATAGATTGTTGGACTACTTCATGTAGCTAATTTAATAATGAAGGATTTCCTAAATTCCAATGTTCCCCCTGTAACTAGCTATGGGAGTTCAGAAAACACTGACTTGAGAATGAAGAAAGTATTGACTAAAGGTTGAGTCAAAGATCCTGATTATGGCTACTGATTACTGCTACACATCAGCTTGTGCATGCCCTCAGACACAAGCTTTCGCTCTGCTGCTGAGGTTCCATTTTACATGGCTAACAGTTTGAGAGTTAAGAAATATAGCTGCTTTCAGTGCTTTGAGGAATGGGAACAAATGTTTATAAAACAAAAAAGAGCCAGTTTTCCACTGTTTGCATGACCCACAGAGACCAGAGGAGATTTTATTTTTGTGAAGTGATAGTGTGAAATTCAAGTCTGTTGTAATTTAATACAACCATAGTGGGTTTTATTTGTGTTGTCCTCTGTTTTGTTGCTCCAGATACATTGCTGTTGCAAATAAAACTGGTGTGTGTATGGGAAGTGTTCTTAAGTTGTTAGTCTTGTCTTTTCTTTCTAGATTTTTTGAGGGGCCATTCCCCAATTGTGCTGCATGTCCAAGTGATCAGAAAGCTTTCAATGAAATTGACTTAGTCTAGTAGACGTGCTGTCCCTTCTCTGTAGTTGTATAGGTAACTAGGCACAGACCAGAACAATCAACAAAGTTATTTGCCATAATGCCGAAAGGTTATTGCTTCGAAAGCTACCGGCAAAAACATGGAAGTCTTTCACTTTGACAGATAATACTGACTGATGATAGATAAATAGCTGGAGGAGAGAAGCTGTCGCTGCATAACTGGACGCATGATTAAGTCACAGGAACTGTAAGGGCTGTTTTTGTTATTTTAATGCCCCAAACACTGGGGGGGGGGGGGGGGGACAGATGAATGGAAATGGCCATGTGATGGAAAATCTGATAGGAATGGAAGATCTGGTGTGACTGAATGATGGCTGAGGGACCAGGCTTTATGTTGCCACAGGGAAAGTGTCTGCCTTGGACCTCTGGTATCTAGTGCGATGGCATGAATCTCTATGGGAGGAGTTGACGTAGGGATTGATCATTACCCCATAGTATGCACAGTAGGCCGGAGGTGTCAGTGGATGGAGCAGGCATGTGGGTGTTTGTAAGGGCGAAGTAAGATCAGTTTCAGGAGCTGAATGAGAAGGTGATGGCTCGGGTGGATATGAGAGGGGATGTGGATAGTATTAATAACTGGGTGAGAACAGCGTTAGTGGGGGAAGCTCCTGAAGCTATACCTAAGAGTTCAGGGAGGAGGAAAGCAGTCCCGTGGTGGACATAGGAGTGTGGGGCAATGGTGAGGAGTAGGAACAGGGCATTTAGAGTACTGAAAAGGACATAACTTCCAACATCTGATTCAGTATAAGCAGTCTCTGGTGAAGAGAACTATTCGTCAGACAAAGAGGTCATGTTGGCTTCGTTTGAAGGGTGACACCTGTGGGAGAAGTGTGGGGGATGATTAAGAGGATTAAGAGGATGAGTGGGGTCAGAAGGGAGTGGGATTATCCAGTGTTGACGAGTGGGAAGGATGTGGCAGTAACAGATGAGAAGGCACTTGTCCATGTGCATAGCTAGGCAAATTTGTCAGAGGAGGGGGAGAGAGAGAACGAGAGAGGTGCGTGCTGGATAGGAAGGATGTAAATGATGTGTTGAATGCACCATTTACAATGGCAGAGGTGAAAAGGCCAAAAGGTAAGGTTGGGTTAACTTCATCTGGGAAAGATGAGATGTGCTATGTTATGTTTTCCCATCTTGGTGATGATGCACTTTATAAGGTATTGGTGTTGTACAACAGAGTATGGGAGAAGGGGAAACTACCAGGCAGTTGGAAGGAGACAGTAGTGGTACCAATCCGGAAGCCAGGGAAGGACCTAACAAGGCTAACAGGCTATCTGCCAGTAGCTTTAACATCACATGTATGTAAGATTATGGAACGTATGATTACGGAGAGGTTAACTTAATTCTGGAGAGCTAGTATCACATCAGAGTGGGGGAACTATGGACCCAGTTCTCTGCTTAGAATCAGAGGTCAGGAAGGCTCAGGTGAACTAGGAGACTGTTGTAGCTGTCTATTTTGATGTGGAAAAGGCATATGATATGTGGAAGGAGGAGTTTTAACCAAGCTTGATATTATGAGGGTAGGAGGAAGAACGTACAACTGGATAAAGGATTTCCTCTTTGAAGGTCTATCCAGGTGAGGGTGGGGAAGTCTCTATCAGACCTGGTGGATAACGGTACACCGCAGGGAGCGTGATTAGTCCTATGTTCTCAATTATGTTTACTTACAGTTAAGGACGGATATTGGGAGGTTATTTGCAGAAGATGGGGCCTTATGGAAGAGGGGAAGAAATGTGCCATAGTCAGGAAGGTAAAGGAAACAAGTGATGTAGGTAGAGCGGTGGAAATTAATGTGGGAATTTAGGTTCTCTGTTGCGTAAACTCAGACAGTATTCTTTAGCAGGAGGAAGGTGGGAGATGAGGTATGCTTGAGGTAATATAGGAAAAACTTGGAGACGATGGCAGTACAGCACGGACTTCATTGGAAAGACTAGATGTCATAACAGGGCAAGGACTTAGAATATGTAGTGGGGCGTTTCGGACCTCCCCAGTATCTGCACTCCCGGTGGAGATGGGGGAAATGCCATTGCAGATTAGGAGACAGCAGCTGGCAATGAATTATTGGGTCAACCTACAGGGACATGGGGTGTCTCAGCCTGCAAAAGTGATTTTACAGGCATGCTGGGAACATGAGCGAAGACCGAACACAAGCTTTGGGTGGGTGGGTAATACCCAGGCGAAGGAGATGGGGTTGTATGGAAGGGAATTTAGTCCAATTGTAGCTATTCCTGTAAATCCACCATGGCTACTCCCACCTCCAGTAGTTGATCTAGAAGTGTTGGAGAGACTACAGAAAGATAGGGTGTTGATCCATCTGATTTTTGAGATGTCTGGATACTGTATCAGAATTTTGTGGCTATTTACACAGATGTTTCAAAAGATCCAAGGACAGGAAACACTTGGTCAGAATTTGTAGTGCAGGAATGTGGTGTGGCAGTCAGGAAACATATTACAGATGATCTGGTTGTATATACGGCAGAGCTGATGGCCATACTGTGGGGGTGGAAGGATATGTGGCAGTTGATGTACTGGCTAAACAAGCACTTAGTAATGGGGATGTTGAGGTTGTAGTTTTAATGACCAAGGCAGAGGAAAAAAGACTGATATGGACAGTGATGTTGCAGAGATGGCAGGAGATTGATAGGCAGGCATTTAGTTCATGTACAGAGGAAGGGGAGGACGGCAGGAAGGGACAGAAGAGAGGAGGCTAATTTTACAAGATTAAGGGTGGTATACAGCCAGTTGAATAAGACCTTAAATGTGATAGGAAAGTATCTAACAGGAAAGTGTGATTATTGCCAGGAAACAGAAACCGTGGAGCATGTATTGCTACAGTGTGGGCAATATCGGGTGGGAAGAGAGAGGTTGAGCTCTAGTATGAGAGAGAAGGGGATACAGGAAATTAGTTTAAAGGATATATTGAGTTGAACATCATTAGATATAGTCTCAAATATTGTATATGTTTTATTAAGAGCAACGGGGCTGACAGGTAGGATTTAGTTTCTCCCTGTCGCTGGCCCACACTCCAGTACAGTAGGTGGCGGTAATGCACCATAACGTTGGATGCCATCCGCCGATAAATCCCACTGAAGAAAAATAAGAAAAAGGCTGTTTTTGTTTCCAGTGAGCTGCTGCGAAAATGGCGGTGTCTCGTCGCTCATCGCAGCAACAACAGCTGGGTAACCTGCAATCTCCGCCACGAAACAGTTCTCTTTCTGGAAGTCCTCCGGACTCTCTGCCAATTGATATTGTGGCAGCGACGTCAGTGCCCCCGGATGGTGAGCGTGGATGCAGCGCAGGCATGGAGAATCCTTCGGGCTCTCCGGATCTTCCAGCCCCGGCCCTCAGCACTGGGAGCAGCACAAGCCCGACCACAACAACCTCCGGCGGGGAGAGTAGTATTGTCTCGAGCCCCGGTTCAGGAGGCACGAGCCCCGGCGACGGCAGTAGCGGGATCGGTGGAGCTTTCAGGGATCTTTTTGAGGCCTGTCGGAATGGAGATGTATCCCGTGTGAAGAGACTTGTAGACTCGGTGAATGTTAATGCGAAGGACATGGCCGGGCGAAAATCTACCCCTCTACATTTCGCTGCAGGTTAGCTAAGCGCTAGCAAGCTTTGTTTTTGTTGTCAGCGCGAGCTGGATCGTTGACGTGTTTTCGCACATCGCCTTACTTGTGCGTGCTAAAATATCAGAATCTGTAGTTGTCACGACGGGAATGGCTCTCTAGTTATTAGTTAACAATACATGTTCATATTTTTATTCGCTAACGTTAACTATCTGGCTAGTTTGCCAAGACCAAGGCCCATCGAAAACGGCTTGCAAACTATAACGCTAAAAACAGTTTGGCACACCGACCGATGGGGACAGAAGGCCTCAAATCTAACTCATCCCTCGTAGCTGCTAACTACTTACTAAGTGTAATCAAAAATTCACGGATGTGTTGTTCCATGGGTGTTAATACATTTAATCATTGGCGACCCCCATTACTAACACACCCCTGTTCAGCAAAGCACTGGTTGGTTACCAGCTGATTTATGGAATCCGGACTGTTAGTGCAGGGCTTGGACAAAATTGTGCACACCCCGTTTTGACATTCTAGAGGATCTGCAAAAAAGAGTAGTTTAGGTTGTTGATATTTTGCTCTCTGTATTTTTGTTAGTTTTCTTTTGTAGAAGTGACATTACTTTACCATTTAGGCAAAAGGTCACCCCCTCCTATACATTTTGATACTTTTACCCAAAATGACAGGAGGAACAGTTAGCTCGGTGATTCTACACAGCAACCTTTCGGTTACTGGCCCAACCTCTTAACCCCTAGGCTACCTGCTGCCTTATAAATTGTGCCTTCCTGTATTGTACTTATGCTAAAATGTTTATTCTGTTCTACTGAGCCATTTACTTTATGTTGATATTCTTATCTTTATTTCTTATTGTTGTTGCATTGTCGAAGGAACCTGCAAGTAAGCATTTAGTTGGACGTGCATACCACGTGTCTCCTTTACATACACCTAATGAAACTTAACTTGTATTCACTGACCAGGTTTTGTCTGTTGCCATGTCAGGTTTTGGACGAAAGGATGTGGTTGAGCACCTTTTACAGACTGGAGCTAATGTGCATGCTAGAGACGACGGTGGTCTCATTCCCCTTCACAACGCCTGCTCCTTTGGCCATGCCGAGGTGGTCAGTCTCCTGCTGTGCCAAGGTGCAGACCCCAATGCACGGGACAACTGGAACTACACACCTCTGCACGAGGCAGCCATCAAAGGCAAGATTGATGTGTGCATCGGTAAGGATGGATTACCATGATGATGGTCTGTTTTGTTTTGTCTTTGAATATAATGAGGGTGACATGCACATCCTAAACCTGTGATGGGCCCCTTTTTTTTATACTGTGATAAATGAATGAGAGGTCCAGACAATATTGCTGCTCCCAGTGCTTTATTTCTCCACCCAAATATACTATTTTGTTTCTTTCAACACTGTTAACTTTTCCCAAATTAACACGGTTTATGTTGACTATATTGAATTTATGTCATCTACAAGGGTACTTAGGTGCATGACTATAGTTAAATTAAAGTACTCTAAACTCAAAGGTATAAGACTATAATTGAATTAAAATATTGAAACTGTTTCCTGTCTCCTTCACAAAGTGCTCCTCCAGCATGGCGCCGATCCCAACATCCGTAATACGGACGGCAAGTCTGCCCTGGATCTGGCAGACCCCTCTGCCAAGGCTGTGCTCACTGGTGAGTTTCCTACAACTATCCCCTTTCAGTCAGTTATCTCCTCCATTATGTTGGGTATGTTCCAGGTTGTCTTTCTGTTTTAACTTGACTGCAACTTTAACCACCTGGACTGTAACCTTTTATGTGAATCATGGCTTGTCTTGACTTTGTACTGTTCTAACCTGTTATGCTGTATTCAGGTGAGTACAAGAAGGATGAACTCCTGGAAGCAGCAAGGTCAGTGCTATTTTTATGTTACCTGTCACATCTTTACACATTTTATAATACAACATATGTAATGTCTCTCCTCTGTTATCTGTGTGCTACAGGAGTGGCAACGAGGAGAAACTGATGGCATTACTGACCCCGTTAAATGTCAACTGCCATGCCAGTGATGGCCGCAAGGTAAAATATCACAATCGCAACCTTCCATCCCCACACATTCTGTTAATGTTGTATACTATTGTAGCAGATGCTTGACTTGTTCATAAGATTTGCGTGACCAACGGCAACAAAAGTATGGAGAAACTCTGTCAGCCTAATTACCAAAACAAAGTCACTGTTGTGTGGGGATTAAAAACACCATCTCATCCTAGTCTGCATAATATGAAAAGGATTTGTCATTGGATTGGATTTAAGCAGGGGAAGCTTGACTCAATTTACTGTATTGCCTTAAAGGGATACTTGGGATTTTGGCAAGGAAGCCATTTATCTGCTTCCCCAGAGTCATATGCACTAATGGATACCATTTTTATGTCTCTGCATCCAGTATGAAGGAAGTTAGATGTAGTTTTGTGAGCAGATGCTAACTAGCGTTAGCGCTATGTCTGGAAGTCAGTGGGAAATATTTTTATATGCAAACCAAGATAGACCACAGCCTGTCGTTTCCAATAGGACCAAATGAGTCATAGTGGGCAGAACAAGCAAGGAGGTGGGCAGAGCCAAGCAAGAGCTAGCGAGATCCTACTGGCCCATTCTAGCAAGCGTCTGCATATTTCCTTTAGGTAACGCCTAGTCAGTGAAGTGCACTGAGTAATAACTCAATTCACCTTTGCATTCCTTTGAAACAATGCCATTTTTTAAGCTTTGGCAAAGGGTAAAGTCTACAAAACTTAGTCCACTCTGTTCATAACAGATTGTAGTTTTGGCAACAGAACTGTATTGAGATCAAATGTTTCATCGATGAGACAATTTGCTAAATGTTGGCCAAACTCCATCTCCTTTCATCTTCTGCCGGCCACTGGGCTTCCTCTCACTACTATATTTTGTATTAAGTGGAAACACCAAGCGGGTGCTTCATATTTATACATCTGGTGAAATATCCGTCTCATTGTTCTATCTGTGTCTATGGTATCTATTAGCATGCTAGCAATTACCATAGACTTCCAGCCATTGCGCTAAAACTAGTTATCAATTGCACTAACGCTAGTTAGCAACATCTTTCACACTGCACAGAGACATAAAAATGGTAATGGTATCCACGTGTTCATCTGACTCTGGGAGAGAAGATAAATGGCCAAAATCCTTCAGCATCCCTTTAACGGTTATCTATCAACATGGATTTCTCTGCTATTTGACCTAAAAGATGCCCATCTGTCTAAAATATTTTTAGCTCCTGTGATCAGTCGAAATGTAATCCGTTTCATTGTATATTAACATGGCTCACCCTGTTCAACCATCCCTTGTGTGTAGAAGTTAAGTAAAAAATGTTTTGCTGTGGTTAAGACTAAGGCTCTTAACTTATTGGCAAAAAATATTTTCACTTTTATTTTGGTCCCTCAATTACCCCTAACCTTAGAAACACTGATCCTCTGTCTTCTGCACACCCAATGTTTTCTATAACCTAGTTGTCCCTATATCCATTGAATTTTCCTAATTTCTAACAAAACTGTTATCTTGAGCTCTAATTGAATATAATAGCTCTAAGCTTTCAGCTCTTTTTCTTTATGTAGGCCTAAAAATCTGTTTAATATTAGGTCATGGTTAACCACGTCCATTCCTATTCTATCATGTAGTGTATATGTTATGGGAATTTAATTTTTAGATCATTGCATTCTGCCTCCTTTAGCACACTGTGTCGCTGTCATTGACTTGCTGTCATGACTCATGCCAGGCTTTGTCGGCATACTGTAGATAGGGTGCCTGTTTAGGATTATAAAAAATCTTTGCGTTATTGTTTTTAGCTGTTGATGCGTGAGTGTTTAGATCAAAGAGCATTGTGCTTCACCAGAGCCTTCCTTTCTCTACTCGGGCGTCATGACTAGACAATTAACTTCAATCTGAGGAAAGTGTGTACTTGAAAAGTCAGAAGTCTCTACTTTGCATTGGTAATTGTGGAGTAGGACTGGGTTGTTTTTGATTTTTATATTTTTTGTTTACCCCTTTTCCTGTTTGGCACCAGTTTTTAAATATTCCGTTTTTCACCCCCAGTGCATTCTCATAAATATGGAAGTCCTCGTCAAAAATCTCCTAGTTGGCAAGAAACCATATCTTGGTCTCCTTTTCGTAATCATGAGTAATGTGTACTCTTGAGGCTATTGACTAGGATGAGCAGTATTTTTCTGCCATCATATTTCATTCTGGCTAACCAGGTCCCTGAAGTGGATACATTAAAATCCTAATCAATATTCTTTTTATATAGGTTTTCCAAGCACATTACCTTGTTCTCAACTGACATTTAGGAAATCCTAAAAAAAAAAATCTAATCATAGCAGCTTTTCCTCCTCCATCTCTGATTTGTTGGTGGAACATATTTGGGTTTATGACTGGGCCATTTGTCCTTAGGGGATAACCAGGGAGCCTGGCTGCCTTATTAAGAATACCTCTGAGAAGCCATGAGAGAAGTCACATTTCCCTTAAGCTGTGTACTCATTGTACCTGGTTTCACTATGAATTTATATAAAGTGATAATTCTGCTGTGTTTTTCAATTACTTTAAAAGGGTGATAGGCTAGAAGTATCCTCTCTTGCTGTGAAAGAAAAATGCTACAATTTTGTAATGTTTTGTTTTGTTTTTTTTGTGTGAATCTGGCAACATTGTCGATCAGTCAACATCCCAAAAAATGCTGGTAAGTTTCTCGATAACAGCCACCTGATTGTTGCACTTTTGTGATGTACATTTTTTTCTTTAATCCGTGTTTTATTTGACCAATACGCTGGCTCTCACTCATAATTGCACATCATGGACCTGGGTCTACTGGTCACTTTCATATTTCCCACCCTAATGCTCGTGCGCGTGTGTGTGCCAGACCTGGGTTGAAATACGATTTGTTCTCTTTCAAATACTTTAGCTGTGCGTGATTGAGCTTGTCTGGTGCAATAGTAATGATGGAGTAGGACTAGTCCCCAAAGTGTAAACTACGCCCATTTGACACTCCAGGCAGTCTCAATCGAATTCTGAAAGTATTTGAAATTAATCAGATGTGCCTACTATTTGAACCCAGGTGTCGTGTGTGTTACTGCATGTGGTGGAGGTTGGAAGGGGGTTCTAAGGCCACTGCCGCTCAGCTCGTTGGATTTGGAAAGGAGCTCAAATTCCACATTGCCTGCTTTTCCAGAGTGCTCCCTCCTCCTTTCTGCACCCCTCTATCTAACTGCTTTACACCCTTTCACCTCTGCCAAGTTTCAATCACTTCTTGCTCTTCAATCATTCTATTTATTGTAGGCCTGTGACTCTCCCTTTTTTGATAATCATATGCGCAGCCTCCACCTGCATTTTGTCAATCAGTTCTTGTACTGTTTGTGATTTGGTCACTGTCCACTTCTCACTTCTTCTAGTCTTGACTAGGTCACATTCCTTGGTTAAAAACAAAACAAATAATTCCTCATCTTTAAGTGCTGTGCCGTCGTCGCTGCTCATGCTTTTTGTATTAATGCATTTCTTTCCTTGTGATTGCCTTCATCGAACACTGAATGATCCTATTATTAGTCAGGGCCCGGTTTCCCAAAAGAACTGAAGACCATTCATTGCCTTAAGATGCTTTTGGGAAACCGGGCCCTGATTTGATTTGGTTAATCTGTCGTGTTCTGGTGATTCAGTGATCATCCTCACTATAACTGAGTTGTGCAGTGGTCTTATTTTTTTCTTAATAC
The DNA here is from genome assembly GCF_057628025.1 of Oncorhynchus mykiss. Classification (NCBI taxonomy): domain Eukaryota; kingdom Metazoa; phylum Chordata; class Actinopteri; order Salmoniformes; family Salmonidae; genus Oncorhynchus; species Oncorhynchus mykiss. The sequence continues at coordinate 34,560,952 of NC_143027.1, read as the reverse complement.
CAGTGCATGAATGCTACTGTTTCTTCCTCTCTGTCTGCAAGGTCAACTGTTGGTAGACTCATGGGTGGATAACTGTTATCTATGACACAGCTTTGCGTACACTAACGTTGTAATGCTTGGTTCACATAGGCATCATGTGATTTGGAATGGGCATACACAAACATTTTTATGAATACACAGTAGATTCAAGCCTTCCTTAGCCAGCCTTTTAGCAACCTTTATGTTTTGTAAGGGGTGTAGTTGAGGGACAAACTCTGCTTTGACTAGCTCAATGTTTACATTTCACATTAATTTGATGTATGTTGGAGGTCAGATTTCCCTTTTCTCCTTTATTTTCAGAGGTAAGCTCGTGTCAGTGTGGGCAGTTGTTAGTGCTTAGCGATTAACCACTTTTTTGTGTGTTGTGGGGTGGGGGGGCTATTAAACAACTAATTGACCAACGTCTGTTAAACTCCTTGAATTCCATTTGGTTAAGGTTTTTTGCGAGACGAACTTGCCGTTTCTCTAGAGAGAAATCAAATAATTCACGAGAGAAATCAAGTCAAGAACTGTGGGAAGCTGGGCTGAAGGGAGTTGTAGTTTTCATTAAGCAAATATTCAACCTAGTTCTGCTCAGGAATGTGGTAATGACCATAACCCATTGTGCCTGTTCTTTCCATCTTGGATGGCGATAGATACACTTTTATGCCTGCTACGTTAGATTAAATACACACACACACCGCATGAGGGAGGAATGTACACAACAGAACGACAGAGGGTTAGAGACAGTTCGTGGAAGTATGCCTTATCTACTTTGAAGAACTAATAATAAAAAATATAAAAAATGTCAGACTGCTCTGCAGCCTACTTAGGCAGACTAACCGAGCTAAATAGGATGACTAATGAGAACGCAGAAATGATATATTGTCTGGCTGCTACTGCCTGAGCAGAGACGATGACTTTAAGGAATTAAAAATCAAGTAATCAAATAACTAAGTAACATACACAACTGATATTTTAATATTTCATGGTAATTCCCTTGATGTATACTCATAGTGAACCTGGCAATTGAATGTTCACTATTTTTTTGCCTTTGGAATTTCCATTAAAAGCCCTAAAATAATTGTAATGTCATTATTTCTTAATGCATTTAATGTATAAAATATTTATTTTTTAATAATCAAACCGATCCGACTTCAAAAAGCACTAGTTGTTGTTTTGGGGTGGACTAGAGCCTTTCTGAGCTTGCATCCTTCCACCATTTACCTTGACTGCAATGAAAACACACAGACCACCTAGTGTATACAGTTTGCTTCCAAGCATAATCAGCCACTCACTCACTCTGGCTCCCTAAAGGCAGTGTGTTCTGAGGTGCATTGACTCTGAGCTCTGTGTGTCTATAACATGTCCTCTTTTCCAGTCCACCCCACTGCACCTGGCGGCTGGTTACAACCGCGTACGCATCGTCCAGCTACTGCTGCAGCACGGGGCAGACGTCCATGCCAAGGACAAAGGGTAAGACAATTCTGAAATAGACTGCATCGCAAAAATGCCTGGTTAAAAGTAGTGAATTATATTAGGAGCCATTACCCTGTTTTCTCGTCTAAGACCCATTCTCAGACATTTTCACAGCTGAGAAAGTCAACCATATTGTCATGGTGATAGAATATGTTAATTTGTAGAACTTGAAATTAATGATGATCATTCAATTAAAAGGCTGTATATTTGTCATACAGTGGCCTGGTCCCTCTTCACAACGCCTGCTCCTATGGACACTTTGAGGTCACAGAGCTTCTTCTCAAGGTAAGGGTTCTATAGACCTGTTATTGAAACCCTGCTTTAATTCGACTTTTAGAATGTCGAATGCTTTTATTGATGGAGAATGACTGATTAACTCATCTGTCTGTTTACAGCATGGAGCGTGTGTGAATGCCATGGACCTGTGGCAGTTCACCCCTCTCCACGAGGCCGCATCTAAGAACCGTGTGGAGGTGTGTTCTCTGCTGCTGAGCCACGGGGCTGACCCCAACCTGCTCAATTGCCACAGCAAGAGTGCCGTGGACTTGGCCCCCACCCCTGAACTCAAAGAGCGGCTCACCTGTGAGTTCTGCTGGGAGACATGCATACACACACACACACACCCCTTATACATGTTAACAAATAAGAAAAACATACTTATACACACACACACACCGCTCCCTATTCACAAAGACTATAGACGGCACACCACACACTCTCACACACCTTCTAAACTGAAGATAATGCCTGCCTGAGCACTCATATCTTCTCACATTTAATGTCAATATCCTCTTTCTACCATCCAGATGAGTTTAAAGGTCATTCGCTGCTCCAGGCAGCTCGGGAGGCAGACATGGCCAAGGTGAAGAAGACTCTGGCTCTGGAGATCATTAGCTTCAAACACCCACAGACCAACGAGACAGCCCTGGTGAGATCCATTCTCCTTCTGGCTAATGCTCAATGTCACAGTGCTGACACCTAACATTATCTCATAATATACAGCTATGGATGTGTCCCAAATGGCAAACTATTCCCTTTAGTGCACTACTTTTGAAAAGTTGTCCGCGGTCAAAAGTTGAGCACTATATAGGGGACAGGGGTGCCATAATATTATGTCTCTATCAGAACGTGTTTGTGTAACATGCATAACCTAGGATGACCACTATAAAACGAGTACAAAACGTCAAGGATTTTGCATAAACCATGTGATGGATTCATGGAAGGAGTTGTCCCTCTGTTTCAGCACTGTGCCGTTGCTTCCCCTCACCCCAAACGGAAGCAGGTGACCGAGCTGCTACTGCGTAAAGGTGCCAACGTCAACGAGAAGAACAAAGAGTAAGACACCATTAAAACTCAGAGACCATGTATTTTGGGACCTTTGCACGCCGTCTGGAAACACTGCCATATGCATTCATATAGCACCTGAGTGAGGTACGAATGGTTGTCTCTGTCTCTCTCTCATCCTGTCTGTAGCTTCATGACGACTCTGCATGTAGCGGCTGAGAGAGCACACAACGACATCCTGGACGTGCTGCAGAAACATGGAGCCAAGGTGAACACTGCAGGGTCTCACTATTACCATATCATTTAATGTACCTTTTCATCTAGCTCTCTTCACTCCTTTCTCTCTCTCACTTGCTCCTAGCCTCTATCTGATAATGTGACTCAAATTATTTCATGAAATAAATGTATCATATTTAGCTTGTGAGTATGTTGCTGTTTGAGTGACTGGCTCTTCCCTCTGTCCGTCTCTCTCCTTCCCTCCCTCCAGGTAAATGCGGTGGACACCCTGGGGCAGACAGCCCTCCACAGGGCAGCCCTGGCGGGCCACATCCAGACATGCAAGCTACTGCTGAGCTACGGGGCCGACCCGGCCATCGTCTCCCTGCAGGGCTTTACTGCCTCACAGATGGGCAACGAGGCCGTGCAGCAGATCCTCAATGGTACAGCAGTAGAGCGTCTTGGTTAAATACAAAGATTATTTTTCATATTCTTCTATCTACATTGTGATTGACAATGTTGCTTGTGTGGATGTCAGATGCATGGCCTTAAATTCTAGGCTATGCCAATCAATGTTGGAAAGTTAGCAAGATGTATAATAGAGAAACTATTGATTTATGTTGCTCATACATCTTAGTGTTTTTTAAAATGTTTTATCTCTCGGTATGTTATTTAACAATGTTGGTCTCTTTCATACAGAAAATATTCCAACTCGTAACTCTGATGTCGACTACCGGTTTCTGGAAGCCGCCAAGGCTGGAGATTTGGACACTGTGCAGGTAAGCTGATCAGCTACATTGTCTCCGGTTCGTGAGTTCAATCCCGTTACATGCATCAACGATGCTCTACATACCACCAGGAATCCAAGATGTCTCCCTCAATCCTCTCACGCTTGATCTTCTGTCTGTGTTGTAGCAACTCTGCACTCCTCAGAACGTGAACTGTCGGGACCTGGAGGGTCGTCACTCTACCCCTCTGCACTTTGCTGCAGGCTACAACCGTGTGGCCGTGGTGGAGTACCTGCTACATCACGGAGCTGACGTACATGCTAAAGACAAAGGGTACGTGTCGTCCTCCTAGTCCACCCTAGGTGGACAATGTAGCCTAGCGGTTAAAGCGTTGGGCGAGTAACTGAAAGGTTGCTGGTTCGAAACCCTGAGCCCGGCAAGCAAAGAAAATTATGTCTGGTCTTGTCTCGTTCCTTGAGCAAGGCATTTAATCCTAATTGCTCCTATAAGTCAGAGCGTCTGCTAAATGGTTAAAATGTTAATGTATTATCTTGGTCTGTCTGTTTTTACAAGACTGTGGCTTTTTGCATCAGATAGTCCATAAAAAGGCTTTCATTCTGTTTTGAATAAGTCTTTATCATTGGATTTTATTTTGCATTAAATACACACAGTACTTGAAACTTTCAATGATTTGAAATACATCATTTAAAGGATCTCTGTTCCTTCGGTGGTGTAACTAGTCAGCCTCTTCTGTATGTCCTGCAGTGGTCTGGTGCCCCTCCACAACGCCTGCTCCTACGGTCACTATGAGGTGGCTGAGCTGCTGGTGAGACATGGGGCATCGGTGAACGTAGCTGACCTCTGGAAGTTCACCCCGCTCCACGAGGCTGCCGCCAAGGGCAAATACGAGATCTGCAAACTGCTGCTCAAGGTTTGTCTTACTTAACAATATGTAAAGTGTTGGTCCCATGTGTCATGAGCTGAAAAAAATATCCCAGAAATGTTCCATGCGTACAAAAAATGTATTTCGCTCAAATGTTTGGTACACATTTGTTTGCATCCCTGTTAGGGAGCATTTCTCCTTTGCCAAGACAGTCCATCCACCAGACAGGTGTGGCATATCAAGAAGGTGATTAAACAGCATGATCATTACACAGGTGTACCTTGTGCTGGAGACAATCAAAGTGTGCAGTTTTTACACAACACAATGCCACAGGTGTCAATTTGTTTTTGACTACAGTTGGGCATCGTAACCGACTTCAGTGGGCAAATACTCACCTTCGATGACCACTGGCATGCTGGAGAATTGTGCTCTTCACAAATGAATCCCAGTTTCAACTGTACCTGGCAGATGATAGATGTGGTGTCGTGTGGGTGACTGGTTTGCTGATTTCATTGTTGTCAACAGAGTGCCCAATGGTGGTGGTCGGGTTATGGTATGGCATAATCTACGGACAACGAACACAATTGATTTTATTGATTGGAAATTTGAATGCACAGACATACCATGACAAGGTCCTGAGGCCCATTGTCGTGCCTTTCATCCACCGCCATCACCTCTTCATTCAGCATGAACAATGAACCATGTTGCAAAGATCTGTGCACAATTCCTGATTGCTGAAAATGTCCCAGTTCTTCCATGGCCTGCATCTCACCAGACATTTCACCCATTGAGCATGTTTGGGATGCTCTGGATCAATGTGTACAATGGCGTGTTCCAGTTCCCAACCACTTCACAGTCATTGAAGAGGAGTGAGCCAACATTCCACAGGCCACAATAAAATGGTGGTCATACCAGACATCCACACCCCTACCTTTTTTTAAGCTATTTGTTACCAACATATGCATATCTGTATTCCCAGTCATGTGAAAACCATAGATTAGGGCCTAATTAATTTTTTATTGTTGCTTGTTGCGTTTTTATATTTTTGTTCAGTGTATATTTATGATGATTCTCCAGCATGGAGCGGACCCCACCAAGAAGAACCGTGATGGTAACATGCCTCTGGACATGGTGAAGGATGGCGACACGGACATCCAGGACCTGCTGAGAGGAGACGCTGCGCTGCTGGACGCTGCTAAGAAGGGCTGTCTGGCCCGCGTCCAGAAACTCTGCAGCCCAGAGAATATCAACTGTAGAGACACACAGGGACGTAACTCCACCCCCCTGCACCTCGCAGGTACTGGACGTACCAGCCCTCAGAATCTATTCATGGAATCAAATCCATTTTATATTTTTATAAAGCACACTTTACATTAGCAATTGTCAGTGCTTTTACAGTTACCCAGCCTAATCCCGTAATAGCAAGCAAAGCAGTGGAATCAATTCATTTAATAGCAAATGTGGAACCCACACACAGACGCTTATCTCCTTACATACAATTATGACAGGCAGATCATCAAACCCTGGGAATTTAGATCATTTGGAGCTATATTATTACTTAGACACATTACAGAAATATCTTTCATGTTGTCATCCTTCATGTTTCTCCCCTCCTGTAGCTGGCTACAACAACCTGGAGGTGGCGGAGTATCTCCTGGAGCATGGGGCTGACGTCAATGCGCAGGACAAAGGAGGCCTCATCCCCCTGCACAACGCTGCCTCCTATGGGGTGAGTTCGCGCCAAGTCTACATCAGGCCTTGGAACCCATTGTACATGCTGTACTTTTTTTTTTTTTTTAGCATAGACGATGCATACAAAACACCTACCCTGTGACCTTCTGGCCTAAAATATGTAACAGCTTGGAGGATTTCTTAGAAGGTATTGTATGCATTGTTTAGGTTACAAAACCTTATAGAAAACCATACAGGACAGGAGAAAACACCCACACTGTGAAAGTGACCTTGTGGAAAGCTTAGATATGTAAGAGTTTGGATGTCATCAGTTTTTGGGCATGTCATGATTAAATTGTGTTGCTGATCTCCTCTCGTGGCTCATCTGCTACTTCTATCTTCTCTGCTCCTCTCCGCTGTCTCATCTACTCCTCTCCTGTCTTTCCTCTTTCTCTCTTGCAGCACGTGGACATTGCTGCCCTTCTGATAAAGTTCAACACATGTGTGAACGCTACAGATAAATGGGCCTTCACCCCGCTCCACGAAGCAGCTCAGAAGGGCCGTACCCAGCTGTGTGCTCTGCTGCTGGCCCACGGAGCAGACCCCACCATGAAGAACCAGGAGGGACAGACCGCACTGGACCTGGCTACGGTAAAACGTCTTGCTCCCCTACTGTTAAAGCAGTTAGCAATGCCACAAAATCAAGTGTTTTTTTGCTGTAAATTATGATATGCTTACCATTTTTTTCCCCATCTACAGTGCATTCGGAAAGTATTTAAACCCCTTGACTTTTTCCACATTTTGTTAGATTACAGCCTTCTTTTTTTTTAATGATTAATAAAAAAAATTCTCATCAATCTACACACATTACCCCATAATGACAAAGCAAAAACTGTTTTTTTAGAAAGACCCTTTACTCAGTACTTTGTTGAAGCACCTTTGGCAGTGATTACAGCCTCGTCTTCTTGGGTATGACGCTACAACCTTGGTACACCTGTATTTGGGGTGTTTCTACCATTCTCCTCTGCAGATCCTCTCAAGGTCAGGTTGGATGGGGAGTGTTGCTGCACAGCTATTTTTAGGTCTCTCCATAGATGTTTGATTAGGTTTAAGTCCAGGCTCTGGCTGGGCCACTCAAGGACATTGTGCATGTGTGCTTAGGGTCATTGTCCTGTTGGAATGTGAACCTTCGCCCAGGTCTGAGGTCCTGAGTGCTCTGGAGCAGGTTTTCATCAAGGATCTCTCTGTACTTTGCTCCGTTCATCTTTGCCTCGATCCTGACTAATCTTCCAGTCCCTGCCGCTGAAAACCATCCCCACAGCATGATGCTGGCATCACCATGCTTCACTGTAGGGATGGTGCCAGGTTTCCTCCAGACGTGAGGACCAAAGCGTTCAATCTTGGTTTCATCAGACCAGAGAATCTTGTTTCTCATGGTCTGAGAGTCTTTAGCTGCCTTTTGGCAAACTCCAAGCGGGCTGTCATGTGCCTTTTACTGAGGAGTGGCTTCCGTCTGACCACTCTATCATAAAGGCCTGATTGGTGGAGTGCTGCAAGATGGTTGTCCTTCTGGAAGATTCTCCGATCTTCACAGAGGAGCTCTGTCAGAGTGACCATCGGGTTCTTGGTCACCTCCCTGACCAAGTCCCTTCTCCCCCGATTGCTCAATTTGGCCAGATGGCCAGCTCTAGGAAGAGTCTTGGTGGTTCTAAACTTCTTTCATTTAAGAATTATGGAGGCCACTGTGTTCTTAGGGACCTTCAATGCTGCAAAAATGTTTTGGTACTCTTCTCCAGATCTGTGCCTCGACACAATCCTGTCTCGGAGCTCTACAGTCAATTCCTTCGACCTCATGGCTTGGTTTTTGCTCTGACATGCAATTTCAACTGTGGGACCTTATATAGACAGGTGGGCCTTTCCAAATCATGTCCAATCAATTGAATTTATCACAGGTGGAATCATCAAGTTGTAGAAACATCTCAAGGATGATCAATGGAAACAGGATGCACATGAGCTCAATTTCGAGTATCATAGCAAAGGCTCTGAATACTTATGTAAATAAGTTATTTCTGTTTTATATTTGTAATAAATTGGCAAACATTTCTAAACCTGTTTTTGCTTTGGTATTATGGGTGTGGTATTATGGGTGTGATTAAAAAAATACAAATCATTTAGAAATCCTTTTTATAATAAGGCTGTAACGTAACAAGATGTGGAAAAGGTCAACGAGTCTGAATACTTTCCGAAGATAGATAGATATATCTCCTATTCTATTTTAGGGATTATGCCAACAATTCGAGCCCCTTCTCACCCATGACTTCTCTCTCTAATTATTTCCCCCTCCTCTTTCAGGCTGATGACATCCGTGCCCTGCTGATGGATGCCATGCCCCCGGATGCCCTGCCCATCTGCTTCAAGCCCCAGGCCACGGTGGTCAGTTCAGGCTCGGTCATCTCCCCAGCCTCCACGCCCTCTTGCCTGTCTGCAGCCAGCAGCATCGACAACCTGGCTGGGCCGCTCAACGAGCTCGGGGCCGCAGGGACCTCCGGAGTGGCCGACGGGGCCGCAGGCTCCGACAGGAAGGAGGGGGAATGTGAGTATAGATGGATCGAAACTGAGCTGTATTTTAGCAAGCAGCTGATATTCTACTAGTTTTGGTTGAATATGGTTGAAATCTTAGTCAGTACAGATGAATCAGTCATTTTACTCACATGCTGAATTTGCTCTTGTGGTGTTTGTATTCCAGTGGCGATGTTGGACATGAACATCGGTCAGTTCCTGAAGAGCTTGGGTCTGGAGCATATAAGGGAAATCTTTGAGAGAGAACAGGTGAGTGTTCATTGATTTGGGTTTCATGTTATCATTTTTAATTTAATAGGGCTTCTAATTAGTCAGATAAAATATCAATCTTTGCCCCTCTTGGAGTAGCTGTTGTCATGTCACAGTTCAGGATCCCTGCTCTGTACGAAATGTCCTGTTCTTTCCCAGATCTCTCTGGATGTGCTGGCTGACATGGGTCACGAGGAACTGAAGGAGATTGGGATCAACGCTTACGGCCACCGACACAAACTCATCAAGGGAGTGGAGAGGCTGCTGGGGGGACAACAAGGTCAGGACATTCCCAGAGAAATCTCTGAGGCGCTAATGTGATGTTTCCCATTTATTGTTGCATCAAATACTTCCCAGACTTTTCTTCCTATTCCTGGAATGGAGATTCTCTATTGAAAGTTATTTGTAGTTCAGGATTAGGCCCAATATGTGTCTGGTATACTTGCTATATATATATATATATATATATAAAACCAAGTATGAGTGTGTAACAGGTGCTTTGTTTGTTCTCCAGGTGCCAACCCGTACCTGACATTCCACTGTGCCAACCAGGGCACGGTCCTCATCGATCTAGCCCCTGACGACAAAGAGGGCCAATCAGTGGAGGAGGAGGTGGGTACAGACAGATGTGTGTGTCAAATCAAATGTTATTTGTCACGTGCTGAAAATTCTTACTGTGAAATGCTTGCTTACTGTGAAATGCTTATTTACTAGCCCTTAACAAACAATGCAGTTCAAGAAATAGTTATGTTTATTTAGTAAGTATTTTTTTTTATTACATAACATAAACAATGCTATATACAGGGGGTACCGTTACCGAGTCAATTTGTGGGGGTACTGGTTAGTCGAGGTAATTTGTACATGTAGGTAGGTGTAAAGTGACTGCATAGATAATACACAGCGAGTAGCAGCAGTGTAAAAACAAAGGGGGTCAATGTAAAAAGTCTGGGTGGCCATTTGATTAATTGTTCAGCTGTCTTATAGCTTGGTGATAGAAGCTGTTAAGGAGACTTTTGGACCTAGACTTGGTGCTCTGGTTCCACTTCCAGTTTGGTAGCAGAGAGAACAGTCTATGACTTGGGTGCTGGAGACTTTGACAATTCTTAGGGCCTTCCTCTGAAACCGCCTAGTATATAGGTCCTGGATGGCAGGAAGCTTGGCCCCAGTGATGTATTGGGCTGTATGCACTACCCTCTGTAGTGCCTTATGGTCAGATACCGAGCAGTTGCCATACCAGGCGGTGATGCAACCGGTCAGGATGTTCTCGATGGTGCAGCTGTAGAACCTTTTGATGATCTGGGGACCCATGTCAAATCTTTTCAGTCTCCTGAGGGGGAACAGGGGGCGTTGTATGTACCCTCTTCACGACTGTGATAGTTTGTTGGTGATGTGGACACCAAGGAACTGGAAACTCTCCACTACAGCCCCTATGATGTTAATCGGCCCTCCTTATCCAGTTGTCCACTAGCATCTCCATTGTCTTGCTCACAATGAGGGAGAGGTTGTTGTCTTGGCACCACACTGCCAGGTCTCTGACCTCCTCCCTATACACTGTGACATCGTTGTCGGTGATCAGGCCTACCACTGTTGTGTCGTCAGCAAACTTAATGATGGTGTTGGAGTTGTGCTTGGCCTTGCAGTCGTGGGTGAACGGCGAGTACAGGAGGGGAATAAGCACTCACCCCTGAGGGGCCCCAGTGTTGAGGATCAGCCTGGCAGGTGTGGGGTTGCCTACCCTTTGGGGGCAACCCATCAGAAAGTCAAGGATCCAGTTGCAGAGGGAGGTGTTTAGTCCCAGGGTCTTTAGCTTAGTGATGAGCTTTGAGAGCACTATGGTGTTGAACACAGAGGTGTTCTTTTTGTCCAGGTGGGAAAGGGCAGTGTGGAATGCGATTGACAAATTATGTGGACACCTGCTCGTTGAACATCTCATTCCAAAATCCTTGGCATTAATATGGATTTTCACCCCCCTTTGCTGCTATAACAGCCTCCACTCTTCTGGGAAGGCTTTCCACTAGATGTTGAAACATTGCATTGCTTCCATTCAGCCATAAGAGCATTAGTGAAGTTGGGTACTGATGTTGGGCGATTAGGCCTGGCTCGCAGTCGGTGTTCCAATTACTCTCAAAGGTGTTCGATGGGGTTGAGGTCAGGGCTCTGTGCAGGACAGTCAAGTTCTTCCACACTGATCGACAAACCATTTCTGTATGGACCTTGCTTTGTGTAAGGGGCATTATCATGCTGAAACAGGAAAGGGCCTTCCCCAAACTGTTGCCACAAAGTTGGAAGCACAGAATAATCTAGAATGTCATTGTATGCTGTAGCATTAAGTTATAAGTTCCCTTCACTGGAACTAAGGGGCCTAGACCGAATCATGAAAAACAGCCACAGACCGTTTATTCATCCGCCACCAAACTTTACAGTTGGCACTATGCATTGGGGCAGGTAGCCTACTCCTGGCATTTTGTAGAATAATAATGAAGAAAAAAAACCTGGAATGAGTAGGTGTGTCCAAACCTTTGACTGTGTTTTATTTAACACACACACACACACATAGAGTACCAGTCAAATGTTTGGACACCTTCTCATTCCAGGTTTTTTTTTTTCTTCATTATTATTCTACAAAATAAAAATAAAGAGATCAAAACTATGAAATAACACATATGGAATAATGTAGTAACTAAATAAGTGTTAAACAATCAAAATATATTTTATAGTTGAGATTCTTCAAAGTAGCAGCTCTTTGCCTTTGACAGCTTTGCATTCTCTCAACCAGCTTCACCTGAATTGCTTTTCCAACAGTCTTGAAGGGGTTCCCACATATGCTGAGCGCTTGTTGGCTGCTTTTCCTTCACTCTGCGCTTCAACTTATACCAAACCATCTCAATTGGGTTGAGATCGGGTGATTGTGGAGGCCAGGTCATCTGATGCAGCACTCCATCACTCTCCTTCTGGGTCAAATAGTCCTTACACAGCCTGGAGGTGTGTTGGGTCATTCTGCTGTTGAAAAACAAATGATAGTCCCACTAAGCGCAAACCAGATAGGGTGGCGTATTGCTGCAGAATGCTGTTGAAGCCATGCTGGTTAAGTGTGCCGTGAATTCTAAATAAATCACTGAGAGTGTCACCAGCAAAGCACCATCACACCTGCTCCTCCATGCTTCACGGTTGAACCACATATGCGGAGATCATCCATTCACCTACTCTGCGTCTCACAAAGACAAGGCGGTTGGAACTGAAAATCTCAAATTTGAACAGTTGATGTTGAGATGTCTTTTACTTGAACTCTGAAGCATTTATATGGGCTGCAATTTCTGAGGCTGGTAACCCTAATGAACTTGTCCTCTGCAGCAGAGGCAACTCTGGGTCTTCCTTTCCTGTGGCGGTCCTCATGAGAGCCAGTTTAATCATAGTGCTTGAAGGTTTTTGCGACTGCACTTGAAGAAACTTTCAAAGTTCTTGAAATTTTCCGCATTGACTGACCTTCATTTCTTAAAGTCACAATGGACTGTCGTTTGTCTTTGCTTATTTGAGCTGTTCTTGCCATAATATGGACTTGGTCTTTTACCAAATAGGGCTATCTTCTGTATACCCCCCTACCTTGTCATAACACAACCGATTGGCTCAAATGCATTAAGAAGGCAAGAAATTCCACAAATTTGTAACAAGGCTGTTAAGTGAAATGCATTCCCGATGACTACCTCATGAAGCTGGTTGAGAGAATGCCAAGAGTGTGCAAAGCTGTAATCAAGGCAAAGGGTGGGTACTTGGAAGTATCTCAATTAGAAAATATATTAAGATTTTTTTATAACACTTTTTGGGGAAGAGGGGTTATTACATGATTCAATATGTGTTATTTCATAGTTTTGATGTTTTCACTATGATTCTACAAGTTAGAACATTTGTTGAAAATAAATTACAACCCTGGAATGATTAGGTGTCCAAACCTTTGACTGGTACTGTCAAAGTATTAATGTTTAATATGTGTAGCCTAGAAAATAGCCCCCCAAAAATTAAGGCATCTAATCAACAATTGCATTATTTCCTTCCAACTATTGACTTTTTTCCCCAATTGCAACCAGTTTTGCCCCAAAACATTTACAACAAGGTCATATTGATATTTTTATAAAATGTTTTATTTATTTTACAATTTCATGCTGAAACCCTCATATTTAACAGCAATGGTATTCATTAAGTTGATAGTTTTACATTTAGGATGTTTTACTGCTTTGTTATTCAGTTTTTCCTTTATTAATTTTTTTTTTATACATGTTAAACAGGGGGCCAGAGATAAGAGGCATCTTCTCTGAAGTACCCGGAAACGCTACTAGATGTCATCTGGAAAAAAAATATATATTCCTTGATGGTTACCAAAATTCTAATAGTTTCTGATCATATACCCTCCCTTTGCAACTCTACTCAAGGGTGAAAGAGTGCCATGTTTGCAGAAATGTAATGAAATCCTGTGCTTTTTAAGACTAACTTTATTTTTTCTTCTCTCTGCTCAAGATGCAAAGTAGCATCAGAGAACACAGGGATGGAGGGAACGCAGGAGGGGTGTTCAGCAGATACAACATCATCAAGGTCAGCTTTACATTCAATTACAGTACTACACACTCTACTATCTACATTTGCTCATATGATGGATCTCTTTGAGATAGAAATACACACATCTTTACTTTGGTACTACCCTTGATCACAGTTATTGGTTGGTAAGAATCCACTATGGTTTCAGGAACTCGTGCAGCGTTAACAATCCCATCTTCTGAAAAGGAAGGAATATTAGAAGTCCTCACTATTGCTTCTCTAGTTGATTCCTGTCTGTGTGTCCATGCAGATCCAGAAGGTGGTCAACAAGAAGCTGCGGGAGCGATACACACACCGCCAGAAGGAGATATCGGACGAGAACCACAACCACCACAATGAGCGCATGCTCTTCCATGGTAACAAGACATATATTATAACCGGTTTTATTTCTTTTTTACCACGCTCCTGGTTATTTCTTAATGCCAATAATGTCTTAACTGATCATCACTGGATAAATGTTAACCCTGTTTATCATTTATTTATTTTTAGCGATGTCAATTTCAATCGTATTTGACATTGTTCTTGTTTCATGTTTTTTGGTTCTCCAGGTTCTCCGTTCATAAATGCCATCATCCACAAAGGTTTTGACGAGCGGCATGCGTACATCGGAGGGATGTTTGGAGCAGGGATCTACTTTGCTGAGAACTCCTCTAAGAGTAACCAGTATGTTTATGGCATCGGGGGCGGCACCGGATGCCCCACTCACAAAGACCGCTCCTGTTACCTGTGCCACAGGTGAGACATGATCTATAGAAAGAACACATTTAGGTGTATTTAAGGCTTTACTACTCTAACTCATGAAAAGAGAGCACTTGATGACTCGAGAGCATTCTATACCACTGTTGCCAAACTAGTGCCCCTCAATCAATTAATCAATCAATTCCGGCCTTCATCAGAGATTTGTTAATTGTGAAACAATTTGACGCCTCTTCTCCCTGTTCTTTGTGACCTTCAGGCAGATGTTATTCTGCCGCGTAACCCTGGGGAAGTCCTTCCTCCAGTTCAGTGCCATGAAGATGGCCCACGCCCCCCCTGGACATCACTCTGTGATTGGCCGGCCCAGCGTCAACGGCCTGGCCTACGCAGAGTATGTCATCTACAGAGGAGAGCAGGTGAGATTTCAACTCCATTCAATACAACTTTAATTATACCCAAAGGCAATTCCAGACATTATGGACACAGATTAAGCCTCAACCTGGACTAAAAAGCATCCACAATGGAAAATAATCTGTACTCCATTACACTGAACAAAAATATAAACGCAACACGTAAAGTGTTGATCCCATGTTTCATGAGCTGAAATAAGATCTCCCTGAAATTTTCCATAAGAACAAAAAGGTGTTTCACATATTTTGTGCACATTTGTTTACATCCCTGTTAGTGAGTGTTTCTCCTTTGCCAAGATATCCATCCACTTCACAGGTGTGGCATATCAAGATCTGATTAAACAGCATCATTACACAGGTGCACCTTGTGTTGGGGATAATAGACGGCCACTCTACAATGTGCAGTTTTGTCACACAGCACAATGCCACAGATGTCTAAAGATTTGAGGGAGTGCGCAATTGGCATGCTTAATGTAGGAATGGCCACCAGAGCTATGTTCATTTCTCTAAATCAATGTTGGAGGCAGCTTATGGTAAAGAATTTGGCAGTACGTCTAACAGGCCTCAAAACCGCAGACCACATGTAAACACGCCAGCCCAGGACCTCCACATCCTGCTTCTTCACCTGTGGGATCGTCTGAGACCAGTCACCTGGAGAGCTGATGAAACTGGGTTTGTGCAACTGAATAAAATTTGCACAAACTGTCAGAACCTGTCCCGGGAAGCTCATCTGCGTGTGCGTCGTCCTCATCAGGGTCTTGATCTGACTTCAGTTCGGTGTTGTAACCTACTTCGGTGGGCAAATACTCATCTTTGATGGCCACAGGCACCGTGGAGAAGTGTGCTCTTCACAGATTAATCCTGGTTTCAACTGTACCGGGCAGATGCAAACGCCTTGTGGGCTAGCGGTTTGCTGATGTCAACTTTGTGAACAGAGTGCCCCGTGGTGGCGGTGAGGTTATGGTATGTCAAGGCATAAGCTATGGACAACAAACACAATTGCATTTTATTGATGGCAATTTGAATGCACAGAGACACCGTGACGAGATCCTGAGGCCCGTTGTCATGCCATTCATCTGCCACCATCACCTCATGTTTCTGCATGATAATGCACGGATGGTCGCATGGATCTGTACACAATTCCTAGAAGCTGAAAATGTCCCAGTTCATGCATACTCACCAGACATGTCACCCAATGAGCATGTTTCGGATGCTCTTGATCGACGTGTACGACAGTATGTAAGACAATGTGTTCCAGTTTGTGCCAATGTCCAGCAACTTTGCACAGCCATTGAAGTGGGACAACATTCCACAGGCCACAATAAACAGCCTGATCAACTCGATGTGAAGGAGATTTTGCGCTGCACGAGGCAAATGGTGGTCATGCCAGAAACTGACTGGTTTTCTGATCCACTTCCTTACTTTTTTTTTTTTTTAAAGGCATCTGACCAACAGGCATATCTATATTCTCCAGTCATGTGAAATCCATAGATTAGGGCCGAATTCATTTATTTCAATTGACTGAATTCTTTATATGAACTGTAAATCTGTAAAATTGTTGCATGTTGCGTTTTAATATTTTAGTTCCGTGTATTTGCTCTTCTCATTGGCTTCTGTCCCATGTGTGTTTGCAGGCCTACCCAGAGTATCTCATCACCTATCAGATCCTTAAGCCGGAGAGTACGGCCGCGTCTGCTGCAGGAGCGGAGCAGAAGTCTTAGTCCTGCACCACCAGACCAATCTTACACAGTTACTGAACACAGTCCTCCTGACCCACAACACACAAGACTGAGGCTTTTTAGTGTTTTGTCTCTGTGCTTTTTTGCTTTATTGTAATGTCTAAACCTTTTTTACATTTTCTTCACAGCCTGAGTTCCAGTTCAATTCTTCTTGTCCAGTAGAGTTAACAGTAGACTGCTCAGGCGACATATGAAGTATACTGTAATATATTATCTGCTTGTGGTGATAGTTTTTCGGTTTCCTTTGCATTGGCTGCATGCATAGACAGACGCATGTATAGCCCAATAGCGTGTGTGGGTTCCCCACTACCTACCCCTGGAGAGGGTTGTAGAGATTCACCCTCTCGTCTGCCCTACAGTGTCAGAATATTAACAATTCGCTACCATTCTCACCTTATCATGCCTTGTGACTTGGAGAATCCTCTCTCAACCCTGTTGTTTTCAACCAGAGTATGTAACCCCTGTAATACTGGCCTGCCCCAGCCATCCTTACATGCATACATACATACTATACATGACCAAAGGTATGTGGACACCTGCTCATCGAACATCTCATTCCAAAATCATGGGCATTAATATGGAGTTGGTCCCCACCTTTGCTGCTTTAACAGCCTCCACTCCTCTGGGAAGGCTTTCCACTAGATGTTGGAACATTGCTGTGGGGACTTGCTTCTATGCAGCCACAAAAGCATTAGTGAGGTTGGGCAATTAGGCCTGGCTTGCAGTCGGGGTTCCAATTCATCCCAACGTTGTTCGATGGGGTTGAGGCCAGGGCTCTGTGCAAGCTAGTCAAGTTCTACCACACCAATCTCGACAAACCATTTCTCTATGGACCTTGCTTTGTGGATGGGGGTATTGTCATGCTGAAACAAGAAAGGTCCTTCCCCAAACTGTTGCCACAAAGCAAAAAGCACAGAATCATCTAGAATGTCATTGTATGCTGTAGCATTAAGATTTGCCTTCACTGGAACCAAGGGGCCTAGCCCGAACCATGAAAAACAGCCCCAGACCATTTTTCCCCTTCCACCAAACTTCATAGTTGGCACTGCATTCGGGCAGGTAGTGTTCTCCTGGCAAATGGTGAAGCCTTGATTTATTAATCCAGAGAACGCATTTCTACTGCTCCAGAGTCCAATGGCGGCAAGCTTTACACCACTCCAGCCGACGCTTGGCAATGCGCATGATAATTTTAGGCTTGTGTGCATGCGGCTGCTCGGCCATGGAAATCCATGTCATGAAGCTCCCGATGAACAGTTCTTGTGCTGATGTTGCTTCCAGAGGCTTTTTGGAACTCGGTAGTGTTTGTCTATGGAGATTGCATGGTGGTGTGCTCGATTTTGTACACCTGTCAGCAACGGGTATGGCTGAAATAGCCAAATCCACTAATTTGAAGGGGTGTCCACATACTTCTACCAGTACACACGTTTAATGGGAAGAGAACAATTATCTACTCACACATTATTATTGTTATTATTATTATTGTTCATTGCACAAGAAAAGATGTGAACTCCACATCCCGGATTGCCATGGTCTTATTCAAATCCATGTGTAAGGATTTGCACTTTTAAGTAGAAAACTATTTAAGTTATTTGAAATGAATTGCAAATGTTATGGGGGGGGGGGGGAATGTATGTACAGGTTGTGTAAATGGATGTGTATAACTTGATGTTTTAACTATGTAATTTGAGTTTTATTGTAAATTAAGTCTAAATTCTGTTCTGGTCTTGATTCTCTCTACTTTTTGAATAAACATTATCCACGTAAGAGCAGTTTGCCAAGACTTTATTCACATGTTGGCTGATTATTCTCTACTGTTAGTAAAATAGTATTCAGTTACTTTAGAAAAAAATTTGATACAAAACTCATATCAACAAATATTTGCTCATGATGGCAGAAGTTATACATGTTTTAGTTGTAGAGAAAAGTAATTACACAGAGCTGATAGATAACCCTTAAAAGCACAAAAGTTTAAAGATACTTGAGGCATGGATACCTTAAACAAATCCCAACAGCTTGAGCAGTTCAACACCTGATTAGTTATTACAGCGCCATAGATAATACAAAAGTCATGTATTTAATAAGAAGCAAGTCCGACTGTTTTAAAACTAGCTCCATTACTAAACAGTAGCTACAAGGGTTTTCTCCAATGAGTTTCTGGCTCTTTGTCGAGTGTCCTCGTGGCTGGTGAAGGGTTAACGTCTTCTTGAGTCTCTGGCACTGGAGTAGGGACTGGAGTCGGGGTACTAGCTGGTCTCTAGGATTATGATAGGAGGCTGTACTCCAATAGTTGGAGATAAAGGGAACCTGTTTGCCTAGTATGGATTCATGGCAAATAGGGGAATAGGGATTCAAGCTATTTGGAAACTGGTTACAGGGGTTAGGGTATGAGGGGTCAATCTATATGTGACCTGGGGAAGAGTATTCTGTTTCACGGGGAGTCCAGGTTTGTCTCCTATGTTTCCTCTGCTGACCAATCTTTGTCAGTATGGTACCTAGATCACGTAAGGGGATGGGGTCAGTGATGAGAATGTAAAAGAATATAATGCCATGAAAATTTAAATGTATATCTTTCAACCCCAACCACTATATGGTCTTGCTAGTGCAATAACACACACCTTACCTCATAGCTCAAACCTCTGGCCTTCCTGACATGCGCTTGATCCACCCAAATAACGAAACAAGTTTTAAAGGAGACTTTGAGACAGATGAATATGATAAAGACATTCAAAGGGTTATCGTGTATTTTGACTTACTGGAGCTGCCAGACAAAGATATAATGAACCAAGCAGCAAAATGAAGGTTTTCATACTGGACATTCACCTGTGAGACAATGATTGTTTATTGACAGATATGACTAGTTTTGCTAACTTAGCTTGAGCATTTCCAATTTCAAAGGAAAATCAAGCATACCATGAATAAATCATGTCATAAAATCTTAAGTGAAAACTGATGAAAAGGCCTCATCAACATAGCTTTACCTTTAAAAAAAACAAGACGTGCCATTAATACAGGTAATGAGTGGAGGACAGAGGAGCCTCTTAAAGAAGAAGTTACAGGTCTGAGAGCCAGACATCTTGCTGGTTTGTAGGTGACCAAATACTTATTTTCCACCATAATTTGCAAATAAATTAATTAAAAATCCTACAATGTGATTTTCTGTCATAGTTGAAGTGTACCTATGATGAAAATTACAGGCCTCTCTCATCTTTTTAAGTGGGAGAACTTGCACAATTGGTGGCTGACTAAATACTTTTTTGCCCCACTGTACGCTATACGTAAAGTTAGGGTCCAGTCAGTAAGAAGTTTAGCACTTACACCAGCGGGCCCCGTGGCAACAAATTAATAAAACCAAAAGCTTACCTTGACCTGGAAGAGTTCCAGTGTTATGTTGGATAGTCATAGCCAGCTAGCTAAAATTGCATCCCTCTGTTTGAGCAGGGTGTTTGAGTAGGCTAAACTAGCTAGCTGCATTTGCGAGCTAAGTAAGTGAAACTGAATGTGAAAAAAATGACAATCTCTATCTCTTCTTCATTTTGGAAAGAATGTATTTGTTAAAAACTGTTAAACTGTTGTCTTTCTCTCTCTTTGAGTCAACTAAACACCAGATTGTATGCACTGCAGTGCTAGCTAGCTGTTGCTTATGCTTAAGCTTATGATCTCTGATCCTTTGATTGGGTGGACAAGATGTTGATTCATGCTGCAGGAGCTCTGAAAGTTTGGAGGACGTCCTCTGGAATCTGTCATAATTAACGTGTAAGTCTATGGAAGGCGGTGAGAACCATGAGCCTCCTAGGTTTTGTATTGAAGTCAATGTACCCAGAGGAGGACGGAAGATAGCTGTCCTCCGGCTACACCATGATGCTACCCTACCGAGTGCTGTTGAGGCTACTGCAGCCCTTCATTGCACAATAGTGTGTTTTAATCAATTATTTGGTGACGTGATTATATTTAGTATAGATTTACCTAAAAAGGATAACTTTTTAAATGTTTTACAATGTATAGGATGGTCCTCCCCTTCCTCCTCTGAGGAGCCTCCACTGCTCCTGTGTAAACTGTAGCTCTGTAGTTAGCATTCTTTCAACACGCACTGTTAGTACTGCTGCAGCAAGTTCCATTCTTGGGATTGTCATCTGTTTCAACGGTGCTGCTCTTGCCTTTCCCATTATGAAAGCTAAATGCACGTGATCTTCAGAATTGGTCAGTCTCAGGTAGTTTACGTTGCAGTACCCTGATTCACTTGCATCACAGAAGTGGTACAGTTGGGCTGACTTGATCTGTCAAAAGTTATTTGGCTTGATGCACCTGTTGTTACTGAAGGCCTCACTCTGCTGTAGGTCTACCAGCCATCTTTGCCATGATTGGATTTAGGCCTCTGGAATTTCATCATCCCATCCATAGTTAAGCTTACATAACTCGTGCAGGATGTGCTTTGTGGTGAATATGAACAGAGCTCGAAATCCAAGCAGATCGTACACAGAACTAACAATACACAGAATACCTCTCCTGGTAAAGGATTGATTATTCATGGCCACTTGAAACTTGAATGTTTCCTCTTCTACACACCACTGAACCCTCAGGGCTCATTCTAAAGGGAGGTGTTCTTTTTCTGAGTCGAGGTTCTTCACCTCCTTGACTCTCTCTGCCTCTTGAATCAAGGCCAAGACAGAGTGGTTTGTTGCTGATCCATTTAATCAACCGACAGTCTTGAATTGTTTGCACAGTACTATGGCTTGCCCTTCAGTTGGTATAGACTTCAAGCAGTCATCTACATGGAAGTTGTCTTTGATGGTGTCAACTGCTTCAACTGAGAAGCTGCTCTTGTTATCCTGTGCAGTCTTCTTCAGAGCATAACAATCACAACTGGATGAGTCCCCAAAACATATGCACTGTCATCCTGTACTCAGTAAGACTCTGACTGACATCACTTCCTTAACACCTGTTAATCACTTTCCACAGTTCCATAAATGTTGGTGCAATTATCCCAATTAGCAGTTCAATGTCGATGTGAGATTTGAGATTACTGAAACTATTTCAGATAACTCCACTTCTTTACTGCTTCTTGAGTGGGGATATGCTCTCTCATGACCAGGATTTCGCCTTGGGTGTACAACTCTGGTAGTTCAATTAATTCTTTACCTTCTAGACTGCATACTTCGAAGCCAGTCACAATGGAGCTGTTGACTGTTTTTTCTTGTCCCATAGTACGCAGAAAGATTCTGTTTTTTATCCTCCTTCACATGCAACTTTCTTTTTAAAGCTTTGGTGCAGAAGCTTGCACTGCTTCCTGGATATAGGAAAGGGCTTTGTTCGAATTGGATACCTTCACCTGCACTGGTATGATGGGAAGAGGAGTAGTGTGGTTGCCAACCCGTGTTGCCTTGCATCTCCAGTGAGACCAGTGCGCTGCTCATTGACGTTTTCTGTTTCTTTTCCTCCATCACCTTTCCTGTAGCCTTCTTCCTTGTTTCTCTGTATGTGGAGAATTTAGGTGGTACTGAATCTGTCTCCAAATCAGGACTTTAATTGTCTTTCTTCATATGCATGTATATACTGAACTTTAAGTATTTTTTTTATGTTGCAAACAAAATTGCAGTTCAGATTAAAACTTGTCAGAACTCATTTTACACTATGTTGACATACTGTGTTGACATTATGTTGACATACTGTATACTGTATTGGATCTGACCCTTGTTAATAGATGAGCAATAGAGTTAGTCTTCAACTTCATGCTTCAACTTCAGATGTTTCATGATTGTGATTTTGACTTCAGGACTTGTGTATATGACATATTACTTGGACAACAATGTTACCAACCTGTCCCAGACGTGGCAGAGCATGGGCAGCTTAGATTACCCCACAGCAGAGAAATTCAGACAGATGAGGAACATGGAAGTACATGAAGAAAAACACCTTCTTCCAAACACCCTCTGAAATAACTAATCTTACTCTCAACAGGTAAGTTTGTATTTCAGTCAAAATCACATAACATAATCCTCTTAATTCTGAGTGACAGCAATGTATGACCATGGTCATTTTCTATGGAATTAACTCTGGTGTTTATAGCTGAGCTGAAATTATTGTGTTGATTTGACTCCAGGATCTTCAGGTGGATGGACCACTGCCCTTCCATGTGGAGGGCATCCAAACCCTGCGGGCAAAACTCTCTGTGCCCTCATTCCTCGTCATACATGTGTATGTATGAGCAAGGCCAGGCCAAACCAGGTCAGTGCCACCATCTCACATGGTTTGTGATGACAGTATGTATAATCCACGTCTTACTGATACATTTGTATTATATTTCTCCAGATGGTATTTTCATACTGTACTGTTAAATCATCAATACCCTAGCTCTATTTTATTGATCTCCTTCTAGTGTGGTGATGAGGATGAAGAAATTCAGGACGTGTTCTGTTTAATTTGTAAATGCATTAAGACGTTTGAGGTGGAGTTCTCTAATATATTTAGAAATATTTAGAAATGTCACATTCATTAAGTAAAAGCTTTGTGATTTTTTTTTAACCACCTTGAATCTTTTTTCAAGCCTGTGATCAGCCTGTGATAACATTAGAATGCTCATGTCCATGGACAATGTATTCACAAAGTCACTGACAACGCAAAGTTACCTTCAAATGTTTTATTGTCGCCAACACAAACTGATGAAAAGTGAATGAGTGAAACAACACTGTGGTGTTAATATTGATTTAGGTAATTCTGTGATGTACAGTACACCACATTCAATACATTTTTCTAAATCAATTTAAGTGATTGGGTTGGTGCAGACGTCATGCCCTTTAATTTAAGGGGGCATAGAATTACTTTCATAAAAAAATCATTTGTATGCAATTTCCCTCTTCAGTCGTCAGTAGGTGTCTCTGTCCAAGCCAGTAGGGATCCTTTGGCAGCACAAGTTCCTTTGTGGTAGACGTTTAGCAAGCTCCTGTTGAGGAGAGAGTATGAAAAATGGGGTCAGGTGGGGAATGAACTTCTAGAACATAGACCATCCAAAAAAAAGCACTTTGTAATGACTTGATGTAAGAAGGGCTGTATTAATAAAATGTAATTGGACACTTACCAGACTGCAGCACAGGCTCAAACTGTCCGGCCATGCAGATCTCCTCTTGCTTGGCGCGAATGCTCCTCTGGATGGTTGGGGGCAGGCCACGGGGGTTACGAGAGAAGATAAGGGAGTAACCATCCTCACAGCTTCCATCGTCCTTTAGGGTACGGCAGGCATAGGTGATGGCATAGTTTTCATAGTCGGTGTCAATCACCCAATAGTTGTCACCTGAGAAAAGAGGAGAGTATACTGTGAGTCTCGAGGGTGGCTTACTGTTGGTTGTTAATGATGTGTCTCTGTGCCTGTAAGTGTATAGGCATGTTGTCTATAAGGGTATATTGTGGTCTTGTAGTGCTCAGTTGGTAGAGCATGGCGCGTGCCACACCAGGATTGTGGTTTTCGCTTCTAGGGCCACCGACACATAAAAATGTATGCACGCATAACTAAGTCGCTAAGGATAAAGCGCTGGCTAAATGGCATATATATATATATATATTTATTTAGAAAATGTACCTCCGCTGGACAGATAGCTGGCCAGGCCCTGGTAGTTCATGAACATCTTTCCAGGGTTGGCAGAGTCAGGCACAGTGTACTGGGCAGCCATGTCAGCGCACACAACCCAGAATCTGAAGATGGATGTCAATGGTGGAAAAAGCTATTGTAATATACAGTACCAGTCAAAAGTTTGGACACACCTACTCATTCAAGGGTTTTTCTTTATGTTTACTGTTTTCTACATTGTAGAATAATAGTGAAGACATCAAAACTATGAAATAACACACATGGAATCATGTAGTACCAAAAAAGTGTTAAACAAATCAAAATATATTTTATATTTGAGATTCTTCAAAGTAGCCACCCTTTGCCTTGATGACAGCTTTGCACACTCTTGGCATCCTCTCAACCAGCTTCAATTAACAGGTGTGCCTTGTTAAAAGATAATATGTGGAATTTCTTTCCTTCTTCAGAAGATAGCCCTATTTGGTAAAAGACCAAGTCCATAATATGGCAAGAATAGCTCAAATAAGCAAAGAGAAACGACAGACCATCATTACTTTAAGACATGAAGGTCAGTCAATCCGTAACATTTCAAGAGCTTTGACAGTTTCTTCAAATGCAGTTGCAAAAACCACCAAGCACTATGAGGTAACTGGCTCTCCTATAGGGAGGAGGTCAGAGACCTGGCCGTGTGGTGCCAGGACAACAACCTCTCCCTCAACATGATCAAGACAAAGGAGATGATTGTGGACCACAGGAGAAAGAGGACCGAGCACACCCCCATTCTCATCGATGGGGCTGCAGTGGAGCAGGTTGAGAGCTTCAAGTTCCTTCGTGTCCACATCACCAACAAACTAACATGGTCCAAGCACACCAAAAACAGTCGTGAAGAGTGCATTACAAAACCTATTCCTCCTCAGGAGACTGAAAATATTTGCCATGGATCCTCAGATCCTCAAAAGGTTCTACAGCTGCACCATCGAGAGCATTCGGATTGGTTGCATCACTGCCTGGTATGGCAACTGCTCTGCCTCCGACTGCAAGACACTACAAAGGGTAGTGCGAAGGGCCCAGTATCTCACTGGGGCCAAGCTTCCTGCCATCCAGGACCTCTACACCAGGCTGTGTCAGAGGAAGTCCCTAAAAATTGCCAAAGACTCCAGCCACCCTAGTCATAGACTGTTCTCTCTGCTACCGCATGGAAAGCGGTACCAGAGCGCCAAGTCTAGGTCCAAGAGGCTTCTAAACAGCTTCTACCCCCAAGCCATAAGACTCCTGAACACCTAATCAAATTGCTACCCAGACTATTTGCATTGCCCCCCCCCCCCCCCCCCCCCCTTTTACACTGCTGCTACTCTCTGTTGTTATCATCTATGCATAGTCAATTTAATAACTCTACCTACATGTACATATTACCTCAACTAACCGGTGCCCCCGCACATCGACTCTGTACCGGTACCCCCTTAATATTGTCTCGCTATTGTTATCTTACTGCTGCTCTTTAATTACTTGTTACTTTTATTTCTTATTCTTATCCGTATTTTTTAAAACTGCATTGTTGGTTAGGGGCTCGTAAGTAAGCATTTCACTGTTAGGTCTACACCTGTTGTATTCAACACGTGACTAATCAAATTTGATTTGATGAGGACCGTCACAGGAAAGGAAGTCCTAGAGTTACCTCTGCGGAAGAGGATAAGTTCATTAGAGTTACCAGCCCCAGAAATAGGCAAATAACCGCACCTCAGACACATCTCAACATCAAATGTTCAAAGGAGATTGCGTGAATCAGGCCTTTAAGGTTGAATTGCTGCAAAGAAACCACTACTAAAGGACACCAGTAATAAGAAGAGACTTGCTTGGGCCAAGAAACACGAGCAAGGGACATTGGACTGGTGAAAATCTTTCCTTTGGTCTGATGAGTCTGAATTTGAGATTTTTGGTTCCAACCAATGTGCCTTTGTGAGACGCAGAGTAGGTTAACGGATGATCTCTGCATGTGTGGTACCCATCATGAAGCATGGAGGTGGAGGTGTAACGGTGTTGGGGTGCTTTGCTGGTGACTCGTTGGTTATTTATTTAGAATTCAATGCACACTTAAACAGCATGGCTACCACAGAATTCTGCAGCGATACACCATCCTATCTGGTTTGCGCTTAGTGGGACTATCAATTGTTTTTCAACAGGACAATGACCCAATACACCTCCAGGCTGTGTAAGGGCCATTTGACCAAGAAGGAGAGTGATGCATTAGATGACCTGGCCTCCACAATCACCCGACCTCAACCCCATTGAGGTGCTTTGGGATGAGTTGGACCGCAGAGTGAAGGAAAGCAGCCAACAAGTGCTCAGAATATGCAGGAACTCCTTCAAGACTGTTGGAAAAGCATTCCAGGTGAAGCTGGTTGAGAGAATGCCAAATCTGTCATCAAAGATAGTGTACAAAGCTGTCATCAAGGCAAAGGGTGGCTACTTTGAAGAATCATGGTTACTACATGATTCTATATGTGTTACTTCATAGTTTTGTAAAAAATAGTTTAAAAAATAGTTTTAAAAAATGTATTGAGTAGGTGCGTCCTAATCTTTGACTGGTACTGTATATACACTGAACAAAAATATAAACACAACATGCAACAATTTCAAAGATTTTACTGAGTTTCAGTTCATATAAGAAAATCAGTCAATTGAAATAAATAAATTAGGCCCTAATCTACAGATTTCACATGGCTGGGAATACACATGCGCATCTGTTGGTCACAGATACCTTAAAGTAGGAGTGTGGATCAGAAATCAGTCAGTATCTGGTGTGACCACCATTTGTAGCACGACACATCTCCCTCGCATAGAGTTGATCAGGCTGTTGATTGAGGCCCGCGGAATGTTGTTCCACTCCTCTTCAATGGCTGTGCAAAGTTGCTGGATATTGGCGGGAACTGGAGCACGCTGTCGTACACGTCAATCCAGAGCATCCCAAACATGTTCAATGGGTGACATGTCTGGTGAGAATACAGGCCATGGAAGTACTGGGCCATTTTCAGCTTCCAGGAATTTTGTACGGATCCTTGCAACATTATCCGTGCATTATCTGTAAGGTTCTGATTTTCTATTCTTTTTCATACACGTGATCTATGGTTGTGAGGCCAGTTGGACGCACTGCCAAATTCTCTAAAACGATTTTGGACCCGACTTATGGTAGAGAAATTAACATTCAATTACTTGGCAACAGCTCTGGTGGACCTTCCTGTAGTCACCATTCCAATTCCACACTCCATCAAAACTTGAGACATCTTTGGCATTATGTCGTGTGACAAAACTGAACATTTTTATTGTCCTCAGCACAAAGTGCACCTGTGTAATGATCATGCTGTTTAATCAGCTTCATGATATGCCACACCTGTCAGGTAGATGGATTATCTTGGCAAAGGAGAAATGCTCACTAATAGTAATGTAAACAAATATGTGCACATCATTTTAAATAAATACGATTTTTGTGCATGGACAATTTCAGGGACCTTTTATTTCAGCTCATGAAACATGGGACCAACACTTTACATGTTGCGTTTATATTTTTGCTCAGTGTAGTTACTCATCACAGATACAGTACTAGAATACAATTACGAGCAACATGTACAGGTAAGCCTTATGTTTTCACTCCAACATACTGAATGACTAGGGAATGGCACATTTCTAAGACTATTACCATTTCATCAGAAATAATCTCCAGCTCTCTTACCCGAACAGTGTGACACGGCCCTTGGAGGAGGCAACCATGGAGCCGTCGTCACCGATGGTGTACTCCGCTGAGATGTTGTCCTGGAGGAACAGACCCTCCGGGTCCTTCTTCTGCAGAGCGTACCACTTCCCTGCGTACTGGAGTGCACACGCATAAACAACAACAGGTTAGTTGAAGGGCCTTGCATGTAGGACTGTTGTAGCCTCAGCAATAATAATTTCCTGCATACTGGAGAGTGTCACAATATTTGTCTAACTGCGTACGGTAGTACTGGCACACATGAAACAGATAGATGTACTGCAACCTTGCAGGTAGGTCTGCTATAGACTACATACTACAATACAACCTGTGTATTGTCGGCTGTACTCACTCTCTTGGGGTCAAAGTCCTCCTTGACTGTGAAGCTGTCCACCACACAGGAGGCAGCCCAGCTCTGCTCCAGACCCACCAGGAGCACGACCACCAGGGCGAGCATATGGAAATTCATTTCTAGAGGAGACAGAAATTCCATTAGTAGAATTGTATACGCATGTAAGAACAAATGAAAGTGACATTAGCATGTCTATTTTGATAGAGCACAATAGCTATTCCTCTCAATTGTTAACAATTCCATGTCATAACTTGGTAAACTGACAAGCTGACTATGGTGGAACGTTTCAAAGTTTATCTCATCTTCTCTCAAAGTTTCTCTACAAATTGGTCCCAGAGAAAAGTATTTACAAACCATTTTATAAAAAATATTTAACAAAGCCACATAATCAGATAAATCTATATTAGCAGCAACATTTGAACAACATTCCCACGAAAAGTTCCAAAACTTACCTGTAATGGAACAAAGCAAGTGGTTGAAGTTTCAATGAAGTCGTAGGTATGTGTTTCTCTTCGACTGTGTTTCTCTTCTGTCTAGGATCCTTATATACCCAAGGAACAGACGAGCTCACTGATTATTTTCACATTCTGGTCCTAAATCTAGCACTAATCCAGTTAACTAAATCCTGTAAGCTGTTGAATTTTCCCATGCAGCACTGAAATGGCTTTATGTAATTGTATCAGTGGTGTATAATAGTCTAAACTCAAAGAAAGCACATGTCTAGGGAATTAGTTCACCTCAGCCAAGCCAAAGTACTGTTTACACATGGGAATGGCAATACTAGTGTATTTTAGGCTACAGAAGTGTATTGTTAGATAGTTCCTTATTGACATGCAAATTAAATGGAAATAAATTACACATGTATTTATCACCAGTTGGTATCACTTCCTTTTAACTGAATTTGAGTAATATGAAGGATAAATAAAGAGGGACTGGATGTCAAGTTGGGGCAGCTGAAGTAAAAGTACCGATCAAACCTAGCATTTACACAGGGAGCCCAATTCTGGTCTTATTGTCACTTATTGGTCTTTTGACCAATCAGAATAGCTCTGAAGAAGATCTGATGTAAAAAGATCTGATGTGATTGGTCAAAAGACCATTTGTGGAAAAAATATCAGAATTGGGCTGCCTGTGTAAAAGTAGCCATACTGTGCCTGTAAGCTACAGATGTGTGTCCTCAGTCCACTTGGTGAAGTTGTTTCAAAGACAATATTCTCACACTCTGTATCAACTGTGGGTGGGCTACCATTGTTTTACCTGTTAAGTGAGCAAAATATAATATCCACAAATTACATTCATATATTCTTCCATGAAAGACCCCCCCCCAAACATCCATCAGAAATCATACAGATAGTGATTCCATAGAGATAAAGATGTTGTAATCACACAATTTTGTGTAAAGACCATACACCTTCAGCCAATATATTTGTGGTGCATAATATCTCATGGAATATATTATTGTTCAAAGTTGAATCAATGTCATGCTATCCAAATGTTATCATGTCATGTTATGCAAATCTGCATGCCAATCATTGAAATGAGAGCATGGTCGGTAGTCCATAATAACTTGCCCAAGAATACACGTTGTAAGAATACACGTGTTATGAAATGTCAAGGTCTGTGTGGGACTGTACGTTCCTGCCCCTGGGTTAAGTCACATGGTCTGTTGCACCAGCTTGCTTCTGTAATCCCAGACAAAACGTTCTCGGGCAGGAGACTGCTGAAGCGCATTTCAAGACGGTTGTCAACACGAGGTTAAATGGGTGTCATGACCCTCTCATTTGAATATTTTTCTCAGTGAGGAAGGCAATACATTGGAACACGTCCATGAATCATTTTTAATAGTGCACTATAGTTGATAACAGGTAGGATGATATACATAGTTGACAAATAAAGCTTTTGTCTCATGCTATTATTAACCACTTCTATCATTGTTGCTGCTTATATTTAGATTGGGGATGAGCTTGAATTACTGTGGCTTGGCACCTTTGCCTTTCAGCCATGCCAACATAACACATACAGTGAGTGTCAGGTCAGATGTTTGCTTCACCTGAAGTCAGTTGTTGGATCCACTCCAGTCATGACAGCAGACAGACCACAGCCCCCGTATTCACGTGCATGGCCATGACACGGAAGACAGTAAGACTTTGTTTATGATCAATATTTAATCATTTTTGTAATATCAGTTTCATAGTTTCTAAAAGTTTAGAAAGTACCCTAACATATATTTGAGTTGGCGGATGAAGATTTCTTAAGTGTAACTTTTTCTTATTCTATAATAAACTCAGCAAAAAAAGAAACGTCCCTTTTTCAGGACCCTGTCTTTCAAAGATAATTCGTAAAAATCCAAATGACTTCACAGATCTGCATTGTAAAGGGTTTAAACACGTAAACAGTTATGAAAACTTAGGACACTAAAGAGGCCTTTCTACTGACTCTGAAAAACACCAAAAGAAAGATGCCCAGGGTCCCTGCTCATCTGCATGAATGTGCCTTAGGCATGCTGCAAGGAGGCATGAGGACTGCAGATGTGGCCAGGGCAATAAATTGCAATGTCCGTACTGTGAGTCGCCAAAGAGAGCACTACATGGAGGTAGGACAGACAGCTGATCGTCCTCGCAGTGGCAGAACATGTGTAACAACACCTGCACAGGGTTGGTACATCCGAACATCACACCAGTGGGATGGCAACAGGATGGCAACAACAACTGCCTGTGTTACACCAGGAACGCACAATCCCTCCATCAGTGCTCAGACTGTCCGCAATAGGCTGAGAGAGGCTGGACTGAGGGCTTGTAGGCCTGTTGTAAGGCAGGTCCTCACCAGACATCACCGGCAACAACATCACCTATGGGCACAAACCCACCGTCGCTGGAACAGACAGGACTGGCAAAAGTGCTCTTCACTGACGAGTTGCGGTTTTGTCTCACCAGGAGTGATGGTTGGATTTGCGTTTATCATCGAAGAAATGAGTGTTACACCGAGGCCTGTACTCTGGAGTAGGATCGATTTGGAGGTGGAGGGTTCGTCATGGTCTGGTTGCGGTGTGTCATCATCGGACTGAGCTTGTTGTCACAGCAGGCAATCTCAACGCTGTAAGTTACAGGGAAGACATCCTCCTCCCTCATGTGATACCCTTCCAGCAGGCTCATCCTGACATGACCCTCCAGCATGACAATGCCACCAGCCATACTTCTCGTTCTGTGCGTGATTTCCTGCAAGACAGGAATGCCAGTGTTCTGCCATGGCCAGCAAAGAGCCTGGATCTCAATCCCATTGAGCACGTCTGGGACCTGCTGGATCGGAGGGTGAGGGCTAGGACCATTCCCCCCAGAAATGCCCGGGAACTTGCAGGTGCCTTGGTGGAAGAGTGGGGTGACATCTCACAGCAAGAAGTGGCAAATCTGGTGCAGTCCATGAGGAGGAGATGCACTGCAGTACTTAATGCAGCTGGTGGCCACACCGGATACTGACTGTTACTTTTGATTTTGATTTCCCCCCCTCCCATTTTTTCACACATTGTTCCATTTCTGTTAGTCATATATCTGTGGAACTTGTTCAGTTTATGTCTCAGTTGTTGAATCTTATTATGTTCATACAAATATTTACACATGTTAAGTTTGCTGAAAATAAATGCAATTTAGTAGAATCGTGACTTGATAGCAAAACAAGTGTCAGGAAAAAGGTGAAGCAAGTGCAATGTAAATGAAGAAAGAACAACAATTGAAATGTTTACTATGTATTTATCATGTAGCATTTATGACATTGTCATGAGGCTGTGTAACTAGGGTACAAAACATTTAACTTAATTTACAATACTGCATTTGTGATGTTACAGTTCTGAATCCAAAAAGCAAGCCATTATTTTGTATGCCATGTAAACTACAACATACTCTATCTGGTTTCAAAGTGAGGGTTTATAGGTTAGAACGCACACGTCAATAAAACAACCGCCAGAGAGTTTTTGACCAAGTATATACAAGAAGAAAAGAGTGGAACATTTCAGGAGCTGTGTGAAGAGCTTCACAATAACTTCCTCCAGTGCCTGCTCATTTCAAAATGGACTCTTCACTGGCTGTAGTGAGAGAGCAGAGAAAAGTAGATGTCAACTTTCTATACAGAAACAATTAAGTGTTAGAATAACAATGCAGCAGTTTACTGCAGTAGGTTATTATTCAGGCTATACCTAGAGAATATACATTACTGTTCAAAAGTTTGGGGTCACTTAGAAATGTCCTTGTTTTTCAAAGAAAAGCATCTGGGGCATCAGCATTTGTAGCTTTGATTACAGGCTCAAAATGTCCAGAAACAAAGAACTTTCTTCTGAAACTCATCAGTCTGTTCTTGTTCTGAGAAATTAAGGCTATCCCATCCGAGAAATTGCCAAGAAACTGAAGATCCCGTGCAACGCTGTGTACTACTCACTTCACAGAACAGTGCAAACTGGCCCTAACCAGAATGGAAAGAGGGGCGGGAGGACCTGGTAAACAACTGAGGAAGAGGACAAGTACATTAGAGTGTCTAGTTTGAGAAACAGACGCCTCACAAGTCCTCAACTGGCAGATTCATTAAATAGTACCCGCAAAACATCCGTCTCAACGTCAACAGTGAAGAGGCGACTCCGGGATGCTGGCCTAGGCAGAGTTGCAAAGTAAATGTCATATCTCAGACTGGCCAATAAAAAGAAAAGATTAAGATGGGCAAGAGAACACAGACACTGGACAGAGGAACTCTGCCTAGAAGGCCAGCATCCAGTAGTCGCCTCTTCACTGTTGATGTTGAGACTGGTGTTTTGCTCAGTTGTGCACCGGGGCCTCCCACTCATCTTTCTATCTTAGGTGATTGTCCTGTTGAAAAACAATTGATAGTCCCACACAGCGCAAACTAGATGGAATGGCGTATTGCTGCAGAATGCTGTGTAAGCCATGCTGGTTAAGTGTGCCTTGAATTCTAAATAAATCACTGACAGTGTCACCAGCAAGCACCCCCACACCATCACACCTCCTCCTCCATACTTCACGGTGGGAACCACATATGCAGAGATCATCCGTTCACCTACTCTGCGTCTCACAAAGACACAGTTAGAACCAGGGGTTAGAACCAAAAATCCCAAATTTGGACTCATCAGACCAAACAACAGATTTCCACCGGTCTAATGTCCATTGCTCGTGTTTCTTGGCCCAAGCAAGTCTCTTCATCTCATTGCTGTCCTTTAGTAGTGGTTTCTTTCAGGCAATTTGAAAATGAAGGACTGATTCACACAGTCTCCTCTGAACAGTTGATGTCGAGATGTGTCTTTTACTTTAACTCTGTGGAGCAGTTATTTTGGGCTGCAATCTGAGGTGCAGTTAACTCTAATGAACTTCTCCTCCACAGCAGAGGTAACTCTGGATCTTCCTTTCCTGTGGCGGTCCACATGAGAGCCAGTTTCATCATAGCGCTTGATGGTTTTTGCTACTGCACTTGAAGAAACTTTCAAAGTTTTTAAAATTTTCCAGATTGATTGACCTTCATGTCTTAAAGTAATGATGGACTGTCATTTTTCTTTACTTATTTGAGATGTTCTTGTTATAATATGGACTTGGTATTTTACCAAATAGGGCTATCTTCTGCATACCACCCCGACCTTGTCACAACACAACTGATGGGCTCAAATTCATTAAGAAGGAATGAAATTCCACATATGATCTTTTAACAAGGCACATCTGTTAATTGAAATGCATCCAGTTGACTACCTCATGAAGCTGGTTGAGAGGATGCCAAGAGTGTGCAAAACTGTCATCAAGGCAAAGGGTGGTGTCACGCCCTGGTCTTAGTATTTTGTGTTTTTCTTTATTATTTTGGTCAGGCCAGGGTGTGACATGGGTTATTTATGTGGTGTGTTTTGTCTTGGGGTTTTTGTAGGTAATGGGCTTGTGGTTAGTGGGGTTGTCTAGAATAGTCTATGGCTGCCTGGAGTGGTTCTCAATCAGAGGCAGGTGTTTATCGTTGTCTCTGATTGGGAACCATATTTAGGCAGCCATATTCTTTGAGTCTTTCGTGGGTGATTGTTCCTGTCTCTGTGTTTGTTTGCACCAGATAAGGCTGTTTAGGTTTTCACAGTACGTTTATTGTTTTGCATTGTTCGTGTTTATCTTTTATTAAACATGTATCGAAATAACCACGCTGCATTTTGGTCCGCCTCTCCTTCACCGGAAGAAAACCTTAACAGGTTCTTAACAGGTTCTTCTTAACAGAATCTCAAATATAAAATATAATTTGATATGTTTAGCACTTTTTGGTTACTACATGATTCAATGTGTGTTATTTCGTAGTTTTGATGTCTTCACTAATATTCTACAATGTAGAGAATAGTAAAAATAAAAGAAAAACCCTTGAATGAGTAGGTGTGTCCAAACTTTTGACTGCAACCAGGACTGCACACAAGACATGCAACCAGAGGTCTCTTCACAGTCCCCAGGACAAGAACAGGGGCTGGGAAACACACAGTAATAAATAGAGCCATGACTACATGGAACTCTCTGCCACCCCAAGGTGACTCAAGCTAGCAATAAAACCAGATGTTTTTTAATATAAAAGAACATGGCACGACAGGGACTGTGAAGAAACAAAAATATGTTTTTACATATTTTGTATTATATTTTGCGATTTATTGTATTATGTAGTGTCATGTACTGTATTTTATGTATTCTATTTGTGTTTGTTGCTGACTAGACAGAGCTGGTCATTACAGTAATTAGTGAAGTTGACAGGAACAGATCAAGACTTATTAGGGTGTAGTCACAAGCAGTATCATACCATAGGTTTATGCAGATCCGCCACTTTTTTTCAATTTTTGCCTAAAATGACATACCCAAATCTAACTGCTAGTAGCTTAGGCCCTGAAGCATGGATATGCATATTCTTGATACCATTTGAAAGGAAACACTTTGAAGTTTGTGGAAATGTGAAAGGAATGTAGGAGAATATAACACATTAGATCTGGTAAAAGATAATAGAAAGAAAAAATCTAGCGTTTTTTTTGTATATTTTTGTACCGTCATCTTTGACATGAAATGGTATAATGAATTATTCTATCCCAGGCGCAATTTAGACGTTGGCCACTAGATGGCAGCCCTGTATGTGCAAAGTTTTAGAGTAATCCAGTGAAATCTTGCATATCTATTCAAAATGTTGTATCAAGACTGGCCAAATGTGGCTAATTGGTTTATTCATACATTTTTAAGTTCATAATTGTGCACTCTCCTCAAACAATAGCATGGTATTCTTTCACTCTAATAGCTACTGTAAATTGGACAGTGCAGTTAGACTAACAAGAATTTAAGCTTTCTGCCCTATCAGATATGTCTCTGTCCTGGGATTTTTTTTGTTTCTTACAACCTCATGCTAATCACATTTGCCTATGTTAACTCAACCTCCCCGTGGATGGGGGACCAATCCTGAAATAGAACTTCGAAATGGATTGCCAAGCATGTTCAGATTAAAAATTATGAATATTACACATCCTCACACAGGTACTTGAATAAGAGGCTTTAAAATCTCAATCAACATTTTATATATTGTAATGAATACAATTCCCAATGCAGACAACAACAACTTATTTCTTTCAGTTGGACGTTTTGAAAAACTGTGCCTAATAGGTGCTTCCTGTGGGGATTCAAAAAGTGGACAATAGATAAGATGTACAAAATAGAGGGTATTTCTGAGCAGGCTATTAATGTTAATATGCTGCTCTATCCACATCATCCAATGAGTATGCATTTTCCCCCTCAAGTGGCTTTGAGCGGTTTAAGAGTTGAACAATCCCAATGCATCAGATTACAGACTGTTATCATCTCAGGACAAAAGGGGGCTAACCTGTTCGCAGGTTTTTATCTACACAACGCAGTAGATGCATTGACCTTCTGGTTCCTTTCGCATGGTAGACTGAACAGTAATGGCCCAGATTGGTCTATGCTCTCTATACGTTCCAAATAGGAACATTAAAAAGTAAACTTAAACATTAAAACGTTTATTTTTGTAGTGGCGCTATCGGAGAGAAAAACAATGCTGTATCTGTGTGTCACCAGTAAATGATCAATGTGTGTTGCATGGTGGAAAACATATTTGACATGAGCTGTGGTATCTCTCAACAAAAGTGTTTCTGTAATACTGGAAAAAAACAACAACACCCACTTGCTCACTCACTGCATTGCATTCATGTCAGAAGTTAAACACCAACTGTTCCAGGGTCTCTGTGTCATTCTGGATCCGACATTCAATTGTACGCATCACAAGCTTTACATTGCAAGTGTAGATCAAGCTGCTAACTAATCTAAGAATGTATCATCATTCAATGATAATTGAGGACACAATGAGTGTCACGAAGACTGCACAACAGCTGGCAAAAGTCTGCAAATCCCCTGTAGTAAGTTTTGTAGTATAATCAAAATCCCAAACACATCCAGCAGCACACGAAAAGGAAGTACTCTTTCTGATCTCTGTCCTTTTTCTAAATGTTTAAAGAGCATTTATTTATAGATGGTGGATCCTCTTTTGCAGGTACACGAACAGGTTGTTGACCATGTTAATGGCAGCAATATGTGTCACGTTTCAAAACAAATCAGACAAATGTGTATTTTACCTTTATTTAACTAGGCAAGTTGGTTAGGAACAGTGGGTTAACTGCCTTGTTCAGGGGCAGAACAACAGATTTTTACCTTGTCAGCTCGGGGATTTGATCTTGCAACCCTCCTGTTACTAGTCCAACGCTCTAACCACTACCTACCACCAAATATCTTGAAGATTGTCTTATGAAAGACTGAGCAATATGAGGTACGGTATATCTGAATCTTTATCACTGATATCGTGCAGAAGATACTAGTGAATCATTTTCATGAGTGTTCTAGCCAGTTGCAGGCCCTCCAGCTCACAAAGCACTAATGTAGGTGTCAGTAATGTGCAGCTCACTAAGACAAATAAAAATTGTGGAAATTATGATAATGCCCTTTTAGCTTAAGAGCTGTTTGAAAAGACTGCCTGAACTCTTCGCCTGTTTTGATGGGATGGAGTTTTAGTAAATTAGTTAATAGACCAATAAGAAAGAAAGTTCCAAACCTCTCTTGCCAATAACAGCCAATGTTCAGTTTTCACCTCCCCACTCAGACCACTACCAGACAGTCCTAGCAACATTTTTGCTTGAGAAATTGCTCTTTACTAAGAATATATTTTTGCTTCTTTTTGACCATTTTAATTGGAGAAAAAAATGAGAAACCCGCACGCTGCTCTTGCTAGTATCACTGCTCTTTATTAAGGTTTACGTATCGGCCTCAAGGCCTTCGTCAGAGCTTTCATCTTATTCAACTGCAACAAGGATGTGTAAGTGACTTTTCAATTTTGACCATTTTAATTCATAGCAATGACAGTAAAGTACTTAATTGTTACCCAGAAATGATTTGATATTGAGATAAAAATGGCTGCATTTGACCTTTAAAGCTAGAATCCTCAATGGTGAAACAGACATGTCCGTTGCAACATTACAACAACAACGAAGTTACTGCTAACAAAGAATACAATTTTTTCCGCATTGGACATCATTACACGGCAATACATGCAAACATTTTTACCATCCTGCGCGACGACGCTCCTAAGCTCGGCAACAAAAACAATAACAACCGTGGCCAGTGGCGCTGTCTCCCTCTACTTCGGATTCCAGCTTTAATCAAAGATATTCTAGTTTCCTCTCAGCTTTAAATGTTATCGCCTCTAGCAGGAACTGGCTGAGGGTTAGTTATGTAAACTACAGTAAAACAACCTGGCACAGCAGATATGTCATCAGTGGTTTCCAATGGAACTGGCTGCTGGGGAGTTAGGCCTAGTACTGAGGAGACGGGTGGAGTTGTTGGCTGCTCCATAATGGGTATGGGGTATGGGCTCGGGGGAAGAGTTGTGCCCACATGGAATTCTTGGATTGTAGCTGTGTCAATGATTGATGGAAGAGCCGTCGTGAGCATAGACCTTATATGGGTTATGACATCAGAAGTCAGACTGGGAGAATCAGTCACTGTGATTATGGCTGGATGTTGTGAGGTAGTCTCAGTTTCTGTCCCATTTAGTGAGTCTGCCGATGAGGCTTCAGTTCCAAGTGCAGTTTGTGAAGCGATCAAAGCATCATCAACCTCTGAGGCTGTTTCAGAGGGTATAGCATCGCTTTCTTGTGGATCGGTCTCCTCCTCTGTGTCTGGTATTGCAGTCTCAGCGCCAGTGACCATTGGCTGACCATTGGCTGTCTGTGGTGCTACGCCAATGTTCTCAGAAGACTCGTTGGACTCAGAAGACTCAGAAGATTCCAGGCTGTCAGCCATCAGGTTTCTGAACTGGAATCCATGCAGACTGACCTGTTTTCAGAAATATAAATACACATTTTAGTGTAGAAACATAGCAAAGCACACTTTTTTTACACAGTCTGTTTTTACTGACTTTGTGTCATTGTGCACATTATAGTGCAATGGTGACAGATTTCTAAGAAAAAATATTATGGAAAAACAACATGGCCATTCTTACTGGTTTTGAATAAGATACTGTCACCACAAAGAAAACACAAAGGGTGGTCCTCAGAATCTCCTTTTTAATTTCCATCATTTCTGAAAGAGTCAAATAAATGTCAACGTTGTTATATTTTTTACATAGTTAACTTCACAAGTATTGGTGAGAACCAAAGGTTTATGGAATACATTATAATTGAACATAATTATTTCAACACTAAATGACAAAGACATGTATGTTATTCTAAGAATTACCTTGATTAGGTTGAGTATCCCCTTGTCTTCAGCATGAAAAGGGAAGGGTTTTACAGTCCCAATGAATACGAATTTAAAGATAATGTTCCTGCAGTACATCCAATGCTGATAGGATGTATGAATGAACAATAGACGTTATTTGAACGGGGCATGCTTATATGCATGATGTGGTGCGTGGGATCAACCAAATGTCACTATGATAATTCATTTCCTTTGCTGACTCATTTCCATGGCAATACTGGTATACCCTTTAGTCTTGTCTATATTTTAAGAATGGAAAGCTCAACATTAAATTCTTCAAAGTGTTAAATTAGAGAGAAGCAGAAATAACACACAGACAGATTAACCAATGTCATTTGAAGACAAAGCTACAGTATAAGCCTGGTAAACATGTTGTTGTGGTTCCATAATTCCAGTGTAAACAACGAAAAACAATTGTATACTTTTAGAAAAGCTTCCTTCATGACGCAGGGCAATATTCTGTCAAGATTCTAGTTATTAAAGCAAACCACCAAACCAAAGGAGCACCCTCATTCCTGAGGGGGGCGGGACTCAATTTATTTGAGTGACCACAAAAGCAAATAGACCAATACACATTTTGCCTGAAGCAGAGAAGGCATAATCACTTTGCGCGTTAAAATACCAATTATATAATCTTAATGATATAAATAAAATTGTGGTATTTTCCCCCAAAGTATGTACAGATACACTGTAAAATCACATAATTTCACAAACACACAATTTCACATGAGTTTGACTAATCTATTGCAGATAATTGCTCTACATCCAATAGTAAACAGAAATATGCAGAAAGTATAATAAGCCCCAATAATTGACAATGTGGATGTTTATTTAATAGTCAGCTAACAGGAGCTCATAATAAATGTTACCACAAGCCCATCCTCCCCAATTAATATGCCACCAACCTCCTGTGATACAGTAATTTAGTTTAACCTCCAGCTATGTTCAATACAAAACACAAGCAAAATAAACTGACATTATAATCAATCAAGTTGTGTCTGATAGAGTTGTGTGAAGATCTGTGGCTATCAAATTTTTCACATGCCCCAAATACAACACCTTACAGTGAAATGCTTACCTACAAGCCCTTAACCAACAATGCAGTTTTAAGAACGTACCTAAAACAATTAAAGAGAAGCAGTAAATAACAATAGCAGGGCTATATACAGGGGGTACCGGTACAGAGTCAATGTGCGGGGGCACCGGTGAGGAAATTGAGGTAATATGTACATCTAGGTAGAGTTATTAAAATGACTATGATAACTAGATAATAACAGAGAGTAGCAGCAGCGTAGAAGAGGGGGGGCAATGCAAATATTCTGGGTAGCCATTTGATTAGATATTCAGGGGGCTTTTGGCTTGGGGGTAGAAGCTGTTTAAAAGCCTCTTGGACCTAGACTTGGTGCTCCGGTACCGCTTGACATGCGGTAGCAGAGAGAACAGTCTATGACTAGGGTGGCTGGAGTCTTTGACAATTTTTAGGGCCTTCCTCTGACACAGCGTGGTATAGAGGTCCTGGATAGCAGGAAGCTTGGACCCGGTGATGTACTGGGCCGTACGCACTACCCTCTGTAGTGTCTTGCGGTCGGAGGCTGAGCAGTTGCCATACCAGGCAGTGATGCAACCCATCAGGATGCTCTCGATGGTGCAGCTATAAAACCTTTTGATGATTTGAGGACACATGCCAAATCTTTTCAGTCTCCTGAGGTCAAATAGGTTTTGTCGTGCCCTCTTCCCTACTGTCTTGGTGTGGTTGGACCATGTTAGTTTGTTGGTGATGTGGAAGCCAAAGAACTTGAAGTTCTCAACCTGCTCCACTACAGCCCCATTGTTGAGAATGGGGTAGTGCTCGGTCCTCCTTTTCCTGTAGTCCACAATCATCTCCTTTGTCTTGATCATCTTGAGGGAGAGGTTGTTGTCCTTCCACCACACAGTCAGGTCTCTGACCTCCTCCTTATAGGCTATCTCCTCATTGTCGGTGATCAGGCCTACCACTGTTGTGTCGTCGGCAAACTTAATGATGGTGTTGGAGTCATGCCTGGCTGTGCAGTCATGAGTGAACAGGTAGTACAGGACGGGGCTGAGCACGCACCCCTGAGGGGCCCCAGTGTTGAGGATCAGGGTGGCGGCTGTGTTGTTACCTACCCTTACCACCTGAAGATGGCCCGTCATGAAGTCCAGGATCTAGTTGCAGAGGGAGGTGTTTAATCCCAGGATCCTTAGCTTAGTGATGAGCTTTGAGGACACTATGGTGTTGAACGCTGAGCTGTAGTCAATGAATAGCATTCTCACATAGGTGTTTCTTTTGTCCATGTGTGGAGTGCAATAGAGATTGCATCATTTGTGGATCTGTTGGGGTGGTATGCAAATTGGAGTGGGTCTAAGGTTTATGGGATAATGGTGTTGGTGTGAGACATGACCAGCCTTTCAAAGCATTTCATGGCTACAGTAGTGAGTGCTACAGGTCGGTAGTCATTTAGGCAGGTTATCTTAGTGTTCTTGGGCACAGGGACTATGGTGGTCTGCTTGAAACATGTTGGTGTTACAGACTCGGACAGGGAGAGGTTGAACATGTCAGTGAAGATACTTGCCAGTTGGTCAGTTCATGCTCGGAGTACACGTCCTGGTAATCCATCTGGCCCTGTGGCCTTGTGAATGTTGACCTGTTTGAAAGTCTTACTCACCTCGGCTGCAGAGTGCAGGATCACACAGTCATCCGGAACAGCTGATGCTCTCATGCATGTTTCAATGTTATTTGCTGTGAAGCGAGCATAGAAGTTATTTTGCTTGTGTGGTAGGCTCATGTCACTAGGCAGCTCTTGGCTGTGCTTCCCTTTGTAGTCTGTAATAGTTTGCAAGCCCTGCCAAATCTGCCGAGCATCGGAGCCAGTGTAGTATGATTCGTTCTTAATCCTGTATTGACACTTTGCCTGTTTGATGGTTTGTCTGACGGCATAGCGGAATTTATTATAGGCTTCCGGGTTAGAGTCCTGCTCTTTGAAAGCAGCAGCTCTACCCTTTAGCTCAGTACAAATGTTGCCTGTAATCCATGGCTTCTGATTGGGGTATGTACGTACAGTCACTGTGGAGATGACGTCATTGATGCATTTATTGATTATGCCAGTGACTGATGTGGTGTACTCCTGTGATAGCAAAACAGTCCTGTAGTTTAGCATCTGCTTCATCTGACCACTTTTTTATTGACAGAGTCACTGGTGCTTCCTGCTTTAATTTGAGCTTGTAGGCAGGAATCAGGAGGATAGAATTATGGTCAGATTTGCCAAATGGAGGGTGAGGGAGAGCTTTGTACGCGTCTCTGTGTGCGGAGTAAAGGTGGTCTAGAGTTTTTTTCCTTTTGGTTGCACATTTAACATGCAGATAGAAATTATGAAAACTGATTTAAGTTTCCCTGCATTTAAGTCCCCGGCCACTAGGAGTGCCACCTCTGGAGGAGCGTTTTCCTGTTTGCTTATGGCTATATACAGCTCATTGAGTGCGGTTTTGGTGCCAGCATCGGTCTGTGGTGGTATGTAGACAGCTCCGAAAAGTACAGATGAAAACTCTCTAGGTAGACAGTGTGGTCTACAGATTATCATGAGATACTCTACTTCAGGCGAGCAAAACTTTGATACTTCCTTAGATATCGTGCACCAGCTGTTGTTTACAAAATATGCATAGGCCCCCGCTCCATGTCTTACCAGAGGCTGCTGTTCTATCCTGCTGATAGAGTGTATAACCCACCAGCTGTACGGTATTAATGTCATCATTCAGCCACGAAAGCCATGAAACATAAGATATTACAGTTTTTTTTACAGTTTTTATGTACTGTTGGTAGG
Source organism: Oncorhynchus mykiss (assembly GCF_057628025.1). NCBI lineage: Eukaryota > Metazoa > Chordata > Actinopteri > Salmoniformes > Salmonidae > Oncorhynchus > Oncorhynchus mykiss. The sequence continues at coordinate 34,518,122 of NC_143027.1, read as the reverse complement.
ATAAACGTGCTTACAGTTCATCCCATTTATTTTCCAGTGATTGAACGTTAGCTAACAGTACGGATGCCAAAAGCAGATTAGCAACTCGTTATCTGATCCTAACAAGGCACCCCGATCGCTTTCCGCAAAATCTCTGTTTCTTTCTCCAGCGAATTACGGGGATGAGGGCCTGTACGGGTGTTTGGAGTATATCCTTCCCGTTGGACGCATTAAAGAAAAATTCTTTGTCCATTTCGAGGTGAGTAATCGCTGTTCTGATGTCCAGAAGCTTTTTTGGTCATAAGAGACGGTAGCAGCAACATTATGTACAAAATAAGTTACGAACAATGCAATAAAAAATATAAAAAATAGCACCGTTGGTTAAGAGCTAATTAAACGGCAGCCATCCCTTCCGGCGGCATCTTCACTATCTGTGGGATGAACTGGGGAAAACGACCTTGAATCAGTGCAGTCGGAATCTCAGAAGCCGTTTTTACATCTCAGATGTTTTCTCCAGGGATGTGAATGAAAACACCAGGGTGAATGAGGATGGGAGGAAAAACAGAGTCAGGTCATTGGGGAGGAGATGGCATGTTGACATCTGAAGTTGTATTACTTGAATCAGTGTCATCTACCTCCCCTTTAACCCACTGTTGCCCATCCCAGTGGCCACCTTAGATGGGAATACACAGATGGGTCCGGGAAGTCCCTCTGCTGCCTCCTCCCCCAAGTCTGGGTTCTGTCCTGGAGGAAGTAGAAAATTGGGCATACAGGGCGGGATGGAGGCTGAACTGTGTGGTTGGCCACCGGAGGCAGAGGGCAGAATGAAAACTCTGGGCTGCTCCTTAGAGGCTGTGAAAACATAGACCTTGTGATTTTGAACGTTAAATGTGAAGAAAGGGTCACTTATGGGGTAACTGAGGGAGAATCCAATCAAGATCATGAAAAAGATTAAACCACATCCTTCTGTAAAAAAAAAGGAAACCCAATTTTATCTCCTTTAGAAATTAATCAACAAAAGTATCAAATGAATCACAGTGTCATATGTATAATTGAAGATACAATAATTAAATCAGAACAGATGGCTATCTTGAAGAAAAAAGTCAACATTACCCTTAAGAGATGACAATCCAGATTGAGTCGTTTCTTATCTTATAGAAACAATCGTGTTGTAAGGATAGGACAGGGCTACAGTTATTTTTAATGCATGTAATCAAAGAGTGTGGACGGGTGTTTGAGGTGTGATGGTAAATTTTTCCATGTTTCACTGCAGGCCCATCTGAGGGGTGACATACCCCTAAGGTTACAGACTCCACACCTAGATCAACCTGTCATGACAGCCTTAATGAAGAAGCGGATTGGTTCTGGGTTACGATATTATACCTAGATAACGACATCCAAATACATGAGGAATAATAACGGTAGTTACTGAAGCTTTTCTATTGGCACATTAAATAGAAACTAAGGCAGTCCGGTCCGATACACACGCCCTCTCAGGTTTTGCAACTAAACAGTGATACACCAGACCACCACATAGCTCAAAGCTACCTATCAAATGTATGAATCATGTTAATTGTTTTTGTATTTATAAAAGCCAAAGACCTGTATAACTAAACAATTTTAAATATTTTTTATTTCACCTTTATTTAACCAGGTAGGCCATTTGACAACAAGTTCTCATTTACAACTGCGACCTAGCCAAGATAAAGCAAAGCAGTGCGACAAAACAACACAGGGTTAAAAAAAACATACAGTCAATAACACAATAGAAAAATCTGTATAGAGTTTGTGCAAAGTAAGTAAGGAGGTAAGGCAACAAATAGGCCAATAGTGGCAAAGTAATTACAATTTAGCAATTTACACTGGAGTGTTATGTGCAGATGAGGATGTGCAAGTAGAAAAACTGGTATGCAAAAGAGCAAAAAAACAAAAACAAATATGGGGATGAGATTAGGTCGTTGGTTGGATGGGCTATTTACAGATGGGCTGTGTACAGCTGCAGCGATCGGTAAGCTGCTCTGACAGCTGACTCTTAAAGTTAGTGAGAGAGATGTAAGTCTCCAACTTCAGTGATTTTTTGCAATTCGTTCCAGTCATTGGCAGCAGAGAACTGGAAGGAAAGGCGGCCAAACGAGGTGTTGGCTTTGGGGATGACAGGTGAAATATACCTGCTGGAGCGTGTGCTACGGGTGGGTGTTGCTATGGTGACCAGTGAGCTGAGATAAGGCGGAGCTTTACCTAGCAAAGACATATTGAGGACCTGGAGCCAGTGGGTTTTGCTACGAATATGTAGCGAGGACCAGCCAACGAGAACATACAGGTCCCAGTGGTGGGTATATGGGGCTTTGGTGACAAAATGGATGGCACTGTGATAGACTGCATCCAATTTGCTGAGTAGAGTGTTAGAGGATATTTTGTAAATGACATCGCCGAAGTCAAGGATCAGCAAGATAGTCAGTTTTATGAGGGTATGTTTGGCAGCATGAGTGAAGGAGGCTTTGTTGCGAAATAGGAAGCCAATTCTAGATTTAACTTTGGATTGGAGAATCTTAATGTGTGTCTGGAAGGACAGTTTATAGTCTAGCCAGACACCTAGGTATTTATAGTTGTCCACATATTCTAAGTCAGAACCGTCCAGAATAGTGACGCTAGTCGGGACAACAGGCCCTCCAATTTGACACACTGAACTCTATCTGAGAAGTACTTATTGAACCACGGAAGGCAGTCATTAGAGAAACCAAGGCTGTTAAGTCTGCCAATAAGAATATGGTGATTGACAGAGTCGAAAGCCTTGGCCAGGTCTATGAAGACGGCTGCACTGCACTGTCTTTTATCAATGGCAGTTATGATATCGTTTAGGACCTTGAGCGTGGCTGAGGTGCACCTGTGACCAGCTCGGAAACCAGATTGCATAGTGGAGAAGGTACGGTGGGATTCGAAATGGTCGGTGATCTGTTTGTTCACTTGGCTTTCGAGAGACTTTAGAAAGGCAGGGCAGTATGGTTATAGGTCTGTAACAGTTTGGGTCAAGAGTGTCTCCCCCTTTGAAGAGGGGGATGACCGTGGCCGCTTTCCAATCTTTAGGAATCTCAGACGATACGAAAGAGAGGTTGAACAGACTAGTAATAGAGGTAGCAACAATGGCGGCGTAAAATTTTAGGAAGAGACAGTCCAGATTGTCTAGCCCAGCTGATTTGTAGGTATCCAGATTTTGCAGCTCTTTCAGGACATCAGCTGTCTGGATTTAGAGTGAAGGAGAAGCAGGGGGGGCTTAGGCCACTTGCTGCGGGGGGTGCAGAGCTGTTGACCAGGGTTGGGGTAGCCAGGTGGAAAGCATGGCCAGCCGTAGAGAAATTATTGTGGAAATTCTCGATTATCATGGATCTATCAGTGGTGACAGGGTTTCCTAGTCACAGTGCAGTGGGCAGTTGGGAGGAGGTACTCTTATTATCCATGGACTTTACAGTATCTCAAAACCTTTTGGAATTAGTGCTGCAGTATGCAACTTTCTGTTTGAAAAAGCTATCTTTTGCTTTCCTAACTGACTGTGTATATTGGTTCCTGACTTCCCTGAAAAGTTGCATATCGCGGGGACTATTCGAAGCTAGTGCAGTATGCCACAGGGTGTTTTTGTGCTGTCAAAGGCAGTCAAGTCTGGAGTGAACCAAGGGCTATATCTGTTCTTAGTTCTACATTTTTTGAAAGGGACATGCTTATTTAAGATGGTGAGGAAAGCACTTTTAAAGAACAGGTGGTAAGAGTAGGGAACAACACATCTGCCACGCTGATCCTCAACACTGGGGCCCCTCAGGGGTGCTTGCTTAGTCCCCTCCTGTACTACCTGTTCACCCACGACTGATTGGCCAGGCACGACTCCAACACCATCATTACGTTTGCTGACGACACAACAGTGGTAGGCCTGATCACAGACAGAGATGAGACAGCCTATACGGAGGAGATCAGAGACTTGGCAGTGTGGTGCCAGGACAACCACTTCTCCCTCAACATAAACAAGACAAAAGGAGCAGATCGTGGACTACAGGAAAAGGAGGGCTGAACACGCCCCCATTCACGTCGACAGGGCTGTAGTGGAGCAGGTCAAGAGCTTCAAATTCCAAACTGTTATGATCCGAACACACCAAGACAGTCGTGAAGAGGGCACGACAATGCCTTTTCCCCCTCAGGAGACTGAAAATATTTGGTCATGGGTCCTCAGATCCTCAAAAAGTTATACAGCTACACCATTGAGAGCATCTTGACTGGTTGCATCACTGCCTGGTATGGCAACTGCTCGGCCTCCGACCGCAAGACACTACAGAGGGTATTGCGTACTGCCCAGTACATCACTGGGGCCAAGCTTCCTACCATCCAGGACCTCTATACCAGGATGTGTCAGAGGAAGGCACAAAAAATTGCCAAAGACTCCAGCCACCCTAGTCATAGACTGTTCTCTCTGCTACCGCACGGCAAGCGGTACCGGAACGCCAAGTCTAGGTTCAAGGGGCTTCTTAACAGCTTCTACCCCCAAGCCATAAGACTCCTGAACACCTAATCAAATGGCTACCCAGACTATTTGCATTGTCCCCACCCCCATTTTTACTCTGCTGCTACTCTCTTATCCTTGTATCGTACCTTTACTGGATTAACAGCATAGCCAATGTATTCAACCTTTTATGTCCCTTGTTTATGTTTGAATGTTTATTATTTTAAGCTTGGAAAATAGACCCTTAAACCCAGACTTGGACCACACACCCACTCCACTGAATAGCAGGTTAGCCATTGATTCCTTTCAAACCACAAATTGTTGAATTTGCGATTTCCAACTTATTGTGTAATGTTTATGTCCAATGGCCGATGAGCACTGATATGTTTTATCTATAATTTCTCTTCATATGAGGCACGGTGATCGCCTGCCTGTGTGAATAACTGATTTTTGATGTAACAGCGTCCTCTAGTGATAGCTTTGAAGAACACCAAGGTTTAGTGTTAGTCCCATAATATTTAGATATACAGTGGATGGCACTCTAGGACCAGTCCTTCCTTAAATCAGTCTTAACTCTTAAGAAGGAGATGAATCATTCCATCGTTCCTTTTTGACATTTATTTAGAAAGTAGGAAATAGAGAGGGGGAGATCTGAGAAGTTAGACATGGCATGAGGACAAGAAATGGCAGACTGGGGATTTTAACCCTTGGGACTTATTCATCGAGTGACTAGGAGTGCTGATTGACAATCAAATTAAAGTTTATTGTCAAACAGGTAGGCTACACAAATTATCAAATTAAAAATCAAGAAATGTCGGAACAAATCCAATGAACAACCCAAATAGCACCTTAACAGTAATTCAATTGCCATCTATACCTACAGTGTCTTCAGAAAGTATTCACACCCTTTAATTTTTTGTCACTGGCCTACACACAGTGGGGATCCCTAATAAATACAAGTACAATATGCCATAATGTCAAAGTGGAATTATGTTTTATATTTTTTTGGATTAAAAATTAAAAGCTGACATGTCTTGAGACAATAAGTATTCAACGCCTTTGTTATGGCAAAGCCTAAGGAGTAAAAATGTGCTTCACAAGTCACAACTCAGTTGGGGGAGAGGAAGGAAACTGCTCAGGGATTTCACCATGAGGCCAATGGTGACTTTAAAACAGTTACAGAGTTTAATTGGCTGTGATAGGAGAAAACTGAGGATGGATCAACAACATTGTAGTTACTCGACGATACTAATCTAATTAGTACTAATTAGTACCACAATACTAACCTGGGGTGGTAGGTAGCCCAGTGGTTAGAGCATTGGGCCAGTAATTGAAAGGTTGTTGGATCAAATCCCTGAGCTGACAAGGTAAAACTCTGTTGTTCTACCCCTGAACAAGGCAGTTAACCCACTATTCCCTGGTAGGCTGTCATTGTAAATAAGAATTTGTTTGTAATTAACTGGCCTAGTTAAATAATCAAATCAAAATCAAATGTATTTATATAGCCCTTCGTACATCAGCTGATATCTCAAAGTGCTGTACAGAAACCCAGCCTAAAACCCCAAACAGCAAGCAATGCAGGTGTAGAAGCACGTTGGCTAGGAAAAACTCCCTAGAAAGGCCAAAACCTAGGAAGAAACCTAGAGAGGAACCAGGCTATGTGGGGTGGCCAGTCCTCTTCTGGCTGTGCCGGGTGGAGATTATAACAGAACATGGCCAAGATGTTCAAATGTTCATAAATGACCAGCAAGGTCGAATAATAATAAGGCAGAACAGTTGAAACTGGAGCAGCAGCACAGTCAGGTGGACTGGGGACAGCAAGGAGTCATCATGTCAGGTATTCCTGGGGCATGGTCCTAGGGCTCAGGTCCTCCGAGAGAGAGAAAGAAAGAGAGAATTAGAGAGAGCATATGTGGGATGGCCAGTTCTCTTCTGGCTGTGCCGGTAAAATTTTAGGAAGAGACAGTCCAGATTGTCTAGCCCAGCTGATTTGTAGGTATCCAGATTTTGCAGCTCTTTCAGGACATCAGCTGTCTGGATTTAGAGTGAAGGAGAAGCGGGGGGGGCTTAGGCCACTTGCTGCGGGGGGTGCAGAGCTGTTGACCAGGGTTGGGGTAGCCAGGTGGAAAGCATGGCCAGCCGTAGAGAAATTATTGTGGAAATTCTCGATTATCATGGATCTATCAGTGGTGACAGGGTTTCCTAGTCACAGTGCAGTGGGCAGTTGGGAGGAGGTACTCTTATTATCCATGGACTTTACAGTATCTCAAAACCTTTTGGAATTAGTGCTGCAGTATGCAACTTTCTGTTTGAAAAAGCTATCTTTTGCTTTCCTAACTGACTGTGTATATTGGTTCCTGACTTCCCTGAAAAGTTGCATATCGCGGGGACTATTCGAAGCTAGTGCAGTATGCCACAGGGTGTTTTTGTGCTGTCAAAGGCAGTCAAGTCTGGAGTGAACCAAGGGCTATATCTGTTCTTAGTTCTACATTTTTTGAAAGGGACATGCTTATTTAAGATGGTGAGGAAAGCACTTTTAAAGAACAGGTGGTAAGAGTAGGGAACAACACATCTGCCACGCTGATCCTCAACACTGGGGCCCCTCAGGGGTGCTTGCTTAGTCCCCTCCTGTACTACCTGTTCACCCACGACTGATTGGCCAGGCACGACTCCAACACCATCATTACGTTTGCTGACGACACAACAGTGGTAGGCCTGATCACAGACAGAGATGAGACAGCCTATACGGAGGAGATCAGAGACTTGGCAGTGTGGTGCCAGGACAACCACTTCTCCCTCAACATAAACAAGACAAAAGGAGCAGATCGTGGACTACAGGAAAAGGAGGGCTGAACACGCCCCCATTCACGTCGACAGGGCTGTAGTGGAGCAGGTCAAGAGCTTCAAATTCCAAACTGTTATGATCCGAACACACCAAGACAGTCGTGAAGAGGGCACGACAATGCCTTTTCCCCCTCAGGAGACTGAAAATATTTGGTCATGGGTCCTCAGATCCTCAAAAAGTTATACAGCTACACCATTGAGAGCATCTTGACTGGTTGCATCACTGCCTGGTATGGCAACTGCTCGGCCTCCGACCGCAAGACACTACAGAGGGTATTGCGTACTGCCCAGTACATCACTGGGGCCAAGCTTCCTACCATCCAGGACCTCTATACCAGGATGTGTCAGAGGAAGGCACAAAAAATTGCCAAAGACTCCAGCCACCCTAGTCATAGACTGTTCTCTCTGCTACCGCACGGCAAGCGGTACCGGAACGCCAAGTCTAGGTTCAAGGGGCTTCTTAACAGCTTCTACCCCCAAGCCATAAGACTCCTGAACACCTAATCAAATGGCTACCCAGACTATTTGCATTGTCCCCACCCCCATTTTTACTCTGCTGCTACTCTCTTATCCTTGTATCGTACCTTTACTGGATTAACAGCATAGCCAATGTATTCAACCTTTTATGTCCCTTGTTTATGTTTGAATGTTTATTATTTTAAGCTTGGAAAATAGACCCTTAAACCCAGACTTGGACCACACACCCACTCCACTGAATAGCAGGTTAGCCATTGATTCCTTTCAAACCACAAATTGTTGAATTTGCGATTTCCAACTTATTGTGTAATGTTTATGTCCAATGGCCGATGAGCACTGATATGTTTTATCTATAATTTCTCTTCATATGAGGCACGGTGATCGCCTGCCTGTGTGAATAACTGATTTTTGATGTAACAGCGTCCTCTAGTGATAGCTTTGAAGAACACCAAGGTTTAGTGTTAGTCCCATAATATTTAGATATACAGTGGATGGCACTCTAGGACCAGTCCTTCCTTAAATCAGTCTTAACTCTTAAGAAGGAGATGAATCATTCCATCGTTCCTTTTTGACATTTATTTAGAAAGTAGGAAATAGAGAGGGGGAGATCTGAGAAGTTAGACATGGCATGAGGACAAGAAATGGCAGACTGGGGATTTTAACCCTTGGGACTTATTCATCGAGTGACTAGGAGTGCTGATTGACAATCAAATTAAAGTTTATTGTCAAACAGGTAGGCTACACAAATTATCAAATTAAAAATCAAGAAATGTCGGAACAAATCCAATGAACAACCCAAATAGCACCTTAACAGTAATTCAATTGCCATCTATACCTACAGTGTCTTCAGAAAGTATTCACACCCTTTAATTTTTTGTCACTGGCCTACACACAGTGGGGATCCCTAATAAATACAAGTACAATATGCCATAATGTCAAAGTGGAATTATGTTTTATATTTTTTTGAATTAAAAATTAAAAGCTGACATGTCTTGAGACAATAAGTATTCAACGCCTTTGTTATGGCAAAGCCTAAGGAGTAAAAATGTGCTTCACAAGTCACAACTCAGTTGGGGGAGAGGAAGGAAACTGCTCAGGGATTTCACCATGAGGCCAATGGTGACTTTAAAACAGTTACAGAGTTTAATTGGCTGTGATAGGAGAAAACTGAGGATGGATCAACAACATTGTAGTTACTCGACGATACTAATCTAATTAGTACTAATTAGTACCACAATACTAACCTGGGGTGGTAGGTAGCCCAGTGGTTAGAGCATTGGGCCAGTAATTGAAAGGTTGTTGGATCAAATCCCTGAGCTGACAAGGTAAAACTCTGTTGTTCTACCCCTGAACAAGGCAGTTAACCCACTATTCCCTGGTAGGCTGTCATTGTAAATAAGAATTTGTTTGTAATTAACTGGCCTAGTTAAATAATCAAATCAAAATCAAATGTATTTATATAGCCCTTCGTACATCAGCTGATATCTCAAAGTGCTGTACAGAAACCCAGCCTAAAACCCCAAACAGCAAGCAATGCAGGTGTAGAAGCACGTTGGCTAGGAAAAACTCCCTAGAAAGGCCAAAACCTAGGAAGAAACCTAGAGAGGAACCAGGCTATGTGGGGTGGCCAGTCCTCTTCTGGCTGTGCCGGGTGGAGATTATAACAGAACATGGCCAAGATGTTCAAATGTTCATAAATGACCAGCAAGGTCGAATAATAATAAGGCAGAACAGTTGAAACTGGAGCAGCAGCACAGTCAGGTGGACTGGGGACAGCAAGGAGTCATCATGTCAGGTATTCCTGGGGCATGGTCCTAGGGCTCAGGTCCTCCGAGAGAGAGAAAGAAAGAGAGAATTAGAGAGAGCATATGTGGGATGGCCAGTTCTCTTCTGGCTGTGCCGGGTGGAGATTATAACAGAACATGGCCAAGATGTTCAAATGTTCATAAATGACCAGCATGGTTGAATGATAATAAGGCAGAACAGTTGAAACTGGAGCAGCAGCACGGCCAGGTGGACTGGGGACAGCAAGGAGTCATCATGTCAGGTAGTCCTGGGGCATGGTCCTAGGGCTCAGGTCCTCCGAGAGAGAGAAAGAGAGAAGGAGAGAATTAGAGAACGCACACTTAGATTCACACAGGACACCGAATAGGACAGGAGAAGTACTCCAGATATAACAAACTGACCCTAGCCCCCCGACACATAAACTACTGCAGCATAAAAACTGGAGGCTGAATAAAGGTTCAATTTAAAATAAAATGACAGTGAAAAGAATGAACCCTTTACAGACAAAATATTCCAAATCACACATCCTGTTTGCAACAAGGCACTAACCTAATACTGCAAAAATTGTGGCAAAGCAATTACTTTTTTGTCCTGAATACAAAATTATATGTTTCGGGCAGATCCAATTATGGGTATGCTTATAAAGCACAGGCAAAATCCTAGAGGAAAACCTGGTTCAGTCTGCTTTCCAACAGGCACTGGGAGATTAATTCACCTTTCAACAGGACAATAACTTAAAACAGAAGGTCAAATCTACACTGGAGTTGCTTACCAAGAAGACAAGGAATGTTCCTGAGTGGCCAAGTTACCATGGCTAGACCTGAAAATGGTAGTCTAGCAATTGTCAACAACCAATTTGACAGAGCTTGAAGAATTTTGAAAATAATAAAAATGGGCAAACGTTGCACAATCCAGGTTTGAAGAGCTCTTAGACTTACCCAGAAAGACTCAGGGTGTGTGAATACTTGTGAGATATTTCTCCATTTCATATTTAATACATTTGCGAAAATGTTAAAAAGCAAGTTTTCACTTCATCATTAATTGTGTGTTGATGGGTGGAAAAAAAAAATCTTCCATTTTGAATTCTGGCTGTAACACAACAACATGTGGAATAAGTCAAGGGGTACGAATACATTATGAAGGCCCTATACATAGGGCAGCGGTCTATAAGGTGCAGGGTAGAGTACCGGGTAGTAGCCGGCTAGTGACAGTGTCTGATGTTCAGGGCAAGGTACTGAGCTGAGGCCGGATAGTGGTGACTATTTAACAGTCTGATGGCCTGGCGATAGAAGCGGTTTATCAGTCTCAACTTTGATGCACCTGTACTGTCTCCTCCTTCTAGATGGTAGCAGAGTGAAAAGGCCGGGGCTCGGGTGGCTGGGGTCCTTGATGATCTTCTTGGCCTTCCTGTGACACCAGGTGCTCTGGGGGATCAGGTCTCCTCCGTCAATGTAATCTAATGTTAAAAGAAAGACATCTTTCGGACCAAGCCTAAGAGCATCATGAAGACAACTACCTGATACACCTCTCTAACTTAAAGGCCATTTAAAATATCTTGACTGCATAACTAACAATCAGGGTACAATACAATAAAATATTTATATATACACACACAATACCCTCCGGTTACTGGCCCGCCTCTCTAACCTAGAGGCTACTGCTGCACCAACAGCATCATCAACAAGGTTTCTCACTGTGTCTCCCTTACATCAGAGCATTTCCCTGATTCTTCCCTGTGAGGTATCATTACTTGATGCATTTTATTTTGTCTCACAAACCCCTTCTTCCCCTAACCCTAAAATCTCCCCATCGCTCCCATGAGGAGACTAGCCTACCTATATGAGGACAGACTGCTTCATTTTTGGTTTAGGTCCTATAAGGGCAGACGTCCATTGCGCTATCCGACGTAAGACAATAAGGAATATATCAAACGAAAAAGGACAACTTGTATTCTTATTACGTAGCACCTTTTTCTTCCTTGTTGTGGTTGTTTGAGCACTTAAAGATGATTTGTTTCTCTCTCAAATCAAATCAAATTTTATTTGTCACATACACATGGTTAGCAGATGTTAATGCGAGTGTAGCGAAATGCTTGTGCTTCTAGTTCCGACAATGCAGTAATAACCAACGAGTAATCTAGCTAACAATTCCAAAACTACTACCTTATACACACAAGTGTAAAGGGATAAAGAATATGTACATAAAGATATATGAATGAGTGATGGTACAGAACGGCAAAGGCAAGATGCAGTAGATGGCATCGAGTACAGTATATACAGATGAGATGAGTATGTAAACAAAGTGGCATAGTTCAAAGTGGCTAGTGATACATGTATTACATAAAGATGCAGTAGATGATAGAGTACAGTATATATGTATACATATGAGATAAATAATGTAGGGTATGTAAACATTATAATTAGTAGCATTGTTTAAAGTGGCTAGTGATATATTTTACATCAATTCCCATTATTAAAGTGGCTGGAGTTGAGTCAGTGTGTTGGCAGCAGCCACTCAATGTTAGTGGTGGCTGTTTAACAGTCTGATGGCCTTGAGATAGAAGCTGTTTTTCAGTCTCTCGGTCCCAGCTTTGAGGCACCTGTACTGACCTCGCCTTCTGGATGATAGCAGGGTGAACAGGCAGTGGCTCGGGTGGTTGTTGTCCTTGATGATCTTTATGGCCTTCCTGTGACATCGGGTGGTGTAGGTGTCCTGGAGGGCAGGTAGTTTGCCCCCGGTGATGCGTTGTGCATCACCGGGGGCAAACTAACCCTCTGGAGAGCATTACGGTTGTGGGTGGAGCAGTTGCCGTACCAGGTGGTGATACAGCCCGACAGGATGCTCTCGATTGTGCATCTGTAGAAGTTTGTGAGTGCTTTTGGTGACAAGCCAAATTTCTTCAGCCTCCTGAGGTTGAAGAGGCGCTGCTGCGCCTTCTTCACGATACTGTCTGTGTGGGTGGACCAATTCAGTTTGTCTGTGATGTGTACGCCGAGGAACTTAAAACTTACTACCCTCTCCACTACTGTTCCATCGATGTGGAAGGGGGGTGTTACCTCTGCTGTTTCCTGAAGTCCACAATCATCTCCTTAGTTTTGTTGAGTGTGAGGTTATTTTCCTGACACCACACTCCGAGGGCCCTCACCTCCTCCCTGTAGGCCGTCTCGTCGTTGTTGGTAATCAAGCCTACCACTGTTGTGTCGTCCGCAAACTTGATGATTTAGTTGGAGGCGTGCGTGGCCACGCAGTGGGTGAACAGGGAGTACAGGAGAGGGCTCAGAACGCACCCTTGTGGGGCCCCAGTGTTGAGGATCAGCGGGGTGGAGATGTTGTTACCTACCCTCACCACCTGGGGACGGCCCGTCAGGAAGTTCAGTACCCAGTTGCACAGGGCGGGGTCGAGACCCAGGGTCTCGAGCTTGATGACGAGTTTGGAGGGTACTATGGTGTTAAATGCTGAGCTGTAATCGATGAACAGCATTCTCACATAGGTATTCCTCTTGTCCAGATGGGTTAGGGCAGTGTGCAGTGTGGTTGAGATTGCATCGTCTGTGGACCTATTTGGGCGGTAAGCAAATTGGAGTGGGTCTAGGGTGTCAGGTAGGGTGGAGGTGATATGGTCCTTGACTAGTCTCTCAAAGCACTTCATGATGACGGAGGTGAGTGCTACGGGGCGGTAGTCGTTTTGCTCAGTTACCTTAGCTTTCTTGGGAACAGGAACAATGGTGGCCCTCTTGAAGCATGTGGGAACAGCAGACTGGGATAGGGATCGATTGAATATGTCCGTAAACACACCAGCCAGCTGGTCTGCGCATGCTCTGAGGGCGCGGCTGGGGATGCCGTCTAGGCCTGCAGCCTTGCGAGGGTTAACATGTTTAAATGTTTTACTCACCTCGGCTGCAGTGAAGGAGAGTCCGCATGTTTTGGTTGTGGGCCGTGTCAGTGGCACTGTATTGTCCTCAAAGTGGGCAAAAAAGTTATTTAGTCTGCCTGGGAGCAAGGCATCCTGGTCCGTGACTGGGCTGGTTTTCTTTTTGTAATCCGTGATTGACTGTAGACCCTGCCACATACCTCTTGTGTCTGAGCCGTTGAATTGCGATTCTACTTTGTCTCTATACTGACGCTTAGCTTGTTTGATTGCCTTTCGGAGGGAATAGCTACACTGTTTGTATTCGGTCATGTTTTCGGTCACCTTGCCCTGATTAAAAGCAGTGGTTTGCGCTTTCAGTTTCACGCGAATGCTGCCATCAATCCACGGTTTCTGGTTAGGGAATGTTTTAATCGTTGCTATGGGAACGACATCTTCAACGCACGTTCTAATGAACTCGCTCACCGAATCAGCGTATTCGTCAATGTTGTTGTCTGACGCAATACGAAACATATCCCAGTCCACATGATGGAAGCAGTCTTGGAGCGTGGAATCAGATTGGTCGGACCAGCGTTGAACAGACCTCAGCGTGGGAGCTTCTTGTTTTAGCTTCTGTCTGTAGGCAGGGAGCAACAAAATGGAGTCGTGGTCAGCTTTTCCGAAAGGAGGGTGGGGGAGGGCCTTATATGCATTGCGGAAGTTAGAATAGCAATGATCCAAGGTTTTACCAGCCCTGGTTGCGCAATCGATATGCTGATACAATTTAGGGAGTCTTGTTTTCAGATTAGCCTTGTTAAAATCCTCAGCTACAATGAATGCAGCCTCAGGATATATGGATTCCAGTTTGCAAAGAGTCAAATAAAGTTTGTTCAGAGCGATGTGTCTGCTTGGGGGGGAATATATACGGCTGTGATTATAATCGAAGAGAATTCCCTTGGTAGATATTGCGGTCGACATTTGATTGTGAGGAATTCTAAATCAGGTGAACAGAAGGACTTGAGTTCCTGTATGTTGTTGTGACCACACCACATCTCGTTAACCATAAAGCATACGCCCCCGCCCCTCTTCTTACCAGAAAGATGTTTGTTTCTGTCGGCGCAATGCGTGGAGAAACCAGCTGGCTGCACCGACTCCGATAGCGTCTCTCGAGTGAGCCATGTTTCCGTGAAGCAAAGAACGTTACAGACCCTGATGTCCCTCTGGAATGCTACCCTTGCTCGGATTTCATCAACCTTGTTGTCAAGAGGCTGGACATTGGCGAGTAGTATGCTAGGGAGTGGCGCGCGATGTGCCCGTCTCCGGAGCCTGACCAGAAGACCGCTTCGTTTGCCTCTTTTACGACGTCGTTGTTTTGGGTCGCAGGCTGGGATCCATTCCGTTGTCCTGGGTGAAAGGCAGAACACAGGATCCGCTCCGGGAAAGCACCATGGTCTTGTAGTGGATGCAAGATTCGACTGGAAGCCAGTGGAGTGTGCGGAGGAGCAGGGTGATGAGAGAACTTGGGTAGGTTGAAAACCAGGCGAGCTGCTGCTTTCTGGATAAGTTGCAGGGGTTTGATGGCACAAGCGGGGAGCCCAGCCAACAGCGAGTTGCAGTAGTCCAGACGGGAGATGCCTGGATTAAGACCTGCGTCGCTTCCTGTGTGCGGTAGGGTCGTACTCGTGCACACACACACACACACAAACGCATTTGAGTACAAATACAAACATACAGGACAGGTGCTTTTGTGTGATTGGAATAACATAAGGATACCACCGACAACTACTCACCCTGGTTCAATTGAGGTTTCCTCCAGATACGCACACAAGGTGGCAGGCTTTCTCACTAAACCGATGGGTCTTTCAGAGACCTTCTTGCACAGTGATGCACCCAAACCAGGGGTACTCAAATACGAGCCTTGATGTCCAGAGGACTGCGAGAGATTAAACTCAACTGGTTTCCCTTTCAGGTCTGAATCTAGTGTGAATCTGATTAGAGGAGACAACGGAAATCCCTGACCTTGGGCAAAAACACTATTCTCCAAATTTAATTTGTTTGGTCACACACATATTTTGCTGATTTATTGCAGGTGCAGCGAAATGCTTATGTTTCTAGCTCCAACAGTGCAGTAATACCTAGCAATACAAAACATTACACACAAATCCCCAAAATGTTAAGGAGTTAAGAGTCCAGAATATAAATATGTGTATATGATGGTGTGTATAGACCGTATGGACAGTAGATGAATAGAAAAGGTTTGTACAGTAGTAGTTATATAGGATGAGCCTGGACTAGAATACAGTACAGTGGCAAGAAAAAGTATGTTACCCTTTGGAGATACCTGAATTTCAGCAAAATTGGTCATAAAATTGGATCTGATCTTCATCTAGGTCACAACAAGACAAACACAGTCTGCTTAACACAAACAATTATACATTTTCGTGTCTTTATTGAACAGCCCATGGTAACATTCACAGTGCAGGGTGGGAAAAGTATGTGAACCCTTAATTTAATAACTGGTTCACCCTCCTTTGGCAGCAATAACCTCAACCAAACGTTTTCTATAGTTGCGGGTCAGACCTGCACAACGGTCAGGAGGAATTCTGTACCATTCCTCTTTACAAAACTGTTTCAGTTCAGCAATATTCTTGGGATGTCTGGTGTGAACTGCTTTCTTGAGGTCATGCCACAGCATCTCAATCGGGTTGAGGTCAGGACTCTGACTGGGCCACTCCAGAAGGCATATTTTCTTCTGTTGAAGCCATTATGTTGCTGATTTAGTTCCGTGTTTTGGGTTGTTGTGCTGTTGCATCACCCAACTTCTGTTGAGCTTCAATTGGCGGACAGATAGCCTAACATTCCCCTGCAAAATGTCTTGACAAACTTGGGAATTCATTTTTCCGTAGATAGCAAACTGTCCAGGCCCTGAGGCAGCAAAGCAGCCCCAAACCATGATGCTCCCTCCACCATACTTTACAGTTGGGATGAGATTTTGATGTTGGTGTGCTGTGCCTTTTTTTCTCCACACAGTGTTGTGTTCCTTCCAAACAACTCAACTTTAGTTTCATCTGTCCACAGAATATTTTGCCAGTAGCGCTGGGGAGCATCCAGGTGCTCTTTTGCAAACTTCAGACGTACAGCAATGTTTTTTGGACAGCAGTGGCTTCTTCCGTGGTGTTCTCCCATGAACACCATTCTTGTTTGTTTTCTGTATCGTAGACTCGTCAACAGAGCTGTTAGCATGTTCCAGTGATTTCTGTACATTTTTAGCTGACACTATAGGATTCTTAACCTCATTTGAGCAATCTGCGCTGTGCTCTTGCAGTCATCTTTGCAGGATGGCCACTCCTAGGGAGAGTAGCAACAGTGCTGAACTTTCTCCATTTATAGATAATTTGTGTTACTGTGGACTGATGAACATCAAGGCTTTTAGAGATACTTTTGAAACCCTTTCCAGCTTTATGCAAGTTAACGATTCTTAATATTAGGTCAGATCTTTGTTTGAGGCATGGTTCGCAACAGGCAATGCTTCTTGTGAATAGCAAACTCAAATTTTGTGAGTTGTTTTATAGGGCAAGGCAGCTCTAACCAACATCCCCAAGCTTGTTTCATTGGACTCCAGGTTATCCGACTCGACTTCAATTCGCTTTTGGAGAAGTCATTAGCCTAGGGGTTGACATACTTTTTCCAACCTACGCTATGAATGGATTTCTCTTGCCTATATTGAATACATTAATTTGTGTGTCAAGCTGTTTTCCCTTCATTTTGGAGATGCTGTTCTGAGCCATTAACCAGTTATAGAAAGACCATCAAGGATGACCCTTTGTTTCAAAACGGTTAAAGATATGTAACTAGTTATAACAATTATGCAGTCGTGGCCAAATGTTTTGAGAATTACACAAATATTAATTTCTACAAAGTTTGCTGCTTCAGTGTCATTGGATATTTTTGTCAGATGTTACTATGGAATACTGAAGTATAATTA
Source organism: Oncorhynchus mykiss (assembly GCF_057628025.1). Taxonomy (NCBI): domain Eukaryota; kingdom Metazoa; phylum Chordata; class Actinopteri; order Salmoniformes; family Salmonidae; genus Oncorhynchus; species Oncorhynchus mykiss. Next base: position 34,500,722 of record NC_143027.1, on the reverse strand, counting down.
CAAGCATTTTATAAGTGTCAAAGACTTTTATTGACAATTACATGAAATTGCTGCAAAGAGTTAATATTTGCAGTGTTGACCCTTCTTTTTCAAGACCTCTGCAATCCACCCTGGCATGCTTTCATTAACTTCTGGGCCACATCCTGACTGATGGCAGCCCATTCTCTCATAATCAATGCTTGGAGTTTGTCAGAATGTGCATTTTTGTTTGTCCACCCACCTCTTGAGGATTGACCACAAGTTCTCAATGGGATTAAGGTCTGGGGAGTTTCCTGGTCATGGACCCAAAATATCGATGTTTTGTTCCCCAAGCCACTTAGTTATCACTTTTGCCTTATGGCAAGGTGCTCCATCATGCTGGAAAAGGCATTGTTCGTCACCAAACTGTTCCTGCATGGTTGGCAGAAGTTGTCTGTTGGCATGACACAGGACTAATGGTAGCGCTCACCTTGTCTTCTCCGGATAAGCTTTTTTCCGGATGCCCCAAACAATCGGAAAGGGGATTCATCAGAGAAAATGACTTTACCCCAGTCCTCAGCAGTCCAATCCCTGTACCTTTTGCAGAATATCAATCTGTCCCTGATATTTTTCCTGGAGAGTGGCTTCTTTGCTGTCCTTCTTGACACCAGGCCATCCTCCAAAAGTCTTCACCTCACTGTGCGTGCAGATGCACTCACACCTGCCTGCTGCCATTTCTGAGCAAGCTCTGTACTGGTGGAACCCCGATCCCGCAGCTGAATCAACTTTAGGAGACTGTCCTGGCGCTTGGTGGACTTTCTTGCGCGCCCTGAAGCCTTCTTCACAACAATTGAACCGCTCTCCTTGAAGAATCGATAAATGGTTCATTTAGGTGCAATCTTACTGGCAGCAATATCCTTGCCTGTGAAGCCCTTTTTGTGCAAAGCAATGATGTTGGCATGTGTTTCCTTGCAGGTAACCATGGTTGACAGAGGAAGAACAATGATTCCAAGAACCACCCTCCTTTTGAAGCTTCCGGTCTGTTATTCGAACTCAGTAAGCATGACAGAGTGATCTCCAGCCTTGTCCTCATCAACACTCACACCTGTGTTAACGAGAGAATCACTGACATGATGTCAGCTGGTCCTTTTGTGGCAGGGCTGAAATGCAGTGGAATTTTTTGGGAGGGATTCAGTTAATTTGCGTGGCAAAGAGGGACTTTGCAATTAATTGCAATTCTTCTGATCACGCTTCATAACATTCTGGAGTATATGCAAATCGCCATCATACAAACTGAGGCAGCAGACTTCGTGAAAATTTATTTTTGTGTCGTTCTCAACTTTTGGCCACGACTGTAGAGTTGGCTGCTTGTGTAATGAATACTTAGGGAGAAAAAGGTGTAGATTCACGCACAAGGCGCGGCCAGTGTTTATTTTCGCAGAAGGCAGGAATCATGGTCACAGGCAGTCAATGGTCTTACACAGGTTGGCAAACAGGCAGGTGAATAAAAACTAGGACTGAAGGCTATAGCTGGTTCTCACAAACGAGCTAGGAAAAGGCTTAGTAGAGACAAAACAAACAATACATCACAAAGGCACAAACAGAATGAACAGAACTAAATAAGGAGCTGATGAGACCTGGTGAGTAACTAACACAGGTAAAATCAATGAACAAAAATGAAAGACAGGGCTACATTCAAGAACACAAAGAAACAGGGCTACGTTCAAGAACACAACTAAACAGAACACAAGGTTGACTAAGAAAATAAATACAGGACCTTACAGCTGGTTTCTATCCTTGCCTCCTAAACAGGGACTGATTCTGTAACGACGTTCGTCTGTACGAGAGGCGGACCAAAGCGCAGCGTGGTTGTTTTGATTCATGTTTTAATAAATAACTTCACATGAACAAACTAACAAGAAATGTGAAACCGCAAAACAGTCCTATCCTGTGACAACAAACACAGTGACAGGAACAATCACCCACAAACAAACAGTGACACCCAGGCTACCTAAGTATGATTCTCAATCAGAGACAACTAATGACACCTGCCTCTGATTGAGAACCATACTAGGCCGAAACATAGAAATACCCAAATCATAGAAAAACAAACATAGACTGCCCACCCAACTCACGCCCTGACCATACTAACTACATACAAAACAAAGGAAATAGAGGTCAGAACGTGACAGATTCAGATATGAGACAGACACCAGGTGAGCGGGTTCTCTGGCCAATCAGTGACAGAAATCCATTGGTACTTCCTGGGAGAGAAGAAAACAAGCAGTCGACTTGATTGACTCTAGTCTAATGTTTATTTCAAAAGCACAAATCCCAAAATAATATTTCCTCAGTTTAACACAGTGCGCAGTGAAGCATGAAAACAGAGGTTTGTTTCTGATGCATTTAGAGTGTGTGTGTTTGTAGGTGTGTGTATGTGAGCTGAAAATTGTGTAGAATAACCTCCTGAATCCACTTTCACTGTTTTACTAACCTTGGTTCATTCATGACTGCCAGGTACACTTGATTGGAGAGCCCTCTCCCACTACAAGCGCTCTTGTGTTTAGATCGCTTGGCATGGAACAGAATGCAAGCAGTTATTTGCCGGTGGTTGGGATCATGGAATCAGAATGAGTTAGTTAGGATTCTAATTCTATGGTCAATGTTCTCACTCCTATCTGACATTGGGTGGACGATGCAAAATGGAAAATAAACATAATGGCCTCACGACAACCACCCACCCACCCTCTGTGGACACCCTAAATGAGGCATGCTGTGTGTTTGTGTGTGTGTGTGTGTGCTTGTGTGTGACTACTAACTCCTACTATAGATCATAAATGGTAACATGCTTTCCACTGTTAAATCCATGTCTCTGTGTGGGTGTTGGTTTGTTGTATTTTACACTTTGTAGTTGTTAATTGAACATCAAAACATAAGGCACTTGATCTTAGTTAAATAGAGTACAGTCCGTGTGAGAGGGTAAAGTCGTGTGTTTGTATGCGTGTGTCACTGTCGTCTTCCTCTTCATCTGAAGAGGAGAGGCGAAAAGGATCAGAGGACCAATATGCGGCATGGTAAGTGTCCATGGTAAATCTTTAATCAAGAAAGTACTGAACACTGAAAACTTTACAAAACCAGTAAACAAAATAACAACCGTGAAGCTAATGCGAGCTGCGCTGAAACAAGCCATCAACATAGACAATCACCCACAAACAAACAGTGCAACCCAGGCTACCTAAGTATGATTCTCAATCAGAGACAACTAATGACACCTGCCTCTGATTGAGAACCATACTAGGCTGAAACATAGAAATGCCCCAAAACAAAAAACAAAAAAAAAGTTTAATGAAGGCTGAGTGGAGAAATGGGTTGGGTGGGTGAGGGATGATTGATCCATGTCACTGTCAGGGATGGGAACATATAGCATGGTAGCATACAATAGGGTTTTATTTTTCTGAGTAGCCAATGGCCACTATGGAACCAACAATTAAATTATGATCATGGTGACAATAATGATGATCAGGAGGAAGGTGATGATTACAATGATGCTGATGATGATGACAACAATGTTTGTAGAAAGATAAATTACTTCAGTGTGTTTTACTCTCTTAGCTGGAGACCTATGCCTCCTACCAAAGCATCGCGGTTCTACTTACTACAGAGGTTTCCATTAAATATATAACGGGTACCGATTGACAGTGTGTTAGTGGGTAGAGAGAAAGGGAGTGGATAGAGAGAAAAGGGAGCGAAAGAGAGAGAGAGACCACTTGGCAAAGACGTCAATTCAACGTTTGCACGTTGGTTCAACGTCATTTCATTGAAATGACGTGGAAACAACATTGATTCAACCAGTGTGCCCAGTGGGAGAGGGAGATGGCATGGTCTCATGACGCCCGTATTGGCATCACTCCGGTTGGAAAAGAGAGATGAGAGGAGAGACGCTTCCATTATTAGACCGGTGCTCACGGTCACGCTCACTCCTGGAGATGCGCGCGTTGCTGCGAGACCAACCGATAAGTTCGAGGAGAGAATCGGCGAGGCGCTGAACTCAGGAGCACCGCTGCGTGAAGAGATAGCCTAGCCTTCTGTAGGTTACACTCGGACATGGAGAGACCGAACTAGGGTCTACGAGCCAGTCAAAGCAAGACTGCGCATTATCTGCACTTGGATATACCCAACAACGCACCCACACATTCATCCCAAACCGAGATGAGGAACAGCTAAACACCACGAAACTGAAACAACAACTCAACAACTCAATATGTAATTTGGACTGCGCAACTGCGCAACTTGGAGTTATGTTGGACACGGGTTTGTTTTCATGAATTCCAAACTTGTATCGTTACACTGAGGACGTGCTCACGTTACAACATAAACGAATAAGTGCCATTCAGAGACAATTTATTATTTTAGGAATCCATTTTGCTTGAATAATGTCCAGGATTATGCAGATGAAGTGAGTGACATATTTTGGTAACGCGCGCCAGTTAGTCTGTCAAGGCTTGACCATTTTATGAGCTAAATCTGTTCAAACCAATGTTTTCTTGTCCTTATAGGAAAACAACTGCATACCATTTGATATTTATTAGAATGATGATAGGCTGTTTGTAAGTCATCTGTCAACTTTAACATTGCTCAGATAGCCATCCCGCTGGGCACACACTGGTTGAATCAACGTTGTTTGCGCGTAATTTCAATGAAATTATGATGAACCAATGTGGAATAGACGTTGAATTGATATCTGTGCCCAGTAGGCTGCTGTGTGCATCTCAATTTGAGAGACAGCGGGGACTTGAGCACACTAACATCTGAAGTAGGCTCCCCTGCCCAGTTTGTAACTGGTTCCCATTCTCTTGTGTTGCCTTGTATTATAGGCTGAAATGATATTTTAAGGATATTTCTGTGACCACCTGGACATAACTTTCCGCTTCTTTAAAATATTCAAACAATTAAGCAGCTGTGAGATTACGATCAATTCTGTTTCATGTACTGGACAACTTTTAATGGTTTGAACGGATTTATTTTCAGACAGCAAATATAATTGCTCTCTCCTTTATTCTGGCGCGCTCCACGGGCATAGTTTATCGTTTGGCTGCTTAGAACGAACTTGGAGGATGAAACTGGGAGGAGGAGAGGGAATGAACAGCGATAACACAACATTAATACTTTTAGTTATAGCCTAATGTTTTTTTCCTAAACTTTTAGGATATAATTTTATGTCAGCCATTCTCAATATAAAACAACGTTACCAACAGCATCTTTATTACAATAACATTTTATTCTCACATTAATCAAGTCCATCCATCGTGTTACTCATGGCTTCACCCTTGAATAGTGCATGTTCAGTGGGGCTGGGCGACACTAATGGTTCGACCAGCGGTTTGTCTCTTCCCTGCAATCAGAGCGTCTCTTCCCTGCAACTGGCCCCCTACTCCCCCGAATCCACGGCGCTCTTCGCTACAGCCATCACCCTCATGGTGGTCTTCACAATCGTGGGAAACATCCTTGTCATCATTGCCGTCCTGACCAGCCATGCACTCCGAGGACCACAGAACCTGTTTTTAGTGTCTCTAGCGGCTGCAGACATTTTGGTGGCGACCCTCATCATCCCATTCTCCCTAGCCAATGAACTGCTGGGATACTGGTACTTCAAGTCTCTGTGGTGTGAGATCTACCTGGCGCTGGACGTTCTGTTCTGCACTTCCTCTATAGTTCACCTGTGCGCCATCTCATTGGACCGTTACCTGTCCATCAGCCGGGTTACCTACTCTCGCCAGCGCACACCCATGCGTATTAAAGCCTCCATCGTGGTGGTGTGGCTCATCTCGGCCATAATCTCCTTCCCTCCTCTTCTGTCGCTAAATAAGAGCGAGCCCGGCGGGGAGGGGAGTGAGAGGGGTCCTCAGTGCCAACTGAACGACGAGCGCTGGTACATCCTCTACTCCACCGTCGGCTCCTTCTTCGCCCCATGTCTCATCATGATCCTGGTCTACATGAGGATTTACCAGATCGCCAAGCAGCGCACACAGAACCCGCCAGGCGAGCCCAGGAAAGACGGGGTGGGCTGTGCCACCCCAAGTCAAACCCCTCGGGGGATCCAAGCCAACGGGAAGGAGGACAGAGGGGAAACCCCAGCTATGCCCCACAAAACCACCAGCGTCAGACCCCCCACACTGGCTGTTACTCCATCACCGTCCCCCGACCAGGCCAATGAGACCCCCTCCCCTCACATCCCCACCACCCAAAACCTCCTCCATGCTCCGGTTCTATCCCTAGCTCCAACCCCAACCACCACCTCCCCTCCTACCTCCCCCCTGGATCCTTCACCCTCCTTGGTCTCACCGTCTCACTCCCCCACCATCCCCCCACCATCCCCGGCCAAACCCAAACATGGGGAGAAGAAGGTGAAGGGGAAGAAGGGAAAGAAGTATAACAATAATATGGACAGCTCAAACAGCTCTGACAGTGACATGGAGAACGAGGAAGGGGGGAGGACTGGAGTCAACAATCCTAGCATGGCTGGTTCAGCCGGCATCCATTCTCCAGCCACCATCCAGAAGTACAGGGACATAATCGCCACCTCTAAGGGGGCTCGGCTGGTGGCAGGGAGGAGGTCTAAGCCGGAGAGCACTCCGGGAGCAGCACGTCGTAAAGCCATGGTGAACAGAGAGAAGCGCTTCACGTTCGTCCTGGCCGTGGTGATCGGAGTGTTTGTTGTCTGTTGGTTCCCTTTCTTCTTCTCCTACTCGCTGCAGGCCATCTGTCCTGAGACCTGCTCCCTCCCTGATCCCCTCTTCAAGTTCTTCTTCTGGATTGGCTACTGCAACTCCTGTCTGAACCCTGTCATATACACCATCTTTAATCAGGACTTCAGAAAGGCCTTCAAGAAAATCCTCTGTAAGAACACCAAGGGCACCTTCTTCTAGACTGAATGCTCTGTAAGGACAACAATGGCAACCTTCCTTTAGTAAAGAGGCCTTAAACAGATGACCTGTAAGGTCAGTCCTTTCTTTTCAGTCCTCTCTAAACTCTTTGAGGTGTAAAAAACAGCACAAATATTCTGTAAACATTCTGACTGATTTTAGATTCTAATTGATGATGTTACGAAGGGCTGCCAATTCTATAATGCTGAATCAGAACAGCTGTAGGATAGCTCACCTTGCAACAGAAAGAAACTTTTAGGGCTCGTTGTTTTAGTCCCTTGGTACGTAGCTGCAGACATCTAGCCGCGACCTGGAGAACTGTGACTGTCCATTGCAAGGGCATTGTCTGGGGAGAGCATGTGCAAAATATGTTACGTGAATTCTACTCTGGGGGGCTTTAGAATGATACTGTGTAAGAATCCAAGGGCATGATCCTGATCCTTTAGTAAAAGGTAGGAGGTATGTTCTGATCTATGAGCATTACACAGTATGTGTAGAGAGTGCGGAAAGGAAGAGAGAAGGAGGAAAAGGAAAAGAAAATGCCATTTTGGATTTTTAGTCACTCGTGACATAAAGGACATGTTGCTTGGAAAATGACAGTGCAACGCTGCTCTCGTCAAAATATGACTGACTGACTCACATTAAGGTTGTCTGGGAAATCTGTTTGATTAAAAATGGAGAAACCTTTGGGTATAGCAGTACACCACTGCTCACTGAGAACTCCTGATCAAAACAACAGTCTTGAGCGCTGCCATTCAAGGACTTTAAAGCGATGAAGCAAACAAATATCCTTTTATCAGCCGACTGATAAACAAAATAGAACAATGCGAGGAGATGATAGGCCAGACCTGTTGGCCTGTTTAAGCACCACCAGAGGCACTTCTCTTTATCAAAGGGCAGAACCACGAGGAACGCACAAGACCCTGGTCGCCTTTCCACTTACGCCTGCATAGTTACTTTTATCCTGCCTCAGGAATAGCATGTGTTCCTGTAGAGATGTTATCCATATGAGAGAGAGAGAGAGAGAGAGAGAGAGAGAGAGAGAGAGAGAGAGAGAGAGAGAGAGAGAGAGACAACAACAGGACTCTAACTGTTCTTGAGACAACTAACTCCCTCTCAAACTCTGATGCCCACCACTGCTTTCATGTGGGGCTTAGGCTATATTTTGAAAGACTCTGTGTTTTAAGGTGCATCTCAATAGTCTATTGTGGCTTCCTCTGCTTGTGTCTTTTCCTTCATCTGCACTGAAAAACAAAGGATATAGGTGGATGCAATATGAAGGATCAGGCATTTGTTTCCACATCTCTGTGTCAGTGCAGGTGAACTAAAAGATGAGGAGAGTAAACAGCATAACACTATTGTTATACACCCCTATAAGAGAATTTGAGTTCCAAATGGCAACCTATTCGATATATAGTGCACTACTTTTGCCTAGAGCCCATAGGACTCTAGTCTAAAGTAGTGCACTATGTAGGGAATAGGGTGGATTGTATCTAAAGTACTAAAGTACGGAAATGTATGCACTCACTACTGTAAGAGGCACTTGATAAGATCGTCTGCTAAATGACTAAAATGTAAATTTTATCTGTATATTGGGTCTATATAGCACAATTTCAAGCATATCACATTTATAAGAGGATAAATACTTTCCCAAATCCCTTGACAAGGAACGCAAATTTGGGACATTTAAGGATTTTTTGGAATGCAGTATAGTCGTACATATTTTTTTTCTTCTATCAAAGACACTGGACAGTGACTATCTGGCTTTGTTTGAGTGGATTCATCTGACTTCAGCCTGAAAGGACATTGCTATTAACGAACACACTGCTCCCCATTGAACAGAACAGAACAGTGGCTGTCTATGAGAGGAGGAACTCAGCCACGTTAGCTCTACTGCTGGCCTGACACAAACACTTCAAACGGTCTTAAAAACACTCTAGTTGATATTGACTATAATACTGAAAGCACAGGTCATGTTCATCCTCAGCTACTTCTGGAAGGACATTCATCCCATAAGATAATATAGTACTTTATTAAGCTCCCAAATGGCAAATATGGGATGGATGAATGAATGAATGGTTGATTGCTTGATAGATCAATGAATTGATTGATTTGGGAATGTACCTGCACTTGCTGACTGGAATTCTACCTAGCACATTCCTTTATTTCTGAGAGGTACTGCTACTCTTTACAGTTGTTCTTTATGTATTTCTCAGAGACTGTCAGGTCATGATGCTTTTTGTGTTTCTCCCTCACAGAGGCAATGTCTGTAACTGTGAATGCTATATAGGTGTTATGACACTATGGTACAAGGAATGTCGGCAACAACACTTCTAATCTCCCATTGTCAATTTTTGCCGACCCTTGTCTATGTGAGAGAGACTGCATGAGTGTGTATTTTCTAGTGATGCACTTCTAGTGGTACCAGCTGCAAGGGTCTGGTAAACTTATGTAAAATGTCTGGGGTACTCATGGACTGTGCCAAAGCCTCCTCTGGCTGATATTGTATACTGTAGCCCTCCACATAATGGTAAGCACAGAAAACTGATGTAGATATAGAGACTCAGGCCAAAGATCTCTCCCCCTGAGGGACACTAGTCACTAGATGGCCATGCTTTGAAAGTACATTATCTATTTGTTCTTCCTTTAGGGTTATAGTTAGTGTTACGGATATGGGTAAGGTCAAAGGCAAGGTTGGGGTTAGTTGCAATTGCTTTTTGTAGTGAGAATTGTATTTTGTGGATCTCCGTTCCGTCCTTTCAAGCATGGCCGTTTAGTGATGCCAGCTGACACGGACAGAGCGGGACTCAGAGTGACACTGTCATGCTCTAATAAGGGGCTGTGATTGGATAAGCTATATGGTATTATTTATTTATTTAGAGCCATTTTGAGTTTCCTGTTAGTTTCATATTTATAGTTGTCTTTCTTTCTGACTGTGCTCTCCAAGCAAGGCAAAGTTAATGTGAACAAAATACTGTAAATACTGTATAAAATCTGAATATGTTGAATGAGATTCATTGATTTAAAGTCAGCAGAGGAACAGGATTCAGGAGCAGACGTATGTTTGCAGGGGTTGGGGTCATTTCTACTGGAACTCAGTCAATGCAGAAGATGAATGTCATGATTTGAAAAAATATTCTGAAATATTGGTAAAATCTGGGTCGTGGACTTTAATTTTCCTGCAGCCTTTTTGTACTTATTTATTATTTTAAACTTGTTTCTTAAACATTTTCAGTGGTGTTTTGTAAAGACTACCGTGCTGATGGGTGGTGCTTTAATAACAGCCTGTGGTTGCAGAACCATGGAGATCAGCAAACAACCGCACTCTGTGTTGGCACAAATCGTTCTGCGACAATAACATTTACATTTTAAAATGCGATTGTCATTGAACTTTTGGTGCTAACAGGGCAGCCATGAAAACTCAATGTATAGTGAATCAACATCCCCATCATCATTCTCCCTACTCTTCTGACCTGCCTGGACTCTTTTTCTCCCCCTGCTGTGTTTGACCCTGGCCTTTCTCCCTCTCCCTCCATTTGGAAATAAAGCAGTTTAATAAGCATGGTGTGATCAATCATTTAAAATCATCGTACACAGCACTGCTGTCTGTGGTGTTAAAGGGGACACGAGTAAAACGGCTTAGCCCACTACGTGGGGGTTTGAAGAACATTACACACTGACTCTTGGGGGTGGCTCTAAATATAGCAGATTTAACTGGATCAATCTTAACAGGGAAATCTGCAGTTCGAACAATAACACAGAGGTCACTCCGCCACTGATTTGGCAAACAGCTGAGGGACGGGACTGGAGAAATGTAGCCACTTGCAAACTCATGGACAGAGCTATGGACACAAGGACTAACCATCAACATTATTTTGTTTACATTTAACAATCTTATATTTTGGGTTCTGATGGGGTATGACAGTTGAACTAACCTCATGGGGCATCTATACATGATTCTTCTTGAATCAATGGGTATTTATCATCAATGTAAAAGTTTTAAAAAAAAATATGTAGCAACTGCAGATTTCCCCTTTAATGTCCTTTAAACATTGTGGAGATGCCAAAAGCCCATGGTATACTGTTTAACATTAGTTTCTTATTACGGGACAATTGGTTTCTTATTATGGGATAATTCTAATATTGTGTACCCCTACACATGTGAGCGCAATGAAGACTTTGTTTTAAAGAGGTTCGTCACAGCTGGGTATAAGTGGGGCATACTGATTGCAGCACAAACACTGCCAGTTACTTGTATCCCTTGTGATCTTATCGTATGTGATCTTGTGTGAACTTAATGCGATAGCATGTGACAACATGTAACAGCAACATGTGATAAAATGAATGACACTACACATGTGAAAACATCTTGTGAAAAAATGTTGGACAACATCGGGAAGCAAAATGTCAAAAAGCAATACCACATGTGAAAGTTTTTCACGTGAACGTGCAAATTTGATTTTCACGTGTGAGGTGAAAACATGTTATTCTCCTCACATGTGAAAAGGTGGTGTTAACATGTGAACACTAAATGTAACACATGTAACATATGGTTTCACATGTGTCTTTTGTTTTAGAACATTTCAGCTCAACATGTGAAAACAGCTATTTCACTTTTTTTTTTATAAAAGGGAATGAAATGATATAGGGGTTTTAAAGTAAGTGTACAATCTTTCATCATTGACAATATGAATACATTTCACATGATCACTTAGTAGTGACTTTTCAGTATTGGCTCCACCTGGGATTTGAACTCACAACCTCTGGATTTGGAGTATGCCAAGTTTCATTTATTACCTATAGTACATCGCTGCACTTAGCAAAATAGAGCCATCTGCACTGCGATTTTAGTTATCAGTTAATCTGACTATTAACTCCTCATGGATTTAATTGACTTATCTCAGCAATTTGAAGTGTTTTCTGTATAGTTGTCTAATGTTGGGGGGGCATATTGTTTTAATGTTACTCTTGAATCACTAAGATGAATATAATCATTTTTCTTGAGTGTATTTTAACAAAGCTGAGATTTATTTTACTTAAGTCCAAAGTGTAGGAATACAGGTGAACTCATTTTTTGACACAGACATGGTGGCATAGCAGGAAGCTCAGAATGCAGTGAACCAAGAGGTTGTGAATTCAAATCCCAAGTGATTTTCCACTCACAAAATAATGTTTTTCCATAAGGGATGGTGCACATGGAATAAATGAACAGCATACTATTTAACAATTTTCTTTGAGTGTCTCACCCCCCCAAATCTCATTATGACAGAGTGATTGCCATCATGACATCCTGCTATAGAATGGCGAGGAGGAGAAGGAGCTCCTTGGGCCCTTAGTGTCTGGAAGTAATTTAGCCATTCATTGTAGTCATTGCGCTCTGTTGAGCTGCTATTTTCTTGCGTTGTCTTATGTCAATTACCTTGTGACCTTCCTGCATTACTCATTGTATTAATAAAGTCAAATTTAATCAACCAATTTGATAGTCAGTTTAAAAAAGGTTAAGGGTACAAAACTGTGTACATATCTGGCTGTGTTAGCAAAATCAAATCAAAACAAATGATTTAAAAGTTTCTTTACAGCAAATGTCAAATGTTACATGATTGTATAACTAGCTGAGGGTGCAGTATATATTAAGTTTGGCAATAGGTCTAAAACCAGCTTGGGCCTAGTGCACACTAGGCACTAGGCACATGCACACCAAGCTAATTCAGGAGACAGATTGTAGTTTTTATGCCCTGATATCAGGACCTGGCGGCTAAAAGTTTGATTAAGTCAGACGATTTATAGAATACAATCCCAAAATCAGCTGTAACTGTCAATAGTATAACAAAGCTTAAAACGATGTTTGAGTGAGTCCCGAATACTGAAAAGTTAATGGTGAAGTTGTTTCTGGACACGGTAGACTACTCCTCACCACTAGAGCAGAGGTCAACTTGTCGACAGTGAGTTGAGTTTGATTTGTGAAGCGAGGCAGCGTTGGGTTCTTTCTCTTTTTGTCTTTCAAACACACACACATCAACACAGATGATGTAAAAGGCATCACACTGTGACACTTTCTTTATTTTGAAAGTTCTATAACCCAAACACTTAATTGCCGACAGGCAAAACATTTTGGGACTGTATCACCAGTTGACTAATGAAACAAATAAAATAATGTAGTTTGAGTGGTATTTTCCTTCAACATCTTCATTTCCATCTTCATTACCTCCGGGCTGTTACTATGCAGGAGAGAGAGGGGCAGGAGGACAGATGACTTACTGTAGTCAAGTGGCTCTCAGAGCGGTGTGCATTTCACAGTGTTATATATTCACAAAAGCACAACCTCTCCAGTCTCCCGTTTATGCTATAAATATAAAGCAGTACTGATCAGCTGATATGGATGTACAGTACCAGTCAAACGTTGGGTCACAACTACTCATTCAAAAGGTTTTTCTTTATTTTTACTATTTTCTACATTGTAAAATAATAGTGAAGACGTCAAAACTATGAAATATCACATACATGTAGTAACCACAGGTCATGTAGTAACCACATTTTTTTTAACTATACCTCAGCATTCAACACCATAATACACTCCAAGCTCATTATCCATTTACGGCTAGGGGTTCCGCTAGCGGAACCGTTATAGTCGTTATTTCCCCAAAATGTTCATTTATTTGGCGCGTTTGATTCAGAAAAACACCAGTTCCAACTCGCCCAACATGACTACCATTTATCTAATAAATTACCCGTAATCTTGGTCCAAACTTTTCAAACAACTTTCCTAATCCAACTTTAGGTATTTTAAAACGTAAATAATCCATAAAATGTAAGACGGAATACACTGTGTTCAATTGCGGCTAAAATGAAAGTGGAGTTAGCTTCAGGTCGCGCGCCCCCAAACAAAAGAGTACACTAGGCTGGACACTCGTACTTCTTAATTTCTCCAAAGAAAAACATCAACCAATTTCTAAAGACTGTTGACATCTAGTGGAAGCAATAGGAACTGCAAACAAGTGCCACAGAAATCTAGGTTCCCATAGAAACCTAATTGAAAAAAAAAAAAAATCCTGGATGGTTTGTCCTCAGGGTTTTGCCTGCCAAATAAGTTCTGTTATACTCAAAGACATTGTTTTAACAGTTTTAGAAACTTTCTATCCAAATCTACCAATTATATGCATATCGTAGCTTCTGGGCCTGAGTAGCAGGCAGTTTATTTTGGGCATGCTTTTCATCCAGGTGTGAAAATACTGCCCCCTATCCCAAACAGGTTTTAATCTCGGGGCCCTGGGTCTTAACCCCACCCTGTGCAACTGGGTCCTGGACTTCCTGACGGCCCGCCCCCAGGTGGTGAAGGTAGCAAACACCTCCACTTCGCTGATTCTCAGCACAGGGACCCCACAAGCATTCGTGCTCAGCCCCCTCCTGCACTCCCTGTTCACCCATGACTGCGTGGCCACACCTCCAACTCAATCATCAAGTTTGCACACGACACAACAGTAGTAGGCCAGATTACCAACATTGACGAGACCGCCTACAGAGAGGAGGTGAGGGCCCTGGGAGAGTGGTGCCAGGAAAATAACCTCTCACTCAACGTCAACAAAACAAAGGAGCTGACCGTGGACTTCAGGAAATAGCAGAGGGAGCACGCCCATATCCACATCAACAGGACCGCAGTGGAGAAGTTGGGAAAGCTTCAACTTCCTCGGCATACACATCACTGACAATCTGAAATGGTCCACCTACCCAGACAGTGTGGTGAAGAAGGGGCAACAGCAACAGAAATGTGTCTTGGCCCCTAAAACCCTCACAAACCTTTACAAATAGACAATTGAGAGCATCCTGTCAGGCTGTACCACCGCCTGGTACGGCAACTGCACCGCCCGCAACCGCAGGGCTCTCCAGAAGGTGGTGTGGTCTGCCCAACGCATCACTGGGGGCAAACTACCTGTCCTCCAGGACACCTACAGTACCCGATGTCACAGGAAGGCCAAAATTATCATCAAGGACATCAACCACCCGAGCCATGCCCTGTTCACCCCGCTATCATCCAGAAGGCAAGGTCAATACAGGTGCATCAAAGCGGGGACCGAGAGCCTGAAAAACAGCTTCTATCTCAAGGCCATCAGGCTGTTAAATAGCAATCAATAGCTGGCTTCCACCCAGTTACACAACCCTGCACCTTAGAGGCTGCTGCTCTATAGACACATAGACTTGGAATTACTGGCCACTTTAAGAATGGAACACAAGTCACTTTAATAATATTTAAATAATGTTTAACTACTGCTTTACTCATCTCATATGTATATACTGTATTTTATTTTACTGTATTCTAGTCAATGCCACTCCGACATTGCTCAATCTAATATTCATATATTTCTTAATTTCATTCTTTTACATTTAGATTTTTGTGTATTGTTGTGAATTGTTAGATACTACTCCACTGTTGTAGCTAGGAATACAAGCATTTCGCTACACCCGCAATAACATCTGCTAAAAATGTGTATGTGACCAATACAATTAGATTTTGATTTGATTTGATTAAAGTACACAAGGCCATATGACAAACTCCACAAACAGGGTGGCAAAGGAAGAGTGAATTAATTGTTAACATTAGGTTTTAGCACTGTTAGTGATAAAGTAATATTGATAAAAGCACTAGCTTTTAGGAAGATGTAGGACGTTCATCTGGAAACATCCTATTACAGCTGCTTACCTTCTGCATCTTAAATGGCATCCTCTTCCCTTTACACTGCATTACTTGGGCCCAAGGCTCTGGAAAAAGTAGTGCACTACATAGGGAATGGGGCTCTGGTCCAAAGTATAGCACTACTTAAGGAATCAAGTGCTATTTTGGACACAAACATTGTTTGTTAATACATGTTTTTAGTGGTACTCATTATTTTTGGGACGGGTAGAAGGAGAGTCTGGTAGAAGGGTTTGGTGGAGAGTCTGGTAGAATGAAGAGTCTGGTGAACAGTCTGGTAGAAGGACAGTCTGGTGGAGAGTCTGATAGAAGGAGAATCTGGTGGAGAGTCTGGTAGAAGGAGAGTCTGGTGGAAGGAGAGTCTGTTGGAAGGAGAGTCTGGTGGAAGGAGAGTCTAGTGGAAGGAGAGTCTGGTGGAGAGTCTGGCAGAAAGAGAGTCCGATGGAGAGTCTGGCAGAAAGAGAGTCTGGTGGAGAGTCCGGTGGAAATAGGGCTGTTAAGGTGACCATATTACTGCCACACCGGCGGTCACAAATCATGAAGGCAGTCAAATTCCACGTGAAAATTCCAAATTCCATGGTCAGGTCGTGACAGTACCCCCACCCCCCCAAAGGTGCGGACTCTGGCCTCAAAACCTGAAACCAAATGGGGGGGGTGACTAGTGTTGGTGGCGGCTCCGGTGCGGGTCACGACTTCCACCGAAGTGACAGTTCGGGTGGGGCTCGGCTGTCGGAGTTGCCGGCCTACTAGCCATCACCGATCCATGTTTCCTTTTCCATTTGTTTTGTCTTCGGTTCTGTCACACCTGGTTTTCCTTTGCTTTGACTTCTGTGTGTATATTTACCCTGTGTCCCCGCTTAAGCTTGTGCAGGATTATTATTCTTGTTGCTTATGGAGGCTTTCCTCAGTGTATTTTCGCGTGTAGTGATTTTAGTAAGGTGCGTTGTGGTTCTATGCCTTACGCGTGAACTGTTTGTTTCCATTGGGTTTTGGGGATTTGTACCGGACAGTGTTTTCTTTGGACTTGCCCTGATTAAAGGTTACACGCTACACTGACATTTCTACTCTCCTGTGTTTGACTCCTCACTTACCTTCAGTGCTCTCGCAACACTAACATAAGGACAACTCAGAGTATGCTATTCTGGTTTTCTGAAATAGGCTATCTTTTCTTCATATCATGTTTCTTTAGACCGGTCTAAAATAAATAATGGATTTATTGTGAAGGTATAGGCTATATTACATGGATTTATTAGACTTTTTAAAATGTAGATGTTCCAAAGGACCAATGTGTGAAAGCCAGGAGATACTAAATGTGTTTGTTAATTAACAGTCAATTACCGTGAGACCGGCAGTTATTTGCTTGACAATCACCGGCTGACGAAATTTTGTGTACCGCCACAGCCTTAGGTGGATGGAGAGTCTGGTAGAAGGAAGTGTTGGAGATAAACTGTGCTGTTGTTTACTGTTATCACAGTCCCTGAAAGTCAGTAGCACCAGGCTGCATATTTCAGACTTTCACAGCCACTGAACTCGTGCTAAGCGCACAGATTTCTCCCCATACCTTTTTTTTTTGCCATAGTGTGTGAATGTGTGTGTGGGTATACTTTTCAAAGACTCTCATCATTCTCTGCACGGCACAGCATTTTGAGTACAATACAGGACGTTTGAGAGGCATGAATATTGATGGTTGAAAAATCATAACTTTGACGAGGACACTAGAGATGTGTGTGCGTGTGTGTATGTGTGTGTGTATGTGTTTGAGAGGGAGAAAAATATTGCAGCAGAGGTTAGGTATGAGTGTCACGAGTTCACATATGTAAATTGATTATCTATGCTTAGTGTAGAGTGAGTGACGGAATGAATCCTCTACGGGACAGAGGGCAGAGGGTTTAGTCGGTACAAGATACCATATGAGGCTTTAGGCTGTGTCTCTGAGTGTGCTTGTGCTTGTGTGTGTGTGTGTGTGCGCGTGTGTGTGTGTGTGTGTGTGTGTGTGTGTGTGTGTGTGTGTGTGTGTGTGTGTGTGTGTGTGTGTGTGTGCGTGCGTGCGTGCGTGCGTGCGTGCGTGCGTGCGTATGTATGTGTGCACGTTTGTGGATATGGGTGTGTAAATATGCCAGGACGGGATTTACATGCACACACTGAACAGAAGGATGGAAAAGCCATGGATGGGAGCAATAGAGCAAGAAAAGCGCAATTATGGAAACCTACAACTGCTTAATACTGCAGTATCTGTGCCCACACACACACACACACACACACACACACACACACACACACACACACACACACACACACACACACACACTATTAGCATTCCGTCAGCGACTTTACTAATCATTCTTCACTGAGGAAAACACATGTAATACTAAGTATGTGATCAACCATCTAAACCGGGTCTTTGCATGTAAATATATATTATTGTAGTTGTAAATGTGTACATAGTTATTATTATTGTCTCATTCATTCTCTTTTTTCACCTGCACTGTTGGAGCTCAGAGCATAAGCATTTCAATCATCTGCAACTAATAAACTAATCTAATCTGATCTAAAGTATATGCATTTGCTCTGGGAACTAAAATGTACAACTCAGGCAAGATTACTCATGAAGGGATGCATTAGTTTTGTTCCTCAGCCATGTTTGTTCTATTAGCACACCAGGATACTCTACTGAAGCATGACGCTGCAGGCAGAGATAAGCAAAGCTCACACAAAGGCCTGTAATTACATTTCCTCTAATGCCTGGTTTGGTTTGACAAACTGCATCAGGGATGTTTCTAATGCAAGTCATGATGACTGTGTGTGTGTGAGTGAGTGTGAGAGAGAGAGCGAGAGAGGAAAAGCTAACAGATAGAATATAATTACTCTGGTCTGATGCATGGTTTGATTTAAATGCTGAAGCATCCCCAGTTGGATAATTGCCAATGTTCCCTTCGGCAATGCACAGACTTTAACTTTGTGAAACTTCTGTGCAACTTCTGGCGCGTGTTTAATGTGAACACTGAGGCTTTACCCACTTTAAGTTACAGTTTTATCATATATCCTGATGCCTAGTCACCTTACCCCTACATATCTACCTCTATCAATCCAGAATCCCAGCACATTGTAAATATGGCTCTGGAATGGACCCTGTATATAGTATGTGTCACACCCTGATCTGTTTCACCTGTCTTTGTGCTTGTCTCCACCCCCTCCAGGTGTCGCCCATCTATCCCATTATCCCCTGTGTATTTATACCTGTGTTCTCTGTTTGTCTGTTGACAGTTCTTTTTGTTTGTCAAACCTATCAGCGTTTGTTCCTCTGCTCCTGCCAGTTTCTTGCTCCTGTTTTCTAGTCCTCCCCAGTTTTGACTATTCTGCCTGCCCTGACCCTGAGCCTGCCTGCCATTTTGTACCTTAACCCACCTTACTGGATTATTAACTCCTGCCTGCCCTGACCCTGAGACTGCCTGCCATTCTGAACCCAATAACCCTCTCTGGATTATTGACCCCTGCCTTTCCTTTGACCTGTCGTTTGCCTGCCACTGTTTTAGAATTAAACTTTTGTTTCTTTGTCACTGTCTACATCTGGGTCATACATGAGACGTGATAGTACGAACTAGCAATGACTGACCCAGCAGCCTCGGACCAGCTCTGCAATGCCCTCTCCTCCCAAGGAGCAACCATTAGTAGGCACGAGGAGTTGCTTCATGGTCTTATAGAAGGGTTCCAGACCTTGGATGAATGTCACGACCAAGCATTAAACACATTGCTGGAGCAATTCCGGGGTTTGTTTAATATGCAGTCTACCATGACAGTAACCTCCCAGCCCCTCAGTAACCCGGCTGTTAGCAGCACCGTCACCCAGGTTTCCCGGGAACCCTGCTTACCTCCCCCAGAGCGATTCGATGGAGAGTCAGGCACCTGTCGGGCATTTCTCGCTCAGTGTTCACTCATCGAGTTGCAGCCCTCTTCCTTCCCCTCGGATTGCTCTAAGATAGCGTACCTCATCACGCTGATGTCCGGGAGGGTTCTCACCTGGGCTACGGCAGTATGGGAACAACAGTCGGCTCTATGCTCCACTCTGTAGGAGTTCGTGGCAGAGGTAAAGGAGGTAAAGGTTTTCAATGCTCCATTGTCCGGGAGAGAGGCTGCCCGGAAGTTGCTTTGGCAAGACTTCCGCAGTGTGGCAGACTACGCAGTGGATTTCCGCATGTTGGCAGCGGAGTGCGCAGAGTTGCAAAGAAAAAGGCATATCTCAGACTGGTCAATAGAAAAGATTAAGATGGGAAAAATAACACAGACACTGGACAGAGGAACTCTGCCTAGAAGGCCAGCATCCCGGAGTCACCTCTTCACTGTTGACGTTGAGACTGGTGTTTTGCGGGTACTATTTAATGATGCTGCCAGTTGAAGACTGTGAGGGTGTCAATTTCTCAAATTAGACACTCAAATGTACTTGTCCGCTTGCTCAGTTGTGCACCGGGGCCTCCCACTCTTTCTATTCTGGTTAGAACCAGTTTGCGGGGGCGGGGGCACACGAGGTGTGGGGCTAAGCCAGGTAGCAGACCTGAGCTCACTCCTCGTGCTTATTATAAGCAGCGCATTACTGGTCAGGCACCGTGTTATGTGGTTAAACGCACAGTGTTGCCAGTACGTGCCCATAGCCCGGTACGCTATAGGGCAGCCCCCCGAGAGTGTCATGCGAGTGTGGGCATCCAGCCAGGGCGTCTGGTCGCCGGTACGCCGTTTCGGTCCAGGGTATCCTGCGCCGGCTCTGCGTGCTGTGTCTCCGGGGCGCTGGGATGCCTGCGCTCCGCTCGTGCTGGGCAAATGTGGGAGTGGAGGGAGGGAGGGAGAGGTGCGCGTAGTAGGCACTAGATCTCCCGTGCTTACCCACAGCCCGGTTCAACCTGTGCCTGCACTCTGGAGGGTCCGGGCTAGAGTAGTTATCCAGCCTGGGGGAGTGGTGCCAAGGCTGCGCACCAGAGCTCCAGTGCTCCCCCACAGCCCGGTCCTTCAGGTGCCTCCTCCTAATACCAAGCCTCCTGGAGGTCTCCCCAGCCTGGTGGGTCCTGTGGCAGCCCCATGCACCAGGCTGTCTCTCTGTCTCCTCCCTACAGGTGTTCCCGCCTGTCCAGAGCAGCTAGAGTCTCCCGTCTGTCCAGAGCGGCTAGAGTCTCCCGTCTGTCCAGAGCTGCTAGAGTCTCCCGTCTGTCCGCAGCTGCTAGAGTCTCCCATCTGTCCGGAGCCGCCAGAGCCGCATGTCTGTCATGAGCCACCAGAGCCGCCAGTCAGCATGGAGCGGCCAGAGCCGCCAGTCAGCCAGGATCCGCCAGTCAGCCAGGATCCGCCAGAGCCGCCATTCAGCCAGGATCCGCCAGAGCCGCCATTCAGCCAGGATCTGCCAGAGACGCCATTCAGCCAGGATCTGCCAGAGCCGCCATTCAGCCAGGATCTGCCAGAGCCGCCATTCAGCCAGGATCTGCCAGAGCCGCCATTCAGCCAGGATCTGCCAGAGCCGCCAGTCAGCCAGGATCTGCCAGAGTCGTCAGCCCTTCAGTCCGGAGCTGCCCCTCAGTACTGAGCTGCCCCTCAGTCCCAAGCTGCCCCTCAGTCCAGTGGGGCCATTTAGCAGGGTCACCGTGTTTAGGAGGCCACGGAGGCGGACAATGAGGCGGAGAAAGACTGTGGTGAAGTGGGGTCCATGTCCCGCGCCAAAGCCGCCACCACGGACAGACGCCCACCCAGACCCTCCCCAATAGGTTAAGGTTTTGCGGTTTTCGTTCGTATTCACGTTTATTAAAAGGGACCATGGACACTTACCACGCCGCTTATTGGTCCTCTGATTCTTCTCGCCTCTCCTCTTCAGACGAAGAGGAGGAAATCCTTTACACAGCCTTTTCCCACTGGGTTTTTGTGGGATCTTGTCTATGTCTAGTTGCCTGCGAGCACTACATTAGTTTCTCGTTTCATTTTGCGCTTTATTGTTTTCTGTGACTTTCATCCAATAAACATGTGGAACTCTATGCACGATGCGCCTTGGTCCATTAATTCAACCAATGATCGTGACACCATGGTGTTTATACTTGTGTACTATTGCTTGTACAGATGAACGTGGTACCTTCAGGCATTTGGAAATTGCCCCCAAGGATGAACCAGACTTGTGGAGGTCTCTAATTTTTTTCTGAGGTCTTGGCTGATTTCTTTTGATTTTCCCATGATGTCAAGCAAAGAGTCACTGAGTTTTAATAAGATAGGCCTTGAAATACATCCACAGGAATACCTCCAATTAACTCAAATGATGGCAATTAGCCTATCAGAAGCTTCTAAAGCCATGACATAATTTTCTGGAATTTTCCAAGCTGTTTAAATGCACAGTCAGCTTAGTGTATGTAAACGTCTGACCCACTGGAATTGTCATACAGTGAATAACAAGTGAAATAATCTGTCTGTAAACAATTGTTGGAAAAATTACTTGTGTCATGCACACAGTAGATGTCCTAACCGACTTGCCAAGGATATACTTTGTTAACAAGAAATTTGTGGAGAGGTTGAAAAATGAGTTTTATTGACTCCAACAAAAGTGTATGTAAACTTCCGACTTCAAATGTGTATATATATATATATATATATATATATACAGGGCCTTGCGAAAGTATTCGGCCCCCTTGAACTTTGCGACCTTTTGCCACATTTCAGGCTTCAAACATAAAGATATAAAACTGTATTTTTTTGTGAAGAATCAAAAACAAGTGAGACACAATCATGAAGTGGAACGACATTTATTGGATATATCAAACTTTTTTAACAAATCAAAAACTGAAGAATTGGGCGTGCAAAATTATTCAGCCCCTTTACTTTCAGTGCAGCAAACTCTCTCCAGAAGTTCAGTGAGGATCTCTGAATGATCCAATGTTGACCTAAATGACTAATGATGATAAATACAATCCACCTGTGTGTAATCAAGTCTCCGTATCAATGCACCTGCACTGTGATAGTCTCAGAGGTCCGTTAAAAGCGCAGAGAGCATCATGAAGAACAAGGAACACACCAGGCAGGTTCGAGATACTGTTGTGAAGAAGTTTAAAGCCGGATTTGGATACAAAAAGATTTCCCAAGCTTTAAACATCCCAAGGAGCACTGTGCAAGCGATAATATTGAAATGGAAGGAGTATCAGACCACTGCAAATCTACCAAGACCTGGCCATCCCTCTAAACTTTCAGCTCATACAAGGAGAAGACTGATCAGAGATGCAGCCAAGAGGCCCATGATCACTCTGGATGAACTGCAGAGATCTACAGCTGAGGTGGGAGACTCTGTCCATAGGACAACAATCAGTCGTATATTGCACAAATCTGGCCTTTATGGAAGAGTGGCAAGAAGAAAGCCATTTCTTAAAGAGATCCATAAAAAGTGTTGTTTAAAGTTTGTCACAAGCCACCTGGGAGACACACCAAACATGTGGAAGAAGGTGTTATCTCTGGTCAGATGAAACCAAAATTTAACTTTTTGGCAACAATGCAAAACGTTATGTTTGGCGTAAAAGCAACACAGCTGAACACACCATCCCCACTGTCAAACATGGTGGTGGCAGCATCATGGTTTGGGCCTGCTTTTCTTCAGCAGGGACAGGGAAGATGGTTAAAATTGATGGGAAGATGGATGGAGCCAAATACAGGACCATTCTGGAAGAAAACCTGATGGAGTCTGCAAAAGACCTGAGACTGGGACGGAGATTTGTCATCCAACAAGACAATGTTCCAAAACATAAAGCAAAATCTACAATGGAATGGTTCAAAAATAAACATATCCAGGTGTTAGAATGGCCAAGTCAAAGTCCAGACCTGAATCCAATCGAGAATCTGTGGAAAGAACTGAAAACTGCTGTTCACAAATGCTCTCCATCCAACCTCACTGAGCTCGAGCTGTTTTGCAAGGAGGAATGGGAAAAAATTTCAGTCTCTCGATGTGCAAAACTGATAGAGACATACCCCAAGCGACTTACAGCTGTAATCGCAGCAAAAGGTGGCGCTACAAAGTATTAACTTAAGGGGGCTGAATAATTTTGCACGCCCAATTTTTCAGTTTTTGATTTGTTAAAAAAGTTTGAAATATCCAATAAATGTCGTTCCACTTCATGATTGTGTCCCACTTGTTGTTGATTCTTCACAAAAAAATACAGTTTTATATCTTTATGTTTGAAGCCTGAAATGTGGCAAAAGGTCGCAAAGTTCAAGGGGGCCGAATACTTTCGCAAGGCACTGTATATATATATATACATATGTGCTGTATATAGCCTATGCCTATTTAGTGTGCCAAATTATATATTCTATTATATTAAAATATGTTCTGTTCATCATCTTATAAAAAATGGAGCATCTTATTACAATGTTTATTTTGATATTCTATTAGCTTTAACATGCTGCAAAGATACTTGGTTCCTTATTTATCTGTGCTGAATTAAATGCTCGCAATCTCTTGGCCTAAGTTTAAAATATTCAAGTGATGGTTCTCACAAACCAATCAATAATTGCCTTTGCAACGATGTTGCTAATATGATCAAACTAAATATGAAACACGCTTTTCCTCACAATTGAGGTTTGCAAGCTGATGCATTGTACAGCTCTGTGCTGTCTTTCACCGTTGTAGCTTGGAGAGAAGAGAAGCCCACCTTCCTCGTGCTGGACTTCTTGCAGTCCGTGCTATTTGGAATCCTTGGGACGTGCCTCTACAATTGAAGTCAAAATTAGTGAAGGTATGGGATAAGGTTATGTTAGGGTTATGGTTAGGGTAGAAGTTAAGGTTAGGGTCGTCCCAATAATACCGGATAGCACTGGCCCTTCTTGCTGACTGGCTGACTTGCACTCAATCAACACGCGGAGGAAGAAGTTGACAGCATCATCTTATGGAAAGTGAACAACTGTTTCAGTTAATTACGCACTTAACAATTACTATAAGTAAAATGTCGTTACATATATTTTATTCTTGTGAAGGATAAAGGATAGGATTTCAACGTTGTCAGCATTTTTTAAACTAAAGGCAGCTCGTGAGTTTCACGTTTAGGGAAGATTACAATTTATCCTACCATTTCTACCGATCTGCATGCCAGTTAGCCTGTTAATATTTATATATGCACATTTTCATGGAACAGTTTCATTTCAATAATAACGTTTTTTTGTTTCTCTAAATCATTGCCACGTGGTTAATCATAAAAATCTGAAGTAAAATTATAAAAATCGAAAATTTAAAATTCAACTATGGCTAGACAGCTAGCCTCTGCCATTTGGACACATTGATACACTGTGATCCATTGGCGGCTAAAGAAATGAGTGCATAGAGCTCAGAGATAGCCTATAGGCTAATGCAGCAATAGGCCTATAACTTCCATCATCAACTAAGTAAAATATATAGGCCTAAAGCCACCCCCCCCCCCCCCCCCCAAAAAAAAAAATTGTTAGAAAATATCCTGGTTACAATGTTGGTTCCTTCAATCACATTCATCTCTCAACTCTGCCAGCCTGCCTCCCTTTCTATCTGTCCGATGCTATTGCTAATGGACTTGCAACAATGTATCAACTAGCCTAATCCGGGCCCAATCCGGGTTCATGCACCAGTGAGGTCAGGGCAGAAAGCATTTTTTTATTACTTTCCACTGGATATTTGGGATTATCAGATCATGATATTTTGCACTTTCACACTGAGGCTTGGTGAGTGTTAAAAATATTTGTCAAATACTGAGGAACTATCACTCGGAAAGGATATAAAAATGTTTTTTGACTTTGTTGACTTGTGTGAGGCGAAACTTCCGACTTCAACTGTATACAGGAAAGGTGATCTTTTCAAAGTTTTACAGATACAGTCTCTCAAGTGGATTTCTCTCTCGTCCTGAACATGTGACATTAGTCCCTATCCCTGTTTGTGCAAGAATCACGTCCATGTGAGGAGAAACAGATTGTGTCTCCCCTGACTCACCAGACACCTCAGACGTCATGGGCACAGTCTCTGTGACCTGGTCTGGTGTCGTTGTGCTTGGCAATAGCTGTAGATAGCGCCTGTTACTTCTGAACTACCCCCCTGGGCAGTTTCCACCCGGTATGACCGTGGGGTGGAGCTGGGGCCTTGAACAACTGCTGGTGTCGTCCAGTGTTTTTGTCCATCAACTTTCATGAGCACTGTGTCCCCAGAGCTCAGTGATTAAATGTTTCTGACTCCATTCCTGCGGTCGTTGTAAAATGCCTGCTTCCGTTTTGCAGCAGCGTCTGCCTGTCTGACCTTCTCCTGGTCAGTTTCATTTCAGATTCTCTTATAAGGAAGGAAGGATTGTCCTGATCCTTCTCCCCATCAGTAGCTCAGCCCGAGTGGCTCTGTACGTCAGCAGAGTGAGCAGAGGGTCTGTCTGGTTGAGTATCCACTTGGCTGTCTGTATAGCCCTCTCCACATGTCCATTACAAATGGGAGCTGCTTGTCACATGTACAGTATGAAGTCATACTCCTTACTGAGTTATTTTAGCTCTGTACTTGCTAACTGGGGCTATTATCGCTAACCAGGATCTCAGGGACTCAGAACCTAGCAAAGGTTGCTTTGAGCTTGGCAATGACCTGGGTACTGGTCGTGGTTGGAAGGTGGAGGATTTCTAGGAATCTAGAATAGTCTGACACAGGTAGTTTTGATTTTTCTACTCACACAGATGTGCTGCTATTTTCTGCCATGGTCTGAAGGGAAGCTCACGAGACATTAATGGCTCTTTTCTTTGTGTGATCCTAGTTTCACAGCAAAATGCACACATTTGCAGCTCTGTGATTATGTCCTGTGAGATTTTAGTTCACCACACAGATTTGTTAGCTCTCTCCCTGCACTTTACCAGCCCTTGGTGTCCATCATGAATCCTATGTAGGATTTATTTTCTCATGCATGTGGGAATGACAATGCCGATTCCCCTGATCACTAGTCCATGTGTCTCTGATAGTTTCCCTCGCACCTGATAACTCTCATCGATTCAGAGATTTTCTCTAAGTACTCAGGCCACCCATTTCCGATGAACCACAGCACTGACTGCAGCTATGGCTCAGATTCAGTGCTCAGTCTGATGTTCTCCATTCTCTGTGGACAAGCAGGTAGATAACTTACAACTGGTGCGACATATGCGGCTAACAAAATGTCCATGCATGTTGTAGCTGGGATCCTTTGGATTGCAAATCAGAGGAAGATTTTCAAAAAGTAAGTGAATATTTAATCACCATTTGTGATTTTTATGAAGCCTGTGCCGTCCTCAAGCAACCACATTGCATGCTTTCACTGTAAAGCCTATTGTAAATCAGACAATGCAGTTAGATTAACAAGAATTTAAGCTTTTAACCGATATAAGACACTTGTATGTACCTAGATGTTTAATATCCGTAATTGTTATGATTATTCTTTTGAATTGTGCGCCTCGACAGGTGTCCCGCTGGCGGGATGGCTAGCCCTATTAACTCTAGAGCAGTGGTTAACAGTGGTGTAAAGTACTTTTAAGTAAAAAATACTTTAAAGTACTACTTAAGTAGTTTTTTTGGGGGTATTTGTACTTTAGTTAACTATTTATATTCTTGCCAACTTTTACTTTTTACACTACATTCCTAAAGAAAATAATATACTTTTTACTCCATACATTTTCATGCAAAGGTACTCATTACATTTTGACAGGAAAATGGTCCAATTCACACACTTATCAAGAGAACATCCCTGATTATCCCTAATGCCTCTGATCTGGCAGACAAACGCTTTGTTTGTAAAAAAAAAAAATTGTGCCATCTGGTTTGTTTAATTTGAAATTATTTATACTTTTACTTTTCATACTTAAGTATATTTAAAACCAAATACTTTTAGAATTGTAGAGTTATTTTCACTTTTACTTGAGTCATTTTCTATTAAGGTATCTTTACTTTTTCTCAAGTATGACAATTGAGTTCTATTTCCACCACTGGTGGTCAGTGAGTGTTTAAGTCTCTGAAATGCTGCCTCCTGTGTATTTCCCCAGATACTGTACTTTCCAGAGGAAATGTTCTGGAGCTGGTGGAAGTTGCTTAGCCCCATGACATGCCCCAGGAAGCGAAGCTGGCTTTGTTTGAATTTACTTGTCCTTGACTAGGAGCATGTTTCTCAGGAGCTATTCATGTTCCTGCTCAGAGTTGGCATAGATCAGTACATCAACCATGTATATAGCCACACCCTTGAGCCCTTGCAGAGTTTCCATAATTTTCCTTTGAAAAATCTCAGGGGCACTGGTTAGCCCGAACGGGAGACGTTTGAAGTGTTATTTCCCAAAAGGGGTGATGAAAGTGTTCAGCTTGCTACTCTCCTCGTGTAGATGGATTTGGTAGAACCCACTAGCTGCATCTAGCGTGGTGAACACTTTGGCTCCTGACAGTTTTGACACAATTTCCTCCATCGTGGGAAGAATGTACCTTTCCCTTTTCACTACTTTGTTCAGGGATTTTAGATCAACACGGATTCAGATGTTGCCATCTGTCTTTAGCACTGGTACCATAGCGACACACCATTCTGGCGGCTCTGTTACTTTTACAGCTATGTCCTAATTTTCTATGCGATTGAGCTCCATTTTTACTTTAGCCATTAGCGGCAGTGGTACTCGCCTGGCTACATGTACTGCATATGTCTGGGAATCCTCTTTTAGGACTATTTTTACTGGTTCAGTTTTTAGCTTGCTGCAGGACCCGAAAACATCAATGACCTAATTTATTTGCTTAACCAGGCCCATATCTGCAGCTGTTACATGGCTAAGCAGATTGTTGACCCCCCCCACCCCCCCACAGGGAAACTGTACTGTTGTTCCATGTAGCTAGTGTTAGCCTGAAACTGACCTAGACACTTTAACTAGTCCCCTGGGCTGCTCAGACGCACAGGGTGCAATTTTCTCCTCGGTGAGAGTTGCTTCAAAGTCTCTTCACTAATAATGCTTCTATTTTAAAGCTTGTGGGGGTGTCCCCTATGTTGAGCAGCACAGTCCAGTTTCTAGCTAGCCTCCTTGCTAACTGAGCACAGAACATAGACTTGATCCATCTCTTCTGTGATCTCCCTCACAGATTGTGGTTTGCTTTATAGGTAGTGAGGCAGAGAAAATACTCTGCTAATTTCAATTCACCCAGGAGGAGGATAAAAGGAACTTTGATATAGTATTGGAAAACATTTTATTTTACTAGGCATGTCAGTTAAGAAAAAAATCTTATTTTCAATGACGGCCTAAGAACAGTGGGTTACCTGCCTGTTCAGGGGCAGAACGACAGGTTTGTACCTTGTCAGCTCAGGAATTTGAACTTGTAACTTTCCGGTTACTAGTCCACCGCTCTAACCACTAGGCTACCCTGCCGTCCCGACTACTTAATTCCACAATGGAATTTCATTCACAAATGGGTAAGTTTTTACCAACAGTTTTGGGTTGTGGGTGTTTGTCTTCCGTGTCAGTGTTGGTCGCCACACGGGACTGTTTTGTTCATTTCACGTTTATTGTTTTGTATTTCGTAGTGTTCAGTTTATGTTTTAAAATAAGCATTATGGACACTTACCACGCTGTGTTTTGGTCCTCCGATCCTTCTCGCTTCTCCTCCTCAGAAGAGGAGGACGAGATCTCTTACAGCGGGCTTACCAAACACATTTGTGATTTGAAACAATCCACAGCTATTTTCTTTAAGATAAGTTAATGATCCTCTATGGCTACGTCATGATCCCTGGTGAAGTGTTTTGAATGATTTTATTTAGACAGGAGTAAACATTTAATTTTGGCGAAACATCAATTTACTTTAGGGCAATCCAGTATCCTAACAATGCACTGTGTACCCACCAACGTTCCTTTCCAATTAGCAAGAGGCTGAAACAAGAGATCTGTAAAGACAAGATGCCCATGTCTCCGTCCTAACAATGGGAGTCTTTATCCCAAAGGTGGGCAACAATCTTAGGTCTGCATATTATTCCCATAGAAACGTATTGGGTTAATACTAGACAGATTTTGGCGAGAGTGAGCCCTCTCGCTTTGCCTCTTCCTCTCTGCTGAAACTACAGTACCAGTCAAAGTCTTCTGTTGGAAAACTCTCATGAGGAACACCACAGGAAAGGAAAACCCAGAGTTACCTCTACTGATAGGGTTACCAGCCTCAGAAATTGCAACCCAAATAAATCACAGAGCTCAAGTAACAGACACATCTCAACATCAACTGTTCAGAGGAGACTGTGAATCAGGCCTTCATGGTCAAATTGCTGCAAAGAAACCACTAACAAAGGACACCAATAAGAAGAAGAGACTTGCCTGGGCCAAGAAACACAAGCAATGGACATTACACCGGTGGAAATCTGTCTTTTGGTCTGATGAGTCCAATTTTTTTATTATGTCACACTTAACCTTTAAGTAATTTAAGTCACACTTAGCCAGCATGGCTACCACAGCATTTTGCAGCGATACGCTATTCCATCTGGTTTGTGCTTAGTTGGACAGTCATTGCCCCAACACACCTCCAGGTGCCCCAACCCACCTCCAGGCTGTGTAAGGGCAATTTTACCAGGAACGAGAGTGATAGAGTGCTGCATCAGATGACGCCCCCACAATCACTTAACCTCAACCGAACTGAGATGGATTGGGATGAGTTGGACTGCAGAGTGAAGGAAAAGCAGCCAACAAGTGCTCAGCATTTGTGTGAACTCCTTCAAGACTGTTAGAAAAGCATTCCAGGTGAAGCTGGTTGAGAGAATGCCAAGAGTGTGCAAGACTGTCATCATCAAATATAAAATACATTTTGATTTGTTTAACACTTTCTTGGTTTCTACATGATTCCATATTTGTTATTTCACAGTTTTCATATCTTCACTATTATTCTGCAATGTAGAAATTAGTACAAATAAAGAAAAAACATTGAATGAGTAGGTGTGTCCTAACTTTTGACTGGTACTGAATATCACGGGAGAAAGCATCTGAGCGAGCGAAACAGCACCCCTCTATACAGAAATAGTATGACATGCCATACTCTTTTGGTCCAGACAGAATCAGAAACATGGTCTTCACATACTGAGACAGAGGGGTGCTGTTTCGCTTGCTCGGATGCTTTAATTAAGATTGATGCGTCTTTCTGTCAAATAAATGATCAATATTTCAATATTTTACTGGAGGGCAGGCCAGGCCCCCTAAGGCCCGCCCATGACGCCGGCCCTGGTTGTCAGCTGTTATTAACTACTCGTTAGTAGCTAGCCGGCTATCATTAACCACTGTCACTGAAGCTAGCTTGCCAGCAAATACAGTGCCTTGCGAAAGTATTCGGCCCCCTTGAACTTTGAGACCTTTTGCCACATTTCAGGCTTCAAACATAAAGATATAAAACTGTATTTTTTTGTGAAGAATCAACAACAAGTGGGACACAATCATGAAGTGGAATGACATTTATTGGATATTTCAAACTTTTTTAACAAATCAAAAACTGAAAAATTGGGCGTGCAAAATTATTCAGCCCCCTTAAGTTAATACTTTGTAGCGCCACCTTTTGCTGCGATTACAGCTGTAAGTCGCTTGGGGTATGTCTCTATCAGTTTTGCACATCGAGAGACTGAATTTTTTCCCATTCCTCCTTACAAAACAGCTCAAGCTCAGTGAGGTTGGATGGAGAGCATTTGTGAACAGCAGTTTTCAGTTCTTTCCACAGATTCTCGATTGGATTCAGGTCTGGACTTTGACTTGGCCATTCTAACACCTGGATATGTTTATTTTTGAACCATTCCATTGTAGATTTTGCTTTATGTTTTGGATCATTGTCTTGTTGGAAGACAAATCTCCGTCCCAGTCTCAGGTCTTTTGCAGACTCCATCAGGTTTTTTCCAGAATGGTCCTGTATTTGGCTCCATCCATCTTCCCATCAATTTTAACCATCTTCCCTGTCCCTGCTGAAGAAAAGCAGGCCCAAACCATGATGCTGCCACCACCATGTTTGACAGTGGGGATGGTGTGTTCAGCTGTGTTGCTTTTACGCCAAACATAACGTTTTGCATTGTTGCCAAAAAGTTCAAATTATGGTTTCATCTGACCAGAG
Organism: Oncorhynchus mykiss; assembly: GCF_057628025.1. NCBI lineage: Eukaryota > Metazoa > Chordata > Actinopteri > Salmoniformes > Salmonidae > Oncorhynchus > Oncorhynchus mykiss. The sequence goes on along the minus strand of NC_143027.1, from coordinate 34,469,107 downwards.
ATAACACCTTCTTCCACATGTTTGGTGTGTCTCCCAGGTGGCTTGTGGCAAACTTTAAACAACACTTTTTATGGATATCTTTAAGAAATGGCTTTCTTCTTGCCACTCTTCCATAAAGGCCAGATTTGTGCAATATACGACTGATTGTTGTCCTATGGACAGAGTCTCCCACATCAGCTGTAGATCTCTGCAGTTCATCCAGAGTGATCATGGGCCTCTTGGCTGCATCTCTGATCAGTCTTCTCCTTGTATGAGCTGAAGGTTTAGAGGGACGGCCAGGTCTTGGTAGATTTGCAGTGGTCTGATACTCCTTCCATTTCAATATTATCGCTTGCACAGTGCTCCTTGGGATGTTTAAAGCTTGGGAAATATTTTTGTATCCAAATCCGGCTTTAAACTTCTTCACAACAGTATCTCGGACCTGCCTGGTGTGTTCCTTGTTCTTCATGATGCTCTCTGCGCTTTTAACGGACCTCTGAGACTATCACAGTGCAGGTGCATTTATACGGAGACTTGATTACACACAGGTGGATTGTATTTATCATCATTAGTCATTTAGGTCAACATTGGATCATTCAGAGATCCTCACTGAACTTCTGGAGAGAGTTTGCTGCACTGAAAGTAAAGGGGCTGAATAATTTTGCACGCCCAATTTTTCAGTTTTTGATTTGTTAAAAAAGTGTCAAATATCCAATAAATGTCGTTCCACTTCATGATTGTGCCCCACTTGTTGTTGATTCTTCACAAAAAAATACAGTTTTATATATTTATGTTTGAAGCCTGAAATGTGGCAAAAGGTCGCAAAGTTCAAGGGGGCCGAATACTTTCGCAAGGCACTGTAGTTATTATACATGTAAATTAGCTTGATAAGAGTAATAATACCACAATGAGCCAGATATTTCACCAGATGTATAAACGTGAAGCATCCAGTTGGTGTTTCCACTCACTCACAAATATGGTGATGACAAGAAGCCCAGTGGCTGGCAGTGGGAAAAGATAGAGTGAGATGGATTCTGCCCGACATTCTGTAAATGTTCTCATTGATGAAACATTTGATCTGAATAATATCTTTCTGTTTCCAAAACTAGAATATAATACGAACGGAGTGGACTACGTTTTGTGGACTTTACCCTTTGCCAAAGTTTTAAAAATGTGTTCTTTAGAAAGAGTGCAAGGGCGAATTGAGTTGTTGCATACGTGCACTTCACAGAGTGCTTGTTCTGCCCACTCTGTGTAACGGCGTTCTTCGTTTGTTGAAAGAGAGGACCGAATTGCAGCGTGGTGGTTACTCATGTCCTTTAATGAATGAATGACGATACATGAAATAACTAAATGAATACGAAAACAACAAACGGAACGTGAAACCTAATACAGCCTATCTGGTGAACACTACACAAAGACAGGAACAATCACCCACAAACACACAGTGAAACCCAGGCTACCTAAGTATGATTCTCAATCAGAGACAACTAATGACACCTGCCTCTGATTGAGAACCATACTAGGCCGAAAACATAGAACTGCCCCACAACATAGAAAAACAAACATAGACTGCCCACCCAACTCACGCCCTGACCATACTAAATAAATACAACACAAAGGAAATAGAGGTCAGAACGTGACAGTACCCCCCCCCAAAGGTGCGGACTCCGGCCGCAAAACCTTGACCTATAGGGGAGGGTCTGGGTGGGCGTCTGTCCGCGGTGGCGGCTCTGGCGCGGGACGCGGACCCCACTTCGCCATTGTCTTAGTCCGCCTTATTGTCCGCCTCCGTGGCTTACTCACCATGCCCACCCCTCTCAATGACCCCACTGGACAGAGGGGCTGCTTGGGACAGAGGGGCAGCTTCTCGGGACAGAGGGACAGCTGCTCGGGACAGAGGGACAGCTGCTCGGGACAGAGGGACAGCTGCTCGGGACAGAGGGACAGCTGCTCGGGACAGAGGGACATCTGCTCGGGACAGAGGGACAGCTGCTCGGGACAGAGGGACAGCTGCTCGGGACAGAGGGGCAGCTGCTCTGGACGGAGGGGCAGCTGCTCCGGGCGGAGGGGCTCTAGCGGCCCCTGGCTGACTGGCGGCACTGGCGGCCCCTGGTTGACTGGCGGCGCTGGCGCTGGGCTGACTGGCGGCACTGGCGGCCCCTGGTTGACTGGCGGCACTGGCGGCCCCTGGCTGACTGGCGGCACTGGCGGCCCCTGGCTGACGGGCGGCACTGGCGGCCCCTGGCTGACGGGCGGCACTGGCGGCTCCTGGCTGACGGGCGGCATTGGCGGCTCCTGGCAGACGGGCGGCACTGGCGGCGCTGGGCAGACGGGCGGCACTGGCGGCGCTGGGCAGACGGGCGGCACTGGCGGCGCTGGGCAGACGGGCGGCACTGGCGGCGCTGGGCAGACGGGCGGCACTGGCGGCGCTGGGCAGACGGGCGGCGCTGGCGGCGCTGGGCAGACGGGCGGCGCTGGGCAGACGGGAAGCTCCGGCAACGCTGGGCTGAGTAGCTCTCCTAGCGCCGAACAGGCGGGAGACTCCGGCAGCGCTGGAGAGGAGGAAGGCTCTGGTAGCGCCGGAGAGGCGGGAGACTCCGGCAGCGCTGGAGAGGAGAGAGCCCCTGCAAGGATGGGCCGGAGAGACAGCCTGGTACGGGGAGCTGCCACCGGAGGGCTGGTGCGTGGAGGCTCCGGCAGAGGCGCCGGACAGGCGGGAGGCTCCGGCAGCGGCGCCGGACAGGCGGGAGGCTCCGGCAGCGGCGCCGGACAGGCGGGAGGCTCCGGCAGCGGTGCCGGACAGGCGGGAGGCTCCGGCAGAGGCGCCGGACAGGTGGGAGGCTCCAGCAGAGGCGCCGGACAGGCGGGAGGCTCCGGCAGAGGCGCCGGACAGGCGGGAGGCTCCGGCAGCGGCGCCGGACAGGCGGGAGGCTCCGGACAGGCGGGAGGCTCCGGACAGGCGGGAGGCTCCGGCAGAGGCGCCGGACAGGCGGGAGGCTCCGGCAGAGGCGCCGGACAGGCGAGGCGCACTGTAGGCCTGATGCGTGGTGCTGGCACTGGTGGTACTGGGCCGAGGACACGCACAGGAAGCCTTGTGCGGGGAGCTGCTACCGGAGGGCTGGGGTGTGGAGGTGGTACTGGAAAGACCGGACCGTGCAGGCGCACTGGAGCTCTTGAGCACCGAGCCTGCCCAACCTTACCTGGTTGAATGCTCACGGTCGCCCTGCCAGTGCGGCGTGGTGGAATAGCCCGCACTGGGCTATGCAGGCGAACCGGAGACACCGAGCGCAAGGCTGGTGCCATGTAAGCCGGCCCAAGGAGACGCACTGGGGACCAGCTGCGTAGAGCCGGCTTCATGGCATTAGGCTCGACGCTCAATCTAGCCCGGCCGACACGCGGAGCTGGAATATACCGCACCGGGCTATGCATCCGCACTGGAGACACCGTGCGCACCACTGCATAACACGGTGCCTGTCCGGTCTCTCTAGCCCCCCGGTAAGCACAGGGAGTCTGCCCAGGTCTCCTACCTGGCGTAGCCATACTCCCTGTTAGCCCCCCCCCAAGAAATTTTTGGGGCTGCCTCTCGGGCTTCCTTCCGCGCCGCCGTGCCTGCTTCGCCAACTCCATTCTCTGATAACCTTCCGCGCACTGCTCCATCGAATCCCAGGCGGGCTCCGGCACTCTCCCTGGGTCGGCCGCCCACCTGTCGATCTCCTCCCAAGTAGTATACTCCATGCCATTGCTGTCCACAACGTCCTCCTTTCGCTGCTGCCTGTTAACACGCTGCTCGGTCCGAGTGTCGTGGGTGATTCTGTAACGGCGTTCTTCGTTTGTTGAAAGAGAGGACCGAATTGCAGCGTGGTGGTTACTCATGTTCTTTAATGAATGAATGACGATACATGAAATAACTAAATGAATACGAAAACAACAAACGGAACGTGAAACCTAATACAGCCTATCTGGTGAACACTACACAAAGACAGGAACAATCACCCACAAACACACAGTGAAACCCAGGCTACCTAAGTATGATTCTCAATCAGAGACAACTAATGACACCTGCCTCTGATTGAGAACCATACTAGGCCGAAAACATAGAACTGCCCCACAACATAGAAAAACAAACATAGACTGCCCACCCAACTCACGCCCTGACCATACTAAATAAATACAACACAAAGGAAATAGAGGTCAGAACGTGACACTCTGATTAATTTGCTCCTATTGGAAACGACAGCCTCTCGTCCATCTAGAGTTAGTTACAAATATCTTTGATTTTACCATGGCAATAAGGTGGCCATTAGCTAGCTAATATCCTCTGAATAAGCGCTGCCAGCTGACCTGACCACCTCATGACTATTTTTGTGCACTCCATCACACTGGTTGCTCCTCACCAGACTGAGTTGGTCCTGTTCTATTAGTTTAACCAAACTAGTTTGTGATCACACAAGTTATAGCTAAGTAATGTTTCAAGATGGCGAAAGAGTGCCATCTTTTAACACAACTTCTGCCAAAATGGCGTAGAATTTTTTTGGGGGGGTCGCAACTTCGGCTTTCAAACATTTTCAAACAACCACAGTTGTGGTGGTTAATTTCTTTACTATCAAATGAGGAGAGACAAACTTATCACACAAGTCAGAGTTATACTTAAACTAAATCTTTATTCACTTATTAATAAGGGAGCAGGTCAATACAACACACACATATGAAGTGAATCGATTGAGTGCGCTTCAATAATGATGGCTGGTCGATGAATTACCCTCAGATGATTTGTTGAGAGCACCGAGACAAAAGTACAGAGGTCTTTTATAGCCAAGATACACCCACTTCAGTCCTGAAAAACAACAGATGTATGGAATGGGTCAAAAGGTTAAGATTTGTATGAAAGAGACTTATAATTCACAGCAGGCAGTATCTGCTGTAAAAACTGTTCTCATTGTGTAGAGACCAGGGTCTGGCCCTGGAGTCATCTCTCCCTGGAGTCATCTCTCCCTGGTACCTTATAGAACAGAAACATTAACTCATGCTATGGAATGCGGTCTCTTTAGGTTTTATCACCCAAAAGACATCGTAAATCTCCTGTCAGTGTTAAATCTCCCAGAGGCCCACTTTCAGTTCACACAGACGCAATAGAGTTATAAGTACCCACTATTCTGTTGCATAAAACAACCATTTGATGCAATAAAAGCATTTTAACATAATCTTGTAATTTCTCTCACACAGTACAGTATGAAGATAGGCAGAAACTGCTTCTCCTATAGAAATCCCCAATCACGCTTGAAGGCAACGTCATGGCGACGTTGGCTAGCTAAGCTCATGCACAGAAACTCATCATCGGGTTTAACGGTCGGTCGTCTTGCGCCGATCTGTGTATGTGCAATCCGCCAAACCAAAGGCACACTTTCGATATATAGTTGTTTTTGATGAAAATGTGTCAATTTGTCACTTTCACGAGATTGGCGTAATAACATGTTGAACTATCGAATCTAGGTTGTGCCTTTAGACTTTGATAAAATTAACATCTAAGGGAGAAAACCCCGGCCTGGTCTGCTTGGTCTGTTCCTCAAGCATTCACAGAAGTCTATCGATATTGCGCCTCTGGGTTTAGAAACTCTGTGATAATGGCATATTTTTGTAGGCACTAATTCTGCCATGATTTGTTGGCCAAAGCCTATGGAATGTTGTTTTTTTGGTAGGGGGTTTTGGATAAACACTGAAAATAATGTCTGTGGTAAACACAGGCTTAGGAGATCTTATACATTTTGTATAAGATAATCTTCATCGGCTAGAATTTTTACGCATTTATGTACTCAAAACAAGCACATACAGGCGTGTAATTCATAAAGGTAATGTTATCTAACTGATATTACCTCATAGAACAAAACGTGTAAGTCTAAAGGGGGGCCAAAGTGGTTCCTAATATGGCCAAATAAATTATCTCCATGGATCAATATGTTAAAGGTAATTTAAGATCTCCTAAGCCTGCGTTAACCTCAGACCTTATTTTCAGCATTTATCCCAAAACCCCATTCTTTCCCCATTAATTTACCCCATAGGAATGGCTGAACGAACCAGAGGTAACTAATTACCGCTTTTTAGAACTACAAGCTAGCAAGCTCTATCTAGCTAGCTAGAGCTTCTAAGGTTAATAACATATGATCTATATACTGATAAAATAGTGGACTGACCACTCTAACAATGGGAAGAAATGTTTGCACCGGCAGAATGTGGGAGAGATCAGGCGTGACCACCCTAGCCAATAAGAAGGCATATACGTGCGTGAACAACAAGTACAACTCCGATGTGAAATCATTTTCCTAAAAGTTGTCAGAATGCCACATCCGTCCACTTATTGTATATCAGTACATTCGTAACAACCTAAACATTACAAAACTTATATTCGATCAAATAAGCCTCATGGAGCAAATTAGTAATTACATCCTTTGTTGACCAAATTCGGCACTCTCTCATTGATCAATTGGTCTGCTTCTCTCGTTCAGTGGGGTCTTTCTCTACCATTTCAACATTATACCCAAAAAGTCTGATTTTGTAACCCAATACATCTGATAATAAGCACTGAGATCTGTTGACATAGCGTTTCTCATAACAACTTTTGAGGATTTTACATTTTATGGTCTTTGTCTTCAAAGTTGTTTCCGGAGGTCGCAAAAAGCTAAATTAGCATGACATGAGCTAAATGAAATGTAATAGTCTATGAAAAGAAAAAGTTTGCTATATGCTCAGTGCTCAGATGACATTTCAGTGATTCGTTTGTGATTTTTTTTTAAGAAAATGAATTTCAAATTTATATGAAAAGTGTATACTAAAAGTACCACATGTCATATTTCAAAATCGATATCCATCTTACCTCTCTCTATATTGTCTTATCTCTATATTATTATATATGACGAGTTCAACAGGAAAGTGAGCCTGTCAGGTAGCCAGTAGCCTTAAAGATGCAATTTATAACGTTTTGGGCGATCCAACCAAATTCACATAGAAATGTGAGTTATAGATCTGTCGTTCTCATTGCAAGTGTTGTGGAAATTCACCACCATGTCATGGAATTTACCACCAGGGACACTGGAAGTCAATCATAAATGATCATCCTCTATTATCTGTGTGTTGGAAAGATTCCAACCAACTCAATGCACCATAGTACACATGTCAAACAGGTGCTCTGCTGGGGCAGTCCCAGCAGTTGTCTTATATACGGCTATACACAGACAAGTTATATTTGCATGATTTAGCTGAATTAATTCATCATTACCATTTTGTTTCATTCATGTAACCGACCAATACTGGTTCACAACATGTGACAGACCAATACATCATGAGGCTTCTTCTCTCTAAGCTGAGACCTTGAAACTGAGATGTATTTCATTCTCAAAACAAAGGTCTGGGCATACTGCCAAATTGCAGCTACTGATGGTGAGGATTCGTTCAGTCAGTCACTTGCATGAACACAGAAAACGGTTATTACAAAAGCACATAAATATAACACAGAAATGTGTTATATTAGAAAAACTAAAACATAAAATATTTCAAGCACACAAGCAAGTCTAACAAGCGATAGATCTGTTCTATGTGCGCTATTTTCCATGATAACATAATGCAATTTTCCAGATTTTTTACATTTTTTTTCCCTCTGGCCTCCATTGATTTAGTCACGCTAATTTTGGCCATCCTACAAGTGTAAAAACTAGAGACATGTGGCTTGGACAATTGGTTCTCTTAGAGACAGATTGGGTGCGGAGTCAAGCCTCTCACTTCGCCTCCTCTCTCAGTTAATCCTGCCTACCGATTGGATAGATTATCATTAGATATTGACTATACTACAGAGCCTCTCTTTGGATACAGAATTTCAATTTTTTTAAAGAACTGTAATGGCCATTTCCTGCAATCTAGAGCCCAAAAGTTTCCTTGAATGATACGATTTGTATTTTTATTATATAATAGCTCAGCCAGTCCACAAGATGGGGAGAACACTGCTCTGTATTCATTATGTCTCACATGTCTCACATCTTGCTTAGTCAGTGTATAGCTAGGAGCAAAGACACTTCCTCTCCTCATGTTCTTCATCTGCACTGATGAGGTGGAAGAATTGGACAGGTGAAAGCAACTCCCCTCTAGGGATCCACCAAATTGCTTTGGCCCATCTTACATTTTCATGCCAGTCAGTGCTAATGAAGACAAGTAGAAGAGATGAGTTGAGGAAGACAGGAAGCTACTTCTATGGAGAGTCCTGTGAGTCATTTTTCCTGTGACATCTTCTGAAATCACACACTACTAAACTGAAGGAGCCCTGTTCTGTGCATCTCTTCTCCCATTTTCTGCTGACGAAGTCTGATAACGTTTAAGCTGTAGTAATTCTTAGTTTTTCCCTTCTGGTGAGCATTGTAGAGCCGTTTCTGTTAAGGCAGCACTTTGTTGAGGAAACGTCTTAGTGAGGGAATCAGCTCAAATTAAGTACTTTGTTTGTTCAGGTTTGTCCTGATTCCGACACTGAGATTGATCTGTGCCTGCTGCCTCTGTTAGTGCTGTAAGGTTAGTGCTAATGATGAGTTAAGGGGGAACGGATCCAGGTGAAAAAGGCGAGACCTTGTGAACAGCTTTATGCTGCTGAGAGCTTTCAGTCACATTATATACTCAGTTTATTTTGGAATAAGTTTCATGTCAGTGCAAACTTTTTAACTCACAAACTTTTTGCAAGATGTGACTAATTAAAAAAAATCTGTGTCCCCATCTACAGTGAGGGAAAAAAGTATTTGATCCCCTGCTGATGTTGTACGTTTGCCCACTGACAAAGAAATGATCAGTCTATAATTTTAATGGTAGGTTTATTTGAACAGCGAGTGACAGAATAACAACAAAAGAATCCAGAAAAACGCATGTAAAAAAAAAAAAAAAAGATTAGCATTTTAATGAGGGAAATAAGGATTTGACCCATCTGAAAAACATGACTTAGTACTTGGTGGCAAAACTCTTGTTGGCAATCAGAGGTCAGACGTTTCTTGTAGTTGGCCACCAGGTTTGCACACATCTCTGGAGGGTTTTTGTCCCACTCCTCTTTGCAGATCTTCTCCAAGTCATTAAGGTTTCGAGCTGACGTTTGGCAACTCGAACCTTCAGCTCCCTCCACAGATTTTCTATGGGATTAAGGTCTGGAAACTGGCTAGGCCACTCCAGAACCTTGATGTGTGTCACGTTCGTTGTAACGAGGAGACCAAGGCGCAGCGTGATGAGAATACATTCTTCTTTAATGAAAAGGAAGAACACTTGACAAACTTACAAAAATTACAAAACGAACGTGAAGCTATAAACACTAGTGCTGACACAGGCAACTAACTATACATAGACAATAATCCACAAAATACCCAATGAATATGGCTACCTAAGTATGGTCCCCAATCAAAGACAACGAAAAATAGCTGCCTCTGATTGAGAACAAAACTAGGCAACCATAGAAATAAAAACCCCTAGACTAGATAAAAACCATAAACATACAAAAACCCTAGACAGGACAAAAACACAGATACCCAACCTCTTCACACCCTGACCTGACCAAAATAAAACAGAAAACATAGATAACTAAGGTCAAGGCACGGCAGTACCGGACTGTGGCCCGTCGTTGGAGGTTCCGGTCTGTGAACTGTCGCCGGAAGCTCTGGACTGGGTACTGTCGCCGGACGCTCTGAACTGGTTACTGTCGCCGGATGTTCTGGACTGCCGAGGCGCACTGTAGGCCTGATGCGTGGTCCCGGCACTGGTGGTACCGGGCTGGTGACACGCACCTCAGGGCGAGTGCGAGGAGCAGGAACAGGGCGTACTGGACTGCTGAGGCGCACTATAGGCCCGGTGCGTAGTGCCAGCACTGGTGGTACCGGGCTGGGGACACGCACCTCAGGGCGAGTGCGGGGAAGAGGAACAGGGAGTACTGGACCCTGGAGGCGCACTGTAGGCCTGGTGCGTGATGTCGGTACCTGTGGTACCAGGCTGGTGACACACACCTCAGGGAGAGTGCGGGGAAGAGGAACAGGGCGCACTGGACCCTGGAGGCACACTGGAGGCCTGGTGCGTGGTGCCGGAACTGGTGGTACCGGGCTGGTGACACAAACCTCAGGGAGAGTGCGGGGAAGAGGAACAGGGTGTACTGGACCCTGGAGGCAAACTGGAGGCCTGGTGCGTGGTGCCGGAACTGGTGGTATCGGGCTGGTAACACACACCTCAGGGTGAGTGCAGGGAGGAGGAACAGGGCGTACTGGACCCTGGAGGCGCACTGGAGGCTTGGTGCGTGGTGTTGGCACTGGTGGTACTGGGCTGGTGACACGCACCTCAGGGCGAGTGAAGGGAGCAGGCACAGGACGTACTGGACTGTGGAGGCGCACTGGAGGTCTGGAGTGTAGAGCTGACACAACCCGTCCTGGCTGGATGTTTATTTTGGTGCAGGATGCAATGGGCTGTGCAGAACCACCGCAGACACAGTACGCAAAGCCGACGCAGGATATCCTGGTCCAAAGAGGTATACTGGAGACCAGGAGCGCTGAGCCGGCACCCTCCGTCCTGGCTGAATGCCCATTCTAGCCCGGCCAATCCAGCTCGTACTAGAGACACCGTGCGCATCTCTGCATAACACGGTGCCTGACCAGTTACACGCTCCCCATGGTAAGCACGAGGAGTTGGCTCAGGTCTCCAACCTGACTCAGCCAATCTCCTCGTGTGCTCCCCCCTAAAAAATATATTGGGGCTGCCTCTCGGGCTTCCGTGCTAGCCTGTACCTTCATATCTTCGCTGTTCCTCTATTCTCCTACATTTCGCCTCATAGTATCGCTGTTCCACTTTCGCTGCCTCTAACTCCTCCTTAGGATGGCGATACTCCCCCGGCTGTGTCCAGGGTCCTGCTCCATCTAATAGCTCCTCCCAGGTCCATTTCCACATTAATCGCTGTTCCTCCTTTTCATACTGCTTTGTCCTTTTTTGGTGGGTTATTCTGTCACGTTCGTCATAGTGAGGAGACCAAGGCGCAGCGTGATGAGAATGAAAAGGAAGAACACTTAACAAACTTACAAAAACAACACAACGAACGTGAAGCTATAAACACTAGTGCTGACACAGGCAACTATACATAGACAATAACCCACAAAATACCCAATAAATATGGCTACCTAAATATGGTCCCCAATCAAAGACAACGGTAAACAGCTGCCTCTGATTGAGAACCAATCTAGGCAACCATAGACATAAAAACCCCTAGACCAGAAAAATCCCCATAAACATACAAAATCCCTAGACAGGCCAAAAAAACACATATACCCACACTCGTCACACCCTAACCTGACCAAAATAATACAGAAAACATAGATAACTAAGGTCAGGGCGTGACAATGTGCTTCTTCTTGAGCCACTCCTTTGTTGCCTTGGCCGTGTGTTTTGGGTCATTGTCATGCTGGAATACCCATCCACGACCCATTTTTAATGCCCTGGCTGAGGGAAGGAGGTTATCACCCAAGATTTGATGGTACATGGCCCCGTCCATCATCCCTTTGATGCAGGGAAGTTGTCCTGTCCCCTTAGCAGAAAAACACCCCCAAAGCATAATGTTTCCACCTCCATGTTTAAAGGTGGGGATGGTGTTCTTGGGGTCATAGGCAGCAATCCTCCTCCTCGAAACACGGTGAGTTGAGTTGATGCCAAATCATCTGACCACAACACTTTCACCCAGTTGTCCACTGAATCATTCAGATGTTCATTGGCAAACTTCAGACAGGCATGTAAGTGTGCTTTCTTGAGCAGGGGGACCTTGCGGGCGCTGCAGGATTTCAGTCCTTCACGGCGTAGTGTTTTACCAATTGTTTTCTTGGTGACTATGGTCCCAGCTGCCTTGAGATCATTGACAAGATCCTCCCGTGTAGTTCTGGGCTGATTCCTCACCGTTCTCATGATCATTGCAACTCCACGAGGTGAGATCTTGCATGGAGCCCCAGGCTGAGGGAGATTGACAGTTCTTTTGTGTTTCTTCCATTTGCGAATAATCGCACCAACTGTTGTCACCTTCTCACCAAGTTGCTTGGCGATGGTCTTGTAGCCCGTTCCAACCAGTAGGTCTACAATCTTGTCCCTGACATCCTTGGAGAGCTCTTTGGTCTTGGTCATGGTGGAGAGTTTGGAATCTGATTGATTGCTTCTGTGGACAGGTGTATTTTATACAGGTAACAAACTGAGATTAGGAGCACTCCATTTTAACCTGTCTAAGATATTGGTTCCCAATTGGGGATCAACCCTCCCACGTTCAGCTGAAACGGTGGCGCATGGAACGCAAAAATATTCTTAAAAATATTTAACCTCCACACATTAACAAGTCCAATAGCTCAAATGAAAGATAAACACCTTGTTCATCTAGCCATCAAGTCAGATTTCTAAAATGTTTTACGGCGAAAACATAGCACATATATATGTCAAACCACCACCAGACACAGCTCATTTGAATAGCCAAAACATGCAATCAACAAACGCAGGATTAAAAAATAAATCGTTCACTAACCTTTTGAAAATCTTCATCAGATGACAGTAATAGGACATGTTACACAGTACATTTTTTTTTTCAATAATATGCCATTTATATCCATAAATGTCCATTTACAGTGAGTTCACGTTCAGAAATTACTCAAAAATGCCCGCAGGAAATCTAGGTAGCGCGGCAAGATAACGTAAATAGACATCATAAACTTTGACTAAATATACATGTTCTACATATAGTTAGAAAGATACACTGCTTCTTTATGCAACCGCTTTGTTAGATTTATTTTTAACGTTACAGAAATCGCACACTATTCAATATGCTGAGACGGCGCTCAGTTACAAGCTACATTTCTACGTAATGTTGGAGTCAACAGAAACACAGATTTAAGCATAAATATTCCCTTACCTTCGATGGTCTTCGTTCAGAATGTTCTGGAAGGCTTCATACTTACCCAATACATCGTTTGGTTTCAAGTCTTGCGTCTTTGTATTAGCTACTGCTAATAACATCAGCTGAAATGCACCCAAAACGTCCTCTGGTCCGGAAAAGTTGCGCATCAAAACTTCAAAATTACATATTATATGTCGACTAAACAGGTCAAACTAAGTGCAGAAGCAAGCTTTATGATGTTTTAGACACACAAAACAAACTTCAATTCAATCGGCCATCGTCTGCCCTTCTCTTGAGTGCTGGAACAAAGGAATGACTGGGACCAATTCGCGCCACTACGCACAGCCTATTTTCTGTGGCACGCACTAATTTCACTCCCATAGGGTCAATTCTCGCGGGATTTGAACGATTCAAAGCTCTACTGCAAGAGGACATCTAGCGGAAGAGAATCATAACTGGTTGGGAAGGGTGGGGGCGATGACGTCAAAGTTGCTCCAACTTTCATGACCACAAAAACTAGTTTGGAAGAATGCCTGCCCTGTGAGTTCTGCTATACTTACAGACATAATTCCAACGGTTTTAGAATCTTTAGAGTGTTTTCTATCCAATAATAATTTTTATATGCATATATTAGCAATTTTTGACAGATTTTTTTTTCAGTTTACTAGGGGTACCCAATCTCTCCAAAGGGGGCATATGTCTGCCATATCCTTAACATTAAGAGTGTGCTCCTAATCTCAGCTCATTACCTGTATAAAAGACACCTGGGAGCCAGAAATCTTTCTAATTGAGAGGGGGTCAAATACTTATTTCCCTCTTTAAAATGCAAATCAATTTATAACATTTTTGACATGCGTTTTTCAGGATTTTTTTGTTGTTATTCTGTCTCTCACTGTTCAAATAAACCTACCATTAAAATTATAGACTGATAATTTCTTTGTCAGTGGGCAAACGTACAAAATCAGCAAGGGATCAAATACTTTTTTCCCTCACAGCATGCCTGGTAGTTAAAAAAAACATTTCACATCTGGTAAGGGGCAATTCCATGGTAATGGAATTACACTGAGAATCAGATTTTTCACTTTAAAATATATACCAAATAAAAACTGTTGATTTCAACTCTATGCACAAGGACTACTTTTAACAATTTCCACTGAACATTATAAAAAAATACATTTACAGGAAGAACTGTGCAGATACATAGTTTGGTAACAGAATAAAACCCAGGGAGATTTTACCGTAATTCTGTGACCAAACTTTTTCCAGTAAATGTTTTTTTTAATGATCAGTCAAAATGGTTAAAAGTAAATGTTTTATTTATTTACTGTTCAAAGTAGTCATTGTGAGTAGAGTTGTAGGGTTTGTTGCATTTTTAAATCAATCACATTTTTTTTGTCACATGCGCTGAATATGACAGGTGTAGTAGATCTTACCGTAAAATGCTTACTTACGAGACCTTAACTAACAATGCATAGTTTTAAAAAGTAAGTAAGAAAAATTAGCTAAATAAACTAAAGGGAAAGTAGCAAAACAATAAAATAACAATAACGGGGATATATACAAGGGGTACTGGTACTGAGTCAATGTGCAGGGGTACTGTTGATGTGTTGATGTGTGTGTTTTGGAGTGTCAGTATAGTATGTGATTAGAGTCCAGTCAGTGTACATTAACTTCTTATGGCTGCAGGGGCAGTATTGAGTAGCTTGGATGAAAGGTGCCCAGAGTAAACGGCCTGCTCCTCAGTCTCAGTTGCTAATATATGCATATTATTATTAGTTTTGGATAGAAAACACTCTGAAGTTTCTGAAACTGTTTGAATGATGTCTGTGAGTATAGCATAACTCATATGCCAGGCAAAAACCTGAGAAGAAATCCAAACAGAAAGTGAGAAATCTGTGGGTGGTCGATTTTCAACCCAGGCCCTACTGAATTCACAGTGGGATATGAATGAAGTTGCTTCCACTAGATGTCAACCGTCTTTACAAACTTGAATGAGGCTTCTACTGTGTTGTGGGACTGAATAAGAGTTGAATGAGTCAGGATACTGGCAGAGACCCATATCCTGGTCAAGCGCATTCCACATGATATCGACCTGTGTTCCGTTGCTCCTCTAGACACAAAGGAATTCTCCGGTTGGAACTTTATTGAAGATTTATGATAAAAACATCCTAATGATTGATTCTATACTTAGTTTGAAATGTTTCTTCGACCTGTAATATAACTTTTTGCGCTAACAAAAGTAGCTACTTGGACATAAATAACAGACAGTATCGAATAAATCAAGCATTTCTTGTGGAACTAGGATTCCTGGGAGTGCATTCTGATGAAGATCATCAAAGGTAAGGGAATATTTATCATGTCATGTCTGGTTTCTGTTGACTCCAACATGGCGGCTAATTTGATTATTTTTCTGAGCGCCGTCTCAGATTATTGCATGGTTTGCTTTTTCCGTAAAGTAAAAAAAAAATCTGACACAGCTGTTGCATTAAGGAGAGGTATATCTCTAATTCCATGTGTATAACTTGTATTATCATCTACATTTATGATGAGTATTTCTGTTGAATCGATGTGGCTTTGCAAAACCACTGGATGTTTTTGGAACTAGTGAACGTATGAGTGTCATCTGATGACGATCATCAAAGGTTAGTGATTCATTTTATCTCTATTTGTGCTTTTTGTGACTCCCATCTTTGGCTGGAAAAATGGCTGTGTTTGTGGCTTGGTGGTGACCTAACATAATCCGTTTGTGGTGCTTTCGCTGTAAAGTACATTTGAAATAAGACACTGTGGTGGGATTAACGACAAGATGACCTTTAAAATGGTATAAAATACATGTATGTTTGAGGAATTGTAATTATGGGATTTCTGTTGTTTTGAATTTGGCACCCTGCACTTTCACTGGCTGTTGTCATATCGATCCCGTTAACGGGATTGCAGCCATAAGAGGTTTTAACTTCTTTGGGACTGGGGGGCAGTATTGAGTAGCTTGGATGAATAAGGTGCCCAGAGTAAACTGCCTGCTACTCAGGCCCAGTTACTAATATATGCATATTATTAATAGATTTGGGTAGAAAACACTCTGAAGTTTATAAAACAGTTTGAATGATGTCTGTGAGTATAACGTAACTCATATGGCAGGTAAAAACCTGAGAAAAAATCCAACCAGGAAGTGGGAAATCTGAGGTTTGTAGTTTTTCAAGTCATTGCCTATCCAACATAGAGTCTATGGGGTCATATAGATGGCGCCGGAGGAGATGGCGCCAGAGGAGATGGCCACCGTTTTACGGTCTCCTAACCAATTGTGCTACTACCTCTATAAGCCTGACACTACCTCTATAAGCCTGACTAACAGGTGTCTGTATATAGCCTTGCTACTCTTTTTTCAAATGTCTTTCTACTGTTGTTATATTTCTTTACTTACCTACACACACACATACCTTTTTTTTGGCACCATTGGTTAGAGCCTGTAAGTAAGCATTGCACTGTAAGTTTTACACCTGTTGTGTTCGGCGCAGGTGGTTTAAAGATTAACTTCTTGTTAATCCAACCACAGTGTCAGATTTATAAAATGCTTTTCGGCGAAAGCATACCAAGCCCAGAACATAGCCCAGTTGACAAATTATTACAAACAGTAACCAGCCAAGCAGAAGCATTACAAAACTCAGAAACAGAGATAAAATGAATCCCTTACCTTTGATGATCTTCATATGGTGGCAATCAGAAGACATTGATTTACTCAATAAATGTTCCTTTTGTTCGTTAAAGTCTCTTTATATCCAAAAACCTCCGTTTTGTTCGTGTTGTCTTCAGTAATCCACAGGCTCAAACGCAGTCAAAACAGGCAGACAAAAAAATCCTAACTGTATCTGTAAAGTTCATAGAAACATGTCAAACGATGTTTATATTCAATCCTCAGGTTGTTTTTAGCCTAAATTATCTATAATATTTCAACCGGAAAATAACGTCTTCAATATAAAAGTTAGACAAGAAATGCACTCTCTTGGGATTGTGCATGAAAAAGCTCTGCGACACGGTAGGGTCCACTCATTCAGACTGGTTATAAGAATACAAGCCTGAAACAATTTCTAAAGACTGTTGACATCTACTGGAAGGCATAGGAACTGCAAATTGAGTCCTAAGTCAATGAATACAGTAATGCCATTGAATAGAAAACTACAAAACCAAAAAAACAACTACTTCCTGAATTGATTTTTCTCATGTTTTCGCCTGCCAAATCAGTTCTGTTATGCTCACAGACACTATTTTAACAGTTTTGGAAACTTTAGAGTGTTTTCTATCCAAATCTACCAGTTATACTGTATGCATATCATATCTTCTGGGCCCGAGTAGCAGGCCGTTGAATTTGGGCATGCTTTTCATCCAAAATTCCGAATGCTGCCCCCTACCCTAGAGAGGTTAACAGAAATGATATGGCAGGCGAAAACCTGAGAAAAATCCAACCAGGAAGTACTATACAAAGACCATACTAAGACTTAGGACCCAGTTCACGATATCTATGGCTTCCTCTACATGTGTCCAGTCTTTAGACATTGTTTCAGGCTTTTACTCTGAAAAATGAGGGAGATACAACACTTTCAATGAGAGGCCAGTGGAAATTTCCAGCCATGAGTCCTGCGCATCGGGTGCACGCATTTCTTGTTTCTCCTTTTCTATTGACGAAGCTTTTGTCCGGTTGAAATATTATTGATTATTTATGACAAAAACAACCTGAGGATTGATTTTAAACATCGTTTGACATGTTTCTACTAACTTTTATTGTTCAACTGCCAAATTCAACTGCCTGCTAATACGTAAATAAACAATAAAATTTAAGACCGAGAATCGTTATTGTCTTTACCGGAGAAAAATATCAAAGAACGCTTTCTCATTCATGCGCTTGGAAATACTACAGCCAAAATGGGAGCCACCTAGAAAAACTACAATTTCTGGCTCATTTTTCCAAAACCCAGCCTGAAACTCTTTCTAAAGACTGTTGACATCTAGTGGAAGCCCTAGGACCTGCAATCTGTGAGGACTTCGCCTTATAATAAAAGTGACAGCCATTGGAAATAGTTTACATTTTTTGGGGGGAGGGGATGGTTTGTCCTCTGGGTTTCACCTGCCATATCAGTTATTTTATACTCACAGACATAACTTTAGAGTGTTATCTATCCAAATCTAACATAATAGGCAGTTTACTTTGGGCACGCATTTAATCCAGACGTGAAAATACTGCCCCCTACCCAAGAGGTTAAATTACAGGAAAAACAGAGCTCTGAATAGAAGTGTCTCACAAAACAAACAATACTTCACAATGATGGGGTGCAAAGAACTGAATTAAATAGTGTGTGATAATGACACACAGGTGAGTGAACAGGTGATCAGAATTAAGGTGATTGGGATCTGGAGAGTGAGCTGCGTTCAGGGGATCTATGTGTTTGAGAGTGTGAGCTGGAAAGTGGTCTGGAAAGTGAGCTGCGTTCAGGGGATCTACGTGTTTGAGAATGAGCTGGAAGCAGACGTTACCACTCAATGACAAAATATATTCACTTCACCAAATAATTGATTAAAACACACTGTTTTGCAATGAAGATCTACAGTAACCTCAACAATACTCTGTAGGTCAGCACAAATACATTTCATAAAAAATGAAAGAGGACAGAGAGTCATTTTTTTCACTTACATAGCTAGCTAGAAAATGCAGCTAGCTAGTTTAGCCTGCTCAAATACCCGGCTCAATCAGAGGGATGCTATGTTAGCTAACTGGCTATGACTATCCAACACTAGAATTCTTCACAGTCGAGGTAAGCTTTTGGTTCTACTAATTTATTGCCACCTGGGCACGCCGGTGTAACTGCTTACTACACTGTACTGAATGATTGTAGCATCTCCATATTGTTTAAATATGTAGACATTTTCCAGAACACCAGAGTTTATGTGGGCAGCGCAATCCCTGTGGTCGCAAAAGCAAACTAACTGCTCCTCAACATTATTACGTTCCTCCATTTCTGGAAGTACTGTATTCACATATTTGAATTCTCTCCAGCACTAATATTCCTCATTCGCGGCATTGGAGCACTTTTGCCACTGCACCACTAGTCTGTGTTGATTCTGGGGATGGGTTGGGGCTGTGGTCCAGCTACTGCTGTGGCCTTGGTGGCTAGAGCGGTGGCAGCCAACTGAAGCTCAATATGCCTCAATTCTTCAGCCGAGTACTCAGGCTCAAATTAATACAGTTCGACGACACCATCGGCGCCCCTCCAGTAGTTTTCTTCATCACTCGCAAGTATTTCATCATCAGACATATTTGTAGGTTGTTGTTTATTTGTATACAGTGCCTTCAGAAAGTATGCACACCCCTTGTGTTACGTCCGTCGTCAGATGAATGAGACCAAAACGCAGCGTGGAAAGTGTTCATGATTTTTAATACTGAACTCCAACAAAACAACAAAAATACAAAACCAAACGTAAAGTTCTGCAGGGCTAGACAGCAACTATGCAAAAACAAGATCCCACAACTTAAGGTGGGATAAAGGGCTACCTAGGTATGATCCTCAATCAGAGACAACGATAAACAGCTGCCTCTGATTTGGAACCATACTAGGCCAACAAAGAAATAGAAACATAGATTTGCCAACCCAAGTCACACCCTGACCTAACCAAATAGAGAATGAACAAGGCTCTCTAAGTTCAGATCGTGACAACTTGATGTTTTACACATTTTATTGTGTTACAGCCTTAATTTCAAATAGATTCAATTTAGATTTTTTTGGTCTCTGTCATACACAATACCCCATAATGTCAAAAGTGGAATTATGTTTTGAGCCAATAAGTATTTAAACCTTCTGTTATGGCAAGCCTAAATATGATCAAGAGTAAAACTGTGCACAACTCACATGATAAGTTGCAGGGACTCATTCTGTGTGTAATAATAGTGTTTACCATGATTTTTAAATGACTACTTCATCTCTGTACCCCATACATTTAATTATCTGTAAAGTCCCTCAGTCGAGAAGTTAATTGCAAACAAAGATTCAACCACAAAGACCTTGGCGTTTTTCCAATCCCTTATAAAGAAGGGCACCTATTTCTAGATGTGTAAAATTAAAAAAAGCAGATATTGAATATCCCTATGAGCATGGTGAAGTTATTCATTATTCATTAGGTGACATTCTTAACTCAGTTGCCAGAGAGGAAGGAAACCGCTCACGGATTTCACCATGAGGCCAATGGTGAATTTAAAACAGTTTAATGGCTGTGATAATACAACACATTACTGAGTACCACATATTTTCAAGCATAGTGGTGCCTGCACCATGTTATGGCTATGCTTGTAATTGTTAAGAACTAGTTTTCCAGAATAAAAAATAAACTGAAAGGAGCTAAGCATAGGCAAAATCCTAGAGGAAAACCTGGTTCAGTCTGCTTTCCACTAGACATTGGGAGATAAATTAATCTTTCAGCAGGACAATAACCTAAAACACAAGGCCAATATACACTAGAGTTGCTTACCAAGACTACACATGATGTTCCAGAGTGGCCTAATTACCAGTTTAAATCGGCTTTAAAATCTATGGCAAGATTGCTCCTGCAATCTTTTTATCACCAATTTCTCCCAGCCAATCATCAGTCATTTGTGTTGTTGAATGCCCTTCCATATAATAGGTGTGCTGAACGTTTGTTGTCAATTTTTTTACTGTAAAATAGCATTGTATCTGGTCAAAAACAATTTTTTCCAAAAGTTTACTAGATGTTGGTAACAGGCTGCTTGGTAGGCTGTTTGAGCCAGTAAAGTGGGCTTTACTATTCTTGGAAGTAGAATGATGATTGCTTACCTCCAGGTCTGAGGGCACACTCTTTCTTGTAGGCTTAGATTGAAGATATGGCAAATTGGAGTAGTAATATTGTCAGCAATTATCCTCAGTCATTTTTCTCCTCAGATGGCTTGTCATTTGTTTCACCTCTTCCACAGTTAATTTACACATTCAAACTTACAATACTTGTCTTTCAGAATTTGGTCAATTATACTTGAATGTGTAGGGTCGGCATTTGTTGTTGGCTTGTCATGCCTAAACTTGTTAATCTTGCCAATGAAAGCATCTTTAAAGTAGTTGGCAATATGAGTGGGTTTTGCGATGAATGAGCCATCTGAGCCAATGAGCCATTAATGAGGGTTGGAGCTGAGTTTGCTTTTTTGCCCAAAACAGAATTTAAGGTGTTTTACTTTCATTCTTTATATTTGTTTCATAGTATAGTTTCTTCTTCTTTTCAGTTTAGTCACATGATTTCTCAATTTGCAGTACGTTTGTCAATCGGTTGTGCAGCCAGACTTATTTGTCATTCCTTTTGCCTCATCCCTCTCAACCATAACATTTTTCAATTCCTCGTCAATCCACAGAAATGTAACCGTTTTTACAGTAATTTTCTTAATGGTTGCATGCTTATTAGTAGCTGGAATTAGCAATGTCATAAATGTGTCAAGTGCAGCGTCTGATTGCTCCTCATTACACACCACAGACTAGCAAATATTCTTCATGTCATGAACATGGGAATCACTACAAAACATATTTTATGATCTCTTACACACCATATTAGGCCCAGCCTTTGGAACTTTGGTTTTTCTAGATATGGACACTATACTGTGATCAAAATCCAATGGATTTGGATACTGCTTTAACTTTCTGACGCGTACGTTCTAAATATTAATGACGGCCCTTACAGCTTGAGCTCTTTTTGCACGCGGTACCAGAATTCTATGCTGCTGTTCAAGAATTTGAATGTTGCATTTTGCTACATCTAGTGTATTTGATACAATAGTGGCATACAAAAAGTGAGAGCAGGGTACGTGCATATATTACATATGCCGACCATGGCTAAGGCCGTGAAAGGCTAGCATCCAAAAATACTGCACATTTACTTCATTTTTTTAATTAATTGAATTTATTCTCCCCTGGAAAAACTAGGCTACAGCGGCGGCTACATTTCATCATAATGTCAATGTATTATCACCACTGGGCATTTACCCTACAGATGCCTGCCTCGTCACCAAGTGAGGAAGATATTTCTCATCAAATGTGGTGGATAGATTTTAACCTGGTCGTGGCGGACAAAGTCATGTAATCAATAAAAGTGAGGTAGTTTGTGTGGGCGATCAGATTGAATGGTGTGTGCGTATGAACCGATATATTGTATGCTGAGGCCGCGGCATGAGTGAAGCGATGTTGTAGATATAATGGGTTATCGTAAACTATGGAGCTAAACAGGATTTCCTAGGTTTATGTTTTTAACTGGACCACCCATGTAACATTCAACCCGTAGATGGTGCCATCTACGGGTTGAATGTTACATGGGTGGTCCAGTTATTGCTCTCCTTACAAAGAGTGGTTACATTTGTATAAACTTCAAGTATTACTAACTACACAGTATATTCCTAGGCAAAGTCGATGTAATGTTGTTAATGTAATTTCATAATTCCAATACGTTTTCATTAATTGAATTCTCTTAGTCTATTCTATGAGAATTTGTAAGATTCTTATTTGCATAAAATAGACAGAGACCAGTCTAATCAAAATTAGATATAAAATAGTATTTATTCTCGGAGCGCGCTGCCATGTAACCACGAACAACAGTTTATATACAAAATATGACGTCATAGGTTATAAACGTCATAGGTTCTCTCTCTCACTCCAGACACAGTTAAATCGAGATTAAACTTCTGAAGTCTTCGTCCATCACCATTTAGAAGACAGTTTCAGATAATGGAAAACCCAGTAAAACACTCTCTGCCTTATCTAAACATCCCAGAGCTAAGTTGAGTCTGTTCAACCATAGGTTAACGACCCTTTTTGCTTACTTAAAAACCCACAATTCCAGGCCTATCCAACCTGGCTGGAATGGTATTTATTTTATTTAATTACCCCCTGTTTCATGCTCCACAATCCCTTCCTTATGAATTAATATTGTTAATCAGATATAATAAAACAGAGTAGAGTTTAATTAGTTATAGTTCTATTTAAAATGTATATATTGTTTAGTCATTATTCATAAAATTGCTAACAAATGTATCAACTCAAATCGTGCTCTTTAGTCTACAGTAGTCTACAGATTAGGCTAAAGGTTGTTGGCTAGGGAAAATATGATTCGATTGAAATAAAATGTTTGCCCAACATTTATTGATAAATCCCCCATCATAGTAATATTTCCTCCATCATATCCCCCCACGATACCTACCTCCATGCACCTGAAAACCCCACACAAATTAATTTGGTTGTATTAATTTTGGTTGTACTAATTTATTGCCAACGGGGCCCACGATCTAACTGCTTACTGACTATACACTGTGTCGTGTCTTTACTATGGATTAAATGATATGACATGCTATTTTTGTTAAATAAATTCTCTGTAATTAATATTACCTGATTAAACTAATCATGTAAATGTAATTAACTAGGAAGTTGGGGCACCACAGAAGAATGTTTATAGAGCTGTTGTCTTCCGAATAAACTCTTAAAGACCTGGTGATCTTTTATATCAATAGCAGTTAATTATTAATCGTCACCTTATTCAGTCTCATCTGATAGTCGTAAAATTCTTCACGAACCCTGGCTAACAAGTTGAATCAGCAATACAAAAGTTGGTTTAAAACCTGTTATGGCTGCGATCCCTGTACAGGGACCAAAATCAGCGGAAATTTCAGAGCGCCAACTGTAGTACTCGATAAAACTTAAACTTTCATTCAAACACACATGCAGGGTACTCAATTAAAGCTACACTCGTTGTGAATCTAGCCAACATGTCAGATTTGTAAAATGCTTTTCGGCGAAAGCATGAGAAGCTATTATCTGATAGCATGCACCCCCCGAAATACCTGAACGAGACGCAAACAAAATAATTATCGTAGCCGGCGCTACAACAAAACACAGAAATAAAATATAAAACATTCATTACCTTTGACGAGCTTCTTTGTTGGCACTCCTATATGTCCCATAAACATCACAATTGGGTATTTTTCCCGATTAAATCCGTCAAAGTATACCCAAAATGTCGATTTATGAAGCCCGTCTGATCCAGGAAAAAAGCGCCTTTCCAAAACGCAACGTCATTGTATAAAATTACTAAAAGTTGCCTATAAACTTTTACAAATCACTTCAAACTACTTTTGTAAACCAACTTTAGGTATTAATAAACGTTAATAATCGATAAAATTGATCACGGGGCGATATGTATTCGATAGCAGCAAGCCTTGAAATCATCGTCCATATTTTCCCTTTCATAACTTCCTTCGGTGGACCCCAAGACAGGAAGTGCCTATTCGTCATCACACCAAGGATAAACTGCTAATACATAGACTGGCGGATGAATATTTTATTTTGTGTTTTTTGTGAACAGTTTTCCTCTGGATTTTTACTCCTAAACACGTTCTGTTAAAGCCACAGACATGATTTAACCAGTTTTAGAGACTTCAGAGTGTTTTCTATCCACACATACTAATCAAATGCATATACTATATTCCTGCCATGAGTAGCAGGACGTTGAAATGTTGCACGATTTTTAACAAAAAACTGCGAAAATTCGCAGCATCTTAAACAGGTTAATGATTTATTTACTTTAGCTAATATGGGGACAATGATGTAGGCTGTGCGTAACGGTTATGACATGGTTTGGCTTGGAAAGGTTTTGTCGACTGGTCACATACAGCTTATTTGTTGTTCATTGAAGTCCACAAACAAAGGGAAAAGGTGAGAGGAGGAGAGTGCATAGAGGCTAGAATGAATACAACATGTTCTTTTGAAAAACATTTCTTAAACGGAAGCAAACAAAATGTGGATAAAAATACCTGAATTTGTCCTGTTGGACTAATGACTACACCCTAGATAAGCTAGATGCATAAAATAGTGTACAAGGCGGTATTGTGTGTGTCACTGTCTGTCATCTCAAATTTTTATCTTTCGACCTGTGTGCACCTAGGTTGTAAACTTTAATTCATAGGCTAGGTTGTAGCAACCTCACGATGGGCATAGGAAAAATGTGAACCTATCAATGTTTCATTGAACTGGGTGAATGGAATATGAATGACAGTCATCCAACATGCTGTAATAGAAATAAGGCCATGCTCATGAAGAAAACAAATGGTGCTCCCTCATCATAAATGGCACTGACAGCCACTGTTTGTAATATGCTGAAAAGTGGCCAAGCTAAATTGATATTTTCCAGGCAATGGACTTTGTTAATCTGCATTTCGTGCCGCGTACAAAACAACGGGGAACTCTGAAAACAACAAGCTCAAATCATGACATCAGTATTCTTCAGGTCAGAAAGTCGGAGCTCTCGAGAGGCCTAGATTGGGAATTCCTAGTTGGACTACAAATCTATTTTTCCCAGCCGGAGATTTCTGAGTTCCCAGTTGTTTTGAATGCGGCATTATAGTGAATGGCATTCTGGGATTAAAGAGTTTTTGATTGTCAAACATAAATGAACATGGCTGCCATCATAAAGAATTTAGCTGCTGTCAACTTAGCTGACGCGCATTTATTTTCTAAACAACCAAACATTAGTCCCTTGTGCTCACCAAAGATGTGGTAACGTTACATTTTAAACTAGTCTAGCTGTTAAATCGCTAGCTTATGTTAGTTTTTTTGTTGTCAGCGCAACCTGTTATTTAGACTGGTTTTTGGAATGAGTTTGGCAGTAGATGTGTTCCATGTGATGCTTGGATGATGAAGTTCGCATTTATCTTTTACAATAAATGGTCAAATTGAGGAATACAGTTTAAGACCTTTATTTTCCATCAGTACAAAAAATACTGTTTTGAATTTAATTCTGTTGCTACTGTTCCAATCACATATTTGTGGTCGTACACTGCAGGGACCACACAACAATAATCACAAAGATGTGATTGTACCCGTCAAAGGGTTCAATCATATTTCTGCGCCATTAGTAAAGATGTGATCAATACATGTTGATGCATATTCAATAGGAGTGTGCACATGCATTGAGTTATTTAGCTCGTTTTGGCTTAGCAGTGGAGTCTATAGTGGTACAGATGACAAACTATCTGTTTGCCTTCCATTTGGGACTTATAATAGCCTACTGATCAACTACATTTGAATAGAAGCATCACTCCAGCTATCAGGTATGACCCAGATCCAGACAACGTCGAATTAACAATGGATTATTAATCCAACAGGGACAGGCAATAGACAGGTCAAGGCAGGCTGGGGTCAGTAAACCAGAGCTTGGGTAAAAGTACCGGACGGCAGGGAGGGTCAGGGTAAGCAGAGGTCAATAATTCAGAGGTGGGGCAAAGGTACAGGTCGGCAGGCAGGCTCAGGGTCAGGCAGAGTGGTCAGGCAGGCGGGCTCAGAGTCAGGACAGGCAAGGGTCAAAACCAGGAGGGCAAGAAAAAGAGAGAGCAGGAGCTGAGACACAAAAACGCTGGTTGACTCTCATCACGTCTCTCTCAATCATATCACTTTGCTGCTGTTTACTGCTACTATGAGAACTAGGTCAATGGTGATGACATTTGCTTCCAAGCCATAAATGTGCAGAATATCTAACAAGCGGAGCAAGGGTAGTAAAAAACATGAAACGACGATGCACATTCTGTCTGAATGACTCAAATCAGCCCATAATTTGAGAAGTGAGAAGGCGCACACGTGCGCAGATCTACAGCTTTCTTGGACCATAAACATGCAGGAAGATTCTTAGGTAGCTAAACCTATTGCTGTCACGTCTGCCGGATCGTCAGGCTTCATGCCTCAGCCGGCTCACCAGGCTCTCACGCTCCTGCCTGTTCGTTGGAACCGCTTGCCCAACCGCTTGCCCAGTGCCCATGTCTCGGCCGGTTCACCCAGGTGGGACGCCGGGTGACACCCCTAGAGGGCGGGTACTTCATGTCTGCTCCCGCTCTCCCCCCCTGGCACTTGAGGGTGCCAGGTTGCCCTGCATCACACACTCCTATCATCCATTACGCACACCTGCCTTCCCTCATCAGGCGCATCAGCGATATTGGACTCACTTGGACTCACTCATCACCTGTTATTACCTCCCCAATATTTGTCAGTTCCCCAGCTCTGTTCCCCACTTCTGCATTGATTGTCTTTTGTTTGTGTTACCTGTTTTCTGACACTGTTCCTGTCTCATTCCATGCCGTTATTTATTAAATGTTTTACTCACCGTACTTGCTTCGTCTCTCCAGCGTCAACTCATCCACGTGTCAGTTGCCAACCTTTATTTAGGCATTTTTAAACACTTCCTTCTTCCCCTATTATGACAGTCATCTAATCAGACTATCAACTGTCAATTTACAGATACGATTGTGGCTGGTCAGATCAGCGCACCATTAAATAGCTAACGTTAAACCACAAGTCAGATGGCTCGTTGTCGAAAATGGTGCATGTTCAAAATGATCACCAGCTAACGTTAGCTAGCGTTTAGCTTCTATCAGATATTTTAGCACCTTGTTTATCTAGCCAGCTAGCATAGTAGCTAATATAGTTATGTATCTAACACAACAGATGCAAGGGTTAGTTATCGTAATCTTTGCAAACAGGTATCTGTGGCTCAGGTGGTGAGTGGCGGCTGACATAGCAAAACTGCTGCTATGTGTAGGGACTCGGAAGGCCAAAATCGTCCCGATATATTCAAATCAAATCTATTTATAAAGCTCTTCTTACATCAGCTGATATCTCAAAGTGCTGTACAGAAACCCAGCCTAAAACTCCAAACAGCAAGCAATGCAGGTGTAAAAGCACGGTGGCTAGGAAGAACTCCCTAGAAAGGCCAGAGCCTAGGAAGAAACCTAGAGAAGAACCAGGCTATGAGGGGTGGCTAGTCCTCCTCTGGCTGTGGTGGAGATTATAACAGAACATGGCCAAGATGTTCAAATGTTCATAGATGACCAGCAGGGTCAGACAATAATAATCACAGTGGTTGTCGAGGGTGCAACAGGTCAGCACAGGAGTAAATGTCAGTTGGCTTTTCATAGCCAATCATTCAGAGAATATTGTCTGTCGTTCTCTAATGAGGACGTACAATAGAACACTATAGCTTTGTGTTTCAATGCACTGGTCCTCTTTTGACTCCAGATTTTAAACATATCTCAGACTTCTTACTGACACTAGGCTATGGCTTTGTCCCAAATGGCACCCTATTGATTTTAAACTGCATTGGACTATGGGCAAAAGTAATGCTCTATATAGGGAATAGGGTGCAATTTGGGAGGCACACTAATTTATTTAGCCTAATATGATCCGTGTTACTGTACCTGTGCATTCTTTATTTTGTATAACAGTGAGAAGGTTTGTGCAAGGATTTTCCTCCTTGGAAGACAGATAGATTTTATTCTGAAAGATGGTATGGTATAAGGTGTAGCCTAGTTCAGAATCAGAACAGCCAATTTGCGCTAGCTGACAGACAGACACTATCAGTATCGGAATGCTTCATACACCCCTTTTCCTTTAATGAATGTTTCTCTTTTCTCCTATCAGTCTTTATATGGCTTCCTCTCTTTATCTCTTTGACGCCAGACAGAGATGTGACTGTGATGGATCAGAGTTGTAAAGGCCTGACTCATTAGCCTTTATTATCTCCTCTCTCTGTGACATTGAGAAACTAAAAGAAAAAATACAATAATAACTTTCACTAGTAGTTAGGCTAGTACTGGCCCGTCTGGTTTGTTGTGACGCTCAGTTCATTTGAACCTACCAAGGTCCTTAATCCATTTTGTATTATTATTTTCAATAACGACAATTAGGCCTCCAAACCAATCAATGTCCCTTCAACCACTCTCCACTCCTCAGTGTCTTTAAAAAGGAGCTATTGAGAAGATGGATGAATAATGGTGCATAATTAGCTCACACACACACAACCTCAGCTAAGCTACTTCACACTGCTGGTGTCAACCACCATCCATTGAGCAAGTTCCAGACACTTCAACCACAACACCAAAATAAAGTGCAATATGTGTGTGAAATCAATATGTAAACATGGCTCAGACATTGTATATGGCTTGACATTAACGTTTTTAGCCACCTGTTCTTTGGACAAGTAGGACCGTTTTTTTTTACTTGTCCAAAACCCCAAAAATAGAACATGGTCTGTAATCCAATGTTTACACCATTGTATGATACAAGGAATCACTTCACAAAATAAAATGCATGACTATCATTTTTACAGTATGTAAGCTACACTACATTCTTTGTATATTCAAGCCTTTCTCTAAATACAACACTTCCCTTTTAAGGCTCTCCTGAAGGATGGTTGGCAACCCTTTGTAACCCTTCACATTATAAGCTCAACAATGCACACATGGCTGTAGGCTACATGTGAATGTTCCAAAATGCAATTAGTGGGAAAACACCATTCTCAAAAACGTACCACTGTGTAAGCTGTTTCATGTGACAAAAATGAAAATAACTGCTAGAAATTTAGAAAGTGGGGAGATCTAAAGATGCATCAACTAGCATGGGTTACTAGTATGACTAGGATTATGCCTTTAGCTGCTGGACAATAAAATAACATTTCTTTGAAAACCAATAGAAAATAAGGAACATGCTGGTTTGAGTGGCATATTAAGTGTTTATAAAATAATTCCTTAAACATTTCTACGGTCTTATTTTGGCTAGGCTAGGCTACTTTGACACAAGGTAAGACATGCTTCATAAAATTAGATAACGTTTCCAGCTTTTAAATAATAACATTTATGGTTAAATGACCGCCTCCGCTCAGATTCAAGGTGGGTGATGTGTGATGCGCAACAGGTCTCAGGTCTTGTGACCATTTGATCTGAATGAACCGTGCCTCGAGTATGTCGACAGAACTAAGCCTTTAGACCTTAATGTTAATTATCCTTCATTATATTTTGCAAACATGATTGGCGTTTAGCCTATATATTTTTGGGGGAAGTCAGCGTAAATGTGTCTATGTTTGAGGTGTTGGCAGCTGCATAGGCTATTCTCTTTGAGCAGTGGAGACATACTCTCTCTGTCCATGTTCTCAAACTGGAGATTTAAATGATGATGATTCTAACAATGAACTTAGCCTTAAGATGCTTTTGGGAAACCGGGTCCAGGTTTATCAACCCCACCACTCGCTATTGTACAGAACTAGCTGTACCTAACAAAAGGACAGTTTGAAATGCGCCAATTAAAAGGCAAGGATGCCCTATATCTACTTCCCCAGAGTCGTGGGTACCATTTTTATGTCTCTGTGTCCAGTATGAAGGAAGTTAGAGGTAGTTTTGCGAGCCAATGCTAAGTAGCTTTTGTTTTTGGGTATGTACTAGCATACCGGGGGGAACCCTGCTTTAGGGAATCTTGGCTTATGTAGGTTTAGCCTAATTGCTGATATAAAGTGTTGCCGACAGTTCGTCGTTTCCTTTTCTGTTTTTTTTTGCACTGGTAGCATAATATCGTACTTGTGGAGGAATTCTGAAATATCATTAGACTGCAGGCCACTGACCTCTTATGTGCCCTGTAGGGTGGCTGTGTACCAGGAACAGTGGACTGTAACGTTTCTTCTGATGTGGGAGGGTACATTAGTGCTATATAATCAGGACTGTATGTTATTATTGTCACTTTAAAAAGAACATTGGTCACCGAGAGGCTAGCCCACATCTTTGCATCAAAATAGTACATGGCACATTGGTTACACATATGGTGCCATCTCTCTACCCCTTCCTCTCTCTGCCTCTCTCTCTGCCTCTCACACACACACACAGGCACACACCGTATCATTTCTTGACTTTGCAGATCCTTTTTTTGTAGAAGCAATACTGCATTTAATGAGTCTCTCCATTATGTTTTAGTTTATAAAGGGACCCATATGGTGTAGAGGACAGAATAATAAACTGCTACTAGTTCATGACAGGACTGGAGAGAAACCGTGACAAGAGCAGGCATATTAGATTTGGGACTCGCTTTTCTTCTATTATTTTTGAAGAATAATGTAATTATAGAAGTTTGCCTCTTCTTTATTATCTCACCTCCCACTCCTCCTCTCATCCTCTTCTCTCAGTTCTTGACAGGCACTGGTGTAAATTAACTTATTTTGTGAAAAATGTCTATTTTTGCACAATGAATTATCATATGAATAGCTGGGTCTTTGAGCTTCAAACAAAAAAAGTTAATTTACTCCACCATGTTTCCATCACATCATGTTACATTCAAAATAAAAATGCAAGTATTTTAAATTTAATTTTGAATGGAAGATGATGGCTCCTTCAGGCTAAAATGACAAATAAACTCGCCAAAAAAAGAAATGTCCCGTTTTCAGGACGCTGTCTTTCAAAGATAATTCGTACAAATCAAAATAAAGTCTTCATTGTAAAGGGTTTAGACACTGTGTCCCATGCTTGTTCAATGAATCATAAACAATGAATGAACATGCACCTGTGGAACGGTTAAGACACTAACAGCTTACAGAGGGTAGGCAATTAAAGTCACAGTTATGAAAACTTAGGACACTAAAGAGGCCTTTCAACTGACTCTGAAAAACACAAAAAGAAAGATATCCAGGGTCCCTGCTCATCTGCATGAATGTGCCTTAGGCATGCTGCAAGGAGGCATGAGGACTGCAGATGTGGCCAGGGCAATAAATTGAAATGTCTGTACTGTGAGACGCCTAAGACAGCAAGACAGGACAGACAGCTGATC
The DNA here is from genome assembly GCF_057628025.1 of Oncorhynchus mykiss. Lineage (NCBI taxonomy): Eukaryota > Metazoa > Chordata > Actinopteri > Salmoniformes > Salmonidae > Oncorhynchus > Oncorhynchus mykiss. The sequence goes on along the minus strand of NC_143027.1, from coordinate 34,437,562 downwards.
ATCCTTGCAGTGGCAGACCATGTGTAACAACACCTGCACAGGATCGGTACATCCGAATATCACACCTGCGGGACAGGTACAGGATGGCAACAACAACTGCCCAATTTACACCAGGAATGCACAATCCCTCCATCAGTGCTCAGACGCTCCGCAATAGGCTGAGAAAGGCTGGAATGAGGGCTTGTAGGCCTGTTGTAAGGCAGGTCCTCACCAGACAGGACTGGCAAAAAGTGCTCTTCACTGATCGGATTCGCGTTTATTGTTGAAGGAATGAGCGTTACACCGGGGCCTGTACTCTGGAACGTGATCGATTTGGAGGTGGAGGGTCCGTCATGGTCTGGAGCAGTGTTCCACAGCATCATGGAACTGAGCTTGTTGTCATTGCAGGAAATCTCAACGCTAAACGTTACAGGGAAGACATCCTCCTCCCTCATGTGGTACCCTTCCTGCAGGCTCATCCTGACTTGACCCTCCAGCATGACAATGCCACCAGCCATACTGCTCATTCTGTGTGTGATTTCCTGCAAGACAGGAATGTCAGTGTTCTACCATGGCCAGCATATAGCCCAGATCTCAGTCCCATTGAGCACGTCTGGGACCTGTTGGATCGGAGGGTGAGGGCTAGGGCCAGCCTTGGTGGAAGAGTGGGGTAACATCTCACAGCAAGAACTGGCAAATCTGGTGCAGTCCATGAGGAGGAGATACACTGCAGTACTTAATGCAGCTGGTGGCCACACCAGATACTGACTGTTACTTTTGATTTTGCCCCCCCCCCCCCCCATTTGTTCAAGGAGACATTATTCCATTTCTGTTAGTAACATGTCTGTGGAACTTGTTCAGTTTATGTCTCAGTTATTGAATCTTGTTATGTTCATACAAATATTTACACATGTTAAGTTTGCTGAAAACAAACACAGTTGACAGCGAGAGGATGTTTCTTTTTTTGCTGAGTTTAGAACACATTGCCCTTTATGGTTGTGAGGTCTGGGGTCCGCTCACAAACCAAGAATCCACAAAATGGGACAAACAGCAAATTGAGATTCTGCATTCAGAATCCTGCAAAAATATCCTTTGTATACAGCGTAAAACACCAACTAATGCATGCAGAGCAGAATTAGGCCGATAACTGCACATTTTTGATCAAAATCCAGAAATGAGCCGTTAAATTCTACAACCACCTAAAAGGAAGTAATAACCTTCCATAACAAAGTCATCACCTACAGAGAGATGAACCTGGAGAAGAGTCCACTAACAAGCTGGTCCTAGGGCTCTGTTCACAATCACAAACACACCCTACAGAGCCCCAGGACAGCAACACAATTAGACCCAACAAAATCATGAGAAAGCAAAAAACTTGACACATTGGAAAGAATTAACAAAAAAACAGCGCAAACTAGAATGCTATTTGTCCCTAAACAGAGAGTACACAGTGGCAGAATACCTGACCACTGGGACTGACCCAAAGTTAAGGACAGCTTTGACTTTGTACAGACTCAGTGAGCATAGCCTTGCCATTGAGAAAGTCCGTCGTAGGCAGACCTGGCTCTCAAGAAAAGACAGGCTTTGTGCACACTGCCCACAAAATGATGTGGAAACTGAGCTGCACTTCCTAACCTCCTGCCAAATGTATGACCATATAAGATACACATATTTCCCTCAGATTACACAGATCCACAAATAATTAAAAAACAAACCCAATTTTGATAAACTCCTATATCTACCGGGTGAAATACCATAGTGTGCTGTCACCCCCTGATCTGGTTCACCTGTCCTTGTGGTTGTCTCCACCCCCTCCAGGTGTTACATATTATCCCCGGTGTATATATCCCTGTGTTTCCTGTCTCTCTGTGCCAGTTCTTCGTGTTTGACAAGTCAACCAGCGGTTTTTCCTTGCTCCTATTTTTTCCCCAATCTCTGTTTGTTTCTAGTCCTGCTGGTTTCTGACCCCTGCCTCGCCTGACCTTGAGACTGCGTATTGTCTGGTACTGTTTGGCCTGGTTTATTAACTATCGCCTGTCCCCAACCTACCTTTGCCTACTCCCTTTGTTATAATGAATATTGGCGCTCTACCATCTGCCTCCTGTGTCTGCATTTGGGTCTCGCCTTGTGCCCTTATAGTGTGCCATCACAGCAGCAAGATTTGTGACCTGTTGCCAAAAGAAAAAGGCCACCAGTGAAGAACAAACACCATTGTAAATACAACCCATATTTATATTTATTTATTTTCCCTTTTGTATTTTAAATATTTGCACATGACATTTGACATTTCTTTATTCTTTTGGAACTTTTGTGATTGTAATGTTTACTGTAGATTTGTATGGTTTATTTCACTTTTGTTTATTATCTACTTCACTTGCTTTGGCAATGTTAAAATGTTTCCCATGCCAATAGAGCCCTTAAATTGAATTGAGAGAGAGACACTCAGGCTGTTGCGTCCTGAGTGGAATCATCATCCGGATAGAGAGAGGCACAGTCTATGGTCCACCCGACAGGTGGAGAGAGAGAGATGCCCCTCAGATCCATAACACTGTAGAATGAACATTGTGCTCACTGGGCTCACTATTATAAATATTGCTGGACAGCCTGAAAAGTCTGATAGTTTGTGTAAAAAATATTGTCTAATGTATAACAGAGGAAAGTGTATAACAAGAGCTCATTGAAACCCACTTGGTAAAAACGTGAAACAATTAACATGAAATTATGTGGAAGAAAAGTACAGTTCACCTACACAGTGAGAAATTATACCTTAAGCAACTTTTGAGAGGTTTCAAAAACAACACTGTCAACCATTTCCTGTTGTTTTTACGGTAACTTATAGGCAGCCAGTTGCTTGTAAGTTACCATAAAAAAAAGTTATGGTATGTTACCGTACCGTATTTTACAGTATCTGTTACTGTAACCTGTAACCTGTTAGTGACAGTAAAACAACAGTACAGTGCATTACTGTAATGTTATGGGGTTTGTATTTTACAGTATTTTAACGTAATTAGATAGGATTGGTGCAAACACCTACCTGGGGGCGGCAGGTAGCCTAGTGGTTAGAGAGCTGTGCCAGTAACCGAAAGGCTGCTAGATTGAATCCCCGAGTTGACAAGGTAAAATCTGTCGTTCTGCCCCTGAACAAGGCAGTTAACCCACTGTTCCTAGGCCGTCATTGTAAATAAGAATTTGTTCTTGACTGACTTGCCTAGTTAAACAAAGGTTAAATAAAAAATAAACAGGTTAGCTGTTAGGTAATGTGATTACATATTACTACATATCAATGAATGCCATATTAGAAGCCTTTGTTAAGGCCTCCAAAATTCCAAGTGATATAAAAGACCACGTATTGGTATTTTTCCAAACAGTGACTATAGGTCAAAACAGACCAAAGGACATGCAAATACTCAACCATTCAAGGTATAAAGGGTGAGTACGTTATTTCAGAAGCTAGCAGATTCGGTACTTACCAACAACAGCTGCAAATCCCAATAAATCCACATCACGTTTTGAAGTTCACTTTCCTTGCTTTGTGTAACAACTCTATGAAGAATCTAGCAAATACGTTTTGTGGGTCAGAGTACAGTATTTATTTAGTTTCATAGCACAAACGTTTGCTGGCAAGTCTCTCATACTGGCTTTAGCCAGGGCCTGTTCTGGTAAAACAACTACATTGTGGCATTCACTAATCATAAACTATTTACAATAAATAGAAATGTGGTTACATTTGGGGACAAAATTCTAAATTACTGAACCTTAAAGACTTGCTGCCACTCCAACCTGTTCCCTATAAACATTTAATTGACAGGGCACTTCTACCATATATCAGTTAAATTGATATAGTACTCTCACAAAAGGGTGGCACAAATGTAACCTCTTACAAGGCACACTCAAAATATGTTAATGGACCAGAAACAACAATACCATGCACCCACTAGTGGTCAAAAGGTTTTTGGCACTCCAAAAATGCATTACGGTACTGTATTCTGTGGCGTGGAATTACAAGCCTTTGAAATACAGCAAAAACGTTCTCTCTTATTTTAGAGGAGGTGCTTTGATTTTGTCAACCTTGTGCTCTTTGTGTAGCATTATATTTTGAACATTCACAAATACAGTAAGTGTACTTCTACTGTATTTTACATAGCATATTTTACGGTAAAGTCCAAAATACATCTAATATTTCCTGGCCGTTTAATATTTTACCAAAATGCAATGTAATTTCATGCATCTACTGTTTTCAGTTTATGCTGTTGAATATACAGTAATATACCATGAAAATAACATGATGGTATTACGTTGTACCATATCTTATATTCTACACAACGGAATTAAAACAAACTACTGCTAAATTAACAGTTAAGTCCACTCTGGCCACTGTTTTGACAGACCTGGCAGACCACACCCACACACACCATCTACTGTTAATCAGCTTAGCGTTTCTGGCCTGGTGGTTTGGCTGACTGCTCATATTGGACAGACTGGATAACAACATCAACCCCTCAGAGGAACAGAGGTGTGAACACCCACCCCGAGGACGTTTCTTTTTTTGCCGAGTTTGCATTACTTTCTGTGACACGGTCAAACCTAAAGGACAGACACCCTCAACTAAACTTGAAGAGGACAAAAAAAAAAGTTCTTCTCTCCAATCCCTCACACTCTCTTTTCATCATTCTTCTTCCCCTTCCAAAGTTTCACTCACTCTGGCCTCATTAAAATACTTTTCTCTTCCCTCTCTTAGTTATCGCTGCTCTGATGCTATTATATGACTGGAATGGTGAAAGCATGCATTTCTTCACACTCACTCACTCACAGGCCTACAGAGAGGGAGATTTTGTACCTGGTGATATTACAGACTACTCAACTCTATTGACTGTCTGAGAAACACAAATATTCAGGAAATGTATCTTTCTTTTCTCCTATCCTTGGATTAATCACTAATCGCGAATGATATAGGAGGATATGATTGCACATATAGAGTTGAGTAGTTTACTAGTCTGTAATATCACCGGGTACAAAAGCTCCCTCTCTGTAGACCCGTGAGCTTGACTGACAGAAGTAGGTAGCATTGAGAGTGAAGTCTGACAAAAGATTTAAGTCTGAAAACAGCCTTTTCCTAGGCTTAGAGGTCATGACAAAGTAAAGGTTTAGGAGATGAAGCCAAGGGATTTTCTAACTGTCCTTAAATATGTTTGTTAAAGGAAGTAAAACTAAAGACAGAAAGATTTACTTTGAGCTGAGCACATAGTCTCAGATCCTGGAGTGTAGACACACACGCGCCTTGAGAGTAGCGCACTGAAAGAGGATTAGGTCAATCTAACAGTGCAGACACAGGTAAAACAGAGGGTTTTTTCTCTCTCTCTATCTATCTATCTATCTATCTATCTATCTATCTATCTATCTATCTATTCAATTCAAGGGGCTTTATTGGCATGGGAAACATGTGTTAACATTGCCAAAGCAAGTTAACAGTAAACATACAGAAGTTTCAAAAGAATAAAGACATTACAAATGTCATATTATGTATATATACAGTGTTGTAACAATGTACAAATGTGTCTGTCTGTCTGTCTGTCTGTCTGTCTGTCTGTCTGTCTGTCTGTCTGTCTGTCTGTCTGTCTGTCTGTCTGTCTGTCTGTCTGTCTGTCTGTCTGTCTGTCTGTCTGTCTGTCTGTCTCCAAGGCCCAGCTTAATTCTAAGAAACTCTGGAGGATCTACTGGTAATACAGTAGATTGAACCTTCAACATGGAAGCACAACTGAGAGCCATAAGACTATGGTTATTACATGTTGTTGCCTGCTGTAAATTGAACATTTCAAAACATCTCACCAATTTGGCTTATCCGGTCATGATCACACATACAGGTGGAGAGATGCATAGACAATTAGAGAGAGGTAGAATATATCAGATTGACAGTCAGATAGACAAATACAGGTGCAGAGATGCATAGACAATTAGAGAGAGGTAGAATATATCAGATTGACAGTCAGATAGACAGACAGACAGACAGACCCTGCCCAGATTTATTCCCTGGTGGCCATTTAAGCGGCCATTTAGCTCACTATAGGTTGTCTCATCGATGAGACAGCCTATAGGGAGGAGGTCAGAGACCTGACCTTGCGATACCAGGACAAAAACCCCTCCCTCAATGTGATCAAGACAAAGGAGATGATTGTGGACTACAGGAAAAGGAGGACCGAGCATGCCCCCATTCTCATCAACGGGGCTGCAGTGGAACAAGTTAAGAGCTTCAGGTTCCTTGGCATCCACATCACCAACAAACTAACATGGTCCAAGCACACCAAGACAGTCGTGAAGAGGGCACGACAAAACCTATTCCCCCTCAGGAGACTGAAAAGATTTGGCATGGTTCCTCAGATCCTCAAAAGGTTTTACAGCTGCACCATTGAGAGCATCCTGACGGGTTGCATCACTGCCTGGTATGGCAACTGCTCAGCCTCCGACCACAAGGCACTACAGAGGGTAGTCTGCAGCCACCCTAGTCATAGACTGTTCTCTCTGCTACCGCATGGCAAGCTGTACCGGAGTGCCAAGTCAAGGTCCAAGAGGCTTCTAAACAGCTTCCTCCCCCAAGCCATAAGACTCCTGAACATCTAATCAAATGCCTACCAAGACTATTTTGCATTGCCCACCCTCTTCTACGCTGTTGCTACTCTCTGTTATTATCTATGCAAAGTCACTTTAATAACTCTACCTACATGTACATATTACCTCAATTACCTCGACACCGGCGCCTCCTCACATTGACTCTGTACCGGTACCCCCTGTATAGAGCCCCGCTATTGATATTTACTACTGCTCTTTAATTATTTGTTATTCTTATCTCTTACTTTTTGGGGGGGGTATTTTCCTAAAACTGCATTGTTGCTTAAGGGCTTGTAAAGTAAGCATTTCACTGTAAGATCTACACCTGTTGTATTCGGCGCATGTGACAAATAACATTTGATTTGATTTGTTTTGATGTCAGCCCTGTATCACACAAGCCTGGCTAACTCTTATTTAAACACAAATGACATATTTCTCTTCTTCCTGGGCTCAGGCAGATTCATCTGAATAGGCTTGTTTTGCAGCATTGATTCCATTGATTTGAAGCTTGATTTCACTTAGTAAGCTGTTCTGCAAAAGACGTGTTTCCTAACTTAACTCTGAAGTGTTTCTTTGCAAAGTGGCTTTCCACTGTGCCGCCCCTAGCTGGACTCTGAAGTTCTATTCACACACACACAATTTTAATTGACCTCTGCCTTATGTTATGTAGCCATTACCCAAACAATCCACTGTTACCTCAGTGCGAGGCGAGAAGTTGCATTAAATGACCAGAGACCTGGCAGGGTAGTGAACACTCACTATGGTACCTGATTGATAATGCATGTATCAGAAGATAGGTTATGTGTTTGTGTGAAACCCTCACCGCACCGGGTCAGTGTGTGTGTGTTTGTATGTGATCTCTATATCAGAGGCACAAGACCAGGCCTGGGGGTGAACATCTGCCTGTTTGACTCCTCTCCTTTCCTCTTCTTTGCCCTCCTTTCCACTCCTCCTCAAGCACAGACATTCATACAAAGCTGGCATTATCTTTCCGTCTCACAGCACGTCACACACCCTCTCTGCCCGTTCAGGGAGAGGGAGAGACTTGAGGGAGGCTTATGGGTACAAATGTACCCTTTACAACAGTGTGTCCCCACAACTACACTTCTGGCTGATGTGTGTGTGCACACCACCGGCCTCTGGCTGTTCTCTTTGTCTCTCTCCAGGACTGAACATCCCTCCTGAACTTGTAAAGAAACTTTCTTCTGGAAAAATAACCGTGGGGCTCCAACCGGAATCAACATATACAGTTCAATAGCCAACCAGACTCGGCAGAAGGGCTTGCTGGGTTAAACTATTTCTGGCCAAAAGTAATGGGCCTTTTCCCCTTTATTCAGATTACACCTGCTCACTTTCGGTTGTTTGAAAAGGAAATAAACTCCAATATATCTTTATTTTTTAAACAAGCCTTAGAAAGTTGGTTGCAATTTCAGTTTAATCCACCTGAAAGGACGGAACAAATAGTAAAACAAATATTGTGGTTAAATTCAAATATACTAATTGATTTAAAAAAAAATGTATTTATCAAAGACATTTTTAAAAAAGGTATACTTTTAGTGAATGATATCATAAATAGAACTGGTGGAGTTATGTCACACATGCAGCTAACACAGACATATGGAAATGTCTGCTCAACACAAAATTACAAACAATTAATTGCAGCATTACAACAAAAATGGAATAGGCAAGGAGAAGGGGGAAAAAGTAAGGAACTTGTATGTCGGCCCTGTATTAAAGAACATAAATGGTTAAAGAAAAGTGTGATAAATAAAAACATATACCGGACCAATAAACTGACAGCTGTGCCATATAAATTGCAAAATAGTTGGGAAGAGATTTTCGATGTTCCCATTCCATGGCACGTGGTTTATGAATTGATACGCAAAACAATGCCAGATTCAAAACTTCAAATGTTTCAATATAAATTACTATACAAAATTCTCGCAACCAATAGAATGTTATATATATGGGGGATACCATCTTCCCAGCTCTGCAGATTCTGCTGTGAGGAGGCAGAGTCATTAGATCATTTATTTTGGTATTGTCCATATGTAGCTCGTTTTTGGTTACAGCTCCAGGAATGGCTGAAGAATTGCAACATTTGCCTAGAACTAATGTTGCAGACAGCAATACTGGGTGATTTGAAAAGCCATAGTCAATCAATCAATAATATAATCCTTATTTTAGCAAAAATGTTTATTTTTAATTTACAATCTGTAGAAGCTATGAGAATAGGAAGGTTCAATTATTTTGTGAAGCATCACAGCACAGTTGAAAAATATATGGCAAATAGAAATCCGAAATGGATGATGTTGAGAGATAGATGGGAGGGGTTGAATGGAGCTGAAGGGTGAGACTAATAACAAGATAAACAATGTAAAGCATACGGGATCTGTAAAATGTATATAGGTTCAGAACTTTTGTGAAATAGCGCAGTTACAAATAGAAATCAAACTGGATGGACATCAGAAATAGAGGAAGGACTAAGAACAAACAAGAGAGAACTATTGTAAAGTAGACTGTGTCTGTAAAATGTGTATAAGATGTATAAATTAAAGGTAAAAGCAGAAGTGTTTATTAGTTTACGCCAATTGGGGGATCGGAGGTAGGGTTTGCTGGGAATAATAATAAAGGTATATTCTTTAAAAAAAGTATGTATGTCTATATAGGTATGTGCATGTATATACAATGGGGAGAACAAGTATTTGATACACTGCAGATTTTGCAGGTTTTCCCACTTTCAAAGCATGTAGAGGTCTGTCATTTTTATCATAGGTACACTTCAACTGTGAGAGACGGAATCTAAAACAAATATTATAGATTTTATAGATTTTTAAGTAATTAATTTGCATTTTATTGCACACACACACACACACGCCTTTTTTTCCCGCACCATTGCACGTGACAAATAAACTTTGATTTGATTTGATTCTGTGAAGGGAGTAGTACACAGCATTGTATGAGATCTTCAGTTTCTTGGCAATTTTTCCCATGGAGTAGACTTCATTTCTCTGAACAAGAATAGACTGACAAGTTTCAGAAGAAAGTGCTATGTTTCTGGACATTTTGAACCTGTAATCGAACCCACAAATGCTGATGTTCCAGATACTCAACTAGTCTAAAGAAGGACAGTTGTATTGCTTCTTTAATCAGAACAACAGTTTTCAGCTGTGCTAACATAAATGCAAAAGGGTTTTATAATGACCAATTAGCCATTTAAAATAATAAACTTGGATTAGCTAACACAATGTGTGATGGTTGCTGATAATGGGCCTCTGTACGCCTTTGTAGATGTTCCATAAAAAACCATAGTCATTTACAACATTAACAATGTCTACACTGTATTTCTGATCAATTTGATGTTATTTTAATGAACAAGAAATGTGCTTTTCTTTCAAAAACATCAGACTCTACTTTTATCCATAGCTACATAAGACCGAATCGAGCCGGTCGGTCACATTTAACAGTCTGATGGCCTGGAGATAGAAAATGTTTTTCAGTCTCTCGGTCCCAGCTTTGGTGCACCTGTACTGTCTCCACCTTTTAGATGGTAGTGGAGTGAATAGGCCATGGCTCGGGTGTCTGGTACGGTAATTGCACCATCCGCAACCGCAGGGCTCTCCAGAGGGTGGTGAGGTCAGTCTAATGCATCACTAGGGGTACACTGCCTGCCGTCCAGGACATCTACAGCACCCGGTGTCACAGGAAGGCCAAGAAGATCATCATGGACCTCCCAAATAGGATGCTGTCAATGGTGTATCTGTAGAAGTTTGTGAGGGTCTTAGGGGCCAAGCCAAATTTCTTCATCCCCCTGAGGTTGAAGAGTCCTTCTTCACCACACTGTCTGTTTGGCTGGACAATTTAAGGTTGTCAGTGAATTTCAAGTCAAGGAACGTAAAAACCTCTGAAGGATCCACCCCTTTTTTCAATTTTCACCTAAAATGACATACCCAAATCTAACTGCCTGTAGCTCAGGGATTGAAGGATATGCATATTCTTGATACCATTTGAAAGGAAACACTTTGAAGTTTGTGGAAATGTGAAATGAATGTAGGAGAATATAACACATTAGATCTGGTAAAAGAAAATACAAAGAAAAAACAACTTTTCTTTCTACCATCACCTTTGAAATGCAAGAGAAAGGCCATCATGTATTATTCCAGCCCAGGCGCAATTTAGATTGTGGGCACTAGATGGCAGCAGTGTATGTGCAAAGTTTTAGACTGATCCAATGAACCATTGTATTTCTGTTCAAAATGTTGTATCAAGACTGCCCAAATGTGCGTAATTGGTTTATTAATAACTTTTCAAGTTCATAACTGTGCACTCTCCTCAAACAATAGCATGCTATTCTTTCACTGCAATAGCTACTGTAAATTGCACAGTGCAGTTAGATTAACAAGAATTTAAGGTTTCTGCCAATATCAGATATGTCTATGTCATGGGAAATTTTCTTGTTACTTACAACCTCATGCTAATCGCATTAGCCTACGCTAGCTCAACCGTCCCGGTCCTGGGGGACGTCCCGATCCTGAAGAAGTTAAAGCTTTTCACACTCCATCGATGTGGACGGGGGCGTGCTCTCTCTGCTGTATCCTGAAGTCCACGATCAGCTCTTTCATTTTGTTGAAAACGTAGAGGGGTTATTTTCCTGGCACCACTCCACCAGGGCCATCATCTCCTCTGTGTATGTTGTCTCGTCATTGTTAGTAATGAGGCCTATCACTGTTGTGTCGTCTGCAACTTGATGATTGGGTTTTCCTTCTGTCCAGATGGGATAGGGCAGTATGCAGTGCGATGGCGATTGTGCCATCCGTGGATCTGTTGGGGTGGTATGAAAATTGTAGTGGGTCTAGGGTGTTGGGTAAGGTGGAGGTGCTATGTTCCTTAACTAGCCTCTCAAAGCACTTCATGATGACAGAATAAAGTTCTACAGGGTGATAGTCATTTAGTTCAGTTACCCTCACTTTTCTGGGTACAGGAACAATGGTGGACTTGAAGCAAGTGGGTAAACATTTAAACTGTATAAAATTCTACATCTTTTTCAATTCCACAAAAAAGGAACACCCATCGAAATAATGTTCTTTCATGTGATATAGGTGTAGAGATGATGTGTTAAATCCCAGACAACGTGTTCTTATAGATGCAATGGAAATACAATGAATTCCATTGAGCCCGGCCCGAAGTCTCCTACCTGACTTAGCCACACTCCCCGCGTGTCACCCCCCAATAAATTTTTGGGGCTGCCTCTCGGGCTTCCAGCCACGCTGCTGTGCTGCCTCCTCATACCACCGCCTCTCGGCTTTCGCTGCCTCCAGCTCAGCCTTGGGGCGGCGATATTCCCCAGCCTGTGCCCAGAGTCCCTTGCCGCCCAAAATCTCCTCCCATGTCCAGGAGTCTTGCGATTTCGGCCGCTGTTGCTGCTGCTGCCCATTACCATGCTGCTTGGTCCTTTGGTGGTGGGTGGTTCTGTAATGGCTGTCGTGGGAAGAAGGTGAGGACCAAAGCGCAGCGTGGTAAGTGTTCATCTTATTTAATGAAAAAACTGAACAACAAACAATAAAGAAACAACCGAAACAGTTCTGTCTGGTGCAGACACACTAAGACTGAAAATAACCACCCACAAAACACAATGGAAAACAGGCTACCTAAATATGGTTCTCAATCAGGGACAACTATTGACAGCTGCCTCTGATTGAGAACCATACCAGGCCAAACACAGAAATAGAAAATCATAGACAAACTAACAGACAACCCACCCAACTCACGCCCTGACCATACTAAAACAAAAGACAAAACAAAGGAACTAAGGTCAGAACGTGACACTTTTATGAACGGTAACTCATTAAAATCGTTGCATGTTGCATTTATATTTTTGGTCAGTATAATTGATGAAATCTTGTTCCAAGTATTCCCGTAAGAGACAGGTGATCATATACAACTGTAAGCAAGGTTTGAAATGGTTATGTTTTAATCAATATTATATTTGTTTGGGCTTCTTGCCGTCAATTTGCAGTCTACAAATTATGTTCGGCCTCCGACCACACGCTTCAAAAACAAAATCGGCCCTTGGCTGAATCTTGTTGATTTTTCCTGATGTACAGTATACGGACTCTAGTCTGACCACCAAACCCCCATGTAAAGAATAATTATTTGCAGAATGTGTGTCAAATTAATGAATGGCAATGATAAGAATTTGTCAATAGTTTTTTCAAACAAGCGCTTCATACTATGGAGAGGGCTTGGCACCTTGGCCACAAATTCATGATAAATTCAAGACGTAGAACAAAAGGTACTCTTGTCTCTCTCTACTTGTACTTTATGGCCCATATACTGTAAGTTTGATTCTCTCTCTCTATTTCTGTAGCTCTCTCTTCCCCATCTCTCTCTCTCTCTTTCTCTCTCTCTAAATTGCTATAGATGACAGCCGCCACAGGATGTTTTGACAATACAAAATGAAGACGAAGCCGAAACGTTTACTGATTAATGATTTTTCTCTCCATAATAACATTTATTATTGAACACAGTAGTGTTGTCAGTTGCACGGTACACTAAAAAATCTGTACTGTTTCGATACAAGAACATGAAAAATAGTTTGGTACTTACTTAAATAGTTTGGTACTGCTTATCAGTGCAGCCGATGTCCCCCTTGTAGCGTGAGCTCACAGTGCCCGCTGCACTTAAGCTTAACTTATGTTTCCCAGTCTAAACAGTTTGTGCAGATATTATGAAATCATTTTGTGATGTTTTTGTTTCTTTTGGTCTTCGGGAAGGGTTTCTTGCGCTTTTCGTGCACACAAAAACATTTATTGAGGCAAGTTGAAGATCGGTAGCCAAATGCTATGCCCCTTCATCTGTGATTGGTGATCAGTAGGAGTGGGAACATGAAATGTTTGTTGTCATTCAACAAGAGACGACTAGCTTTCATGCACATTTTTTCACTTGAGAAATACTGCACCAAACATCTTAGTTAGATGTAGAATTGTGCGACTAAGACCTCCTCGTCAAAAACGTCAATTCAATACAGATTTCTTGATTTATCTTAGATTAATTCAGCCTAGTTTGAGGAAGTGTTACTGGGCATGTTGCTATGGGGGCTCAAGTGGGATAAAGTAATATTTCCGCTTTCTTTCCCGTTTTTGAAGTGAAAGTCTTTAGGGAACGTTCATATTGTTTAGCTGAGTTCTGCTAGAATAAAACCAAGCCTATGTATGTGGGTTCCTTTAGCCTTCATTGGCAGTCTGGGCTGCATCATGTTAACTCCCAACTCATGCTGCGCAGAAGGTAACACACTTGAATAATGTGACATTGCATGTAGAAATGTTGAAATTGTTCATTACTGTTTGCAAAACAATGTCCATACAGGCTAGAACACTTTACAATGCAAGAAGGTACCAACCAGTAGCCTACAGCTTTGTAGGCTAACTTTCTTTGCTAGCTTACTAGCAATTTTGCTAGCTAACATCAATTCACTATCAAATCAAATTGTATTAGTCACATGCTCCGAATACAACAGGTAGACCTTACAGTGAAATGCTTACTTACGAGCCCCTAACCAACAATGCAGTTTCAAAAAATACAGATAAGAATAAGAGTAACAAGCAATTAAAGAGCAGCAGTGAAATAACAATAGCAGGACTATATACAGCGGGGTACCGATACAGAGTCATGTGTGGGGGCAGTGGTTATTTGAGGTAGTATGTACATGTAGGTAGAGTTATTAAAGTGACTATGCATAGATGACAACAGAGAGTAGCAGTGGTGTAAAGAGGGGGTGGGGGGCACTGCAAATAGTCTGGGTAGCCATTTGACTAGATGTTCAGGAGTCTTATGGCTTGGGGGTAGAAGCTGTTTAGAAGCCTTTTGGACCTAGACTTGGTGCTCCGATACCGCTTGCCATGCGGTAGCAGAGAGAACAGTCTATGACTAGGGTGGCTGGAGTCTTTGATCATTTTTAGGGCCTTCCTCTGACACCGCCTGGTATAGAGGTCTTGGATGGCAGAAAGCTTGGTCCCAGTGATGTACTGGGTCGCTCACACTACCCTCTATAGTGCCTTTCGGTCGGAGGCCGAGCAGTTGCCATACCAGGCAGTGATGCAACCCGTCAGGATGCTCTTGATGGTGCAGCTGAAGAAGCTTTTGAGGATCTGAGGACCCATGCCAAATCTTTTCAGTCTCCTGAGGGGGAATATGTTTTGTTGGGCCCTCTTCACGACTGTCTTGGTGTGGTTGGATCATGTTAGTTTGTTGGTGATGTGGACACCAAGGAACTTGAAGCTCTCAACCTGCTCCACTGCAGCCCCGTCAATGAGAATGGGGGCGTGCTCGGTCCTCTTATTCCTGTAGTCCACAATCATCCAGTTTGTCTTGATCATGTTGAGGGAGAGGTAGTTGTCCTGGCAACACACGGCCAGGTCTCTCGATGTGAGCCATGACCAGCTTTTCAAGGCACATCATGGCTACAGACGTGAGTACTGCGGGTGGGTAGTCAGTTAGGCAGGTTACCTTAGTGTTCTTGGGCACAGGGACTATGGTGGTCTGCTTAAAACATGTTGGTATTACAGACTCAGACAGGGAGAGGTTGAAAATGTCAGTGAAGACACTTGCCAGTTGGTCAGCGCATGCTCGCAGTACACGTCCTGGTAATGTGTCTGGCCCTGCAGCCTTGTGAATGTTGACCTGTTTAAAGGTCTTACATCGGCTGCATGATCACACAGTCTTCCAGAACAGCTGGTGCTCTCATGCATGTTTCAGTGTTATTTGCCTCGAAGCGAGCATAGAAGTAGTTTAACTCGTCTGGTAGGCTCGTGTCACTCTCCCCTTGTAGTCTGTAATTGTTTTCAAGCCCTGCCACGTCTGACGAGCATCAGAGCCGGTGTAGTACGATTCGATCTTAGCCCTGTATTGACGCTTTGCCTGTTTGATGGTTCGTCGATGGGCATAGCGGGATTTCTTATAAGCTTCCAGGTTAGAGTCCCGCTCCTTGAAAGCAGCAGCTCTAGCCTTTAGCTCAGTGTGGATGCTGCCTGTAATCCATGGCTTCTGGTTGGGTTATCTACATACAGTCACTGTGGGGACGACATCAACGATGCATTTATTGATGAAGCCATTGACTGATACTCCTTAATGTGTACTCCTTAATGCCATCGGAGGAATCCCGGAACATATTCCAGTCTGTGCTAGCAAAACAGTCCTGTAGCTTAGCATCTGCTTCATCTGACCACTTTTTTATTGATCTAGTCACTGGTCTTTCCTGATAATATGCAAACCATAATCCAAAGTATGCTGATTTCAAAACTGATTGCCACCAAAACATTATTAATTTAATTAATCAGTCTCTCTCTCATGTCTCTACCGAAGATGATCTATTGCCTCAGTAAACTGACTGTGTCTGTGAATAGGGCTCTGATGGGCACCCTCTTTTGCCTCCTGAATGACATCATTACTGGTTAAAGAGACAGCGCACACTTTTAGAAAATAAGCTACTTCTTTGAAATTGTTGATCAGTACAATAAAATAAGTCCCACATGGAAAGGAAACAAATTGTCATCTATAGCCCCATGAAGTCAGCCTAACCAAGCTCAATAACTCAAAGCATGCACACACTTGTAATGATCGTTGTCCTCCTCGGATGAGGAATAGGAAGGATCAGACCAAAACACAGCGTGGTAAGTGTCCATGTTAATTTTAATAAATAAACTGAACGCTGCAATAACCAAAAAACAACAAAGAGAGAGCGTGAACGAAACTTAACAGTTCTGTAAGGTGAAGAAACACAAAACAGAAAACAACTACCCACAAACACAGGTGGGAACAGGCTACCTAAGTATGGTTCTCAATCAGAGACAACGATAGACAGCTGCCTCTGATTGGGAACCATACCAGGCCAAACACAGAAATACAAAACATAGAATGCCCACCCCAACTCACGCCCTGACCAAACCAAAAATAGAGACATAAAAAAGGAACTAAGGTCAGGACGTGACAACACTCCTATTGAATATGCATTCACCTGTATTGTGAATAGACCTAAGCTACAGTACATCTAGATTCATACAGTTTATCAATAGAGATTTACTATTCAAATATATTATTACCTTTATCTTATGTAGTTAGATTGGTAAAAACAAAGTAAAATGGATTGTATAATTGATTCATTAATGCAAACATGGCTGTCTCTTGAAATGTTTTATTTCAAGATTTTTCAATGTAATGATATTAAACTCAAAAGATGCCCAATGGTTGAAAAGAGCAGTAGCTGAGTTTCATTCTGAATCACGTGCCATTCTCTGACTTTGGCATATATGCCTTATTTTTGTTGTAATGGTATCATTTTGGTATCGAGTATCATGATGGTTTCGAGAATCGTGTCACTAACCCTGGTATCAAACTCAAAAAAGTTCTGGGAGACTGTAAAGTCCATGGAGAATAAGAACACCTCCTCCCAGCTGCCCACTGCACTGAAGATAGGAAACACTGTCACCACCGATAAATCCACTATAATTGAGAATTTCAATAAGCATTTTTCAACAGCCATGCTTTCCACCTGGCTACCCCTACCCCGGTCAACAGCACTGCACCCCCCACAGCTACTCGCCCAAGCCTTCCCCATTTCTCCTTCTCCCAAATCCAGTCAGCTGATGTTCTGAAAGAGCTGCAAAATCTGGACCCCTATAAATCAGCCGGGCTAGACAATCTTCTAAAATTAATTTCTAAAATTATCTGCCGAAATTGTTCCCACCCCTATTACTAGCCTGTTCAACCTGTTCTCTTTTGTGTCATCTGAGATTCCCAAAGATTGGAAAGTAGCTGTAGCCTTCTTCAAAGGGGGGGACACTCTTGACCCACACTATCCTACCCTGCCTTTCTAAGGTCTTCGAAAGCCAAGTCAACAAACAGATAACCGACCATTTCGAATCCCACCATACCTTCTCCGCTATGCAATCTGGTTTCAGAGCTGGTCATGGGTGCACCTCAGCCACGCTCAAGGTCCTAAACGATATCTTAACCGTCATCGATAAGAAACAATACTTTGCAGCCGTATTCATTGACCTGGCCAAGGCTTTCGACTCTGTCAATCACCACATTCTCATCGGCAGACTCGACAGCCTTGGTTTCTCAAATGATTGCCTCGCCTGGTTCACCAACTACTTCTCTGATAGAGTTCAGTGTGTCAAATCGGAGGGTCTGTTGTCCGGGCCTCTGGCAGTCTCTATGGGTGTGCCACAGGGTTCAATTCTAGGACCAACTCTCTTCTCTGTATACATCAATGATGTCGCTCTTGCTGCTGGTGAGTCTCTGATCCACCTCTACGCAGACGACACCATTCTGTATACTTCTGGCCCTTCTTTGGACACTGTGTTAACAACCCTCCAGGTGAGCTTCAATGCCATACAACTCTCCTTCCGTGGCCTCCAATTGCTCTTAAATACAAGTAAAACTAAATGCATGCTCTTCAACTGATCGCTGCCTGCACCTGCCCGCCTGTCCAACATCACTACTCTGGATGGCTCTGACTTAGAATATGTGGACAACTACAAATACCTAGGTGTCTGGTTAGACTGTAAACTCTCCTTCCAGACTCACATTAACCATCTCCAATCCAAAGTTAAATCTATAATTGGCTTCCTATTTCGCAACAAAGCATCCTTCACTCATGCTGCCAAACATACCCTTGTAAAACTGACCATCCCACCAATCCTCGACTTCGGCGATGTCATTTACAAAATAGCTTCCAATACCCTACTCAATAAATTGGATGTAGTCTATCACAGTGCCATCCGTTTTGTCACCAAAGCCCCACATACTACCCACCACTGCGACCTGTACGCTCTCGTTGGCTGGCCCTCGCTTCATACTCATCGCCAAACCCACTGGCTCCAGGTCATCTACAAGACCTTGCTAGGTAAAGTCCCCCCTTATCTCAGCTCGCTGGTCACCATAGCAGCACCCACCTGTAGCACGAGCTCCAGCAGGTATATCTCTCTGGTCACCCCAAAACCAATTCTTCCTTTGGCTATCTCTCCTTCCAGTTCCCTGCTGCCAATGACTGGAATGAATTACAAAAATCTCTGAAACTGGAAACACTTATCTCCCTCACTAGCTTTAAGCACCAGCTGTCAGAGCAGCTCACAGATTACTGCACCTGTACATAGCCCATCTACAGTTTAGCCCAAACAACTACCTCTTTCCCTACTGTATTTATTTATTTATTTAGCTCCTTTGCACCCCATTATTTCTATATCTACTCTGCACATTCCTCCACTGCAAATAAACCATTCCAGTGTTTTACTTGCTATAATGTATTTACTTCGCCACCTTGGCCTTTTTTTTTTTTATCTCACCTCACTTACTCACATTGTATATAGACTTGTTTTTCTACTGTATTATTGACTGTATGTTTGTTTTACTCCATGTGTAACTCTGTGATTTTGTATGTGTCGAACTGCTTTGCTTTATCTTGGCCAGTTCGCAATTGTAAATGAGAACTTGTTCTCAACTTGCCTACCTGGTGAAATAAAGTTGAAATAAAAATAAAAATCGGTATCGAAGTCAAACTTCTGGTATTATGACATCACTATTTAGAAGCCCATCTTGCATACACGTACACACACACACACACACACACACACACACTTCACGTTATAGTGCACATCGTGCTGCTACATCTGAATTATGTGAAGAGGCTAGTGGAGTGTTTATTCGTTTTACCAGGCCTGTAATTAACAGTGGCTCTGGAGTGGTGCATGGGCGGCTCCATCCCTCCAGCAAATGAACACTGACAGATGTTTGTGTAATCTCTCTTTTTCTCTCTCTTTCTCTGTTTTCAGTCTCTCCTCCCCTCTCTCTCTCCAATCTCTCTGTTCTCCACCTCTCTCTCTATTATTGCCAATCTCTCTTTCTCCTCTTCATCTCCCTCTCAGGCTCTCCAGGTTCGCTTTGCCTGTCTCTATGGTTGAAGTTGTGGCCCAGATACGTTTTGTTCTCTCTCTTCCTTTCCCCATGTCGCTCTCTTTCGTTCTCATTCGTTGTTCCTCACTCATTTACTCAATTCAATTCTAAGGGGGTTTATTAGCATGGGAAACATATGTTTGCCTTGGCAAAGCCAGTGAAATAAGCAATAAACAAAAGTGAGATAAACCATCAGAAATTAACAGTAAACTTTACACTCACAAAAGTTTCAAAAGAATAGATGTTTTATTGTTGGCTATGTATAGTGTTGTAGCAATGTGCAAATAGTTGAAGTACGAAAGGGAAAATAAATAAACAGATAAACATAGATTGTATTTACAGTGTTAAGTGCTCCACTGGTTACCCTTTTCTTATGGCAACAGGTCACATTTTGCTGCTGTGTACTCTCTCTCTCTCTCTCTCTCGCTCTCTCTCTTTCTTTTCATACTCTTTCACTCTTGCTCTCACTCTCATGCTTTGAAACTCCTTCAATATCCCTCCAATCATAACGTTGGCTGTTTGAGAGTTGGAATGAGCTCTCTGGGATGTTTACCCATATCATGTCTAAATTGTCTGTCTCATCACAAGAGACAGGGAGCAAGAGTGAGGAGCTGTGTGTCGTACAACTGTTAATTATTTATCTGACATAGCATTTTGGGAATTACATTTCCCATTATTTTTCACATAATTTAAACCAGACACCTTGGGTTTGCTCTAGGTTTATGCAAAACCACTTTCACCACTTTAACACTTTCTCATTTGAGGAAAGCAGAGTAATAAAAATATAAATAGAATTAAACTTTTTTCTTTCTTTCTCATTTTATGGCCAGTGTCTCAGTTATTTCATACAAATGTTGAGTTTTCATCTAGCTTTTGTTACAACTTGAGAAATTGTGAAGTGATCGTTAATTAAAATGAAAAGTTTGAACAACTCACTGCTCATGATAGCTTCAAAAGTGGTGGTGGGGAACGTAAAAATAGAATGTTTTCTAATTCTGATAGAATGATTTATATGTTCAAATTCTATGGTGGGGAATGAATGGGGCTGGCTTCTCTTGTTTCCTGTTGACAGCCTCTGTCTGTGGTGTCAAACATCTTCTGTGCGCTGTGGAATAGAATGTGACCCATCTTACAGAGCAATCTCCTGTCCTCACATAAATGTCTGTGATGTTTATGTTACGATCTTATTACGTGTGAGTGTGTGTGTGTGGATGCATGCCTTATTCTGTGTGTGTGTGTGTGTGTGTGTGTGTGTGTGTGTGTGTGTGTGTGTGTGTGTGTGTGTGTGTGTGTGTCAGTGCTACTGTCTGTGCCTCTCTCCCTCACTTCCTTTCTGTCTGTCTCTCTGTCTTTCTACTGGATATGTTCTCTGTGTGTTTGTGTACATTTCTGCCGCTCTATTCCCATGACACAAATCAGCCACCGCTTCCCAGGGCTCCAGAAATACATATCAATGTGTGTGCTACGTGCTATTGGTCTAAGTGTAGTCAGAGTGTCATGTCCAGGCTTGAAGGCTGTTTTTTGTCTTGATTAGTTTTGACGGCGACTATTACTTTTTAAAATCCTGTCTCTGTATCTCAGTCATATCACCTAGGAGAAAGGAATGGTTACCCAGCACTAAAATAGCATACCGCCACATGAAATTGCATGCCTGTAGTGATATAGACTACCCTATGACTCTATGGCCTTTCCAGTGTATGGAAAAACAGTTACATCATTCCAGATGTCATGAGGCTCAGTAGCTATAGACTCATGTCTCTCCCATGCCCTTCCAGATAAACTGTATGATGTATATGTCTGTGGCCTGTCTTCAATCATTTATTCCTGTTCCCTTATATATTTAAGTTTTCCCATAATAACTCATCAAGCATTTGCCAAAGACTTGACCAGCAGTGCACTTCTGCATCTCCCTATCTCAGCGTTTCCCAAACTCATTCCTGGGGAACCCAAGGGGTGTACTTCTTTTTTTTCTTTTCCTTAGCACTGCATAGCTAATTCAAATAATCAAAGCTTGAGTTCAGTTTATTATTTCCAGTAGAACTGACAGAGTTTGAACTACTTTGCAGATATGAAACAAACAGACAATCATAATATATATCAGTAAAAAAATATCAAATCCCGGGCCTCCTGAGTGGCACAGTGGTCGAAGGCACTGCATTGCTGTGCGGGAGGCGTCACTACAGACCCGGGTTCGATCCTGATCTGTATCACAACCGGCCATGATCGGGAGTCCCATGGGGTGGTGCAAATTTGTCCCAGTATTTTCCGGGGTTAGGTGGAGCTTTACTTGGCTCATCGCGCTCTAGCAACTCTTTGTGTAGTGGACCGGGCACCTACAGGCTGACATCTGTTGTCAGCACCGACACATTGATGCGGCTGGGTTAAGTGGGTGGGTGTTAAAAAGTGCGTTTTGGTGGGTCATGTTTCGGCGTACCCATGACTCGACATTCCCCTCGCAAGCATGTTGGTGAGTTGCAGTGATGAGACAAGATGGAAAAATATATAAATAAATAATATATATATATGTATATCAAATTCCCAGTTTATGCTACAAAACCAACTTCATGAGAGGTTTTAAAAGTAGATTATATTTGACTCAACATTGAATGGCATTGTTGGCAGAATAGATGGATGCATTTCAAAGCATGATTAATATAATTCACCAATACATTTCTTGGTAGTGTCATGGTAATTTCCTGTATGACTAAATAAGGAGAGTTTACAAACCACACACACAAGTCAGAGTTGTACTTTAAACTTCATATTTTAATAATATGAGCTTCACCATAGCCCTTTGACTCTTAGATCAATTTAGTGTCTATAAATGAATTATAAGAGTGTCAACATAACGGCAACTGAGATCTTTTATAGCAAAGATCCACCCCCTAGTCGACATGTCAAACCACAGGTCTCAGGAAAACTGAGCAAAGGGCCTTTTACTTGAAAGAGGAGTATCCCATAGCCAGATCGCATTAGCTATAAATTATTGTTCAGTTTGCTCTCTAAGACGAGGTTCTACTTCTCGTTCTTGGTACTTCCTATTACCAAAACATTACCTCATCCAATGGCATATATCAATTGTCAATTCTAGATACTCCCATCTCAAATACAACCCACCCCTGTACAAGCTCCCTGATGGGAGTGAGCATCTAGGTCATATACTAGATCAAGATAAAGGCAACATCATACAATGGTTCCAGACACTGCCACACTCCTCCCCCCAATGGGAAAAGGAGGGAGTGACTGGAGTAGAGACATAGGGGAGCCCTTCACATGGTTTCACAGAGATATTCATTATGAAGACAATGTCCATACCTGACTTCTCCCTTTCTGATATTCTGCCTATTACCAGGCATGTAAAAGACAAGCCTGACCTCTCCCCTCTCTGGGCCCCAAGTGACTTTTTCCACATAAGCATATTATGAAAGTAAATAAAACATCTTATCTATCAATGTTACCTAACTAATTCTGATTCAGCTACGACAGTAGTCCAAAAGATAGTTTGGCTATCAGGTTGTAAATCACAGCTGGCCTGGTACATTGTTTCAGATACAATGACTCAATATTTTGGATAAAAACAGACAAATGTAACAAAGGCTGGGAATGTCAATACAATCAAACTATTAAGGGCAATGATCACAAGTCGGTCATAATGTGGCTAATAGGCCAGTGTATCTATTTATGTAGCAATCTAAAAACACATAGCCTAAGGATAGCTAGATAGCTGCTAGGAGGATGTCATGTCATACCATTGGAGGAGTAGGTGAGTGACTGACTTTTCCCCCTCGTATAGTTTTTCAGTGGCTATACACAGCTAGAGATGCAGGTGTCAATTGGTGAGCTAACAAGAACTTGAACGACTGTTATCCAGTTATCATATTTATTGTGTTTGCAAATTCACTCTGGCTATCTGTTCCAATTTCAGAGCACTCCCATCTGAGTATGCCAGAGCGCAGACTAACTGATGAATTTATGAACGGGCAACACCCGCTGAATATGACCAGTGTCATTAAACAAAGGCAAAAAAGTAATAAACTCAGCAAGAAAAGAAACGTCCTCTCACTGTCAACTGCGTTTATTTTCAGCAAACTTAACATGTGTAAATATTTGTATGAATATAACAAGATTCAACAACTGAGACAAAAACTGAACAATTTCCGCAGAGGGTGGGGGGTCATGTCAGGAAGAGCCTGAAAGAAGGGTACCACATGAGGGAGGAGGATGTCTTCCCTGTAACGCACAGCGTTGAGATTGCCTGCAATGACAACAAGCTCAGTCTGATGATGCTGTGACACACCGTCCCAGACCATGACGGACCCTCCACCTCCAAATTGATCCCACTCCAGAGTACAGGCCTCAGTGTAATGCTCATTCCTTCGACGATAAATGCAAATCCGACCATCACCCCTGGCGAGACAAAACCGTGACTCGTCAGTGAAGAGCACTTTTTGCCAGTCCTGTCTGGTCTAGCAACTTTGTTGCCAGTGATGTCTGGTGAGGACCTGCCTTTCAACAGGCCTACACGCCCTCAGTCCAGTGTCATTAGTGTCATTCTTCCTGGGGGTGGATATGAACAGATTTTAATAAGATTTCATGTTGCTAAAATGCTGTCAGTTCCAGCTATGTAGTGCTAAGGCAAAAAACCAAAACGTGCACCCATTGGGGTCCCCAGGATCGAGTTGGGAAAACGCGGCCACATTTGGTTTAGCCATCAACCTGGCCCTACAGCAGTGGTTCGCTTCCCAAGCTGGGCCTGAACTCATTGCAAAAAAGAAAGCGGGTGAAAAGCAGTGCGTTAAGATCCAGGTGCTGATTTTGGCAGGAACAACTATTCAAAAACAAGTGTTTTTGCCTGAACACATCTTTTACTCAGCAGTATCAAGAGAGAGCCCCATGAGGACATGACACCATTTGTTCATTTTGTTTTTGCTCAGGTCATACTATGCAGTTACAGTGCCTTGCGAAAGTATTCGGCCCCCTTGAACTTTGTGACCTTTTGCCACATTTCAGGCTTCAAACATAAATATATAAAACTGTATTTTTTTGTGAAGAATCAACAACAAGTGGGACACAATCATGAAGTGGAACGACATTTATTGGATATTTCAAACTTTTTTAACAAATCAAAAACTGAAAAATTGGGCGTGCAAAATTATTCAGCCCCTTTACTTTCAGTGCAGCAAACTCTCTCCAGAAGTTCAGTGAGGATCTCTGAATGATCCAATGTTGACCTAAATGACTAATGATGATAAATACAATCCACCTGTGTGTAATCAAGTCTCCGTATAAATGCACCTGCACTGTGACAGTCTCAGAGGTCCGTTAAAAGCGCAGAGAGCATCATGAAGAACAAGGAACACACCAGGCAGGTCCGAGATACTGTTGTGAAGAAGTTTAAAGCCGGATTTGGATACAAAAAGATTTCCCAAGCTTTAAACATCCCAAGGAGCACTGTGCAAGCGAAAATATTGAAATGGAAGGAGTATTAGTATCTACCAAGACCTGGCCGTCCCTCTAAACTTTCAGCTCATACAAGGAGAAGACTGATCAGAGATGCAGCCAAGAGGCCCATGATCACTCTGGATGAACTGCAGAGATCTACAGCTGAGGTGGGAGACTCTGTCCATAGGACAACAATCAGTCATATATTGCACAAATCTGGCCTTTATGGAAGAGTGGCAAGAAGAAAGCCAATTCTTAAAGATATCCATAAAAAGTGTTGTTTAAAGTTTGCCACAAGCCACCTGGGAGACACACCAAACATGTGGAAGAAGGTGCTCTGGTCAGATGAAACCAAAATTGAACTTTTTGGCAACAATGCACAATGTTATGTTTGGCGTAAAAGCAACACAGCTGAACACACCATCCCCACTGTCAAACATGGTGGTGGCAGCATCATGGTTTGGGCCTGCTTTTCTTCAGCAGGGACAGGGAAGATGGTTAAAATTGATGGGAAGATGGATGGAGCCAAATACAGGACCATTCTGGAAGAAAACCTGATGGAGTCTGCAAAAGACCTGAGACTGGGACGGAGATTTGTCTTCCAACAAGACAATGATCCAAAACGTAAAGCAAAATCTACAATGGAATGGTTCAAAAATAAACATATCCAGGTGTTAGAATGGCCAAGTCAGTCCAGACCTGAATCCAATCGAGAATCTGTGGAAAGAACTGAAAACTGCTGTTCACAAATGCTCTCCATCCAACCTCACTGAGCTCGAGCTGTTTTGCAAGGAGGAATGGGAAAAAATGTCAGTCTCTCGATGTGCAAAACTGATAGAGACATACCCCAAGCGACTTACAGCTGTAATCGCAGCAAAAGGTGGCGCTACAATGTATTAACTTAAGGGGGCTGAATAATTTTGCACGCTCAATTTTTCAGTTTTGATTTTTTTTTTAAGTTTGAAATATCCAATAAATGTCGGTCCACTTCATGATTGTGTCCCACTTGTTGTTGATTCTTCACAAAAAAAATACAGTTTTATATCTTTATGTTTGAAGCCTGAAATGTGGCAAAAGGTGGCAAAGTTCAAGGGGGCCGAATACTTTCGCAAGGCACTGTATCTGCCTACGACCTCTGCAGTTGATACTGTATGTTTTCTCTCTTACAATGAGAAACCATTCATCTCTGATTACCTCTCATCTTAGAAAACAGATTTTTGTGGAGTTCAGGTGTTATTATCAGCACTCTGGCCCACTGGGCTCGGTCAAATATTAAAGGCGAGGTGAGACTTTGTTGTCTTTGTTCACTTTGTTCTCTCTCTCTCTCTCTCTTTTCCTCCCTCTGTTTTCTTCTCTGTTTTGCAATTGATGACATGGCTTTGATGTTAATGAAAAGAGAGGGATAAAACACATTGACGAAGTAGAGAGGACAGGAGGCGGAAAGAGGGATGAATGCTATTGAGACCAGGATTAATGTTAAGTGAGTCAGGGTGCTAGTTCCATATAATTAAATATAAATATCGATTCAGTCTTATGTAGCAAAATTTGAAATTGTGTTTTTTACATTGGATAAAAGTAGACTCAGAGATAGAAAATTGTACATCATACACTAAAGAGGAGGAACAATGGGAAAGTAATTATGCTTTGAAAGTTGATAAACTTGTAACCCCACTTTTGACAGGCAATTAATTAATATAATAATTATACATTTGTATTTATTATAGAACACCATTAGCTGCTGCCAAGGTAGCAGCTACTCTTCCTGGGGTCAAAATGAAGGCAGTTATACAATTTTAAAAACATTACAATACATTCATAAGATTTCACAATACACTAAGTGTGTGCCCTCAGATCTCTACTCCGCTATCACATATCTACAACACAAAATCCATGTGAACATGTGTATAGTGCGTATGTTATCATGTGTGTGTATGCATGTGTCTGTGCCTATGTTTGAGGAGCTTCACAGTCCCCGCTGTTCCATAAGGTGTATTTATATCTGTTTTTAAAATCTGATTCTACTGCTTGCATCAGTTACCTGATGTGGAATAGAGTTAAATGTGGTCATGGCTCTATGTAGTACTGTGCACCTCCCATAGTCTGTTCTGGACTTGGGGACTGTGAAGAGACCTCTGGTGGCATAAAGATTGAAAAAATTAAGGGGCCTAGACAGCTTCCCTGGGGAATTCATGATTCTACCTGGATTATGTTGGAGAGGCTTCCATTAAATAACACCCTGTGTTCTGTTAGGTAACTCTTTATCCACAATATAGCAGGGGGTGTAAGGCCATAACACATACGTTTTTCCCGCAGCAAACTATGATCGATAATGTCAAATGCCGCACTGGAGTCTAACAAAACAGCAGCCCACAATATTTTGATCATCAATTTCTCTCAGCCAATCATCAGTCATTTGTGTAAGTGCTGTGCTTGTTGGATGTCCTTCCTTATATGCGTAATGAAAGTCTGTTGTCAATTTGTTTACCATAAAATAGTGTTGTGACGTGACTATCATTAATATGATGACTGATGTTTATCGAATAATTACCTACTACGTTTAATTATTACTCGATTAAATTAATCATGTAACAATTAACTCATTAAGGATTTGGGGCATCACAATAAAAGTTTGTTTAACCCCTCTAGGGTAAACAAACTGGCCAACATCCAGTGAGATTGCAGAGCGCCAAATTCAAATACAGAAATATTATAAAAATTCAGAAAACAAAACATATTTTACATAGGTTTAAAGATAAACTTCTTGTGAATCCAACCATGGTGTCAGATTTTAAAAATGCTTTATGGCGAAAGCATACCTTACGATTATTTGAGAACATAGCCCAGCAGACAAATTATTACAAACAGTAACCAGCCAAGTAGAAGAGTTACACAAGTCAGAAATAGAGATAAAATGAATCCCTTACCTTTGATGATCTTCATATGGTTGCACTCAGAAGACATTCATTTACTCAATAAATGTTCATTTTGTTCGATAAAGTCTCTTTATATCCAAAAACCTCAGTTTTGTTCACTCGTTTTCTTCAGTAATCCACAGGCTCAAACGCAGTCAAAACAGGCAGACAAAAAATCCTAATTGTATCCGTAAAGTTCGTAGAAACATGTCAAACTATTTTTATATTCAACCCTCAGGTTGTTTTTAGCCTAAACAATCAATGATATTTCAACCGGAAAATAACGTCTTCAATATAAAAGTTAGACAAGAAATGCACTCTCTCGGGATTGTGCATGAAAAAGCTCTGCGACACGGTAGGGTCCACTAATTCAGACTGGTCTTACTCCCTTATTTATAAGAATACAAGCCTGAAACAATTTCTAAAGACTGTTGACATCTAGTGGAAGGCATAGGAACTGCAATTTGAGTCCTAAATCAATGGATCATGGCATTGAATAGAAAACTACAAAACCCCAAAAAAACTACTTCCTGAATGGATTTTTCTCAGGTTTCCGCTGGCCAAATCAGTTCTGTTATACTCACAGACACTATTTTAACATCTTAGAGCTACCCCCCTACTTTGTGCAATTTCCGCCTGAAGACATACCCAAATCTAACAGCCTGTAGCTCAGGCACAGAACCAAGGATATGCATATTCTTGGTACCATTTGAAAGAAACACTCTGAAGTTTGTGTAAATGTGAATTGAATGTAGGAGAATATAACACAATAGATCTGGTTTAGATAAAACAATGAAAAAAGACATAAATTTTTTATTTGTATTTTTGTATCATCATCTTTAAAATGAACAAGATAAAACAAACATTCAGATAGGATGATGGGTACAATTTCTGTTAAAAATATAAGAGGGCAACAGTACTTGTGCAAGTTCCAAAATGAGTGTGCTACATGACATTTATCAGGAAGTCACCCAGGTGTCCCACACAAGTAGCCCAAATGTACCCAAGTGGCCAAATTGGTGAAGGTATACATTTTGAAACAAATAACTATATACAAAATATGAAAAAAAATGAAAAAATATATACATTTACAAAATAACATGGGTAACTATTTACACACTTTCAATATTTGGAAGACCCTCAGTCAAATGTATTTATATAGCCCTTCGTACATCAGCTAATATCTCAAAGTGCTGTACAGAAACCCAGCCTAAAACCCCAAACAGCAAGCAATGCAGATGTAGAAGCACGGTGGCTAGGAAAAACTCCCTAGAAAGGCCAAAACCTAGGAAGAAACCTAGAGAGGAACTAGGCTATGAGGGGTGGCCGGTCCTCTTCTGGTTGTGCCGGGTGGAAATAACAGAACATGGCCGAGATTTTCAAACGTTCATAGATGACCAGCAGGGTCAAATAATAATAATCACAGTAGTTGTAGAGGATGCAACAGGACAGCACCTCAACAGTAAATATGAACAGTTTAAGGTTCCATAGCCGCAGGCAGAACAGTTGAAAGTGGAACAGCAGCAAGGCCAGGTGGACTGGGGACAGCAAGGAGTCATCATGCCAGGTAGTCCTGATGCATGGTCCTAGGGCTCAGGTCCTCCGAGAGAGAGAAAGAGAGAATTAGAGAGAGCATACTTAAACTCACACAGGACACTGGATAAGACAGAATAAGTACTCCAGATATAACAAACTGACCCTAGCCCCCGACACATAAACTACTGCAGCATAAATACTGGAGGCTGAGACAGGAGGGGTCAGGAGACACTGTGGCCCCATCCAATGAGACAGCCGGACAGGGCCAAACAGGAAGGATATAACATCACCCACTTTGCCAAAGCTCTACACAATATGGTGCTGCTGAGGTATAATAAACAGATATATATATATATATATATATATATATATATATATATATATATATAGAGTACAGGGAACATAAGGTTGAATATATTATTTTAGACCTGCTAGATCTACTGTCTTTATTATATTACAACAGACCAGCTGTATCTACTGTCTCCATTTCACTTTGGCCATTGTTGTGGGCCTGCCCCCCCTCAAATAGGCTATTTCATGTGGGTTGGGGTGGGGTGGCAGATACATTTTATTACATTACATTTTTATATATTGCTTCTAAAATAAAATAAAAATCACAAATAATATTTTGTATTATTAATTTCAAACAAGGGCATTAGCATGAGAAGAACTTACCAGTCCGAAATGGTGACATTGTTCCTCTTCTGCAGGCACCGTTACAGATTATATACAGTGGCTACAACGGTGTCCTCTCCGTTCAAAAAATATTCCTCCACTTGGGAATCGCTAAATTAATCGTCCTACAACAATCTGTCTCACTTTTCCGATCAATTTCTTCTAAAATTGTGTGTACATCTGTATATCTAGACTTAGATTTAGCTTTCCCTGACTTAGTCGCCATACTGATTGATATATAAAACAGCTGAATCTGCGCGTTTACCAAAACAGCGCTGTGCATAAAATGCTTAGCTCCTTCTGGAATAAAACTTCAATAGCGAATGACTCTCTTTACGCCGGAGTTTACTTGGTCTTCCACACAATCATTGCATATTGCCGTTTACCTCAGCTCATTGGCTATCTACCCAGCTAGATTTCAAGACGATCAGTGGCCATTGGGTTAAAATACAGTCAATCAATGAAACAGTGGTCATATCATTGGTGCACAGTGATTTACTTGTTGTCTTCAAATCGGTTTCTTTCAGTCAATAAGTCTTGCGAAATGGCCCATCAGGTTTGGTTGTGTCGAAAACAAACCAGTTGATTGCAATGAAACCAAACATGACTGGAAAAGTCACATTTTGTGTGGGTTATTTACCTGGAATGTGTCGTCAAAAATGGAATGAGACGGAAATCACGAATGTTCACAAAATGTTTTGTGTTTTATCAAACAAAAGATCATTCATTGTGTAACAATGAGCATTGGGATTGCAAACAGACGAAGATCGTCAAAGGTAAACGATATATTGTAATGCAATATGGGATTTTGTTACGTCTGTGCTGGTAGAATTTATTTATATTTTTTATGGGGCTCTATCCTCAGATAATCGCATTGTATTCTTTCACAGTAAATCCTTTTTTAAATCTGACAACACAGTTGGATTAGCAAGATTCTAGCAAGACACTTGTATTTTCATGAATGTTTAATATGAATATTTATGTAGGGATCACCGTATGTTGTGGAATTTCAGCCCGCTACCTGGTTCCGTGCTCAGAGAGGTTAACTGTCACGTTCTGACCTTTATTTCCTTTGTTTTGTATTTATTTAGTATGGTCAGGGCGTGAGTTGGGTGGGCAGTCTATGTTTGTTTTTCTATGTTTTGGGGCGTTTCTATGTTTCGGCCTAGTATGGTTCTCAATCAGAGGCAGGTGTCATTAGTTGTATCTGATTGAGAATCATACTTAGGTAGCCTGGGTTGCACTGTTTGTTTGTGGGTGATTGTCTATGTTGATTGCTTCTTTCAGCGCAGTTTGCGGTAGCTTCACGGTTGTTAGTTCGTTTATTGTTTTGTATAGGGTTTTCAGTGTTCAGTGTTTTTCTGTAGTAAAATAAATGATGAACACATACCACGCCGCATTTTGGTCTTCCGATCCATCTCGCCTCTCCTCTTCAGATGAAGAGGAGGACGACCGTGACATTAACAAACTACAGTTTTGGGAAGTTGGTTAGGACATCTTCTTTGTGCATGACTCAAGTCATTTTTCCAACAATTGTTTACAGACAGATTACTTCACTTATAATTCACAGTATCACAATTGCAGTGGGTCAGAAGTTTACATACACTAAGTTGCCTGTGCCTTTTAAACAGCTTGGAAAATTCCAGAAAATGATGTCATAGCTTTAGAAGCTTCTGATAGGCGAATTGACATAATTTGAGTCAATTGGAGGTCTACCTGTAGATGTATTTCAAGGCCTACCTTCATACTCAGTGCCTCTTGGCTTGACATCACAGTAAAACATCACAGTAAAACGAGTCCTGTCTCGACATAACCTGAAAGGCCGCTCAGCAAGGAAGAAGCCACTGCTCCAAAACCACCATAAAAAAGCCAGACTACGGTTTGCAACTGCACACGGGGACAAAGATCGTAATTTGGGGAGAAATGTCATCTGGTCTGATGAAACAAAAATAGAACTGTTTGGCCATAATGACCATTGTTATGTTTGGAGGAGAAAGGGGCGACGCACAATTGGCCTTGCGTCGTCTGAGTTAGGGAGGGTTTGGCTGGTAGGGATATCCTTGTCTCATTGCGCAATAGCGACTCCTGTGGCGGGCCGGGCTCAGTGCGCTCTTACCAGGTCACCAGGTGCACAGTGTTTCGTCCGACACATTGGTGCGGCTGGCTTCCGGGTTGGATGTGCGCTGTGTTAAGAAGCATTGCGGCTTGGTTGGGTTGTGTTTCGGAGGACGCATGGCTTTCGACCTTCGTCTCTCCCAAGCCCGTACGGGAGTTGTAGCGATGAGACAAAATAGTAGCTACTAACAATTGGATACCACAAAATTGGGGAGAAAAGTGGGTAAAATATAAAATTAAAATGAAAAGCTAGCTTTGTTGACGCTGGCTGCATCGTGATGCAGTTTCCTGCTTAGGTTAGAGGTCACGTCAAAGTAAATTTCAAATTTAGTGGATTTTAAGTGCTCTGCGTTTTCCCATACTAGATGGTATGCTCTCTCAGGTGTTCTTGGAAGATCACAACTTGAAAGAATGTGAGAATGCAGAACGTAAGTGCGCATTTTGGAACACAGCTTAGGTCTCAACAAACACAGGAATCTAAGTTAACAGCTAGCTAACTACAGTAAAATGATGAGCATGATGTTGTCATGATGGAATAAATTGAGGTTGTAATGCTTAGTGTGATGAGATGTGCTGCCATAATATAATTCACTTGGATGTGTCTTGTCTTTAATATCATTAAATTAAGACTTTTAGTTTTTATGAAAGATTCTCTGTAATTAGTATTACGAGATTAAACTGATTAATCATGTAACTGTAATTAACTAGGAAGTCGGGGCACCAAGGAAAATATTCAGATTACAAACTTATAATTTCCTAATATAACTTTTCAGATATTTTATATCTGATCAATTAGTCTTCAAATGAATGAATAATTTACTTCACCTCACGTTAGTCTCATTCCAAACGTCGTAAATTGTTGGTTATCTGCACGAACCCAGTCTTCACTATGAGTCATCCATACATCAATCGTCTTAAATCATTTATTTACTAACTAAGTAATTCACAGAAATGCATAAACAAACAAAGTAAAAATGGTTACAAGAAATGATAGGGGAATGTGCCCTAGTGGGCTAAACCGGAATGGTGGCTTGTTATACAAAAGGGAAGTGGGGGTCGACTGAGAAGTCACAACAGAGTTAATAATTATAACAATTGAAATGCTAATACTTTGCACATGAACGCTCACTCATTCGGGAACAATTGCAATCAATATATATATTTAAGCTCAGTGTGTCGTCTTGATCGCTGTTGAAAAGTTAGTTTCTGTTGGAGAGTTTCCGTCCTCTCTCTCTCTCTCTCTCTGTGGTGGGGGAATGTGGTGACATTCATTCATGTTGTTGTAGAATGATGTCTCGGCGGTTGTCGTTCTTCGCGTTCAATGATACCGAATTCCTAGCTGTAGACTAGTAATTCATATCTTGTTTTTATTCTGTCGGTATCGATAGTCTAAGAGTTTAACCACGTGGCATGGTTAAAAGATTCAGCAATCGTCTCAACCTTTGTCCTCTCGTGATTGAGAGAAAACATGGTCTGTAACCTTTGTCCTCTCGTAATGGAGAAAAAATGGTCTAGTGAGAATTTCTCAAAATTGGGGTTTTATTCAGGAGTTGCAGAAAAGGGCCTGTCCCAGGATGCCCGACCCTAACTGGGCTCATGGGCGGTCCTCTGATTTAGTTCAACTCAAAAGGGAATTGGAGTTTCCTTCATTAAACAGTCCAAAATCACATTACACAATTTTACAAACAGTATCATCCTCACTCATTCATCTTATACAACAATTAGATAAACCTCATATCTGAGGCTATTATATAAACAGCGTTGTGGTAATGTGGCTGGACCGTCTCCCATGAGCCTCACCAAAATGTAACAAACGGACCAGTTCGTAGCTGGATTCTTCACCGATCTTTTATAACTTCTCCGGAACATAAATGTTGTTCGGACTTCAAGTTCTGTGAGGTGGAAGAAATCCCTTTGCTCTTTATGAAACTTCACTCTGTCTCTATACTGTGGCCATGAGGAGACAATCTCTTCCAGGATTTTACGACCTCTCTGACCACAGCAGCCTAGTTGTAGGAGGCAGGGAGAGGCAGCGAGAGGCAGCGAGAGGGGGATGTGTCTCGCTGTACCCAAAGAAGGCAACTTCATGACAGATGGCATGTAATAACGTTTTATCAGCTCTATTTCTGTCATTCAAACATGAATCATGAAATAGGCAAACTATCTCTGTAGGTTTGTAATCTGATGTCTTGTAGCCTGGTGGAGATATATGCCACTATTCTACAAGGCAGGACATTTATCTGCATGCAGGTTGAGGCTTGCTACGAGCAGGAACATGGAGCACTGCGTATCAGTAAGTCATGAAATTACTGTTTTCAATACTATTACAAGAGCACAAAAACTCCACTCATATGAGTGGAAAGCCCTATGCACCATACACCTGTATAATCATGGAGTAACTCTCTGTCCAAGACTGTGATTAGAGGGTTAGGCACGAGGCTTTGGGCCAGTGGGAGGTCAGGGGTGAGGGCTCTATTTCAAGCACACTCACTACCTCTATCCGTCTCTCTCTCCAGGTGCTACAGAGACAACATGATCCAAGGACCTCCAGAGCCTTCTAACCAACTACCGGTGATCTCCAGAGCACAGAGAAGTAAGCTCCACTCATAATAGTATACTTGATGCACTCTGTAAATCTCCTTCACTATTTCAGTCTGCCTTTGCAATCGCATAGCATATTGTCCAGGGCCACTGATTGGATTGGATTTAATGTTATCACTCAAACTCATGCCCTCTACTCCCTGTAAAAGTCTCACAGACTTTTATAAAAAACTAACATGTGTCCCCCTATCCCCAGGTAAGTCTTCTGTGGATATAGAACTCTAGATCAGTACATAAAAAACCTGCAACTCTGTTGTCAGCTATCCATAGGCAGTTCCCTGAGGAAAGATGCAAGTAACTAACTTTCAAAGGCCAGATTTTGAGGATGACCAAATGTAATTTTCATTTTTCTAATGTTATATTACCAAACAAGTACTTTTTACTTCTGTGGTAACAAGACTGCATGGATTATGCTCTGAAGACGCTATGTGAATATTCAATAATAACATTTTAATTAAAACACTGCATGGATTATAAGTTAGTTATTTTGCCCATAGCACTTCATATGAATTTGAGTGGGTACATACAATATGTGACCTTTATTTAACTAGGCATGTCAGTGAAGATCAAATTCTTATTTACAATGACGGCCAAACCCAGACGACCCTGGGTCAATTGTGCACCACCCTATGGAACTCCCACAGCCAGATGTGATACAGTCTGGATTTGAACCAAGGACTGTAGTGACACCTCTTGGACTGAGATGCAGTGCCTTAGACTACTGCTCCACTCGGAAACCCAATACATGTTAATAAAATGGCAGTGAGAGAGAGACTGTTGCTGTGCTCCCAGGTAAGGCCATTGCTTGCGGGAGCACTGAAGGCCCCATTATTCAGTCAGGCAGCTTGTGTCAACATCCAGCCCCATGTCACTGCATGCAGTGGCCTGATAGGGAGATGACAATGAATGCATTATGTACCTTTCATCACCAACGCCATATTAGCATTTACTGCACATGTTGCTGAACAATTCAACCTATTTGTTAGTGTCATTGATATGGAAATTCACTTATATTCAGTTCATTAGCATTGACTAAGACCTCTAGGGTCCTGTGGTGAAATGACTGCTGTGCAAGGTATTGGGCGACAGCTTTATCCCAGGGCC
Source organism: Oncorhynchus mykiss (assembly GCF_057628025.1). Lineage (NCBI taxonomy): Eukaryota > Metazoa > Chordata > Actinopteri > Salmoniformes > Salmonidae > Oncorhynchus > Oncorhynchus mykiss. Next base: position 34,401,644 of record NC_143027.1, on the reverse strand, counting down.
AACAGCTTTATCCCATATTCACATAGCGTCTTCAGAGTAGGAATAGTGATCTAGGACCAGATCCCCATTGTCAATTCTTAGTGATCTAAAAGGCTAAGCTGATCCTAAATCAGTACGACTGCTACTCTGAGATGCTTTGTAAATACAGGCACTGCTCTGTCAGCTGCTTTCTGTGATCCAACACCCTCTCCACCTGAAATGTAACAATATGAATAAGAATTAGCCTACTCTGTCAGTAACTTAGCTAACTAATGAAACCCTCAGGTAAATGTGCACAAGCCTAATTAGCCAAATTGTATGGAACAAAAATATAAATGCAACATGTAAAGTGTGGGTTCCATGTTTCATGAGCTGAAATAAAATATCCCATACATTTTACATACACACATAAAGCTTATTTCTCTAAAATGTTGTGCATACATTTGTTTACATCCCTGTTAGTGAGCATTGCTCCTTTGCCAAGATAATCCATCCACTTGACAGGTGTGGCATATCAAGAAGCTGATTAAACAGCATGATCATTACACAGGTGCACCCTGTGCTGGGGACAATAAAAGGTGCAGTTTTATCACACAACACAATGCCGCAGATGTCTCATGTTTTGGAGGTGCGTGCAATTGGTATGCTGACTGCAGCAATATCCACCAGCCCAGATTGTATGTTTAAATATTCAATAATAACATTTTAATTAAAACACGCCAGCCCAGGAAATGTACATCCGGCTTCTTCACCTTCACCTCATCTGAGACCAGCCAGCTGATGAAATTGTGGGTTTGCGCAACCAAAGAATTTCTGCACAAACTGTCAGAAAAAGTCTCATCTACATGCTCATCATCCTCACAAGGGGTTTGACCTGACTGCAGTACGATGTCGTAACCGCTCACCTTCGATGGCCCCTGGCACACTGGAGAAGTTTACAGACAAATCCAGGTTTACAGACAAATCCCGGTTTCAACTGTACCTGGCAGATTGCAGACAGTGTGAGCGGTTTGCTTATGTCAGCGTTGTGAACATGTGGCGGAGGGGTTATGGTATGGGCAGGCATAAGCTACAGACAACGAACACAATTGCGTTTTATTGATGGCAATTTGAATGCACAGAGATACCGTGACAAAATCCTGAGCTCCATTGTCATGCCATTCATCCGCCGCCATCATCTCATGTTTCAGCATAATAATGCACAGACCCATGTCACAAGGATCTGCACACCATTCCTGGAAGCTGAAAATGTCCCAGTTCTTCAATGTCTTGCATACCCACAAGGCATGTCACTCACAAGGCATGAGTACGTTTGGGATGATCTGGATTGACGTGTACGACAGCTGTTAGGGAAGATTCAGAATTTGTTGGTAACATATGTAAGATGTTTTTATATTCATCAAATGGGTGTAAGTTACTTCTCATCAGAATGGTATTTTTGTATAATGCTGTGGCGAGGTTGCAGTTATCTGTTCTATGTCAAAACTAAGTTGTTCTAGTGTTGGATAGCCATAGCCAGCTAGCTAAAATAGAATCTCTCTCTGTAAGCTAAACTAGCTAGCTGCTTTCGCTACCTAAGGGAAATGACAGTGGAAAAAAATAAAAGGACATATCTCCCTCTCTCTTGCTTCTCCTTCATTTTTGAACAAATTAATTTGTTCAGAACAGTTAAACTATTCTCTCTCTTTGAGTTAACTATTCACATAAGCTGTAGCTTATGCTTTCAGTGCTAGATTAATTCGCTGATCCTTTGATTGGATGGACAACATGTCAGTTCATGCTGCAAGAGCTCTGATAGGTTGGAGGACATTCTCCGGAAGTTGTCATAATTACTGTGCAAGTCTATGGAAGGGAGTGAGAACCAAGAGCCTCCTAGGTTCTGAATTGAAGTCAATGTACCCAGAAGGGACCCTACAGAGTGCTGTTGAGGCTACTGTAGACCTTCATTACAAAACAGTTTACAAAACAGTGTGTTTTAATCAATTATTTGGTGATATGTTTAGTATAGTTTTATCTTGAAAGGATCACGTTTCGCTATTTTTTTTTAATGAAATTCCCTGAGGAGGATGGTCCTCAAATCAATCTACACACAATACTGTCAAGTTCTGACCTTAGTTCTTTTGTCATGTCTTTGTTTTAGTATGGTCAGGGCGTGAGTTGGGTGGGCTGTCTATGTTCCTTTTTCTATGTTTTAGGATTTCTGTGTTTGGCCAGGTATGGTTCTCAATCAGAGGCAGCTGTCAATCGTTGTCCCTGATTGAGAACCATACTCAGGTAGCCTGGTTTCACTTTTGAGTTGTGGGTGATTATTTCCTGTTTAGTGTTTTTGTCATTCACATTACGGGACTGTTTGTTTGTTATTTATTGTTTTGTTCAGTGTTCTAGTACTTCATTAAAAGCTATGAACACTTACCACGCTGCACATTGGTCCTCCGATCCTTCCTACTACTCCTCCTCGTCAGAAGAAGAGGACAATCGTTACAGAATCACCCACCACCAAAGGACCAAGCAGCGTGGTAATGGGCAGCAGCAGCAGCAGCGATCTCCAGACTCCTGGACATGGGAGGAGATCTTGGATGGCAAGGGACCCTGGGCACAGCCGGGAGAGTATCGCCGCCCCAAGGCAGAGCTGGAGGCAGCGAAAGCTGAGAGGCGGTGGTATGAGGAGGCAGCACTGCGGCACGGTTAGAAGTCCGAGAGGAAGCCCCATACATTTCTTGGGGGGGCACACGGGGAGTGTGTGTCATGTAGAGTAGGCCAGAAGGCTATACTGGAAAACCTAACCTCTATCAAAATAAAAAGATGGCGGAGCCGCAAATGTTCTTCTGTGCTAGGGTGTTTATTTACAAAGTGATTCCGGAAAAAATTCATTAAGCAATTACCTATACAAACCTACATTTTCCATTAACTAAACATACTAAAGTATATACAGTGCAACATGTTTATGAAACATTATCACAACATAACATTTACAAAATGACAATCACTACTGACAGTGTCTTTCAATGTGTACATTTACATTAATGAGCCATTTGGGACAGGCACTACAAAGTCAGCCCAATTCCCTTTGCTCGGGGCCATATACAGCATACCCAGAAGCTACAGAGACAGAGAGAGAGAGAGAGAGAGAGAGAGAGAGAGAGAGAGGAACAGAACAAACAACGCACTCATCCATAACATCGATAAGTAAAATACATATTGCCTATATTAAAAATGAACACTGACAAGTGTGAAATGTATGCACTAAGACAGAGAAGTTAACTTGTGTGTCGACCCACATTGTTACCTTATCTGATAATGGAGCAGGGAGGAGTGATGAATGTGTGCGTGCGTTAAAGAACCAAATGTTGCCCGCGGCCAGTGACGGACTTCTACATCACATTACCTTCCTCCTCTCCTGAAGCGACCAGGTTCGGGAGCCTTGATAGGTAGTCCGCCGTGACGTTCTCGTTACCTGCCTTGTGACGAACACAGAACCTGAAGGGCTGGAGCTCCAGATACCACCTGGTCACATGAGAATTCCGGTCCTTCATGGTCTGGATCCAGGTCAGGGCTCTGTGGTCCGTGTGCAGGTCAAATTCCATCCCAAGAAGGTAGTAACAGAGACTATCTAGGGCCCACTTTATAGCCAGGCACTCCTCGATTGTAGAATACCTGGTTTCCCTGGGCAACAGCTTCCAACTCAGGTACAGCACGAGAAACCTCTTCTGAAAATCAGTGGTCTGGAGAACAGGGAATGAGCACAGTCATTTTTTCAGTACCCTGAAGGCTTCCTCACACTCCTCAGTCCACTTCACAGGGTTGCTGGCCATCTTTTAAGTGAGGTTGGTCAGAGGGACAGCAATGGTCGAAAACTGCGGAACGAATCTCCGGTACCACCCTGCCAGACCTAGGAAGGACTTCACCTGTGTCTTGGTTCTGGGTTGAGGTCTGTTCCTGATGGACTCCACTTTGTCCACCTGAGGCCGAACTTCACCCTTACCCAGCTGGTAACCCAGGTACTTTGTCTCCTGTTTCGCACACTCACACTTCAGGAGGTTAAGCGTGAGGGCTGCATTATGGATCTTCCCCAGGACTCTGCTAAGATGCTTTATGTGGTCCTCCCAGGAGTGGCTGTAGATCACCACGTCGTCCAAGTAAGCAGGTAGGAGTCAGGTAGGAGATCTGAGCCAACTCCCCGTGCTTACCGTGGAGAGAGGGGGACCGGGCAGGCACCGTGTTATGCCGTGAGGCGCACATGAGGCGCAGGCATAGCCCGGTGCGGTACATAGCAGCGCCTCATATCGGCTGGGCTAGAGTGGGCATCGAGCCAGGTGCCATGAAGCCGGCTCAGCGCATCTGGTCTCCAGTGGGTCTCCTCGGGCCGGAGTACATGGCACCAGCCCTACACACGGTGTTCCCGGTTCGCCAGCACAGCCCAGTGCGGGCTATTCCACCTCGCCGCACTAGCCTGGCTACGGGGAGCATTCAGCCAGATAGGGTTGGGCAGGCTCGGTGCTCGAGACCTCCAGTGCACCTTCACGGTCCGGTCTATCCGGTGCCACCTTCACGCACCAGCCCTCCGGTGGCAGCCCCCCGCACCAGGCTGTCTCTCCGTCTCCTCCCGTCTGTCCTGAGCTGCCAGAGCCGCCCGTCTGTCCTGAGCAGCCAGAGCTGCCCGTCTGTCCTGAGCTGCCAGAGCTGCCCGTCTGTCCTGAGCTGCCAGAGCCACCCGTCAGTCAGGAGCTGCCAGAGCCGCCCGTCAGTCAGGAGCTGCCAGAGCCGTCCGTCAGTCAGGAGCTGCCGGAATCGCCCTTCACTCCGGAGCTGCCGGAGTCTCCCGCCTGTCCGGTGCCTGGTTTCACTTTTGAGTTGTGGGTGATTATTTTCTGTTTAGTGTTTTTGTCATTCACCTTACAGGAATGTTCTTTCGTTATTTATTGTTTTGTTCAGTGTTCTAGTACTTCATTAAGCTATGAACACTTACCACCCTGCGCATTGGTCCTCCGATCCTTCCTACTACTCCTCCTCGTCAGAGGAAGACAACCGTTACAAATACTCCCTAATGGCCACACAAATCAAATCTGTAATATTACATTTAAATAAGTATTCAGACCATTTAATCATTACTTTGTTCAAGCACCTTTAGCATTGAATACAGCCTTGAGTCTTCTTGGGTATGATGCTACAAGCATGGCACACCTAAATTTGCACACATTTGTCATTATGTGGTATTGTGTGTAGATCAATGTATTTTTATTTTTATTGAATCCATTTTAGAATATGGATGTAATGTAACATAATGTGGAAAACGGGAACGGGTCTGACTACTTTCAGAATGCACTGTATTTGTTTTCCCTCAGTATCTAAAGCTGACTGATACAGCTGGCCAGTTGATAGTGAAGTCGGATGAATGATACCGCTTGCTGAACACGGTTTGAATAACTTTTCTCCATACATCATTTGATGAATTCAACTTTTGCCATACCCAGTTGGCAAGCATGTCCCCTTTGCCAGTCAAAATGTTTAAGCACACCTGTTGCAGTGGCTTAAACGATGGGATGAATGGACACGGCTAAGATTCGAAATAGCTGTGCTGAAAACATCCTCACTCACTTCTTACATGTTTACCTGTTTGCGAGTGTATCCATTCGGAACGTAAACACAGGTGAAATTAGCAGAAGGAGGTGATTTGGCCGAGAGTTTCCGTTTGCGAGGGAGGAGACTTTGCTTCTGACCTTCACACTACCGGAAATCACTATTGTTAATGGCATTTCCCCCAGAAGTTAATTGGGAAGTGACAACTTTAGTGAGAATTTAACTTCTGGGTAACCGAGATGACCAAAATACAAATAATACTAATACAAAATTGCATTATTAAGACAAGTTGAAGTTATGAGGCTATTCTAATAAAGTGTTTAATGATATGTCCAAAAGTTGCAGCTTTCAAATGAGAACAATTTTGAAAGTCAGAGCCTATAGGCAATTCTTTATCACAGCTTTATTTTGAATGACAAATATTATAGACAAAGAAATGACATTTTGCAAACAATTTTAAGATGGAAAAATCGAATAAATTCAAAACCAATATTTCAGTTGAGCAAAGCTTATGAAAGGAACAATGTGTAGAATTGGCCTAAATCAAATCAAATCAAATTTTATTTGTCACATACACATGGTTAGCAGATGTTAATGCGAGTGTAGCGAAATGCTTGTGCTTCTAGTTCCAACAATGCAGTAATAACCAACAAGTAATCTAACTAACAATTCCAAAACTACTGTCTTGTACACAGTGTAAGGGGATAAAGAATATTTACATAAGGATATATGAATGAGTGATGGTACAGAGCAGCATAGGCAAGATACAGTAGATGGTATCGAGTACAGTATATACATATGAGATGAGTAATGTGGCATAGTTAAAGTGGCTAGTGATACATGTATTACATAAGGATACAGTCGATGATATAGAGTACAGTATATACGTATGCATATGAGATGAATAATGTAGGGTAAGTAACATTATATAAGGTAGCATTGTTTAAAGTGGCTAGTGATATATTTACATCATTTCCCATCAATTCCCATTATTAAAGTGGCTGGAGTTGAGTCAGTGTCAGTGTGTTGGCAGCAGCCACTCAATGTTAGTGGTGGCTGTTTAACAGTCTGATGGCCTTGAGATAGAAGCTGTTTTTCAGTCTATCGGTCCCAGCTTTGATGCACCTGTACTGACCTCGCCTTCTGGATGATAGCGGGGTGAACAGGCAGTGGCTCGGGTGGTTGATGTCCTTGATGATCTTTATGGCCTTCCTGTGACATCGGGTGGTGTAGGTGTCCTGGAGGGCAGGTAGTTTGCCCCCGGTGATGCGTTGTGCAGACCTCACTACCCTCTGGAGAGCCTTACGGTTGAGGGCGGAGCAGTTGCCGTACCAGGTGGTGATACAGCCCGACAGGATGCTCTCGATTGTGCATCTGTAGAAGTTTGTGAGTGCTTTTGGTGACAAGCCAAATTTCTTCAGCCTCCTGAGGTTGAAGAGGCGCTGCTGCGCCTTCTTCACAATGCTGTCTGTGTGAGTGGACCAATTCAGTTTGTCTGTGATGTGTATGCCGAGGAACTTAAAACTTGCTACCCTCTCCACTACTGTTCAATCGATGTGGATAGGGGGGTGTTCCCTCTGCTGTTTCCTGAAGTCCACAATCATCTCCTTAGTTTTGTTGACGTTGAGTGTGAGGTTATTTTCCTGACACCACACTCCGAGGGCCCTCACCTCCTCCCTGTAGGCCGTCTCGTCGTTGTTGGTAATCAAGCCTACCACTGTTGTGTCGTCCGCAAACTTGATGATTGAGTTGGAGGCGTGCGTGGCCACGCAGTCGTGGGTGAACAGGGAGTACAGGAGAGGGCTCAGAACGCACCCTTGTGGGCCCCAGTGTTGAGGATCAGCGGGGAGGAGATGTTGTTGCCTACCCTCACCACCTGGGGGCGGCCCGTCAGGAAGTCCAGTACCCAGTTGCACAGGGCGGGGTCGAGACCCAGGGTCTCGAGCTTGATGACGAGCTTGGAGGGTACTATGGTGTTGAATGCCGAGCTGTAGTCAATGAACAGCATTCTCACATAGGTATTCCTCTTGTCCAGATGGGTTAGGGCAGTGTGCAGTGTGGTTGAGATTGCATCGTCTGTGGACCTATTTGGGCGGTAAGCAAATTGGAGTGGGTCTAGGGTGTCAGGTAGGGTGGAGGTGATATGGTCCTTGACTAGTCTCTCAAAGCACTTCATAATGACGGAAGTGAGTGCTACGGGGCGGTAGTCGTTTAGCTCAGTTACCTTAGCTTTCTTGGGAACAGGAACAATGGTGGCCCTCTTGAAGCATGTGGGAACAGCAGACTGGTATAGGGATTGATTGAATATGTCCGTAAACACACCGGCCAGCTGGTCTGCGCATGCTCTGAGGGCGCGGCTGGGGATGCCGTCTGGACCTGCAGCCTTGCGAGGGTTAACATGTTTAAATGTCTTACTCACCTCGGCTGCAGTGAAGGAGAGACCGCATGTTTTCGTTGCAAGCCGTGTCAGTGGCACTGTATTGTCCTCAAAGCGGGCAAAAAGGTTATTTAGTCTGCCTGGGAGCAGGACATCCTGGTCCGTGACTGGGCTGGATTTCTACCTGTAGTCCGTGATTGACTGTAGACCCTGCCACATGCCTCTTGTGTCTGAGCCGTTGAATTGAGATTCTACTTTGTCCCTGTACTGACGCTTAGCTTGTTTGATAGCCTTGCGGAGGGAATAGCTGCACTGTTTGTATTCGGTCATGTTACCAGACACCTTGCCCTGATTAAAAGCAGTGGTTCGCGCTTTCAGTTTCACGCGAATGCTGCCATCAATCCACGGTTTCTGGTTAGGGAATGTTTTAATCGTTGCTATGGGAACGACATCTTCAACGCACGTTCTAATGAACTCGCACACCGAATCAGCGTATTCGTCAATGTTGTTGTCTGACGCAATACGAAACATGTCCCAGTCCACGTGATGGAAGCAGTCTTGGAGTGTGGAGTCAGCTTGGTCGGACCAGCGTTGGACAGACCTCAGCGTGGGAGCCTCTTGTTTTAGTTTCTGTCTGTAGGCAGGGATCAACAAAATGGAGTCGTGGTCAGCTTTTCCGAAAGGGGGGCGGGGCAGGGCCTTATATGCGTCGCGGAAGTTAGAGTAACAATGATCCAAGGTCTTTCCACCCCTGGTTGCGCAATCGATATGCTGATAAAATTTAGGGAGTCTTGTTTTCAGATTAGCCTTGTTAAAATCCCCAGCTACAATGAATGCAGCCTCCGGATAAATGGTTTCCAGTTTGCAAAGAGTCAAATAAAGTTCATTCAGAGCCATCGATGTGTCTGCTTGGGGGGGGATATATACGGCTGTGATTATAATAATTATAAACCTATTTCCATAGGCTACTATTAGCAATGTATGGAACCTACTTACAACGTATAGTAAATGTATAGTAAAAGCCAAGGACTAATGGACCAAGGACTAAAGAGTGGAAGATTAGGCAAAAATGAAAAAAGAATTGAATAATTATTCAGCTCTGGGGACAGCAGAGTTGCGTACTCTGCAGCCGGGCCCTTCGTGGCTTACAACTCATCACACAACGCGTGTCGGCACACACAGATACACACCTCTTTCATACCACAGCTCCAACAGAGAGAAATAGGCTAATAAAAAAGATTTGTCTTCAAAATATATTTTGTCATGATTCCTATCGTCCCTCCTGTAGCATGCGAGCCCACGCTAGCGATACATACCATCGGATGTATCACAATGTTTTATGTAAACTTAATCACGATAGGACAAAGGTTGACATCACCCAACCCTAGTGAGAGTACTTCAGGCTTTTGCCATACTGCAGTCTTGTGAGGGATTTAATTTAATCATAGAGCTTTGAGAATAAGCCTTCGACTCGCTTCAGAGGAAAGCAAACCATTGAGGGAGGGAGAGGAGGGATGGGAGAGTGAGGGAGGGAGAGGAGGGATAGGAGAGTGAGAGGGGGAGGGAGAAGAGGAGGGATAGAGTGAAATGTTTTTAGTCTTTTGGAACTTTTGTGAGTGTAAAGTTTACTGTTCATTTTTTATTGTTTATTTAACTTGCTTTGGCAATGTAAACATACGTTTCCATACCAATAAATTGAATTGAATAGAGTGAGGTTAGGCAGCCAGAAGCAGTAAAATGGAAGCGTTTTTCAGATTGAAGAGAAAACACTGAAGGGAGGAGAGGAGAGAGAGGAGAGAAGAGGAGATGGAAGCTGACACAGCAGATATTTAGAGAGGGAGCTATTGGGAGATAATGAGCTGGGGCCAGCAGTGGAAGAGGGAGTAAATCAGATGGAAAGATGACGGCGAGAGATGGGAGAATGGGGCATGTGTTGTTTATTACCTCAGCCATGGTGCTATGTTAAGTAACCTTAGTAGACCTGCTGTAGGAGAAGAAAGAAAGAGAGACGGATGGATGGAGAGTGAGAGAACTCTGGTTCCAGAGAGCTACTGGATATGCAGGCTTTTGTTCCAGTCCGGGACGAACACACCCGTTTCAAATAAGCACTGTATGGCAACACCTGTTCATCAGTCGGGACTACAATTCGTTTCATTAAGTGTAATTACTGCTGGGGAAATCGTGCAGCTATCTAGCACAAGTGAGATTTTGTTCTAGGTTCTGAGATTAGCTTGTTGTTGACTCATAGATGACTCATGCAGATGGTGTTGCAGACATTTAGTCCTGTTTTGGGAGCCATTTGTTTGGGTGACAATGCCACAAAATAGGTCTTTATCTGTCCATCGCTTTCTCTCTTTCTCCCATTTCATCTCTCTCTTTTCCTCTCACTCAATCTCTCACGCACATTATCTGTCTCACACACATTAACCCCCCCCCCCCCCCTCTTTCAGTGTAGCAGACAGTGTGAGAGTAAAGCAGACTAGAGGAATGCTGTTTCAGTATGCCAACAACGCCAGGTTATAAATCATAACAACAGATGATGTCAGCGATGTAATGGAAGCTAGTGGTGCTGTGATCAATCCAAGGCCTTCAGGAGTGTCCAGTCTCTCAGAGATACCATTTATCCCTCTTCACTCTAAACTCACTGACCATAACACTTTCTACCCTGCTTCAGTGCTTTCTAGGGACAATAAGGAGGCCTGTGTCTTGTGAGCTAAGCGTAAATGTAGGTATGTAAGACAGGACCAAATCGGAGAGATAGGTAGGAGCAAGCCCATGTAATGCTTTCTACGTAAGCAGTAAAACCCTGAAATCAGCCCTTACCAGGAATCCATTGTAGAGAGGTTAGCACTGGAGTAATATGATCAAATCTTTTGGTTCTATTCAAGATTCTAGCAGCCGTGTTAAGCACTAACTGAAGTTTATTTAGTGCTTTATCTGGGTAGCCGGAGAGTAGAGCATTGCAGTAGTCTAATCTAGAAGTGACAAAAGCATGGATTAGCTTTTCTGCATTTTTGGACAAAACGTTTCTGATTTTTGCAATGTTACGTAGATGGAACAAAGCTGTCCTTGAAATATTCCTGATATGATTTTCAAAAGAGAGATCAGAGTCCTTCAGTTTTATTTGAGACGACTGTACAACCATCAAGATTAATTGTCAGATACAACAGCAGATCTCTATGTTTCTTGGGACCTAGAACTAGCATCTCTGTTTTGTCTGAGATTAAAGTAAAACATTTGCCGCCATCCACATCCTTGTCTTAAACACAGGCTTCCAGGGAAGGCAATTTTGTGTGTGTGTCTTCCGCATTGCAGTGAAAGTTGACATTATTTCACAATGACAATGATATCACCAAGAGGTAGAATATTTAGTGAAAACAATAGTGGTCCTAAAACGGAACCTTGAGGAATGGCAAAACTTACTATTGATTTGTCAGAGAGAACAAACCATCCACAGAGACAAACTGATATATTTTCCGACAGATAAAATCTAAACCAGGCAATAACTTTTCTGTGTACACCGGTTAGGGTTTCCAATCTCTCCAAAAGAATTTGGTGATCAATGGTATCAAAAGCAGCACTAAGGTCTAGGAGCATGAGGACAGATGCAGAGCCTTAGTCTGACGCCATTAAAAGGTAATTTACCACCTTCATGAGTGCAGTCTCAGTGCTATGATGGCTGAAGCAGTTCTTATACATTATTTGTCTTCAGGAAGGCAGTGAGTTGCTGCGCAATAGCTTTTTCTAAAAGATTTGATATAGGCTGATAGTTTTTAACATTTTCCGGGTCAAGGTTTGGTCTTTCCAAGAGAGGCTTTATTACCACTTTATTGCTACTTTCAGTGAGTTTGGAACACATCCGGTGGTTAGGGAGTCATTTATTATGCTCAACATTGGAGGGCCAAGCACAGGAAGTAGCTCTTTCAGTAGTTTAGTTAGAATAGGGTCCAGTATGCAGCTTGAAGGTTTAGAGTTCATGACGATTTCCATGAATGTGTCAAGAGATACAGGATTAAAAAACGTGAGTAAAAATAAGACTGCCACGCATTTGGCTGCCATGCTATGGAGGGACAAGAGGAATCATGGCATGGACAAAATATATTTAGTAGAGCCAAATCTTTTCGAATAGCCTATTCCACTCAGGTGGCATGAAACATATGTGTAGTAGCCTAGGCCTATCTGTGTGTATGTGTGTGCGGAAGCATGCAGATGGAGCGAGTACACAAATACACTCGCTGGCTGTGCGCTTTGTGATGGTTGATTGTAAATCATCATTGGCTGCAGAGCAACTCTGCTGTCCTCAGAACTTGATAATCATAAACAGATTGGCATTTTTGTCTCATTCTCATCTTATAGTATTAGGCCTAGGCTACTAAACTAAGCAAAAAAGAAATGTCCTCTCACTGTCAACTGCATTTATTTTCAGCAAACATAACATGTGTAAATATTTGAATGACCATAACAAGATTCAACAACTGAGACATAAACTGAATAAGTTCCACAGACATGTGACTAACAGAAATGGAATAATGTGTCCTTGAACAAAGGGGTGGTCAAAATCAAAATGAACAGTCAGTATATGGTGCGGCCACCAGCTGCATTAAGTACTGCAGTGCATCTCCTCCCCTTGGCCTGCTCCAGATTTGCCAGTTCTTGGTGTAAGATGTTACCCCACTCTTCCACCAAGGCACCTGCAAGTTCCCAGACATTTCTGGGGGGAATGGCGCTTGCCCTCACCCTCCGACCCAACAGGTCCCAGACGTGCTCAATGGGATTGAGATCCAGGCTCTTCGCTGGTCATGGCAGAACACTGACATTCTTGTCTTACAGGAAATCACGCAAATAACGAGCAGTATGGCTGGTGGCATTGTCATGCTGGAGGGTCATGTCAGGATGAGCCTATAGGAAGGGTACCACATAAGGGAGGAGGATGTCTTCCATGTAATAGATAGCGTTGAGATTGCCTGCAATGACAACAAGATCAGTCCGATGATGCTGTGACACACCGCCCCAGACCATGACGGACCCTCCACCTCTAAATCGATCCCGCTCCAGAGTACAGGCCTCGGTGTAACGCTCATTAATTCGACGATAAACTCAAATCCGACCTTCACCCCTGGTGAGAGAAAACCGCGACTCGTCAGTGAAGAGCACTTCTTGCCAGTCCTGTCTGGTCCAGCGACGGTGAGTTTGTGCCCATAGGCGACGTTGTTGCTGGTGAGGACCTGCCTTGCAAAAGGCCTACAAGCTCTCAGTCCAGCCTCTCTCAGCCTATTTCGGGCAGTCTGAGCACTGATGGAGGGATTGTGAGATCCTGGCATTATTGTTGCCATCCTGAACCTGTCCCGCAAGTGTGATGTTCGGATGTACCGATCCTGTGCAGGTGTTGATACATGTGTTCTCTCACTGTGAGGACGATCAACTGTCCGTCCTGTCTCCCTGTAGCGCTGTCTTAGGCGTCTCAAAGTACGGACATTGTTATTTATTGCCCTGGCCACATCTGCAGTCCTCATGTCTTCAAGCAGCATGCCTAAGACATGTTCACGCAGTAGAGCAGGGACCCTGGGCATCTTTCTTTTGGTGTTTTCAAAGTCAGTAGAAAGGCCTCCTCACTGTCCTACATTTTCATAACTGTGATCTTAATTGCCTACCGTCTGTAATCTGTTAGTGTCTTTACGACCGTTCCACAGGTGCATGTTCCTTAATTGTTTATGGTTCATTGAACAAGCATGAGAAACAGTGTTTAAACCCTTTACCATGAAGATCTGTGAAGTCATTTTGATTTTTACGAGTTATCCTTGAAAGACACGGTCCTGAAAAAGGGACATTTATTTTTTTGTTGAGTTGAGATAGGTAGGTGATGTAGGTAGGATGCATATTGCTAGAATAATATGGGATTAAGTTTAAAACAACTACGCATCATTTATTTCGTAATCTTTCTTCAGCTGGTGCCTAGGTATTCTTTTGATTCATCATCTTGGTATTGTTTGCTCAATTTCACTTCTTGTGGCCTGAAAGGAAGGTAGTGGGACGTTAGGCCCCTAAATGGCAGGTAATCCAAAGAAAGAAAATGAGTAGGCAGCCAGTACATTGCAGTAAACTTGAGTGAAGTATTAACAGAATATATTTACAAAATAATACCTATGGGAGCAGTCAGCATAGTACATCAGGACACACAACTGCAACGCGTTTGGACTACTAGAGTCCTCCTCAGGCAGTGTTGTAAAATATTTGCCATTCAAAATAAATCTGTGAATGAGAATAGCATAGACTTTCAGAATTATTCCCATTTCAAAGCTGCAACTTTAGGACATTGATAACTTTAGTAGTTAGTAAGGATTAAGCTTTTGGTCGTTTAGTTTTGCAAAGCCAAGGATGTATTTTTTTTCTGGCCTCCCATGCATGCGTCATTTCTTAATTCTTTGCTCAACTGTAAGGTTGAAATTTCTCATTAGATTTGTATATTTTGCTGTTGTTCCTTCTATCATCTCCCATGTTTTTTGGTTATTCAAAAACAACTTCAAACTTTCTAAGCTAGCCCAGAAATCCATTAGATTCACTCATTGTTTGATCATGAAACAGCATGGCAGGGGAAATCGGTACTGATCAAAAATATTAAAGCAACATGTAAAGTGTTGGTCTCATGTTTCATGAACTGAAATGAAAGATTCCAGAAATGTTCCATAAACACAAAAAGCTTATTTCTCTGAAATGTTGTGCACAAATGTGTTTACATCCCTGTTAGTGACACCATCCACCTGACAGGTGTGGCATATCAAGAAGCTGATTAAACAGCATGGTAATTACACAGGTGCAACTTGTGCTGGGAACAATCAAAGGTGACTCTAAAATTTGCAGTTTTGACAACACAAGATGCTACAGATGTCTCTCTTCGAGGGAGCATGCAACTGGCATCCTGACTGCAGGAATGGCCAGCAGAGCTGTTGCCAGAGATTGTAATGTTATTTTCTCTACCGTAAGTCGCCTCCAACGTCATTTAGAGAATTTGGTAGTATATCCACCCGGCCTCACAACCGCAGGCCACCTGTAATCACGTCAGCCCAGGACCTCCACATCCAGCGTCTTCACCTGCAGGATCGTCTGAGGGGGAGGGGGTTTGCTGAGGAGTATTTGGCTGGACCTGGCTCACCAGTGGGTTGGCCAGGCTCCCAAGTGTGTCAGCCTGTTCCCTCCCAGGCCTACCCATGAATGCACAGCCTGACCAGTCATGTGTTAATCTATAGATTAGGGCCTAATGAATTTATTTCATTTGACTGATTTCCCATTTCCTTCTATAAACTAAAATCTTTGAAATTGTTACATGTTTATCTTTTTGTTCAGTATAGCATGCATTAAACTGAAAGAGTAGCTTAACATGCCAAGTCATATTCAAATCAAATGTGGAGAAAATGGAAACATGGGCTTCTATAACAATAAGACACCGGAGTGTTCGCTATAAAAATAGACTTCAGCCATTGGCCCAGATCAGCCGACATTCAGGAGGGAGAAAAACTATATTTTGCGCTGCTTGGTAAGACTATGTCACACCCTGATCTGTTTCACCTGTCTTTGTGCTTGTCTCCACCCCTCCAGGTGTCACCCATCTTCCCCATCATCCCCGGTGCATTTATATCTGTGTTCTCTGATTGGCTGTTGCCAGATCGCCTTGTCTTGTCAGGTCTTACCGGTGTGCTTTCCCGTCTTCCTTTTCCTCAAGTTCTGCTTCCTAGTTCTGACTATTCTGCCTGCCCTGACCCGAGCCTGCCTGCTGTCCTGTACCTGCCTGACTCTGACCTGATCACGAACCCCTGCCTGTTCTCGACCTGCCATTTGCCTGCCCTGTGTTCACAATAATTCATCTGAAAACTATACTCTGCATCTGGGTCATATCCTGAGTCGTGATAGACTAAATAAAATCAAATTTTATTTGTCACATACACATGGTTAGCAGATGTTAATGCGAGTGTAGCGAAATGCTTGTGCTTCTAGTTCCGACCATGCAGTAATATCTAACAAGTAATCTAACCTAACAATTTCACAACAACTACCTTATACACACAAGTGTAAAGGAATGAATAAGAATATGTACATACAAATGTATGAATGAGCGATTGCCGAACGGCATAGGCAAGATGCAGTAGATGGTATAGAGTACAGTATATGCATATGAAATGAGTAATGTAGGGTATGTAAACATTATATAAAGTGGCATTGTTTAAAGTGGCCAGTGATACATTCATCAATTTTTAATTATTAAAGTGGTTAGAGATGAGTCAGTATGTTGGCAGCAGCCACTCAATGTTAGTGATGGATGTTTAAAAGTCTGATGGCCTTGAGATAGAAGCTGTTTTTCAGTCTCTCGGTCCCAGCTTTGATGCACCTGTATTGACCTCGCCTTCTGGATGATAGAGGTGTGAACAGGCAGTGGCTAAGGTGGTTGTTGACCTTGGTGATCTTTTTGGCCTTCCTGTGACATCGGGTGGTGTAGGTGTCCTGGAGGGCAGGTAGTTTGCCCCCGGTGATGCGCTGTGCAGACCTCACTACCCTCTGGAGAGCCTTACGGTTGTGGGTGGAGCAGTTGCCGTACCAGGCGGTGATACAGCCCGACAGGGTGCTCTCGATTGTGCATCTGTAGAAGTTTGTGAGTGTTTTGGTGACAAGCCGAATTTCTTCAGCCTCCTGAGGTTGTGTGGGTGGACCATTTCAGTTTGTCCGTGATGTGTACGCCCAAGGAACTTAAAACTTTCCACCTTCTCCACTACTGTCCAGTCAATGTGGATAGGGGGCTGCTCCCTCTGCTGTTTCCTGAAGTCCACGATCATCTCCTTTGTTTTGTTGACATTGAGTGTGAGGTTATTTTCCTGGCACCACACTCCGAGGTCCCTCACCTCCTCTCTGTAGGCCGTCTCGTCGTTGTTGGTAATCAAGCCTACCACTGTAGTGTTGTCTGTAAACTTGATGATTGAGTTAGAGGCGTGCATGGCCACGCAGTCATGGGTGAACAGGGAGTACAGGAGAGTAGAGGTCGAGAGATTATGATTTTTCAACGCTGATACCGATACCGATTATTGGAGGACCAAAAAAAGACGATACCGAATAATCGGACGATTTTTTAACATTTATTTGTAATAATGACAATTACAACAATACTGAATGAACACTTATTTTAGCCTCAAATAAATAATTAAACATGTTCAATTTGGTTTAAATACTGCAAAAACAAAGTGTTGGAGAAGAAAGTAAAAAGTACAATATGTGCGATGTAAAAAAGCTAACGTTTAAGTTCCTTGCTCAGAACACGAGAATATATGAAAGCAGATGGTTCCTTTTAACATGAGACTTCAATATTCCAAGGTAAGAGGTTTTTGGTTATAGTTATAGTATTTTTAGGACTATTTCTCTCTATGCCATTTGTATTTCATATACCTTTGACTATTGGATGTTCTTATAGGCATTTTAGTATTGCCAGTGTAACAGTATAGCTTCCGTCCCTCTCCTCGCCCCTACCTGGGCTCAAACCAGGAACATATTGACAACAGCCACCCTCGAAGCAGCGTTACCCATGTAGAGCAAGGGGAACAACTACTCCATGTCTCAGAGCGAGTGAAGATTGAAACGCTATTAACGCGCACCCGCTAACTAGCTAGCCATTTCACATCGGTTACACCAGCCTAATCTCGGGAGTTGATATGCTTGAAGTCATAAACAGCTCAATGCTTGAAGCACAGCGAAGAGCTGCTGGCAAAATGCATGAAAGTGCTGTTTGAATGAATGCTTACGAGCCTGCTGCTGCTAACCATCGCTCAGTCAGACTACTCTATCAAATATCAAATCATAGACTTAATTATAACATAATAACACACAGAAATACTAGCCTTTGGTCATTAATATGGTCGAATCCGGAAACTATCATTTCGAAAACAAAACATCTATTATTTCAGTGAATTACGGAACTGTTCTGTATTTTATCTAACGGGTGGCATCCATAAGTCTAAATATTGCTGTTACATTGCACAACCTTCAATGTTATGTCATAATTACGTACAATTCTGGCAAATTAGTTCGCAATGAGCCAGGCTAACCAAACTGTTGCATATACCCTGACTCTGCATGCAATGAACGCAAGAGAAGTGACACAATTTCACCTGTTTAATATTGCCTGCTATCCTGGATTTCTTTTAGCTAAATATGCAGGTTTAAAAATATATACTTCTGTGTATTGATTTTAAGAAAGGCATTGGTGTTTATGGTTAGGTACAGTCGTGCAACGATTGTGCTTTTTTCGCAAATGCACTTTTGTTAAATAGTTCCCCTGCGTTGCATTGATTATATGCAACGCAGGACACGCTAGATAAACTAGTAATATCATCAACCATGTGTAGTTAACTAGTGATTATGATTGATTGATTAATTGTTTTTTATAAGATAAGTTTAATGCTAGCTAGCAACTTACCTTGGCTTCTTACTGCATTTGCGTAACAGGCAGGCTCCTCGTGGAGTGCAATGAGAGGCAGGTGGTTAGAGTGTTGGACTAGTTAACTGTAAGGTTGCAAGATTGAATTCCGGAACTGACAAGGTAAAAATCTGTCGTTCTGTCCTTGAACAGGCAGTTAACCCACTGTTGCTAGGCCGTCATTGAAAATAAGAATGTGTTCTTAACTAACTTGCCTAGTTAAATAAAGATGTAAAAGAAAATAAGAAATCTGCCAAATCGCTGTCCAAAAATACAGATTTCCGATTGTTATGAAAACTTGAAATGGGCCCTAATTAGTCGGACATTCTGATTAATCGGTCGACCACTACAGGAGAGGGCTGAGAACGCACTCTTGTGGGGCCCCAGTGTTGAGGATCAGCGGGGTGGAGATGTTGTTAATTACCCTCACAACCTGGGGGCTGCCCGTCAGGAAGTCCAGGACCCAGTTGCACAGGGCGGGGTCGAGAACCAGGGTCTCGACCCTGCCGAAGCTAAGTAGTAACATTGACATGATGCCTTCTAATTGCAGTCGCTGTACTCATAATATACAGGTAAACGATCGCCTTATGGCAAGGATAGCTGTGCTACAAGCCCAACTTCAGACGCAATCGTTAGGCAAGAGTAATTTCAGTGTAGCAAAGGATGACAGCGTCTGTGCCACCATTAAGTACAGATAGTAGTATAAATTCCCTCGCACAGTCCACGCAGCTGGACAACTTTCTCATGGCTTCTGGAGGGAAATGCTGGAGGGAAATGCTGTAGGAGTGCTCAATCAGCCAACAGAAACTTTGAACCAGTTCTCCCCATTAAGCAGCGAGTCAGAGGCCGAGCCTTCTCTGGTCTCTACTCCTCCCGTTACGTGGGTCTCAGACGCCGAAGCCTCCCACCATTTGCTCTGACAAATTGAAAACCCTAGTCATTGGCGACTCCATTATCCGCAGTACTAGACTTAAACCAAATCATCCAGCGATCATACACTGTTTACCAGTGGGCAGGGCTACCGACGTTAAGGCTAATCTGAAGATGATGCTGGCTAAAGCTAAAACTGGCAAGTGTAGAGAGTATAGGGAGTTTGTTATTCACGTCGGCACCAACGATGTTAGGATGAAACAGTCAAAGGTCACCAAGTGCAACATAGCTTCAGCGTGTAAATCAGCTAGAAAGATGTGTCGGCATCGAGTAATTGTCTCTGGCCCCCTCCCAGTTAGGGGGAGTGATGAATACGGTGGTTAATTTCTGCATTACCAAATGAGGAGAGAGACAAACTTCACACACCAGTCAGAGTTATACTTAAACTCCATCTTTAATAATAAGAGTTTTGCAATAGCACTGACTTTCAATGATGCACCATTTCTAATGAACCATTGAAAGTCACATCACAATGGTTACTGAGATGTTTATAGCAAAGATCCACCCCCCTAGTCGACATAACAAACCACAGATATTAGGAACAGTTCACAAAGGAAGACTTTATAATGAAAAAGGAGTATCCCTTAGTCAGATAACATTCGCTATAAATTATCATTCAGTTTGGTCCCTAAGACGAGGTTCTAATCTCGTTCCTGGTACTAGCACAGAACCATTACCTCACCCAATGGCATAACTCAATTGTCAACTCTAGATACTCCCATCTCAAGTAAAACCCCTTCTTGAGCCCTCTCCTGGACAAGCTCACTGAGGGGAGTGAGCCTCTAGATCATACACTATGCCAGGATAAGTGTAACATCAAAGAGGACATACAATGATTCCAGACACTGCCATACCCCTCCCCCCAATGCCAAAGGAGGGAGTGACTTGCGCACAGACATTGTGGAGACAAGTAATTTTCTCCCCATTAATCACACCATCTTTTCAAGTGGTTTAAGAATAGGTAAAGACACATTCACATATGAAAATCATGTTCCATCCTGTCCTCTTCCCTTTCTGATATTCTGCATAGCACCAGAGACATGTAAAAGACAAGGCTGACCTCTCCCCTCTCTGGGCCCCAAGTGACCCAGCTGAGGGAAGAAATACAACTGCCAACACCAGTCCAAAGGGATACATTCTAATATCAAGTATATCACATAAGCATATTATGCAGATAAGACATCTTAGTTATCTATGTTACCCAACTCATTCTGATTCATCCACCACATGAGATCTACAACAGTCTCACAACTCAATCGCTGGTGGAAAACTGTTTTCTGCCCCTCCCAAAATATATAATTTATAGATAATTGGCTCTCTTTCTGTGACTCACCCACAAACAGGACCAAGCCTGGCCTGTTGAGGAGTGACGGACTCCATCCTAGCTGGAGGGGTGCTCTCATCTTATCTACGAACATAGACAATTAACTCCCCTAGCTCCACAATGAAATAGGGTGAAGGCCAGGCAGCAGGCTGTTAGCCAGCCTGCCAGCTTAGTGGAGTCTGCCACTAGCACAGTCAGTGTAGTCAGCTCAGCTATCCCCGTTGAGACCGTGTCTGTGCCTCGACCTACATGGGCAAAACTTAACATGGCGGTGTTCGCTTTAGCAATCTCACTGGAATAAAGACCTCAATTCCTGCCATTATTGAAAGAGATTGCGATACCTCACATCTCAAAAACCTCACATCTCAAAAAAGGGCTACTTAATGATAGATCCCTCACTTCCAAGGCAGTTATATTCAATAAACGAATCACTGATCATAATCTTGATGTGATTGGCCTGACTGAAACATGGCTTAACCTTTACTGTGTTAAATGAGGCCCCACCTCCTGGTTACACTAGTGGCCACATCCCCCGCGCATCCCGCAAAGGTGAAGGTGTTGCTAACATTTACAATAGCAAATTACAATTTACAAAAATAATATATATTTTTTAATCTTTTGAGCTTCTAGTCATGAAATCTATGCAGCCTACTCACTCACTTTTTATAGCTACTGTTTACAGGCCTCCTGGGCCATATACAGCGTTCCTCACTGAGTTCCCTGAATTCTTATCAGACCTTGTAGTCATTGCACATAATATTCCATTTTTTTTAATATTCACATGGAAAAGTCCACAGACCCACTCCAAAAGGCTTTCGGAGCCATCATCGACTCAGTGGGTTTTGTCCAGCATGTCTCTGGACCTATTCACTGCCACAGTCATGCTCTGGACCTAGTTTCGTCCCACGGAATACATGTTGTGGATCTTAATGTTTTTCCTCATAATCCTGGACTATCGGACCACCATTTTATTACGTTTGCAATCGCAACAAATGATCTGGTCAAACCCAAACCCAAACCAAGGATCATGTAACGGTCGTCTGATGAAGAAGGAACGGACCAAAGCGCAGCGTGGTAAGTGTTCATGATTTTTATTACGAACACTAGAACAAAAATAACAAAGCGAGAAACGACAACGAACAGTTCTGTCAGGTGCAGAAACACAAAACAGAAAACAACTACCCACAAAACACAGGTGGGAAAAGGCTACAAAAGTATGGTTCCCAATCAGAGACAACGATAGACAGCTGTCCCTGATTGAGAACCATACCCGGCCAAAACAAAGAAATACAAAACATAGAAAAAAGAACATAGAATGCCCACCCAAATCCCACCCTGACCAAACCAAAATAGAGACATAAAAAGCTCTCTAAGGTCAGGCCATGACAGATCATCAAAGTTGTGCTATAAATTCTCAGACAACCCAAAGGCAACCCTTGATGCCCTTCCAGACTCCCTCTGCCTACCCAAGGACGTCAGAGGACAAAAATCAGTTAACCACCTAACTGAGGAACTCAATTTAACCTTGCGCAGTACCCTAGATGCAGTCACACCTCTAAAAACTAAAAACATTTGTCATAAGAAACCTGCTCCCTGGTATACAGAAAATACCCGAGCTCTGAAGCAAGCTTCCAGAAAATTGGAACGGAAATGGCGCCACACCAAACTGGAAGTCTTCCGACTAGCTTGGAAAGACAGTACCATGCAGTATCAAAGAAAAAAAAGAAAAAAGTATTAAAGCTGCTCGATCATCCTATTTTTCCAACTTAATTGATGAAAATAAGAACAATCCAAAATTTAATTTTGATACTGTCGCAAAGCTAATGGAAAAGCAACATTCCCCAAGAGAGGATGGTTTTCACTTCAGCAGTAATAAATTCATGAACTTCTTTGAGGAAAAGATCATGATCATTAGAAAGCAAATTATGGACTCCTCTTTAAATCTGCGTATTCCTACAAAGCAAAGTTGACCTGAGTCTGCACAACTCTGCCAGGACCTAGGATCAAGGGAGACACTCAAGTATTTTAGTACTATTGTCACGCCCTGACCGTAGATTGCTTTGTATGTTTCTATTTTTAGGTTGGTCAGGGTGTGATGTGGGTGGGTATTCTATGTTGTAGGTCTAGGTTTTATTTTTCTACGTGTTTGGCCTGGTATGGTTCTCAATCAGAGGCAGCTGTCTATCGTTGTCTCTGATTGAGAGCCATACTTAGGTAGCCTGTTTTCCCATTTTGAGTTGTGGGGTGATTATTTTCCGTTTCAGTGTTTGCACCATACGGGACTGTTTTGTTTTTTCATTTATTCTCTTGTTCTTTTGGATTTTGGATTCATTCTTGATTAAAAGGTATTATGGATAAGTACCACGCTGCATTTTGGTCCTCCTCTCCTTCCACCAACTAAAATCGTTACAAGTATATCTCTTGACACAATTAATAAAATAATCATGGCCTCTAAACCTTCCAACTAAACTACTGAAAGAGCTGCTTCCTGTGCTTGGCCCTCCTATGTTGAACATAATAAACGGCCCTCTATCCACCGGATGGGTACCAAACTCACTAAAAGTGGCAGTAATAAAGCCTCTCTTGAAAAAGACAAACCTTGACCCAGAAAATATTTAAAAAACTATCCGCCTGTATCGAATCGCCCATACCTCTCATTTGTTTTTGAAAAAGCTGTGCGCAGCAACTCACTGCCTTCCTGAAGACAAACAATGTATACGAAATGCTTCAGTCTGGTTTTAGACCCCATCATAGCACTGAGACTGCAATTGTGAAGGTGGTAAATTACCTTTTAATGGCGTCAGACCGAGGCTCTTTATCTGTCCTCGTGCTCCTAGAACTTAGTGTTGCTTTTGATACCATCGATTACCACATTCGTTTTTAGAGATTGGAAACCCAAATTGGTCTACACAGACAAGTTCTGGCCTGGTTTAGATCTTATCTGTCGGAAAGATATCAGTTTATCTCTGAGGATGGTTTGTCCTCTGACAAATCAACTGTAAATTTTGGTGTTCCTCAAGGTTCCGTTTTAGGACCACTATTGTTTTCACTATATATTTTATTTCTTGGGAACGTCATTCGAAATCATAATGTTAACTTTCACTGCTATGTGGATGACACATAGCTGTACATTTCGATGAAACATGGTGAAGCCCCAAAATTGCCCTCGCTGTAAGCCTGTGTTTCAGGCATAAGGAAGTGGATGGCTACAAACGTTCTACTTTTAAACTCGGACAAAACAACGATGCTTGTTCTAGGTCCCAAGAAACAAAGATCTTCTGTTGAATCTGACAATTAATCTTGATGGTTGTACAGTTGTCTCAATTAAAACTGGGAAGGACCTCGGCGTTACTCTGGACCCTGATCTCTCTTTTGACGAACATATCAAGACTTTTTCAAGGACAGCTTTTTTCCATCTACGTAACATTGCAAAAATCAAACATTTTCTGTCCAAAAATGATGCAGAAAAATTCATCCATACTTTTGTCACTTCTAGGTTAGACTACTGCAATGCTCTACTTTTGATTTGATTGCGTCGTCTGTGGACCTATTGGGTCAGTAATCAAATTGGTGTCAGTGGCACTGTATTGTCCTCAAAGTGAGTAAAGAAGTTGTTTAGCTTGTCTGGGAGCAAGACATCGTGGTCCGCGACGGGGCTGGTTTTCCTTTTGTAGTCCGTGATTGAATGTAGACCCTGCCACATGCCTCTCGTGTCTGAGCCGTTGAATTGCGTCTACTTTGTCTCTATACTGACGCTTAGCTTGTTTGATTGCCTTGCGGAGGGAATAGCTACACTGTTTTGTATTCGGTCATGTTTCCGGTCACCTTGCCCTGATTAAAAGCAGTGGTTCGCGCTTTCAGTTTTGCGCAAATGCTGTCATCAATCCACGATTTCTGGTTGGGGAATGTTTTAATAAATGCTGTGGGTACAACATTACCGATGCACTTGCTAATAAACTCGCTCACCGAATCAGCGTATTCATCAATGTTATTGTCCGACGCTATGCGGAACATATCCCAGTCCACGTGATCGAAGCAATCTAGAAGCGTGGAATCCGATTGGTCGGACCAGCGTTGAACCTTACCTGAGCACGGGCTCTTCCTGTTTTAGTTTTTGTCTTTAGGCTGGGAGCAACAAAATGGAGTGGCGGTCAGATTTTCCAAAAGGAGGGTGGGGGAGGGCTTTATATGCGTCGCGGAAGTTGTGTGGTTGAAGCATTCTTGTGGAATTAGAACATCCAATTTAGTTGTTTTTCTATTAAAACGTCTGATTTTGAGAGCGACAACCTGAAAAAAAACTGGGGAACAGAAACATGGAAAAACAAAACTGAGAACCAAATTTGTGAAAAACAGAATGGCAAATTTGTATTTATTTATTTTATAGTGCCCTACTGTAGGCTTGTGGGTTGGGAAAGGCTGTACAATGTATTAATAGGCTGTCTGTACGATTAGGGATGAAACCTTGCTCTTTGTGATTCTCCCTCTGCTCTCTCCCTCCCATTACACCCTCCCCTACCTCTTTTTCTACCCTCTGACCTGCCCTATGTGTCCTGCCTCACGTAAACACCTCTCTACCTCCCTCTCCATTTTTCTGACCTCTCTCTCATCTCTCTCTCACTCCCACCATCCATCATTTGTAACAGTAGGTAGAGATCCCACAGATCCCAATGTTGTTTTCACCAGTGGCCCTGCCCTACTGACACAAACCAACTCTTCACCTCTTTATCCATCCTTCTCTCTCTCTCTCTCTCCCTCCCTCCCTCCTTCCACTACCGCATCTCTACTGTATATAATCTCTCCCTCCTTCCCACCACTTCTTCAACTCATACCCTCTCATCCTGCCATCTTCCTACCATCTCTTTTTCAGCTGTCAGGGATGTCAATGTTAATCCCCTCTCTCACTCTCTCTCTATCTGTATTGTTGCTTTACATGCTGGCTGCAATGGCCTTAGACCTTGTCATAGATGAGTCTGTTTAAACAGGAAACAGCTCCCTCTCTCCTCTCTTCCCCATTTGATCTCTGTTCTCCCATCACATTTATCTTCATCCTCTCTTCCATGTATCTCTTCTCCCGCCCGTTTAATGTAACCTCCCTGCAAAGGCTGCTTCGTTTATCTCACTCTCTCTGTCCTCTCCAGTTTGGATCCTTCTCTTTTATTCTATCTCTCTCTATACATCAGATTTATCTCTCTATCCTTCTGTCATGCATCAGGGCTGTCAAATTAAATTTGGGGTAGAGACAGCTATTTGTAATTTTTGGGCTGTTCGAGTACTCTCATTAATTTATTTTGAGTACTCAAATAAAAATAAAAACCTTTTTATAACACAGGCCCACACCAAAAAATATGTGGAAATGTATCTATATGCCAACAGTGCTCAACAATGCCTAATTTATCATAACCATGACAAATAACAAATCCTATTTGCTAAATTGCCCCGTATCTTGTATATGATACAGTATATAGTGGGGCAAAAAGTATTTAGTCAGCCACCAATTGTGCAAGTTCTCCCACTTAAAAAGATGAGAGAGGCCTGTAATTTTCATCATAGGTACACTTCAACTATGACAGACAAAATGAGAAAAAAAAACATCCAGAAAATCACATTGTAGGATTTTTTATGGATTTATTTGCAAACAAGCAAGATTTCTGAATCTCACAGACCTGTAACTTTTTCTTTAAGAGGCTCCTCTGTCCTCCACTCGTTACCTGTATTAATGGCACCTGTTTGAACTTGTTATCAGTATAAAAGACACCTGTCCACAACCTCAAACAGTCACACTCCAAACTCCACTATGGCCAAGACCAAAGAGCTGTCAAAGGACACCAGAAACAAAATGTAGACCTGCACCAGGCTGGGAAGACTGAATCTGCAATAGGTAAGCAGCTTGGTTTGAAGAAATCAACTGTGGGAGCAATTATTAGGAAATGGAAGACATACAAGACCACTGATAATCTCCCTCGATCTGGGGCTCCACGCAAGATCTCACCTCGTGGGGTCAAAATTATCACAGGAACGGTGAGCAAAAATCCCAGAACCACACGGGGGGACCTAGTGAATGACCTGCAGAGAGCTGGGACCAAAGTAACAAAGCCTACCATCAGTAACACACTATGCCGCCAGGAACTCAAATCCTGCAGTGCCAGACGTGTCCCCCTGCTTAAGCCAGTACATGTCCAGGCCCGTCTAAAGTTTGCTAGAGAGCATTTGGATGATCCAGAAGAAGATTGGGAGAATGTCATATGGTCAGATGAAACCAAAATATAACTTTTTGGTAAAAACTCAACTCGTCGTGTTTGGAGGACAAAGAATGTTGAGTTACATCCAAAGAACACCATACCTACTGTGAAGCATGGGGGTGGAAACATCATGCTTTGGGGCTGTTTTTCTGCAAAGGGACCAGGACGACTGATCCGTGTAAAGGAAAGAATGAATGGGACCATGTATTGTGAGATTTTGAGTGAAAACCTCCTTCCATCAGCAAGGTCAATGAAGATGAAAAGTGTCTGGGTCTTTCAGCATGACAATGATCCCAAACAAACCACCCGGGCACTGAAGGAGTGGCTTCGTAAGAAGCATTTCAAGGTCCTGGAGTGGCCTAGCCAGTCTCCAGATCTCAACCCCATAGAAAATCTTTGGAGGGAGTTGAAAGTCCGTGTTGCCCAGCAACAGCCAAAACATCACTGCTCTAGAGGAGATCTGCATGGAGGAATAGGCCAAAATACCAGCAACAGTGTGTGAAAACCTTGTGAAGACTTACAGAAAACGTTTGACCTCTGTCATTGCCAACAAAGGGTATATAACAAAGTATTGAGATAAACTTTTGTTATTGACCAAATACTTATTTTCCACCATAATTTACAAATAAATTCATTAAAAATCCTACAATGTGATTTTCTGGATTTTTTTTCTAATTTTGTCTGTCATAGTTGAAGTGTACATATGATGAAAATTACAGGCCTCTCTCATCTTTTTAAGTGGGAGAACTTGCACAATTGGTGGCTGAATAAATACTTTTTTGCCCCTCTGTATAGGCTACTGCACATTACGCACGACAGAAAAACATAAAAGTCCATAGATGTACTGTAACTCGCTATATGCTCTCTTGGGTAAATAAATGAAAAAATCTACAGTAGGCTAATCTTTTAGAGTGTCAACTGTATTACTGTACTGTATTGTATTATATCACATCAAATCAAATTGTATGTCACATGCGCTGAATACAACAAGTATACGACCTGAGTACAACCTTACCATGAAATGCTTACTTATAATCCCTTAACCAACAGTGCAGTTCAAGAAATAGAGTTAAGAATTAAGAAAACATTTACTAAATAAGCTAAAGTAAAGAAAATGTATTTAAAAAAGTAACACAATGAAAGAACAATACCGAGGCTCTATACAAGGGGTGCCGAGTCAATGTGCCGGGGTACAGGTTAGTTAAGGTAATTTGTACATGTAGTTAGGGGTAAAGTTACTATGCATAGATAATAAACAGAGAGTAGCAGCAATGTAAAAACAAAGGGGGTGGTCAATGTAAATGGTCAGGGTGGCCATTTTATTAATTGTTCAGCACTCTTAAACTTAGGAGTAGACGCTGGTAAGGAGCCTTTTGTACCTAGACTTGGCGCTCCGGTACCGCTTGCCATGCGTAGCAGAGAAAGCAATCTATGACTGGGGTGACTAGAGTGTTTGATACTTTTTTGGGGCTTCCTCTGACACCGCCTAGTATATAGGTCAAATCAAATCAAATCAAATGTATTTATATAGCCCTTCGTACATCAGCTGATATCTCAAAGTGCTGTACAGAAACTCAGCCTAAAACCCCAAACAGCAAGCAATGCAGGTGTAGAAGTACGGTGGCTAGGAAAAACTCCCTAGAAAGGCCAAAACCTAGGAAGAAACCTAGAGAGGAACCAGGCTATGTGGGGTGACCAGTCCTCTTCTGGCTGTGCCGGGTGGAGATTATAACCGAACATGGCCAAGATGTTCAAATGTTCATAAATGACCAGAATGGTCAAATAATAATAATCACAGGCAGAACAGTTGAAACTGGAGCAGCAGCACAGTCAGGTGGACTGGGGACAGCAAGGAGTCATCATGTCAGGTATTCCTGGGGCATGGTCCTAGGGCTCAGGTCCTCTGAGAGAGAGAAAGAAAGAGAGAATTAGAGAGAGCATATGTGGGGTGACCAGTCCTCTTCTGGCTGTGCCGGGTGTAGATTATAACAGAACATGGCCAAGATGTTCAAATGTTCATAAATGACCAGCATGGTCGAATAATAATGAGGCAGAACAGTTTAAACTGGAGCAGCAGCACGGTCAGGTGGACTGGGGACAGCAAGGAGTCATCATGTCAGATATTCCTGGGGCATGGTCTTAGGGCTCAGGTCCTCCGAGAGAGAGAAAGAAAGAGATAATTAGAGAGAGCATATGTGGGATGGCCAGTCCTCTTCTGGCTGTGCCGGGTGGAGATTATAACAGAACATGGCCAAGATGTTCAAATGTTCATAAATGACCAGCATGGTCGAATAATAATAAGGCAGAACAGTTGAAACTGGAGCAGCAGCACTGCCAGGTGGACTGTGGACAGCAAGGAGTCATCATGTC
This sequence comes from Oncorhynchus mykiss, assembly GCF_057628025.1. Taxonomy (NCBI): domain Eukaryota; kingdom Metazoa; phylum Chordata; class Actinopteri; order Salmoniformes; family Salmonidae; genus Oncorhynchus; species Oncorhynchus mykiss. Next base: position 34,372,395 of record NC_143027.1, on the reverse strand, counting down.
AAGTAGTCCTGGGGCATGGTCCTAGGGCTCAGGTCCTCCGAGAGAGAGAAAGAAAGAGAGAAGGAGACAATTAGAGAACGCACACTTAGATTCACACAGGACACCAAATAGGACAGGAGAAGTACTCCAGATATAACAAACTGACCCTAGCCCCCTGACACATAAACTACTGCAGCATAAATACTGGAGGCTGAGACAGGAGGGGTCAGGAGACACTGTGGCCCCATCCGAGGACACCCCCGGACAGGGCCAAACAGGAAGGATATAACCCCACCCACTTTGCCAAAGCACAGCCCCCACACCACTAGAGGTCCAGGTGGTGATGCAACCGGTCAGGATGCTCTCGATGGTGCAGCTGTAGAACTTTTTGAGGATCTGGGGTGGAAATGGGGGGGAAATGGTGTTGTTGTCCCCTTTTCAAAACTGTCTTGGTGTGTTTGGACCATGATAGTTTGTTGGTGATGTAGACACCAAGGAACTTGAAACTCGCAACCCGCTCCCCTACAGGCCCGTCGATGTGAATGTGGGCATGTTGGGCTCTCCTTTTCCTGTAGTCCAAGATCATCTCCTTTGTCTTGCTCATTTTGAGGGAGAGGTTGTTGTCCTGACACCACATTGCCAGGTCTCTGACCTCCTCCATATTTGCTCTCATCATTGTCGGTGATCAGGCCTCACACTTTTTTGTCGTCAGCAAACTTAATGATAGTGTTGGAGTCATGCTTGGCCACGCAGTAGTGGGTGAACAGGAAGTACAGGAGGGGACCAAGAACGCACCGCTGAGGGGCCCCCTTAACACGGGGGCCCCTCAGCGGTGCGTTCTTGGTCCCCTCCTGTACTCCCTGTTCACCCACTACTGCGTGGCCAAGCATGACTCCCCCGTGTTAAGGATCAGCGTGGCAGATGTGTTGTTGCCTACCCTTTCCACCTGGGGGCAGCCCCCCAGGAAGTCTAGGATCCAGTTGCAGAGGGAGGTGTTTAGTCTCAGGGTCCTTAGCTTAGTGATGAGCTTTGTGGGCACTATGGTGTTGAACGCTGAGCTGTAGTCAATGAACAGCATTCTCACATAGGTGATTCCTTTCGTCCAGGTGGGAAAAGGCAGTGTGGAGTGCAATTGAGATTGCGTCATCTGTGAATATGTTGGGGTGGTATGCGAATTGGAGTGGGTCTAGGGTTTCCGGGATGATGGTATTGATGTGAGCCATGACCAGCCTTTCAAATCACTTCATGGCTACCGACGTGCTTTGGTGCGGTAGTCATTTAGGCAGGATACCTTTGCTATCTTTGGCACAGGGACTATGGTGAACTGCTTGAAACATGTACGTTTTACAGACTCGTTCAGGGAGAGGTTAAAAATGTAATTGAAGACACTTGCCAGTTGGTCTGCCATGCTCTGATTACACATCCTAGTAATATGTCTGGCCCCGCGGCCTTGTGAATGTTGACCTGTTGAAAGGTCTTGCTCACATTGGCTACAGATAGCGTGATCACACAGTCGTCCGAAACAGCTGGTGCTCTCATGCATGCTTCAGTGTTGCTTGCCTCAATGCGAGCGTAAAAGGCATTTAGTCCATAATAGTTTGCAAGCCCTGCCACATCGGACAAGCGTCAGAGCCGGTGTAGTAGGATTCAATCTTAGTCCTATATTGAAGCTATGCCTGTTTGTTGATATAGCGGGATTTCTTATAAGCGTCCGGATAAATGTGCCCCTCCTTGAAAGCATCAGCTCTAGCCTTTAGCTCGGTGTGGATGTTGCCTGGTTTTCGCCGGCATCTGACCGTAAAGCGTTACAGAGGGTAGTGCGTGCGGCCCAATACATCACCGAAGCCAAGCTTCCTGCCATCCAGGACCTAAGTACTATGCGGTGTCAGAGGACGGCATCAAAAGTTGTCAAAGGTCCAAAAGGCTCCTTAACAGCTTCTACCCCCAAGTCATAAAACTGCTCAAATGAACACCCGGACTATTTACACTGACCCCCCTGCCCTTTGTTTTTACACTGCTGCTACTCGCTGTTTATTATCTATGCATAGCCACTTTACCCCTACCTACAAGTACAAATGAACTTGACTAACCTCTACCCCCGCACATGGACTCGGTACCGGTACCCCCTGTATATAGCCTTGTTAATGTTATTTATTCTTATTGGGTTACTTTTTATTTTATTTTTCGCTTTAGTTTATTTAGCAAATATTTCCATAACTCTGTTTCTTGAACTGCATTGTTGGTTAAGTGCTTGTAAGTAAGCATTTCATGGTAAGGTATTGTATACCTGTTGTATTCGGCTCATGTGACAAATACAATTTCTTTTGATCCATGGCTTCTGGTTGGGATATGTACGTACGTACGGTCGCTGTGGAGACAATGTTGTCGATGCACTTACTGATGAAGCTGGTGACTGAGGTGAAATTCTCCTCAATGCCATTGTATGAATCCCGGAACATATTCCAGTCTGTGCTAGCAAAACAGTCCTTTAGTATAGCATCCGCGTCACCTTACCACTTCCGTATTGAGCGAGTCACTGGTACTTCCTGCTTTAGTTTTTGCTTGTAAGCAGAAATCAGGAGAATAGAATTATGGTCAGATTTGCCAAATTGAGGGTGAGGGAGAGCATTGTATGTGTCTCTGTGTGTGGAGTAAAGGTGGTCTAGAGTTTTTTTCCTCTAGTTGCTCGTGACATGCTGGTAGAAATTAAGTAAAAAGGATTTAAATTTGCCGTCCACTAGGTGGCCGCCTCTAATTTAGCATTTTCTTGTTTGTTCACGGCCTTATAAAGCTTGTTGAGTGTGGTCTTAGTGCCAGCATCGGTTTATGGTGGTAAATAGACGTCTATGAAAAATATAGAAGAAAACTCTCTAGTTAGATAGTGTGCTCTACAGTTTATCATGAGGTACTTTACGTCAGGCAAGCAATACCTTGAGACCTCCTTAACCTTTCTGGTCTCCCCATCCCGGATCCGGGATCGTGAATACAGACTCAAGCTCATTACCATAACGCAACGTTAACTATTCATGAAAATCGCAAATGAAATGAAATAAATATGCTAGCTCTCAAGCTTAGCCTTTTGTTAACAACACTGTCATCTCAGATTTTCAAAATATGCTTCTCAACCATTGCAAAACAAGCATTTGTGTAACAGTATTGATGGCTAACGTAGCATTTAGCATTAGCATTCAGCTGGCAACATTTACACAAAAAAACAGAAAAGCATTCAAATAAAATCATTTACCTTTGAAGAACTTCAGATGTTTTCAATGAGGAGACTCTCAGATAGCAAATGTTCAGTTTTTCCTGAAAGATTATTTGTTTAGGACAAATCGCTCCGTTTTCTGCGTCACGTTTAGCTATGAAAAAACCCCTGTATCCAGGATTGTGTAAATCTATCAGCAAGCTCATTAGCATAACACAACGTTAACTATTTATGAAAATCGCAAATGAAATGAAATAAATATGCCATCTCTCAAGCTTAGCCTTTTGTAAACAACACTGTCATCTCAGATTTTCAAAATATGCTTCTCAACCATAGGAAAACAATCATTTGTGTAAAAGTAGCTAGCTAGCGTTAGCATTTCGCGTTAGCATTTAGCGTTAGCATTAGCGTTAGCATCCAGCACGCAACATCAACAAAAACATAAAAGCCTTCAAATAAAATCATTTACCTTTGAAGAACTTCTGATGTTTTCAATGAGGATACTCTCAGTTAGATAGCAGATGCTCAGTTTTTCCAAAAAGATTCCTTGTGTATTAGAAATAGCTCCGTTTTATACATCACATTTGAATACCAAAAAAAATCAGAAAATTCAGTCCTCAAAACGCGAACTTTTTTCCAAATTAACTCCATAATATCGACTGAAAACATGGCAAACGTTGTTTAGAATCAATCATCAAGGTGTTTTTCACATATCTCTTCATTGATACATCGTTCTTGGACACATGCTTTCTCCCCTGAATCAAATGGTAAAGTAGAAGCAGCTGGCAATTGCGCACCGAATTCGACGCAGGACACCAGGCGGACACTTGGAAAATGTAGTCTCTTATGGTCAATCTTCCAATGATATGCCTACAAATACGTCACAATGCTGCTAAGACCTTGGGCGAACGACAGAAAGTGTAGGCTCATTCGTTGCGCAATCACAGCCATATAAGGAGAGAATGGAAAACAGAGCTTCAGAAATTCTGCTAATTCCTGGGTGATGCATCATCTTGGTTTCGCCTGTAGAATGAGTTCTGGGGCACTTACAGACAAAATCTTTGCAGATTCTGAAACTTCAGAGTGTTTTCTTTCCAAAACTGTCAAGAATATGCATAGTCGAGCATCTTTTCGTGACAAAATATCGCGCTTAAAACGGGAACGTTTTTTATCCAAAAATGAAATAGCGCCCCTAGAGCTCTAACAGGTTAATATTAGATATCGCGCACCAGCTGTTTTTGACAAATAAACACACATCTCACAAGGCACCTTGATCTCCGCCCCCTGTATTTTCTTCACGCAAATGACAGGGATTTAGGCCTGGTCTCAGAGAAGCAGTATATCCTTCACGTTACACTAACGTTCAAAAGTTTAGGGTCACTTAGAAATGTCCTTGTTTTTTAAAGAAAAGCAATTTTTTTTGTCCATTAAAATAACATCAAATTGATCAGAAATACAGTGTAGACATTGTTCAAACGGCAGATTTTTTATGGGATATCTACATAGGTGTACAGAGGCCCATTATCAGCAACCATCACTCTTGTGTTTCAATGGCACGTTGTGTTAGCTAATCCAAGAATACCATTTTAAAAGGCTAATTGATCATTAGATCCTTTTGCAATTATGTTAGCACAGCTGAAAACAGTTGTTCTGATTAAAGAAGCAATAAAGCTGGCCTTATTTAGACTAGTTGAGTATCTGGAGCATCCTCTTACCCTATTACAGAGACTTAGTCACCAGCTTACTTGAGCTCTTCCATGCCGTCCCTAGGAGGGGACTCCCACGTTAGTGAGTTGAGTCAATGACGTGATCTTCCTGTCCGGGTTGGCCCCCCCCTCGGGTGCGTGTCGTGGGGGAGATCTTCGTGGGCTATACTCAGCCTTGTCTCAGGGTAGTAAGTTGGTGTCTGAAGATATCCCTCTAGTGTTGTGGGGGCTGTGCTTTGGCAAAGTGGGTGGGGTTATATCCTGCCTGGTTGGCCCTGTCCGGGGTATCGTCGGACGGGGCCACAGTGTCTCCCGACCCTCCTGTCTCAGCCTCCAGTATTTATGCTGCAATAGTTTGTATCGGGGGGCTAGGATCAGTCTGTTATATGTCTTAACCAGTGTCCTGTGTGAATTTAAGTATCCTCCCTCTAACTCCCTATCTTTCTTTCTCTCTTTTCTCTCTTCTTTCTGAGGACCTGAGCCCTAGGACCATGCCTCAGGACTACCTGGCCTGATGACTCCTTGCTGTCCCCAGTCCACCGGGTCATGCTGCTGCTCCAGTTTCAACGGTTCTGCCTGCAGCTATGGAACCCTGACCTGTTCACCGGACGTGCTACATTGTCCCGGACCTGCTGTTTTCGACTCTCTCTCTACCGCACCTGCTGTCTCTAGCTCTGAATGATCGGCTATGAAAAGCCAACTGACCTGTTGCACCCTCGACAACCACCGTGATTATTATTATTTGACCCTGCTGGTCAGCTATGAATGTTTGAACATCTTGGCCATGCACTGTTATAGTATCCACCCGGCACAGCCAGAAGAGGACTGGTCACCCCTCAGAGCCTTTCTTCCTAGGTTCCTGCCTTTCTAGGGAGTTTTGCCGAGCCACTGTGCTTCTACATCTGCATTGCTTGCTGTGTGGGGTTTTAGGCTAGGCTTCTGTATAAGCACTTTGTGACAAATGCTGATGTAAAAAGGGCTTTATAAATACATTTGATTGAGTAAGGTGTTTACATACAGTAACTATTGCATAATCTACCTACTGCCATAGTCGGTTTAATATCAAATTATTACTGTGCATGTAAACTAACCATTTGACCATGTTTGGATTCAAAATTGGAGTTGTTGACCAATGGCATACTGTAAAAGTGAACTTCCAATCAGATGTCAGACCTACAGGACATCATCACAACAGAGCCTACTGCCACACCCTGATGTTTCACCTTTCTTTGTGCTTGTCTCCACCCCCCTCCAGGCATCGCCTATCTTCCCCATTATCCCCAGTGTATTTATACCTGTGTTCTCTGTTTGTCTGTTGCCAGTTAGTTTTGTTCGTCAAGCTTACCAGCGTTTTTTCCCCTTGCTCCTGTCATTTTCTAGTTCCTGTTATCAAGTTTTCCTGGTTTTGACCATTCAGCCTGCCCTGACCCTGAGCCTGCCTGTCGTTCTGTACCTTGTCACACCACCCTGGATTATTGACTTCTGCCTGCCCTGACCCCGAGAATGCCTGCCGTTCGGTACCTTTTGGACTCTGATCTGGATTACTGACCTCTGCCTGCCCTTGACCTGTCATTTTGCCTGCCCCCTGTTCTAGTAATAAACTTTTGTTTCTTCAACATTGTCTGCATCTGGGTCTTCTCCTGAAACGTGATAGAGTGAAGCTTTTAGTGAGAGCATTTTAAAGCTGTAATATTTCATTGTTTTAGCCCCCCAAACTGATATTCATTATATAAATAGGCATGTTTAATTTTGTCTGGCTAAGCCTTCCAAATGAAAATACATATTCTTTGCTCATGCAATTTAAAAAAACGAGTTGTCTGGAGTAGGCAGTGCCATTAGTAAGTAAGTGAACTGTGATAGGACCAAAGAGTTCATCAATGGGATTTTCCCATAAATAGACAAGTATTTATTTCTCCGTGGTTGCAGAATCTTATCTATTTTTGCCAACTTTCTATTGAAATTGATTGTGGTAAGTTAATTTATATTTTTGGAGATGTGAATACCAAGCATGTCTACTTTAACATCCGCCCATTTTATTGGTAAACTACAAGGTAGTGTAAACACTGTATTTTTTTATGATCCAATATGTAATATGGGACACTTGTCATAATTTGGGGCGGCAGGGTAGCCTAGTGGTTAGAGTGTTGGACTAGTAACTGGAAGGTTGCAAGTTCAAACCCCCGAGCTGACAAGGTACAAATCTGTCGTTCTGCCCCTGAACAGGCAGTTAACCCACTGTTCCTAGGCCGTCATTGTAAATAATAATTTGTTCTTAACTGACTTGCCTAGTAAAATAAAGGTAAAAAAAATAATAATAATTAGGTTTGAGGACAGAACATCAAGATCTTCAATGAGACTGTGCAGAGATTCAGATTGCAGCCTTAAGAAAAAACTTGAGTCATTGGTGTTTTTTGACACTTTTGTTTTTATCCCCTGGATTTCTAACCCCTTGATGTTCTTGTTGGATCTAATTTTAATAGCTAGCATTTCAATGGAGACAACGGACAGCCTTGTTTTACTCCTCTTAGAAGCTCAATACTTTCTGAGAAGTAACCATTATTTACGATTTTACATCTGGGGTTGCTGTACATAACTTGAACCCAGTGTATAAGAGATTCACCAAAATTAAAGTAATCCAGGCATTTATATATAAATTCTAGCCATACTTTATAAAACTCCTTTTCAAAATCTGCTATGAAGACCAGGCCCGGTATCTTCGATGTTTCATAATGTCCAATTGTTTCAAGGAATTGTCGTATATTATCTCCAATATATCGTCCATGTAAAGAACCTGTCTGATCAGGATGAACAATATCTGGTAAAACCTTTTTTATTCTATGTGCTATGCCTTTTGCCAGGATTTTCGCATCACAACATTGAAGTGTTAGAGGCCTCCAGTTTTTTAAATGGACTGGATCTTTATATTTACCACCTGGGCACGGTTTTAGTAGTAATGAAATCAGACCTACTTGTTGAGTGCCTGAAAGTCTCCAATTTGTATAGGAGTAATTAAAACATGCTAATAATGAATCTTTGAGTACGTCAAAAAGGGTCTGATATACCTCTACTGGTATATCGTCAAGCCCTGGTGTTTTTCCACTGACATATTTTATTGTCTCAAGAAGTTGGCCTTCATACAGGTCTTTCTGTAAATGTGTTAATTTTACATAATTATTATTAGGAAACAAATACTTACAGTTAACATCATTCAGTGGAAATGGAGGAGACTGAAAAGAAAACATGTGTTTAAAATACTTAGCTTCCTCTTTCAATTTTTTTTTAGGCTGCGCCCATATTCAGGACAGCAGAATGGACAGCGCTTCTGCTTCATCTCCACTCATTGAGACTGGAATAGCTGCGCTCTGTAGTGCTGAAATGGACAGCGCCTCTGCCCAGTTGGCAATAGATGTTTCCCATTTGAGGGAATATTGACATGTTATTGGCACAATTCAATATATTCCTTAAACTTTTTAAAGAAGCTCTTTCAAAGGCTCCTCATGTGTACAACCCTGCCTCCTTTATCTGTGAGTCTGTGCCCTTAGCTTCCCTCCATCCCTCCATCCACCCATCCCTCTCCCAGCGTGAGTGTGTTTCCTGAGGGGTTGAAAGGGCCTTACTCTCTCTTTGATCAGAGAGAAAGAGCGAAAGCGACACAGGCTCCTTCCATGGATCAATAAACGACAGAGAGCCTACTTTAAAAGGGACGAATGGAGGTACACTGCCTGTGTCCACAATGTCGCTTTAACCAAACACTAGGAAGCTTATCCCTCTCTCCTCCTATATGTTAGTACTTTTATCCTTCCATTTTTCTCTGTGTTAGTCTTTCTATCCCTTCATCCCTCTCTCTATGTGATTCTACCCTGCGAGGGGCTGTTTTCTCTTTCAGTCGCTCCACATGAAAAAAAAGAAAGGTTTGGTGAGTCCACAATAATTACTTAGCCAGACTCCCATGCACATACACACCCACACACCCCATGCTGCCTAACTCTGTAGCCCCCCCCACCTCAACCAAATTGGCCTCTAATGGTGTCTATTGAATGTTTTGGTGTTTGATGCCTGTGAATGTTGCTTTAGGGGCGTTTGCAACCTGCCAAGAAACCAAACATGGGGGGAATACTTAAATATGTCATGGAGCCCAAACGGTGAAAACAAATGGATGAAAAAGTAGCTGATATATGTAGGCCTATCCAATGTCTAAATGTATAAATTAAATTGAGAAAAATAAAATAACCGGCGACAAACGCATATGGTAATTCTTTGTTGTGTCTCAACACCAGGATCTTCCTAATAATCCTATAAACAATGACACACCCAGCCTCTCATCTCAGTCCTATACTTGCTAAAACAGGCCAAGAAGTCACTGGAGATCAGAGATAAGTCAAGAGAGAGAAAGATGATCGAGAGAGAGACAGACAGCAAGAGAGATGGAGAAAGAGGGGAGGATGAAGGAGAAACGGAGTGAGAAAGAGAGAGATGGAGAGAGAGATACTGTGTCATTTCCTGTGGCAGTCAAGCTGACCTGGTTGTGTAGTCAGATTGACCTGGTTGTGCAGCTGCATGTGTTCAGTTATTAAGAGAGACACTTCTACATGGATAAAAGTATTGTTTATTGTTTGTACAGAGATCATGCATTGCCATCGTGATCCCTTTCCCCTTCCTCTCCTCCTCCCAGGGCCTTTAAACGAATTACTTGGAAATGCTTATTTTGCCCTGACTCATTCCTGTCTTTGTTCCTCTCTCTTTCTCTCTCTCGTCCTACCTTCCTCTATTCCATATTTACTTCAGCTTTCTAAAATTCCTTTATTTTCTTGTTCTATCTATTGCTCAGCAGTGCGGGTTAGTTAGACCACTTTTATCTCACAGATGGATTGGGGCATCAGTAGCGCTAGGTACTTCTGCATTCATCTGAGAGGTAGTGAGTCATAGTGAGGACAGAAGGATGTGGATGAGGAGAAGAGCGGAGATGCAACAAACTAAAAAATGCTCCTGCGACAGATGACTATATTGGTCCGCACTACTTTTTTACTACATGTATTTCTATTTGAGTGTTTACCAGCATTTGTAACTTGAGTCTGATAATTATCTATACAAAACACTTTTCTACTCTCTATCACAATTACTCAACTGGCAGCTTCATTAAATAGTACCAGCAAAACACCAGTCTCAACGTTAACAGTGAAGAGGCAACTCCGGGATGCTGGCCTTCTATGCAGATGTCACGGCTGTTGAAGGATGAGGACCAAGGTGCAGCGTGGTGAGCGTACATTTTACTTTATTAAAGAAATGAGGCCAACAAAACAATAAACAATACAAAACAAACCATGAAGCTTCAGGCTATGTGCCATCAAACAAAGTTAACTTCCCACAAACAAAGGTGGGAAAAAAAGTACCTAAGTATGGTTCCCAATCAGAGACAACGATAGACAGCTGTCCCTGATTGAGAACCATACCTGGCCAAAACATAGAAATAGAAAATCATAGAAACACAAAACATAGAATGCCCACCCCAACTCACTCCCTGACCAAACCAAAATAGAGACATAAAAGGATCTAAGGCGTGACAGCAGAGTTGCAACGAAAAAGAAACATCTCAGACTGGCCAATAAAATAAAAGATTAAGATGGGCAAAAGAACACAGATACTGGACAGATGAACTCTGGCTAGAAGGCCAGCATCCCAGAGTCGCCTCTTCACTGTTGATGTTGAGACTGGTGTTTTGAGGGTACTATTTAATGAAGCTGCCAGTTGAGGACTTGTGGGGCATCTGTTTCTCAAACTAGACACTCTAATGTACTTGTCCTCTTGCTCAGTTGTGCACCGGGGCCTCCCACTCCTTATTCTATTCTGGTTAGCGCCAGTTTGCTCTGTTCTGTGAATGGAGTAGTACACAGCGTTGTACGAGATCTTCAGTTTCTTGGCAATTTCTCGCATGGAATAGCCTTCATTTCTCAGAACAAGAATAGACTGAAGAGTTTCAGAAGAAAGTTATTTGTTTCTGGGAATTTTGAGCCTGTAATCGAACCCACAAATGCTGATGCTCCAGATACTCAAACAGTCTAAAGAAGGCCAGTTTTATTGCTTCTTTAATTAGCACAACAGTTTTCAGCTGTGCTAACATAATTGCAAAAGGGTTTTCTAATGATCAATTAGCCTTTTAAAATGAGTGATGGTTGCTGCTAATGGGCCTCTGTATGCCTATGTAGATATTCCATTCAAAATCTGCCGTTTCCAGCTACAATTGTCATTTACAACACTGACAATGTCTACACCGTATTTCTGATCAATTCTATGTTATTTTAATGGACAAAAGTTTTTGCTTTTCTTTAAAAAACAAGGATATTTCTAAGTGAAGTATTTTCTAAGTATTTCCCCAAACTTTTGAACGGTAGTGTATATACTCTGCATTGTTAGTTAAGGGCTCGTAAGTAAGTCTTTCACGGTAAGGTCTACCTATACCTGTTGTATTCGGCGCATGTGACAAATAAAATGTGATTTGATAAATAATTTCTACACTGCAAATTGACTGCAAGAATCACATGCAGATATAGTATTTGATAAAAACAGAATAACTTCAAACCTTGATTACTTTGGGGTATGATCACATATGCTTCTCTATTTATGCGTGGGAATACTTGGGAACAGATTTCCCAAATTAAAATTCTATTAAGCTCATTTCCTTTTTAGCTCTGAAAACTTGGGGGGCCAAATAAAAATCACCTGCAGGCCACCTTATGGGGAACCGTGGTGTAAGGTATATTGAGACTCCCCTAACACCACCTCTCCCTCCCCTTTCATCCCCTCTCTGAGTTGTTTTTGGGGAGGCATGCAGGCTTTCCCTTTGTCTGTCACATTCTGTTTGGGTCTCTAACTCCTGTGTTGTGTTGGAGCTCCATACTGCTCTCCTCTCCTCCATGCTAGCTTGGCCCCTCTTTTGTTCTCCTTTCTGCTCTCTGCTGGCTGTACTCTCTTCACACAGAAACAAACAGATGAAGCCTATTCCCTCTAAACAGAGACCAGCACTGTCAGCCCTAACACACTGGGAAAGATACAGGGGAGATGTACTTCAGAAAGAGAGAAAGTGTGGCAAGTCATACAGCTATGTTGTAAGGCTAGCTAGATAGTAGAAACAAGTTTAGAAGCCATGTTACTGCCTCTCAACATTCCAGTCAGTCATGTTCGATGAGGATTTGGGTTCTGGTTCTAGAGACTCCCCTAACCCCCCCCTTCTGCGTTGTTTTGGGGGAGGCATGCAGGCTTTCGCTTTTTGTCTGTTGCATCCTGTTTGTGTCTCTAACAACTGTGTTGTGTTGGAGCTGGAAGCTCCCCCCCCCCCCACACACACTACTCCTAATTGCCTTGTTTTCCATCTGGAGTGTTTGGCAGTGGCAGAATGACTGTGTCCTCTCCTCTCCTCCATGCTAGCTTGGCCCATCTTCTGTTCTCCTCTCTGTTCTCTACTGCCTGGACTCTTTTCACACAGAAACCAACAGATGTAGCCCATTCCCTCTAAATGGAGACCAGCGCTGTCAGCCCTAACCCACTAGGAAGGACAAGGGGGAGATGTACTTCAGAGAGAGAGAGCGTGACCAGTCGTACAGCTACAGTATGTTATAGGCTTGCTAGAGAGTAGAGACAAGTTTAGAACTGGAAGCCATGTTACTGCGTCTCAACATTCCATTCTGGTTCTAATTCCGAGAAATTCATTTAGCGTGGGTTTAGAATATAGATGATTAGGATGTCAGCATTACCCAGGTGGAGCTACAGTAACATGGCTGCTGTGGAATTTTGGGAATTATGTTTTAGGCTTTTTAAATTAAACTGTAATCTGCCCTGCCATAGGCTGTGTCCATGCAGGCTAATGCCGATGATGTGCTAACTCATATGTATTGATGATAATGTATTGGCGTTGTTTAGGCATTTAACACTGTTTTACCAAATGGTAGGCTTCAACCATATGTCCTGTTGGTCTCTTTTGGTTCTGTCTAGCTTCAGGTGGGTCACGGTCAAGGCACAACAAAGTTTAGGAACCACTCATAGCTTAGAATAGGCCTAGGCTACTTTAACAGAATTTCCAAGACAGTTGAGGTGTGTAATTAATCTGACCTTGTAGAGAAAGGTACTCGGTAGGGCAAGCTGTTTCATAAGTTTTATTGGCCAGATCATTTCCCGTTTGAACATGGATGATTGGGTTTATCCCTTTCGCCGAGCAATTTCCTGATAATGTGTTATATCAATGTTGCTACATTAATCACTCATAACCTCCCTCGGGTCCCATCAAATCACATTGCTTCCGTCGACCAACCCAGGCTGGCAGGCGCTGGTCATTGGTGGCAGGCTGTTGCAGAAATGTCTGTAAATTGATTTCAATGACTGAGGTTCAGTGCTGCTCCTTTTCCTCACTCAGTGATGGTCTTGGGTGGAGAAGGCAGTTGGTGTGAATGGCGGACATTATGGAGATGAATGTGCAGGTGTTCCTGACCCCTAGACCCCGTTTAATGGATTCTAGACATTAGCTCCACTCCACTCCCATCCAAAAAGAGTGTTTAGCTGGGCAAGTATTTATTGCGTTGCAAATAACCCCTTATTCCCTATATAGTATTGCTCTACTTTTGACCAACAGCCTAAAAAGAGAATAGGGTGCCATATGGGACGCAAACTTTTACTTTTCTATTTAACCTTAATGATGCCAGGAACCATTGAGAACAAATGCTATTACTATTCATTAAAGACCTGGTAAAGGAAAAGGAGGGAAAGGTTTAGGATTCAGTGAAAGAGTACCTTCCTTCCTTCATCTGACTTTTAGTGAATCTCATTATACTTTAATGTGCGCCCTCTCCCTGACTCCTTTCTTTCATTTACGCTGATCTTAATGAAATAACTGGACAGCTACAGCATGCATCCTGCTAGGCTTCCTTTCTATCATTTCCACCTAACATAGCCTTATAAGACCAGTGCCTATTGGATGGCGGCCTGCCCTCTTTACACTATTGAGATATAGCCCTGCTACCTTCCCTAAAGAGATGGTATGTCAGTGAGAGTTCAATAGGACTTCACTACTACCAGTGCTTTCATTACATTCAAAATGACTTTATTACAGGCTAAATGATTGGACATTTATGGGTTCCGACTCCAATGCACATTTTACTCAATGATTATGATGATGAATCATAAAATAAAATGAGAGTAGATCATTATTTGACCAATGGGAGAAAAAAATCATAATCTATCAAGATGACAAATCATTATCAGTGTTGACGAACTCTCTTTTTATTAGATTCCAAATGTCTGGTCTAAATGACGTGGTCATGATGATCAAATGAATGAATGCACTGATGCAGTGAAGATTTCATCTGTTCAGCGGGAAGGAGGAGGTGGGAGGGAAGGAGGGAGGGAGTGGGAGAGCTGTACAGAATTGTGATGGAATGGAAACGATGATAGAGATAGCCTAACCCAACTAACTTAAACTTTGACTCAGACATAATAGAACTGTATTTTTACCAAGGGAACTTCATACAATTGTGATGTAGGGACGTTTTTCCCCCTGGTCTGGTCTTGGAAGTGTCAGGGGAGTCAGTCTACCAGGTACATTTACAATACCCTGAACCATTCTGACATTTGATTTGACAACAGGAAAAATATGAAATACTGCAAAATGGGATGGATTGAATTGAGCCTTTGCCAGCTATTCATGTTCATGAGTGGCTAATTACATTTTCAGAAAAGTCAGGTGCTAAATGAATCAATTCTTCCGAGTGTTCAGTATAAGCTGAGGGATTGTCAGTAGAAAGATTTTAACACAAAGTTGACACTTTTCAGACTAAACATTTTAGACTTTTAGACAAAGGTTTAATGTCTCAATGAGCTCAAACAGACAGAATATTTTTATTGACTGCAGAGTTAATGCCAGTTAAGAGGTGACAAGCTCTGTAAAAGGCTGTCTGCTTATTAATTAAGGGTTGAACAATTTCCCTAAAATCTCAAAATGTTCCTTCCCGAGAAAATTGCATGCATCCCGGGCATCCTGGGTATTCCTGTTCAAATTGGAAAGGCTTTTTAAAAGCATACGTGTACAGGAGCGGCTATAAAGACACGTGGTGTCACGCCCTGACCTTAGAGATCCTTTAAATTCTCTATTTGGCAGGTCAGCGTGTGACTAGGGTGTGAAATCTGTTTATATTTCTTTGTTGGCCGAGTATGGTTCCCAATCAGAGGCAGCTGTCTATCGTTGTCTCTGATTGGGGATCACACTTAAGCAGCCCGTTTCCCACCTTCTGTTGTGGGATCTTGTCTTTGTTTGTTGCATGTTTTGCACTACGAAGCTTTACGTTCGTTGTGTTGTTTATTGTTTTTTTGGGGGAACATTAATAAAGAAAATGTACGCCTACCACGCTGCACCTTGGTCAGGTCATTCTACAAACGAGGAGCGTAACACGTGGTGCACAAATTGACGTACAGTACCAGTCATAAGTTTGGACACACTTACACATTCAAGGGTTTTTCTTTATTTTTACTATTTTCTACATTGGAGAATAATAGTGAAGACATCAAAACTATGAAATAACACATATGGAATCATGTAGTAACCAAAAAAGTGTTAAACTGTTTTAAATTCCTCAAATAGCCAACCTTTGCCTTGATGACAGCTTTGCACAAGCTTGGCATTCTCAACCAGCTTCGCCTGGAATGCTTTTCCAACAGTCTTGAAGGTGTTCCCACTCATGCTGAGCACTTGTTTGCTGCTTTTCCTTCACTCTGCGGTCCAACTCCTCCCAAACCATCTCAATTGGGTTGAGGTCGGGTGATTGTGGAGGCCAGGTCATCTGATGCAGCACTCCATCACTCTCATTCTTGGTCAAATAGCCCTTACACAGCCTGGAGGTGTGTTGGGTCATTGTCCTGTTGAAAAACAAATGATAGTCCCACTAAGCGCAAACCCAACTCATGACGTTACTACCCTGCAGGAATCTGCATGTAGCTAACCAACAAGGGTCAATATTAGCTAGCTAACATTAGGCTATAACTAGCCAAGAAAATGGCTCTGAGATACGAATAATAAGATCATACATGTAACGTTAGCTAGCGAGCCAGCCAGTTAATGTTAGCTAGCTAGTAACAGTACACTTTAACTTGAAATGAAACCACTTTCTGTCAAAATTTGAAATGTAAAATATCTGAAAATGTAGCTAGCTAGACTATCTTACCAGTATACATTATGGATGGACGCTTCTCCTGTCGGATGCCACGTGGCCCTTTTTGGGTATAGAGCGTGGCATCCCCCTCTCTCTCCCTCCTACACCCAGGTTCTGTTATCTCAGGTTGTAAATTCCCGGAGGAGACTGGCCATGCAGTATGTAGAGAGAGAGACTTTCACAGTAGAACAAAGGAACTTCTTCTACATCACAGAACTTGAGAACTGAACAAGAGAAGCCAGGTACGACCCGGTCCGTTTTGTTTCATGTTTGTGACTTCATGAAAGACAATACAGCCACATTACCATAACTCTGTTTATACTGAAAGATAATGTAGTAACTCATTTATACTCCATTATTAGGTTTGCATCTAATTATTGTATAAAATGAATGAGTAAAGATTAAACTGTTTGTGAAATGATGTTCATGTGAGAGAATTGTATTCCATTTACAGTTTAACTAAGTCATTGGCCTGCCCCCATGAGCACAGACATGATCTGGCTCATGGGACAGCCCTTTTCTACTGTTACAAATAAAAAACCCACATGAAGAAATCCTCTTCAGACCATGCGTACCTCGGTCTCCGAGGGGCAGAAGTTTGAGTAGAGACCACACAAACCTCAGTATAAGCTAAGGTTGTGATGGTTGTTGAATTTCTAACCCTACCACGTGGAGCATTGGCTACACGGATGGAAATAGTTAAACTCTGAGACTATCGATCCTGACAGAATAAGAGCAAATCTTAGATACTAATTACTATTCTGCAGCTAGAAATTGTTAACCTGGGATGCGAAGACCGACAACCGCCAAAACAACTATTCTATAAGAACATTTCTGAATGGTACTCTGAAGTACCCATTCTAACCACGAAAGACTCCAGGGAAGAAGAGAGACGCTTGGATGAACTTTCCAACAGAAAGACGGACGATTCCAACAGAGATCACGATATATTGATTGCAATTATTCCCGAATGAGTGAGCGTTCATGTGCAAAGGATTAGCATTTAAATTAACATAATTATAAACTGTGTAGTGACTCTTTTGTCTTTCCCGCCCTTCTCAGTCCACACCCACTTCCCTTTGTCCACCAAGCCGTCATATCGGCTTAGCCCGCTAGGGAACCTCCCCTATCATTTCCTTGTAAACATATCTACTGTTTGTTTGTTTATGCATTTCTGTGATTATTTAGTTAGTAAATAAATTATTAAGACAATTGATGCATGGATGATTCATAGTAAAGACTGGGTTCGTGCAGATAACCAACAATTTACGACGTTTGGAATGAGACTAACGTGAGGTAAAGAATAATTCATTAATTACAAGACCAATTGATCAAACATTAAAATATCTGAAGAGTTATATTAGGAAAATTATAACTTTGTAATCGGAAGATTTTCCTTTGTGCCCTGACTTCCTAGTTAATTACATTTACATGATTAGTTTAATCACGTAATATTAATTACAGAGAATTGATTTGATAAAATAACCGTCTTCAATTCAATGATGCCAAAGACAAGACACATGGTAGCCCGTAGTTTGAAGATGTAATCCGGAGACAGGTGTTTTTCTACATCTACTTAGCTATCATACTTGAATTCCTCTTCCCCCTTGACAGGATTTAGCATGGGCCCTTAGATCCTCAAAAAGTTATCCAGCTGCACCACTGAGAGCATCTTGACTGGCTGCATAATTGCTTGGTATAGCAACTGCTTGGCATCTGACCTCAAGATACTACAGATGGTAGTGCGTACGGTCCAGTACATCACTGGAGCCGAACTCGCTGCCATCCAGGACCTCTATACCAGGCGGTGTCAGAAGAAGGCCCTAAAAAGGCCCTAAAAATCAAAGTCTCCAGTCACCCAAGTCATAGACTGTTCTCTTTGCTACCGCACAGCAAGCAGTACCGATGCAGTCTGGAACCAACAGGACCCTGAACAGCTTCTACCCCCAAGCCATAGGACTACAAAAATAGTTAACCAAATAGCATTGACACTTTTTGCACTTTTGTCTTTTGACTCATCATATACGCTGCTGCTACTGTTTATTGTCTATCCTGTTGCCTAATCACTTTACCCATACCTATAGTGGGGCAAAAAAATATTTAGTCAGCCACCAATTGTGCAAGTTCTCCCACTTAAAAAGATTTTCATTTAAAAAAAAATGTTCATCACAGGTACACTTCAACTATGACAGACAAAATGAGAAAAAAAATCCAAATGTATGAATTTATTTGCAAATTATGGTGGAAAATAAGTATTTGGTCACCTACAAACAAGCAAGATTTCTGGCTCTCACAGACCTGTAACTTCTTTAAGAGGCTCCTCTGTCCTCCACTCGTTACCTGTATTAATGGCACCTGTTTGAACTTGTTATCAGTATAAAAGACACCTGCCCACAACCTCAAACAGTCACACTCCAAACTCCACTATGGCCAAGACCAAAGAGCTGTCAAAGGACACCAGAAACAAAATTGTAGACCTGCACCAGGCTGGGATGACTGAATCTGCAATACGTAAGCAGCTTGGTTTGAAGAAATCAACTGTGGGAGCAATTATTAGGAAATGGAAGACATACAAGACCACTGATAATGAACCCCCGTGTGGTTCTGGGATTTTTGCGTTACTCATCGTTACTCATTTATTCCTTGTGTTATTATTTTTCAAAACTTTTCTCTCTGCTTTGTTTGGAAGGGCACATAAGTAAGCATTTCACTATTAGTCTACACCTGTTGTTACACAAATTATGTGACAAATAAAATATGATTTGATTTGATTTATTTGACTGTTTTGCAATTAATTGTCCCATTAACAATCACCCATATTAGCAAACTTATTTCATTTCAAACTTCACATTTCTCTAGCATAGGCTATGTAATGAATGATATCAGCAAAATGCTGCGATAAGTGGTCGATATGGTCATTGTCGATAACTTTCAGTATATCATCCGAGCTCTAGTCACCGGTGAAGTCACTGCCATATCCGCTTGTTTCCTAAGCTAAACATGGGCACAATTCCCACCTGCATTTTAAGCCCCGCCTACCCAAAGTTGTAATTTGTTGGGAGAGCTGTCAGTCTGAAGAGGACCCTCCCTGGGATGTTTTTTCCCCCGTTTGAAATGTCTAAGAGAATCTGACATCTTCCCAGACATAGTGCTCTTGCTCTTAGGTCTGGGTTTCCGAAACTAACTTTACCACGGAATGCAAAAGGGTTCTGTGTTGCCCTATAAGCCAGTCATAGGCCTTACTACATTACATGCATGCACGCACGCACGTCCTCACACACACACAGTGAAGGCACTTAGTCATATAGAATAAAAGGCAGAGTGGGAGGGATTTTATTATTGTATTGTACTTAAACTCAACAACCTCCTCCCATCCATCACGCCATCCCTCTTTCCTCCCCCTTCTATCTATCCATCCCTTTTGATCTGAACCCCCTTGCGGCTAAATGGAAACTGTTGTGCTTTGATGCATCTACTAGAGATTGCAATAAAACATAAATGTTATTTACTCTAGGTGGAAAGCTCCATTGTTTTGGGAGAGAGAGTGGGAGCTGCTGTGAAACAGATACACACACACATGCACACACTTTCTCTACAGAGTGCTCATGCCTCACTGTCGTTCCATTCATTTCGAGGCCCAGGCTGACCCTCCCTACGCTGATGAGTGGATCACTTAATGAAAGGATTGATAACAACAATGAGTAATCAACTTTATTTGTTTGGCCCTTTCATACACCATTAACATTCGAAGTGCTTCACATAATTGGAATGAATGTGTCTGTAGGTTGAGATTGTTTTTGTTTTGTTGTGTTTAGTGTTTTGTCTTTCTTTCTCTTAGTCTGTAGCACTGAGAGTTCTTGTGCTGTGAGTAGCTAGCAGGATTAATGTAGTGTTAATTATGTTAGAGGGGCGACATGGGAGTAGTGAGTAGAGGCTTGGAGAGTTAATGCGGATATCTGTTGTTAGGCCTAAGATTTTATTGTCAGAGAACTCACGATACGATACGTGGGTGCTGATACGAGATCGACTGCGATTCTTACGATTCTGAATGTATTGTGATTTTATTTTTGGAACATCGTTTTGATGTTCCAAACATATTGCTCACCATATGTGTGCTGCAGAGGGATAAGAGAGAGCCATGCGAAAACAAGTTTTGATCAGTCATGGATATAACAGTGCTTAAAACAAATTGGCTCCCTATTTGAAAATAAGTTGGTGAACAAGCTACGAGTTTTGGTGCAGGTACAGCCAACGAGTGCAAAAATGATATTACGATATTGCCAAAACGATACAATACGATATCGTCAAAAGTAATATCCCGGTATGTAACCGGATCTACTTTTTTCCCTCATCATTAGTCTTTAGAATGTTTTATTAGCTTTTTCGCTGTCTGCTGGCTTACAGAGAATCAATTAGTCATGGAATTCACTTTTATCTCTCTACAGAAACTACTGGTCTCTCTCTCTCTCTCTCTCTCTCGCTCTCTCTCTCTCTCTCTCTCTCTCTCTCTCTCTCTCTCTCTCTCTCTCTCTCTCTCTCTCTCACACACACACACACACACACACACACACACACACACACACACACACACACACACACACACTCAAGACATCTCTTTCTACAACGTCAAAGATGCAGATATTATGTATAAAGAAAGATGAAGAGAGATGATTAGAGAAGAGAGAAAGAGGCTGGTGTAAAGGTTGCTGAGCGATGACTGTGTTTTGAGGTGTGTTTTGATGCGTGTTTTGACATATGTGTGAGTGTTTGAAACAGACGCTGTCAGACATAGTCAGTCAGGCACAGAACAACTAGCTTCACGCCTGCATCGGCATCCAGTCTGTCTACCCTCTGGTCTCAGTGAAGTTTCTGCAGGGAAAAGTACTACAACTAAAAGTGTAGAAACTACTAAACTTAGTTGACTGTAAGTGGCTCTGGATAGAAGCATCTGCTAAATGACTAAAAGGTCATGACTAAAATATAGTAGGCATAAATACTGCTGGCTGATTAGCTGATGTGTTGAGCTAATCCTTGCAAAATCCTGAGTCATTGTTTGTGTGAGTTTATGCAAGGATTGTGTTAATTGTTGCAAAACATTTTGACTGATTTCCAGGATATGTTTGTCTGATACTCCTTGGGTGTTTGTGTGCATGCCCATGCATTTAATGTCTGTGTGTGTGTGCTAATATTTGCGAAAGACTGGTTATTGGGACTGAATCCCGGTGCATGTTATTGTGTTTGTGTTCATTCCGGTTGTGCTGCAGGTGTGTGTGTTAATGGTTATGATAGATTGGTTATTGGAACTGATTCCCAGCGAGTGCTCCTTACTGATAAAGCCCTGAGGGCTTCCTCGCTCTGCCAGCAGCCAGCAAATAGCCTGGGCTGCCTGCATGCTACAGAACAGCTCTCACAAAGTCATGCCTCCCAGCAGTGCCAAGCACTGGCAAGAAGCCCCACACAACCACACAATCACAGTTAACAGAACCACGCAAACTCCCATTCATATTCATAGAAATAATTTACTCTAGGAACTCTAGCTATGTTTAATCAACTATTTGTGATGCGGAGGCGGATGGCAATATTTGGTGTTTGATTTGCTACACTTGATTAATTGATGCCTGTCAATTCTATGCAAATGCTGTTGTCCTGCCATGAATATGTGGCTTCGAGCTGTGAAAAATAGGATTTTAGGGTCTGTGTCCGTTCTTATCATTCTAATTCTACAGCTGCAACTAGAGAAAAATGAGCATTCTTTTTGTCATTATTTTACTGCTGTGTGCATGTGCATGTGTGTGTGTGTGTGTGTTTGTGTTTGTGTTTGCACGCCCAGACAGCTGTTCTCTCTGCTTCATAGGTGCTGGGTTGATTGCTGTGCCAGATAGTAGACTGCTGTATTTTTTTTGTTTGTTATTGTTTAGACAGAGTGCACCTGTGCTGGTGCCAATGATGTAAAACTAAAATTGCTTTGAGCCAGCCTAAAACGTAACATATGTTGCAAGTGTTAAACTATTCCTGTCAGATCTTCAACCCGTCTTTCAGCTCTTTGTTAGGGTTGTTGAAGAGTCGAGGCAGAATTGATGCTGTTTACTCATTCACCTGCTGTTCCCCTCTCCCTTTCTTTCTCTTTTCCTCTCCCTATCTCTCTCCCCCCTCTGCCTCTAGGACAAAGCACAGAGAGTGAGGGTATCTTTGCATCAAGGTGTGTGTGTGTGTGTGTGTGTGTGTGTGTGTGTGTGTGTGTGTGTGTGTGTGTTTGTGCAGAGGGCAGCTTTGTACATAGGGCAGTGGGCTAGCTAAATATTAATGATGGACATAAATAATTGAGGATCCAAACCAGTTGAAGACTGTGAGACCTTGAGGAGGATACTAGAGGGAGTATTGGTGGGGGTGGGTGGGTGTAAGGGAGAGAGGATGTCTAATAAGAAAGTGGGTGGATGAGTGTAGCAGAGAGATGATGAGAGGATAAGGCGCTGTGGATAAGAATGTCTGCTAAGTGACTTCAAACATGAGACAGGAGCAAGAGGGGCTACACACATTGTACTAGAGAGGTGGTGGTTGCGTTCATCATCCTCTGGGTTTTGTACGCTAGTCTAAACATTTTTATTTTTAAGTATTTTGTTCCTCATGTTAATACTCTGTGGCAAAGCATCCACTTTCTGACAATCAGGCGTTGAGGAGTTGAAGAGAGAGCCGCTGTGACTGAGTGTGGTGTCGAGGGGAAAGTAAGACTCATGTAATATTGAGGAGCTTGTCAGATGTACATAGCCTGCTAGCTCCTTTAGTCTCCTCTTTTAAATAGTAAACGACTGTGCATGTGTCTTCTGTGTTCTTTTTAAAGCGTGAGTGACTCTACTGTGGGAATTGTCCGCCAGGGACTGTGTAGATGTGTGTACGCGGCACATGTTTCTTTTTATTTCACCTTTATTTAACCAGGTAGGCCAGTTGAGAACAAGTTCTCATTTACAACTGCGACCTGGTGAAGATAAAGCAAAGCAGTGCGACAAAAAGATAGAGTTACACAAATGTACAGTCAATAACACAAAAGAAAAGAAATAGAAAAAGGAAAAAAGAAAAAAATATTAGTAATCTATGTACAGTGTGTGCAAATGTAGAAGAGTAGGGAGGTAGGCAATAAATAGGCCCTAGAGGTAGGCAATAATAAAATAGGCCCTAGAGGCAAGTGGAGATACTGGGGTGCAAAAGAGCAAAAGGGTAAGTAATAATATGGGGATGAGGTAGTTGGGTGTGCTATTTACAGATTGGCTGTGCACAGGTACAGTGATCTGTAAGCTGCTCTGACAGCTGATGCTTAAAGTTAGAGAGAGAGATATAAGACTCCAGCTTCAGAGATTTTTGCCATTCGTTCCAGTCATTGGCAGCAGAGAAGTGGAAGGAAAGACGGCCAAAGGAAGTGTTGGTTTTGGGGGTGACCAGTGCAATATACCTGCTGGGGCGGGTGCTATGGGTGGGTGTTACTATGGTGACCAGTGAGCTGAGATAAGGCGGGGCTTTACCAAGCAAAGACTTATAGATGACCTGGAGCCAGTGGGCCAATGGGTTATAAATGACCTGGAGCCACTGGAGCCAGTGGCTACGTCCTGGCATCTCTACCACACTGACTGATTGGAAGCTGTGAAGAGAAACTATTCTGACAGACTATCTCATCTCAACTCTTTCCCTTCTTTCCATTCTTTATCTCTCTCCCTACTTTGTCTCTCCCTCACTCACCCCCTCTCTTTCTGGGGATAGATGGACATGACCTTTTTCAATGCTAACTGTATCTGTATTCACCTCACCCACAGAGAGATCCAACTGGCTGACTGATTACATCAATTAACACACCATTCAACATTACTTCACCATTACCTCAGAATTAGGCTACTCCACAATAGGACCTCACCTTCTTCTCTGGTTACAGAACAAGAGAGGAAGAGGAGAGAGAACATTGGGGGAGAAAGAGAGATTCAGAAAGGTAGAGAGACTTGAATACAGAGAAACCCTGACGAAAGTCTTTTGACCGAAACATTGATCTAGTAAAGAGCATTGTGGAGCACAACAACTATCTATTTTTGAGTCATTTTATCTAAAGCACCTGGGGCGATGTTTAGACCTAAGGGAGGCAAACGTGTAAAACACAAAAGCGATCATGCCCACCTATCCCATTCTGCTTCATTTTCTGTGTGTGTTTGCGTGTACGTGCGTGTGTGTTTGAATGTGTCTTGTATCACCCATAAGAGTCGTTATCATTTAGGCTCAGGGTCAATGCTATTGGTCAATACTGCCCTGGAGGCATGATCATGGCTGCCAAGGAGTTACATAGACCCAATGTACATCCATTTTGATATCCAAGTGGTCATTGATTCTTCCTACACTTCTACATTATTAGGCATGATGTTTTATTTTTTTTAAACAATTACAGTCCAATACAGCACCTGTCAGGTCAAGGACAACTCTGTTTCCCTGTGAGCAGTCCCCTTTGACTATTATAAAAGGCATGATGCATCATACTGTGAGACTCATAAGTATTCACCCCCAACCTTAGATTAAAAGAAGTGGGATTGAAATGGATTTAGTTGTGATTTTGTTTGTCCTTGATCTACCCAAAATACTCCATAATGTCAAAGTGAAATCAATTCTACAAATGTTAACACATTAATACAAATTGTATACGTAAAATATAGTTGTTGCAGAAGTATTCACCTTTTTTGTTAAGACAAGCCTAAAGTTCTTCAAGAGTAACGTTTGGCTCAACAAATCCCATAATAAGTTACATGGACTAAATAATAGGGGTTGACATGATTTTTAAATGACTACCCTTTCCTCTGTCCCCATACATATGTAAAGTCCCTCAAGCAACTATAGCATTTTCAAGCACAGATTCAGCTACAAAAACTAGGGAGCTTTTCGAAAGCCTCGTAAAGAAGGGCAATGATTGGTAGATCGGTAACAATAACAAATCAGACGTTGAATATCTCTTTAAGCATGGTCAAGTCAATAACAAGTCTCAACATCAACGGTGAAGAGGCGATACCGGGATACTGGCCTTCTAGGCAGAGTTCCTCTGTCCAGTGTCTGTGTTCTTTTCCCCATCTTAATATTTTCTATTTATTGGCCAGTCTGAGATATGGCTTTTTCTTTGCAACTCTGCCTAGAAGGCCAGCATCCCGGAGTCGCTTCTTCACTGTTGACGCTGAGACTGGTGTTTTGCGTGTACTATTTAACGAAGCTGCCAGTTGAGGACTTGTGAGGGGTCTGTTTCTCAAACTAGACACTCTAATGTACTTGTCCTCTTGCTCAGTTGTGCAACGGGGCCTCCCGCTCCTCTTTCTATTCTGGTTAGTGTCCATTTGCGCTGAGAGAGAGAGAGAGAGAGAGACAGAGAGAGAGAGAGACAGAGAGAGAGAGAGAGAGAGAGAGAGCGACAGAGAGAGAGAGTGACAGAGAGAGAGAGAGAGAGAGACAGAGAGACAGAGAGAGAGACAGAGAGAGAGAGAGACAGAGAGACAGAGAGAGAGAGAGAGAGACAGAGAGACAGAGAGACAGAGAGACAGAGAGAGAGAGACAGAGAGAGAGAGAGACAGAGACAGAGAGAGAGAGAGACAGAGAGAGACAGAGAGAGACAGAGAGAGACAGACAGAGAGAGAGAGAGACAGAGAGAGAGAGAGACAGAGACAGACAGAGACAGAGACAGAGACAGAGAGAGAGAGAGAGAGAGAGAGAGAGAGAGAGAGAGAGAGAGAGAGAGAGAGAGGCTGGCAGGTAGGCCGCCTGGTACTATCTGGCCAAACAGCCGACTGGACCTGTCTGATAGGCCGACTGGACCTATTTGGCCGGCCGACTGGACCGGAGAGAGAGAGAGGGAGAGGAGTCATATCTCGCCGTCTGTTCCTTTCTGGCTGGCAGGCCGCCTGGTACTATCTGGCCAAACAGCCGACTGGACCTGTCTGATCGGCCGACTGGACCCATTTGGCCGGCCAACTGGACCTATTTGGCCGGCCGACTGGACCAATCTGTCCAGACGACTGGACTTATCTGACCTGGCCAGGAGACAAGAGGAGAGGAGAAAGAGAAGAGCAGAGGATATGGAGAAGAGAAGAGAGAGAGAAAGAGGAGAGAGAGTAAAGGATAGAGAGAGAGGGGGAGAGAGAAGAGGAGAAAGAGTAAAGGATAGAGAGAGGAGAGATGAGAGGAGTCATATTGTCCCGTATCTGTCACTCTCTGGCTGGCCAGCCGGCCGACTGGACCTCTCTGACCTAGCTAACTGGTCCTATCTAGCCAGCCTACTAGTCCCACCTGGCCGGCCTACTGGTCCTATCTGGCAGGACAACTGGACGGCCGACTGGTCCTGTCTGGCGGGTCAACTTGTACTATCTGGACCCCAGAGAATCTTATTCTCATGGTCTGAGAGTCCTTTAGGGGCCTTTTGGCAAACTCCAAGTGGGCTGTCATGACGCTTACTGAGGAGTGGCTTCCGTCTGGCCACTCTACCATAAAGGCCTGATTGGTGGAGTGCCGCGAGATGGTTGTGACAATCGGATTCTTGGTCACCTCCCTGACCAAGGCTCTTCTCACCCAGATTGCTCAGTTTGGGTGTGTAGCCAGCTCTAGGAAGAGTCTTGATGGTTCCAAACGTATTCTATTTAAGAATGATGGAGGCCACTGTGTTCTTAGGGACCTTCAATGCTGCAGACATTGGTGCCCTTCCCCAGATCTGTGCCTCGACACAATCCTGTCTCAGAGCTCTACGGACAATTACTTCGACCTCATGACTTGGTTTTTGCTCTGACACGCACTGTCAACTGTGGGACCTTATATAGACAGGTGCATGCCTTTCCCAGTTATGCCTTGTCAATTTACCACATGTGAAAGCCAATCAAGTTGATTGATTTCTCAATCGTTCCTTTACATAGGTCAGGGTTAAGCTGGGCTGGGCCCAGAGTGGAAGAGTGGAAAAGGTTACTGGTTATGATTACATCACTGGTGAAAAGTCAGTGATAAAAAGATACTCAATTGACTTACATTCCACTGGACATAAACTGGTTGAATCAGCATTGTTTCCATGTCATTTCAACCAAGAAAATCGATGTGATGATATTGAATAAATGTGGAAACCTGATTGGATTTGCAAAAAGTCATCAACATAAGAGCATTTAGTCTTTTTTTCACTTTTAACTTAAATCAAATGACATAGTGAAATGTTTTGTTGATTTGATGTTAGTTAACATCTCAACCAAATATAAATCAAAACAAGACGTCAGTCTGTGCCCAGTGGGATGTTAGTCTCAGCCCTGGATGGCCAGAAAAAAACAGTCGGCCGGACGGCCAGAAAAGGATGAGGTGGCCGGCCAGATAGTCGGCAGGCCAGATAGGACCAGTCGGATGGCCAGATAGGACCAGTCGGATGGCCAGATAGGACCAGTCGGATGGCCAGATAGGACCAGTCGGCAGGCCAGATAGGACCAGTCGGCAGGCCAGATAGGACCAGTCGGCAGGCCAGATAAGACCAGTCGGCAGGCCAGATAGGACCAGTCGGCAGGCCAGATAGGACCAGTCGGCAGGCCAGATAGGACCAGTCGGCAGGCCAGATAGGACCAGTCGGCAGGCCAGATAGGACCAGTCGGCAGGCCAGATAGGACCAGTCGGCAGGCCAGATAGGACCAGTCGGCCGGCCAGATAGGACCAGTCGGCCGGCCAGATAGGACCAGTCGGCAGGCCAGATAGGACCAGTCGGCAGGCCAGATAGGACCAGTCGGCAGGCCAGATAGGACCAATCAGCCAGATGGCCAGAAAGGACAGATAGTACCAGTCAGCCAGCCAGAAAGAACCAGTCGGTGGACGGGCAGAAAGAACCAGTCAGCTGGATGGCCAGAAAGGACAGATAAGGCCAGTCGGCCGGCCGACCAGTTCAATCTGTTTGGCCTATTGGTACTATCCGCCGCACGACTGGACCAATCCGTTTGGCCGACTGGACCAATCCGTTTGGCCGACTGGACCTATCCGTTCGGCTGACTGGGCCTATCTGGCCGGCCGACTGGACCTATCTGGCCGGCCGACTGGACCTAGCCAGTAAATATTCGTCCTACTTATCACACTACCAATGAAGGGATACATCAGTTTAACTTACAATAAACCCTGACAAAGCCCTGGCACAATAGCAAAGAAGACATGCAGTACTGACAATTTAGAGCGAGTAAACCTGTAAAACCAACTCCACTCACAAACATTTGTATTTTTATTCCAGGGTCATTGCTCTATCACTTTGGCTGTTTTATACGTAGGCCTATATCATTAGGATCGAGAATATAAGGGTAGTGTATATAGCTCATGTAAAAAAATGTAATATACTTCTCTCTTAGAGAAGTGCTTCCATAAGCCAGTTATTGTGTTGGCTCTACCATTAACTTTAATCAGTTTAACCCAGTGTAACCTAGCCAGCCGCACACTAATAGAGACAACAACCCTGTTGACAATACCCAATACATTTGCCAGTGTGTATCAGAACAATAATATATCCTTCACATTATTAAGTTTGAGTTCATTTTTTTTTATATAAAAAGATAATGACACCAATTATTATATGATCGTTATAGATCGTTAATTATTATCTTTAATTATTATAGCACCTAGGCAGGTTTTAAATTCTGTAATATTTCATCCTAGCCCTACATTAGATCTACTCATATTGACTTCGTTTTATCTTAAATTCTATTTGATCCGATTCACATCCGCCAAAAAGGGCCACACTATATAACAGCTCTTAAGTCATATCATATCAAATCAAATTCATTAAAACACATGTTTTTCTATTTTACTGCCTGTGCTGTCTTCAAATTAAATAAATAAACAAACAAAAAGAAAATAGGTCAGCCTTACCCAGCTTCGGCCTTCACATAAGTCCAAACAAGTCCACATAGTCCACAGTTCCGTACTTCATCAGTGCAATGTGTATTAGGGACTACTTCAGCAGGAGGTAGCTATCACTCACAGCTATGTTGTCATCTTCGAGTCCTTGAACACTTGGTTGTTAACGTACAATTTATCGACCACTAGACAAACATTCTGCTTCTCTGCTCGGAGCCTTTTGAAGGTGGGTACAGGGCACGTCGTCTCACCACTATTTTATGGGGAAATTGTTTGTTAATAGAGAACGGGGTGTTCTCCAGCTCCCTGCCCTGTTGTAGCAAGGCAATCTTCATTTTGTAGTGAGTTAGCCTCGCTACTATCAGATGAGCCTTCCCTCCCCTCTGCCACCGAAATGGTGATCCCTTTGAAAATCAATTGTATCCACCTGTTCCTCCATCATCTTGAGATTACGTTTCATGAAAACCTTGACTTTTTCCTCCGTTGACTGACAGTTTTTGTTTTCATCCTCCTTTATTCCCATCATGACAATATTATTCTTCATACTTCTGCACTTTAGATCAAGTAATTCTGCTTTCATTGTTTTCAATATCTTATTTTCAATAGTTTTCAGGAGTTTTCAATATCTTATTTTCCGCTCGTATTTCTTCCATCATTTTATTACTGTAATTCATTCCTTTAAGGCCTCATCCTCCCCCAGTAGCCCAGGCAATAGAAACAGCTTTTTTAACTGCTCGCTCATGCTTGAAAACAATGCTCTATCTTCTGGAGACAGTTATAAAAACCTCCCCCTCCAAAGTTAAGTTTGGAATTTTAGAAGGCGGCTTCCCTTCAGTTTTGCTCGCAGAGCCCGAGGAGAGGTCTTCTCTGGTTCGCTTCGATGTATCTGATTCTTTTTCGAGCATATCAAAATGATGATCAATAAGTAGTTCAAGGTTTTCTCTGTTATCCGGGATGTTTCGCAGTTATCAGCTAATACTCAATTTTATGATTAATTAATGTGCCTACCATGCTGCCACTTGCCAAGTCATCAGCCCACTCCTGCCCTTTGGCATGACGTTTCAATAACCATGTAAATCTCTCAGGGACAAGGTGACTTATAAATATATTTGCCTGTATTTACCACGCCAAAAATGAAATGCTAATTAGCTGCAAATGTGGCTATCATAAAAAAACTATGAAAGCCATGATGATCTGGACGAAACTGCAGAATCGAAGCAAAAGGTAAGAATCTCTGGATTAACTAATGTTATTTAAATGTAATGAATAAATTGGCTACATTTCTTTAAATAGACAATTCTGTGCAAGTTTTAAATTGACACAATACCTGTTAGCAAAGGTGTCAACTAGAGATGACGTGCAGGAGTTTGCAGGGATTTGTAGTTTTGCATGATGTCTACTTTGATGGAAATTACATAGCATTTTCGAATCTGAGAGCAAAGAGCCGAATATATTGATAAAAGTCCCCTTGTCCAAGACAGATTTACATGGTTATGAAAACGTCATGCCAGAGTAAGCCTACACAAAACACCCTTACTTTAAGTGTTTATAAAATTCCTTATGGGAAAAATGAATGGTGAAAAAATTATTGCAACCATTTCCCTGTTTGGCCACTAGGTTTTCTGGGTATTTTAATACCTCCAATGTGGGGCTCTATTATGTGACTTGTTAAGCAAATCTTTACTCCTAAACTTATTTAGACTTGCCATAACAAAAGGGTTGAATAATTATTTCAGCTTTTCACTTTTAATTCATGTGTAAAAAAAAATGTATCAAACATAATTCCATTTTGACATTATGGGGTATTGTGTGTAGGCCAGTGAAAATAAATCTGTTTATTCCATTTAAAATTCAGTCTGTAACACAACAAAGTGTGTAAAAAGTCAAGGGGTGTGAATACTTTCTGAAAGCACTGTAGGTGAGAGAAACAGACTGAAGGCTTGGACCAGGGAATTTAACAATGATTTTGTGGGGAGAGTGGTGACGTGTCTTAGCCAGGTGCGTTATAACCACAGGCTCTGCATGACTTGCATTCATTTTTATTAAGTATGTGTTGTTTTTGTTAATTTCTTACAGTGTGGTTGAGTGGGTAAAATTCCAACAAAATATACCATCTTACTGCCCCTCCTATTTCTAGTCTAAAACATAGAAAAAAATGAAGGTTGAATTACTCAACAAAAAATCTCTATAGGCACTTATAAACCATTTACATTTCTAAACCATTGATTTTATGATAATCACAGTTTGTGTTTTAATGCAGCCTTTTACATGTACTAAAACCCTCAGTGTTTTCACAACACTCACTTAAAAACATAAATAGTAAAGGTTGATTAACCCCTTTGTGTGTTTCAGAGTACTTCAGTCCCGTTTTAAAACACATTCTGTGCATTAAAACATTTGGTTTACACTACCATTCAAAAGTTTGGGGTCACTTAGAAATGTCCTTGTTTTTGAAAGAAAAGCAATTTTTTTGTCCATTAAAATGATCAGAAATACAGTGTAGACATTGGTAATGTTGTAAATGACTATTGTGGCTGGAAACGGCAGATTTTTTATGGAATATCTACATATATAGTGCCTTGCGAAAGTATTCGGCCCCCTTGAACTTTGCGACCTTTTGCCACATTTCAGGCTTCAAACATGAAGATATAAAACTGTATTTTTTTGTGAAGAATCAACAACAAGTGGAACGACATTTATTGGATATTTCAAACTTTTTTAACAAACAAAAAACTGAAAAATTGGGAGTGCAAAATTATTCAGCCCCCTTAAGTTAATACTTTGTAGCGCCACCTTTTGCTGCGATTACAGCTGTAAGTCACTTTGGGTTATGTCTCTATCAGTTTTGCACATCGAGAGACTGAATTTTTTTCCCATTCCTCCTTGCAAAACAGCTCGAGCTCAGTGAGGTTGGATGGAGAGCATTTGTGAACAGCAGTTTTCAGTTCTTTCCACAGATTCTCGATTGGATTCAGGTCTGGACTTTGACTTGGCCATTCTAACACCTGGATATGTTTATTTTTGAACCATTCCATTGTAGATTTTGCTTTATGTTTTGGATCATTGTCTTGTTGGAAGACAAATCTCCGTCCCAGTCACAGGTCTTTTGCAGACTCCATCAGGTTTTCTTCCAGAATGGTCCGGTATTTGGCTCCATCCATCTTCCCATCAATTTTAACCATCTTCCCTGTCCCTGCTGAAGAAAAGCAGGCCCAAACCATGATGCTGCCACCACCATGTTTGACAGTGGGGATGGTGTGTTCAGGGTGATGAGCTGTGTTGCTTTTACGCCAAACATAACGTTTTGCATTGTTGCCAAAAAGTTCAATTTTGGTTTCATCTGACCAGAGCACCTTCTTCCACATGTTTGGTGTGTCTCCCAGGTGGCTTGTGGCAAACTTTAAACAACACTTTTTATGGATATCTTTAAGAAATGGCTTTCTTCTTGCCACTCTTCCATAAAGGCCAGATTTGTGCAATATACGACTGATTGTTGTCCTATGGACAGAGTCTCCCACCTGAGCTGTAGATCTCTGCAGTTCATCCAGAGTGATCATGGGCCTCTTGGCTGCATCTCTGATCAGTCTTGTCCTTGTATGAGCTGAAAGTTTAGAGGGACGGCCAGGTCTTGGTAGATTTGCAGTGGTCTGATACTCCTTCCATTTCAATATTATCGCTTGCACAGTGCTCCTTGGGATGTTTAAAGCTTGGGAAATCTTTTTGTATCCAAATCCGGCTTTAAACTTCTTCACAACAGTATCTCGGACCTGCCTGGTGTGTTCCTTGTTCTTCATGATGCTCTCTGCGCTTTTAACGGACCTCTGAGACTATCACAGTGCAGGTGCATTTATACGGAGACTTGATTACACACAGGTGGATTGTATTTATCATCATTAGTCATTTAGGTCAACATTGGATCATTCAGAGATCCTCACTGAACTTCTGGAGAGAGTTTGCTGCACTGAAAGTAAAGGGGCTGAATAATTTTGCACGCCCAATTTTTCAGTTTTTGATTTGTTAAAAAAGTTTGAAATATCCAATAAATGTCGTTCCACTTCATGATTGTGTCCCACTTGTTGTTGATTCTTCACAAAAAAATACAGTTTTATATCTTTATGTTTGAAGCCTGAAATGTGGCAAAAGGTTGCAAAGTTCAAGGGGGCCGAATACTTTCGCAAGGCACTATGTATGTTCAGAGGACCATTACCAGCAACCATCACTCCTGTGTTCCAATGGCACGTTGTGTTAGCTAATCCAAGTTTATAATTTTAAAAGGCAAAATTATCATTAGAAAACCCTTTAGCAGTTGTTAGCACAGCTGAAAACTATTGTTATGATTAAAGAAGCAATACAACTGGCCTTCTTTAGACTAGTATCATGACACTAGATGAGACGCAAATGCAGACACAGGGGGCAGGTGGTTGTTTAAGATGTTTAATAAATACAAAGGGAATAGGAAAGAGAATAGTAGAGGACAGGGAAAAGGTCATTACCAGATCATAATCCAGGAGGTACAAAGTGCCAGGCAGGCTTGAGGTCAGGGCAGGCAGGCGGGTACAGAATCCAAAACAGGCAAGGGTCAAAACCGGGAGTACTAGAAAAAGGAGAAAAGGATCAGTAGGACAATGGGAAAAACCACTAGTAGGCTTGGACATACAAGACAAACTAGCACAGAGAGACAGGAAACACAGGGATAAATACACTGGGGAAAACAAGCGACACCTGGAGGGGGTGGAGATAATAACAAGGACAGGTGAAACAGATCAGGGTGTGACAACGAGTTGAGTATCTGGAGCATCAGCATTTGCGGGTTTGATTACACACTCAAAATGTCCAAAAACAAATAACTTTGTTCTGAAACATCAGTCCATTTTTGCTATGAGAAATGAAGGCTATTCCATGTGAGAAATTGCCAAGAAACGGAAGATCTCGTACAACGCTGTGTACTACTCCCTTCACAGAACAGCGCAAACTGTCTCTAACCAGAATAGAAAGAGGAGTGGGAGGCCACGGTACACAACTGAGCAAGAGGACAAGTACATTAGAGTGTCTAGTTTGAGAAACAGATGCCTCACAAGTCCTCAACTGGCAGCTTCATTAAATAGTACCAGCAAAACACCAGTCTCAATGTCAACATGAAGAGGCAACTCCAGGAGCAAAGACAAAGCCATATCTCAGACTAAACAATAAATATAAAAGATTAAGATGGACAAAAAACATAGACACTGGATAGAGGAACTCTGCCTAGAAGGCCAGCATCCCGGAGTCACCTGTTCACTGTTGACGTTAAGACTGGTGTTTTGAGGGTACTATTTAATGAAGCTGCCAGTTGATGACATTTGAGGCGTCTGGGACTCCAACTAAATGCTGTGGTTTCCTACTCCAGTGCTCCATTTATTTCACCCATCAGACGGGAACCCCTACCACTGAGAGGTCCAAGGTTGCCAAGTAATTTCCCTGCTGACCGGATGGGCGTTGGAGTGGGCCACGGCCTTCTGGGAGAGAGGAGGAGCTGGGTGCCTATGAGAGGTTCATGGCTCTGTTCAGGGTGGTCTTCGATCATCCACCGGTGGACAGAGAGGGAGGTGAGCGCCAACTCCAACTCTGGCAGGGTGCCCAGACCGCTGCAGAGTACGCCCTAACCTTCCAGACCATGGCAGCCTACAGCGGATGGAATGAACCGGCGATCTGTGCCCTATTCAGAAGTGGACTGCGCAAAGAGGTCCAGATGGAGCTGACATCTCGAGACAACAACCTCTCCTAGGACACACTCATTGTGATGGCCATCCATCTGGAAAACCTTCTTCAGGAGCGTCGACACCTACATCACCTCTCGCCCTCCTCCTTTGGCCATCCTGAGACAGAGACTGAACCCATGGAAGTAGGGTCCACAATCCTCCCCGTGGCAATGCCTCCGGGGAAATCTGCCTCCAGAAAAAAAAGCTTCTCCCAAGTGGGTGTGACACCTACTCCCGTTGACTGCTGCGCTGCTGCTTGGTTTCCACCTGGCAATCTATTCACCGTCTGCCTGGTTGTCTCCCACCCCCCTCTCCCGAGCTTTCGCTCACCGACAGCACACAGGCACTATTGGGGCAAGTGACTCTGATCTTACAATGGCTAGCCCCAAATTGTTATATATAAAAAAAAAATATTGTGCATTTTGCTATTTGCCTCATGACTCTTGCATGTTTTGTTGACTACAAACTTTCTTTACCCAACCGTGGGACAGACTATGTTTGTTCCCACACTCAGGACTCTTACTATCTATTGGTTACACAGACTTTTGGCTTCCCATCCCATTCTAACCACCTCTCGCCGGCTTTGTATTCATGTTACCTGATGAAATTGCTGCACAGTATGATCTTGTTGCCATCTGATGCACATTTAGATGTCATAAATCAGCACTGCAGAGCTCTCCCTGTCCTATGCAATGCCTTGACTGTATTACTGTTGATGATATCTGGAAATGTGCATGTATACCCTGGCCCATCTACTGTTGCTGGCTCCAATTCTGACTTGTGCTCTGATATCTGCTTCACTGATTTCTGCTTTCGTAAAAGACAGGGTTTTCTGCACGCTAACACTAGAAGCTTATTACCTAAAATGGATCAATTGAAAGTGTGGGTTCACAGCTTCAATCCAGATGTGTTGGTCATTACTGTGACGTGGTTAAGGAAGAGTGTTTTGAAAACTGATGTTAACCTTTCTGGTTCTAACCTTTTTTGACATGACAGATCTTCCATCGGTGGTGGAGTGGCAATCTTTACCAAGAATCACCTTCAGTGCTCGCTTGTCTCCACCAAGTCTGTCCCCAAATAATTTGATTTGCTGGTTTTAAGTATTACATTTTCAAATCGCGCTTTGACTGTTGCTGGGTGCTATCGTCCTCCATCAGCAACGGCATGTACCCTACCTGCCCTAAGCTCTCTCCTGGCCCCTTACACTAAGTCTGAATTTGTCCTGCTAGGTGAGCTAAACTGGGACATGCTTAAACCACCGGAACAAGTCCTAAATCAATGGGACTCCCTAAATCTTTCTCAGATTATTACCAATCCCACAAGGTATTACTCAGAAAAGGCTACTCTTCTTGATGTTATCCTCACAAATAATCCTGATATGTATCAGTCTGGTGTTTTCTGTAATGACCTTAGTGATGACTGTTTTACAGCCTGTGTTTGTAATGCCTGCTCAGTGAAACAACCTGTCTTGATTTATCATAGATGCATGCTAAAAAAATAAATAATGTGCAAGCCTTCCTTCGTGAACTGGCCTCTGTGAAATGATATAGAATCAGCTTGATCCCCTCTGTTGAAGACGCTAGGACCTTATTTATTTTTTGAAATTCAGTGGCATTGTTAACAAACACACATAACACATAAGAACATGATCATTAAAAACAGGTTCAGCCGTGGTTCGACCGTGATCTTGCAGAGTTACTACACCTCAAGAATTGCATTTGGTGAAGGTCTCGGCACAAGCATACTCAGGCTGACTGGCTCTCGTTCAGGCAAATGAGAAATAAGTGAACTCGGGATATCTGGTAGGCCAAAGTTAGTTACTTTAAGGAGCAGTTCTCTCTCTGTGGGTCTATCCCCAAGAAGTTCTGGAAAAAGGTTAAAGACCTGAAGAATAAACCCTCCTCCTCACAGCTGCCGATGTCCCTTAAAGTTGATGATGTGGTTGTTATTGACAAGAAGCACATGGATGAGCTCCTTATGACCACTTATTTAAGTCAGGATTCCTATTTGACTCAGCCATGCCTCCTTGCCCATCCAACATTTCCTCAACTTCTAATGCGACTATCCCCGATGCTTCTCCCCCTTTTCCCCTGCCCCGCTACAAAGTTTCTCCCTGCAGGCAGTCACTGAGTCCGAGGTGCTAAAGGAGCACCTGAAACTTGAGTCAGATGGTTTAGACCCTTTCTTCTTTAAGGTTGCTGCCTCTATCTCCAACCTTTTTAACCTGTCTCTCCTTTCTGGGGAGGTTCCCATTGCTTGGAAGGCAGCCACGGTTCGCCCTTTATTTAAAGAGGGAGATCAAGTTGATCCTAACTGTTATAGGCCTATTTCTATTTTGCCCTGTTTATCAAAAGTGTTGGAAAAACGTGACAATAATCAACTGACTGGCTTTCTTGATGTCTATAGTATTCTCTCGGGTATACAATCTGGTTTCCGCTCAGGTTATGGATGTATCACTGCAACCTTAAATGTCCTCAATGATGTCCCCATTGCCCTTGATTCTAAGCAATGTTGTGCTGCTATTTTTATTGACTTGGCCAAAGCTTTTGATACGTTAGAACATTCCATTCTTGTGGGCCAGCTAAGGAGTATTGGTGTCTCTGAGGGGTCTTTGGCATGGTTTGCTAACTACCTCTCTCAAAGAGTGCAGTGTACAAAGTCAGAAGATCTCCTGTCTCAGCCACTGCCTGTCACCAAGGGAGTACCCCAAGGCTCAATCCTAGGCCCCACACTCTTCTCAATTTACATCAACAACATAGCTCAGGCAGTAGGAAGCTCTCTCCTACATTTATATGCAGATGATGCAGTATTATACTCAGCTGGCCCCTCCCTGGAGTTTGTGTTAAATGCTCTACAACAAAGCTTTCTTAGTGTCCAACAAACTTTCTCTACCCTTAACCTTGTTCTGATAACCTCCAAAACAAAGGTTGTGTAGTTTTGTAAGAAGAATGCCCCTCTCCACAGGTGTGATTACTACCTCTGAGGGTTTAGAGCTTGAGGTAGTCACCTCATACAAGTACTTGAGAGTATGGCTAGACGGTACACTGTCCTTCTCTCAGAACAAATCAAACCTGCAGGCTAAAGTTAAATCTAGACTTGGATTCCTCTATCGTGATCACTCCTATCGTAATTACTCCTCTTACCCATGCTAGATTACGGAGACAGAATTTATAGATCGGCAGGTAAGGGTACTCTTGAGCAGCTAGATGTTCGTTACCATTCGGCATTAGATTTGCCACCAATGCTCCTTATAGGACACATCACTGCCAACTGGTCATCTCTGTATACCCATCGCAAGACACACTGGTGAATGCTTATTTATTAAACCCTCTTAAGCCTCACTCCCCCCTATCTGAGATATCTACTGCAGCCCTCATCCTCCACATACAACACCCATTCTGCCAGTCACATTCTGTTAATAAAGGTCCTCAAAGCACACACATCCCTGGGTCGCTCGTCTTTTCAGTTCGCTGCAGCTAGCGACTGGAACGAGCAGCAACAATCAGTCAAACTGGACAGTTTTATCTTCATTCAAAGACTCAATCATGGATCTTGGAGTATTCCATAATCATCTCTTTCCGGCAATTTTTTTCTGGTTCATTTTCACTGGCTGGCTGTCCCTCATATGTTGTCTCTACAGCTCTAGTGGACTCTGGTGCCACAGGGAATTTCATTGACAAGGCCCTCGCCTCCTCCCTGAACATCACCTTATACCCGCTCTCCTCTCCTTTTCCAGTCCATGCCCTGGATAAGCGATCATTGGGATCCGATGCAATCACACACATCACAGCACCCCTCATCCTCACCATGTGACTCATGCACCAGAAAAGCCTTCCCTTTCTCATCGCCACTAGTACACAAAGTAATCCTCGGCCTCCTGTGGATCCAATGTCACAAACCCTCCATCTCCTGGTCAAGGATGAAAATCACCGCCTGGGGACCAGGATGCAGAGGGACCTGCTTTCCCGTACCGTGTGGTTCCACGCCGGTTGAGAGTCCTGTAAGTGACCATCAATCAGTGGAACCATCAATCGGTCCTCACATTTCATTAGCCCCATGTTTTGGGACGTAGATGTGGACATCCACCAGGCTCTGTAGAGGGAACCCGCTCATGCTACCTGCCCTCCAGAATGCATCTACTGTAATGTGTCTGTGTGTAGCTGGTGTAGATGAGTCAGGCGCAGGACAGCAGATATGAGTAATGTACGCAATTTTGCTCAACAATAATCACAATACACGTCAAATAAATCCAAGGCCACAATAACGGACCGCAATTCAATAAACAATCACTCATAAACAAACATGGGGGAACAGAGGGTTAAATAATGAACAAGTAATTGGGGGATTGAAACCAGGTGTGTAAGACAAGGACAAAACAAATGGAAAGTGGATTGGCGATGGCTAGAAGGCCGGTGACATCGACCGCCGAACGCCACCCGAACAAGGAGAGGGACCGACTTTGGCGGAAGTCGTGACATCTACGTCCCCATGGGGGTAAGAGATTGGCTGTTGACCCGGGCACACACATCCCTCACTGCTGGACACCCAGGTATCACCACCCGCACCATGCAATCCCTCTCTGAGAAGTTCTGGTGGCCCACCTTGGCGCAGGACATCGCCCACTATGTCAACTCATGCTCCATATGTACCCAATCCAAATCTCCCCGGGGTGCTCCAGCAGGGAAACTACTTCCCCTTCCCGTGCCTGAGCGTCTTTGTTCACATCTGTCCAAAGACTTTGTAACTGATATACTCCTTTCTGATGTTTTTACCACTATTATTGTTGTTCCCACGGGGGACATACTAAAAATAGTTTTTTAATATGTTGGCTATTTAGAATTGAATATATGTCACGCCTACTCCTGCTCCCTCCCTCCGGCGCTCGACGCCGCGGGTCTACTAACCTCCGGCCCTGGCAACTATATTACACTCACTTGTTCCCCATCATTACGCACACCTGGTCATCATTTTACATACTTTTTCTCCCCCGTTATTTAGCCCTCAGTTGACATCTGTCTTTAGGTAGTATTGTTTCTCATGTTTGTTCATCTGTATCGGTTCATTATTAAACTTACCTTCTGCACGTGCTTCCTGACTCCTGGCGTATACATTACAATATGAGAAGCCAAGTCAGTTGAATGAGAGAGAACCAACATAAAACTGTATTGAAGAAAGAAGCACCAGATAAACTAACTATTTTAAGTCTTCAAGGTTTCAGACTCTTCATTCTTCTCACCATACCCTATCCAGGTCCCAAGGTTGAAGAGCTACACTACTAGACCATGTGTGTTGTCTTTTTTCACTTTGAGCTAAAGGGGTTTAAGAGGGTACTAGGCCTACGCTTTGCCATTGCACAGTGAGTAGTCAATGTTGCATTATGTGAGTAGCATAAATTACTGTGTTTTTGGTCACTTTGGGACACAGAACATCATCATTTATTGTAAACAATTACCATGCTTTCATGTTTCACTACGTGTTACTAGTACAAAACCATGGTATTTTTTTCATTGTACTACCATGGTTCATTTTTGTGTATTTGTGCATATTGGTGCAAATACCATGGTATTTTCCTGAAAATCGACCATGGTACTACTACGCTTTTTTGGTTACTATCATGGCAGGAAAATACCGTGGTATTTACACCAGCACTGTTATTTTCTTGCCATGGTAGTGACCAAAAATCCATAGTAGTGCCATGGTATTTTTGAAATTGTACTACCAATGTACCTTTTTGTAAGGGGATGCAGTGGTAAATGTTTTATAGCTCAATGCAAGGTAATATATCATTAACCGTGGACCACACTGGAAATAAGTGTTTTTACACTTTCTTCATAAATTATGTTTTTTTCAACTGTACAATGTGTTTACCCAAAACAAAATCAATCAATAGGCTACTCTGCTCTTTTTCTTCACTCTTGACAAATTCTCAATACATCAAGGGTACTCCCACCACCACTCTCACCATATTTATCAGTGGAGGAGGGATGTACAAGGTCAAAGTTTCCCACACACCTGGAGGAGTAGTGAATAGTTTGATGACTGAATGAGAGGGATAGGCCAACAGTATACTGTATAATATGTCATTAAAATGACAGGGAAAAGGCTTTGTTATCATTATACAGAAAGATGGGGTGGGGGAAAGGTAGAGAAAAAATATTGCATGTTTCTCTCTCTCTTTCTTCTATAGAGTCTATGTTTCCACACCCAGGGAAGGCCATTAGTTTCTGCAGCGATGTTTCTTTCTTTCCCCCTGCTTTGACTATGGCAATTTCCATCTGACAGCCTGAGTGACAGTTTAGCAGTTACATTTTTATCACGTATATCAATAAAAAAGTTCAGACAGGCAAGGGATGCGTCCCAATTGCCACCCTATTCCCTATATAGCACTCCTTTTGACCAGGAATTGGGAATTGATATTGGGAGTTGATTTTTCTAGACTTTCCCAGTGGAGATGGGAGAAACTTCCAGGACAACCATCTCTGCAGCACCCCACCAATCCCACCATTATGGTAGAGTGGCCAGATGGAAGCCACTCCTCAGTAAAAGGCACTTGACAGCCCACTTGGAGTTTGCCTAAATGCACCAAAAGACTCTCAGACCATGAGTAACAAGATTCTCTGGTCTGATGGAACCAAGATTGAAGTCTTTGACCTGGATGCCAAACGTCACGTCTGGAGGAAACCTGCCACCATCCCATGTTTTTCAGTGGCTGGGACTGGGAGACTAGTACAGAGAGATCTGTACAAGTACAGAGCGATCCTTGATGAAAACCTGCTCCAGAGCGCTCAGGACCTCAGACTGGAGCGAAGGTTCACCTTCCAACAAGACAACGAGGCAACGAAGGATTGGCTTCGGGACAAGCCTCTGAATTAAAAATATATATATATTTCACCTTTATTTAATTTAACCAGGTAGGCTAGTTGAGAACAAGTTCTCATTTACAACTGCAACCTGGCCAAGATAAAGCAAAGCAGTGCGACACAAACAACAACACATAGTTACACATGGAATAAACAAACATACAGTCAATAATACAATAGAAAAAAGTATTTATACAGTGTGTGCAAATGAGGTAGGGTAATATAGAGGATACAATATAACAATTAAACACTGGAGTGATAGATGTGCAGAAGATAAGTGTGCAAGTAGAGATACTGGGGTGCAAAAGAGAAGAAAAAAATATAAAAAAATAACAGTATGGGGATGAGGTAGTTGGATGGGCTATTTACAGTTCGGCTATGTACAGTTGCAGTGATCTGTGAGCTGCTCTGACAGCTGGTGCTTAAATCTAGAGAGGGAGACATTCAGTGATTTTTGAATGTCCTTGAGTGGCCCTGCCAGAGCCCGGACTTGAACCCGATCTAACATCTCTGGAGAGACCTGAAAATAGTTCTGCAGCAAATGCTCCACATCCAACCTGACAGCGCTTGAGAGGATCTGCAGAGAAGAATGGGAGAAACTCCCCAAATACAGGTGATACGGGTGTACCAAGAAGACTCTAGGCTGTAATCTCTGCCAAATATGCTTCAACAAAGTACTGAATAAAGGTTCTGAATATTTATGTAATGTGACATTTCAGTTAATTTTTTTATACATTTGCAAACATTTCTAAAAATCTGTTTTTACTTTGGGATTATGGGGTATTGTGTGTAGATTGATGAGGGAAAAATGATTTAATACATTTTAGAATAAGGCTGAAACGTAACAAAATGTGAAAAAGTCAGGTGATCTGAATACTTTCTGAAGGCACTGTAAATGGTTTATGTATCCCACTGTCAAATCAAGCAGCCACCACACTCAAGCTAGCAGCATTAGTAAACATTGGACTGCTAACCAAACCTGAAAAATCAAACATCTCACTGACACTTTTGCGAGGCGCCCTGCATGGCCAAAGCTTGAGGAGAACTAAAGATCATTCCATAAAAACGGTCAAAACCATTTGATTTTGAAATGGGGATGAAATCCAAAGTTGTGCTATATATTCATTGGCTATGTCATAGTTAATTTGTGACCAATTCGGTCTTAAGTAGCAACATTTGAAATGTATTTTTATTTTTTACATTAGATAAAATCAGTGGTGTAAAGTACTTGACTAAAAATACTTGAAAGTACTACTTAAGTCGTTTTTGGGGGTATCTGTACTTTACTTTACTATTTATATTTTTGACAACTTTACTTTGCACACCCCTTAAGCTTTAGCCACACCCATCTCTAAGGATCCACATGTGAGGCCATGTACCAAACAACCAAAGATTTCAAGACTAAAGGCTGGTTTGTTCTTAAATTTAATTTGGAGTGCCAGAGTGTGCTCTGGGCATTCATAAACTCAGAGCGTTGTCAGATTGTCCTTTCTTAAATTCAGAGCGTTTTGCTCCAGGAGCATTCAGAGCGCACGCTCTGGCTGAGGAGTAAGGTTGATCCAAGCGTTCTGTCCCACCAACAGCAGTCAAGCACCCAAGCTAACTGGCTAACGTTGGCTGGATTGGTAGCTAGACACAAATGAGAGAACAGCTCACTCTGACCATTTTACTCACCCTAGCAGAGCTGGTTAGGCTGTTTTCATGTCATCCAGAGCGTTGGTGACTGCAACCGTGCTGCTGGCAACAATTTAATTACGCTTTTTTGCCAATGTTTACTGACACTGGACAGATTTAACAGGAGTTAAGCATTCGTAAATTCATCAGTTATTCTGCACTCTGGCACACTCAGATGAGAGTGCTCTGAAATCAGAGTATATAGCCAGAGCGAACCAGCCACTTCTATCAACCGTTGTCGCAGTGACATCATGAACATTCTATTGAAATGGTTAGTTGCATAGTGGAGGCTTTTGTTAAAACATGTAGCTAGCTAAATCATGAACCATAATCCCAACTCATGACGTTACTACCCTGCTTGAATCTGCATCCAGGTTCAATGTTAGCTAGCTAACATTAGGCTATAACTAGCAAAGCAAATGGCTCTGAGATCGCTAGCTAGCTAACAGTACACTTTAACTTGAAATGAAAGCCACTTTCTGACAAAATTAGGAACTTGTAATATCTGGAAATGTAGCTAGCTAGACAATCTTACGCGTATACATGGATGGATGCTTCTCCCTCTCTGTCATGGATGCCATGGTTGCCCTTGGCTATCATACTGTAAGTCCACTGATTTCAAAACTTGGCCCTCCAGAAAGTGGAGAGCAGCACTTCACAGCAACTTTCACTGTGGACGAGGGGGGTGTAATGTCTCCCAACATTCTGAAATTGCAGTTTTCTTATTACAAAACGGCAACGGTGTGCTTTAGTACAATGCAGACGCCTCAGAGGGGTCAGGTAGGCTGTTTGGAGTGTTCAGCTGGCTGGATTTAGGACTGTGTTGACACCACAGAGCATGCTGACAGGCTGTGTGAAGGCAAAGCTTCTGGAATGCTGGCTTGACCAGCACAGAAGAGTTGAGCATACTTCAATGTCTATGTGTTGTGCTCTTTCACCGATTTGTAAAAGCAAGCAGAGCAGAAACTGGCTACTCTTTATTTGACTGGCAAGGTAACTGCTGTTTAACTTAACAGAAAAAAACGATTGTTTATTCGCAGTGCTGAGCTGGTATTGTAACTGACATGTAACATTAACTAATGTTTCATCCCCTTTCAACTGAGGTGAATGAATTACCTACACTAGCTAGTAGCTACCACAGCCAGGTCAGCTCTAGCCTCTAGCCATCTGTCAGATCGTAATATGAGGTG
Source organism: Oncorhynchus mykiss (assembly GCF_057628025.1). Taxonomy (NCBI): domain Eukaryota; kingdom Metazoa; phylum Chordata; class Actinopteri; order Salmoniformes; family Salmonidae; genus Oncorhynchus; species Oncorhynchus mykiss. The sequence goes on along the minus strand of NC_143027.1, from coordinate 34,327,993 downwards.
ACTATTATTACTATCTAACAGCTGTTGTTTGTATGGAAATGTTTTGCAGCCTTTGTGCATGTACTTGGCTAGGTTTGCCAGTTGATGTACAGTGAGATAGAGCTGGCCAAAAGTTGGAAAACGTTAGCTAATATTTTTTGCCTCAATCACACTAGACCTGAATGAAATTATGAAACCATCAGGCCAAACATTGAAGATAGATATTCTTACATTTATTCAGTGCAATGTGAGTTTTCATTAGTCAGTATGGTAATGTAACATTATTGATCTGTCAGTTTCCCTAGCTAATTCCCTACTTTTCCTACTGACATAGTAATAAACAGCTCTAAAGTTACAGGCTTCACTGTCATGGTGCACAGTGTCGGTCTGGGTCAGACCGATTTCTTCATCCTGCTCCTGCCTGCTCTACAGCTTTCCATACCACACCCAGTGCAGGCTTTTTGTCCGACTCTGACCCGCTACCGCAAGAACTGGTCTCAAAACCATCTGCATTCCTGCAATGTTATTTTAGGTGTATGTCATGCAGCTCACTTGCCAGCTATGGTCCCAGCAATTTTACGCCCAATAGGCAATATCAAATATGTCACGCCCTGACCATAGAGAGCCTTTTTATTCTCTATTTTGGTTAGGTCGGGGTGTGACTAGGGGGGGGAGGGGGGGGGGGGGTGTTCCTATCTAGGTGATTTATTTCTATGTTGGCCTGGGATGGTTCCCAATCAGAGACAGCTGTTTATCGTTGTCTCTGATTGGGGATCATATTTAGGCAGCCATTTCCACACTGTGTTTTGTGGGATCTTGTTTTGAGTTAGTGCATGTTGCACTTCTTATGTTATGGTTTGTTGTAAGTTTCACAAAAATAAAGATGTGGAACTCAGAGCACGCTGGGCCTTGGTCCGTCTCTCCACACAGTAGTGACAAAATGGTCAAAAATAACTTAAGAAATAGGTTACATTACCAGAGATTCTCACATGGCCCTTATATTAGGCTATCTGTATTGCTGGGCTATATCAGCCAATATGCTAGATGTAGAGAGCAGTTTGAAGAGAGCAGAGTTGGAAAGAAGTACACTTTCTATTGAGCCATTTTTATAGCCTACTTTCTTGGAGTGGGAAGATTTTCAGACAGAGAAATATGGGTGATGAATATTTAGGACTTTCAAGCAATGTAGTGAACTATAACATAATCATAAGCCTATTTAGGAAGTGCATTTCCTTGGAAAGATAACTGCCTAACTACTTCTCCACCCATGCATAGACTATAGCCCAGACTATTTAATTGAGGCCACACATGGTGGAGGTATGGCTACATTACTTGAAGCAGCAAGAATGATGAAAGCGACACTTTGCTACATTTAGCATAGGCCTATAGGATATAACCTACCTTTTAGGAGGATGATTTGCAGGCAGACAAATAAATGGGTAATCAATACTTATTGAAAATGAAAAGGTGCAATGCTCGCTCACCATGGAAGCCTGTTCAATGATGATGATATTTTTAAAATTGCACTTCAACTCATTTAGGTTGAGCCCCTCCTCTTCTTTCCATTCTCAATATTGTTTTACAGACACTGTAGTAAACTACAGTCTAATCATATTTAAGTTAATTTCAAATTTAAGTTAACCGCAATTGCATTTTCTCCCCATGTAGGCAGCCTACTCTATTTCCATGAGACCACACATACTATGCGCACTTGAACTCTCATGCCTAACTAGGAGAGGTAGGCTACTGAAGTTGAAGCAGCGAAATCTGAGTGTGTGAATAATGCAAAAAATATGGGATTATAATACAATAGGTAGGCCCACGCATACAAAGCAGATAGAAGACTGTTTCCAAATCATTTGCGGCTCAACAAAAATATTTTCATCCCATAGTCATCTGTCTGACCCCCCACTCCCGCCCTCAGACCTTGCCGCAATGATCTCTCTCCTGTCGGCACACAGGAATGCAGCCCTCTAGTGCACAGTCAGTACACAACACTATGCTCATCATGTCTTAGCAGGATCAGATGGTGACAGGGGTCCCAGCAGGGTCAAACAGCCAGGGAAGACCAGTCTACGGATCTCAGGTGAATTTTGCAGTATATTAACAATATCAGTGAATGATACAAAGTTCCATCTTGAAATGATGGGCAGACCCACAGTAGCTACAGGAGAGTTTAAGCTTAAAGCTACAGTCTGGGATCTGGGAATAAAGGTCATTTAAATTATTGAACCATTGATATTCTTGGATAAAATAATGTATAAATGTACTACAAGGTAATTCTTTGTCATGCCTCATTTTAGGAAGATCAGAGGGTGACAGAGGTCTCAGCAGGGTCAGGCAGCCAGGGAAGACCAGTTTGCGATGAAGATACAACACTTTATTCTCTCTGTGCCTCAAACACTGGATAAGACAGATGCTATTTTAGAGATACCTATTTAGGCAATCCCTAGTTGCTGGGCTGCTCAGCCCTGGCCAATAGGGGTCTGCCGTCCTGTGGATTGTCATTCTGGCCTTGGCTTAACACACCAAAACCAATAATTAATTTTACACACAGCTATATTGTGTGCAAGTAAAAAGAGCTCTACAGTACTATTAGGCATATGAAATTAGGTGTATGTTTTTTAAACCTTGTGAACTAAAACCTTGTTATTGAGTTATTGACTAGACTGGTGAGGGTTGGGTGTGCAGGCGGCTGGGGCTGGTTGGTCGGTCTGGCTGAAATTTGATATAAGGTATGTCTTAATAAAGACAATCAAAAGTCTTTATTTTTTCAAGAATTGTTCATTTGTTAGGCTATTGGTTAAAGGTACAACACAATATTTATTATTTAATTGCCTTTGATCTAGTTCAGTCTTATTAATCACTTAAACATATTTACCTAGCTTGATGACTGTGGACATTTTGGCTTACTTTTTGTTCTAAATAGAGTCAGCATATTAGGTTGTGTAAAAATGCAGGAAATTTGCTTTAGATGTCCAAAATAATTAGAGAGGTGGACCCCCAGACCCCCCACCTGGTTATGTCCCCCCCCACTTCTAAAACCAAACTGGTGCCCCTGATCCCCAGCATCCAAATCCTCCAACTGTCACGCCCTGGCCTTAGTATTCTGTGTTCTCTTTATTATTTTGGTTAGGCCAGGGTGTGACATGGGTGATTTATGTGGTTTGTTTTGTCTAGGGGTTTTGTAGTTTATGGGATTGTGTTTAGTGAAGTAGTCTAGGTAAGTCTATGGTTGCCTGGAGTGGTTCTCAATCAGAGGCAGGTGTTTATCGTTGTCTCTGATTGGGAACCATATTTAGGCAGCCATATTCTTTGAGTATTTCGTGGATGATTGTTCCTGTCTCTGTGTTTTGCACCAGTTAGGACTGTTTTCGGTTTTCCACAGTTTCTTATTTTGTATTATACATTGTTCAAGTTATCGTTCTTTATTAAAGATGTTTATAAATAACCATGCTGCTTTTTGGTCTGCCTCTCTTTCACCAGAAGAAAACTGTAACACCAACAACCCTTAGGTAAATTCTTCTTCTGCATATTTTGTTGTCTATCCTTGGCTGTGAAATGCTCTGGTTCCAGGCTAAAGGCCTTTGGGGGAGAGTGAGTGGACAGTGGACTAGTTGTAAAACAGTAGGAAACCAATTAAATGTTGTGTCCCAGGCAGCGGATCCAGACCATAGATACACTTTGTTTTATTGAGCTTCTATTGGCCGACAGGCTCTTTGTGTTCTAACCTGGCCAGGATCAATATGACCGGTTCATTATGTCATACTTGCTCCATTGACACTATGGCACCCTATTCCTTATAGTTCCCTAATGGCCCTGGTCAAAAGTAGTGCACTATAAAGGGAAAAGGGTGCCATTTGGGACTTACAGTTTATTTTATTTTTATTTATTTCACCTTTTATTTAACCAGGTAGGCTAGTTGAGAACAAGTTCTCATTTGCAACTGCGACCTGGCCAAGATAAAGCATAGCAGTGTGAACGGCAACACAGAGTTACACATGGAGTAAACCATTAACAAGTCAATAACACAGTAGAAAAAAAGGGGAGTCTATATACATTGTGTGCAAAAGGTATGAGGAGGTAGGCGAATAATTACAATTGTACAGGTAGAGATACTGGTGTGCAAAAGAGCAGAAAAGTAAATATATCAAAACAGTATGGGGATGAGGTAGGTAAAAATGGGTGGGCTATTTACCGATAGACTATGTACAGCTGCAGCGATCGGTTAGCTGCTCAGATAGCAGATGTTTAAAGTTGTTGAGGGAGATAAGTCTCCAACTTCAGCGATTTTTGCAATTCGTTCCAGTCACAGGCAGCAGAGAACTGGAACGAAAGGCGGCCAAATGAGGTGTTGGCTTTATGGATGATCAGTGAGATACACCTGCTGGAGCGCATGCTACGGATGGGTGTTGCCATCGTGACCAGTGAACTGAGATTAGGTGGAGCTTTACCTAGCATGGACTTGTAGATGACCTGGAGCCAGTGGGTCTGGCGACGAATATGTAGCGAGGGCCAGCCGACTAGAGCATACAAGTCGCAGTGGTGGGTGGTATAAGGTGCTTTAGTGACAAAACGGATGGCACTGTGATAAACTGCATCCAGTTTGCTGAGTAGAGTGTTGGAAGCAATTTTGTAGATGACATTGCCGAAGTCGAGGATCGGTAGGATAGTCCGTTTTACTAGGGTAAGTTTGGCGGCGTGAGTGAAGGAGGCTTTGTTGCGGAATAGAAAGCCGACTCTAGATTTGATTTTCGATTGGAGATGTTTGATATGAGTCTGGAAGGAGAGTTTACAGTCTAGCCAGACACCTAGGTACTTATAGATGTCCACATATTCAAGGTCGGAACCATCCAGGGTGGTGATGCTAGTCAGGCGTGCGGGTGCAGGCAGCGAACGGTTGAAAAGCATGCATTTGGTTTTACTAGCGTTTAAGAGCAGTTGGAGGCCACGGAAGGAGTGTTGTATGGCATTGAAGCTCGTTTGGAGGTTAGATAGCACAGTGTCCAAGGACGGGCCGGAAGTATATAGAATGGTGTCGTCTGCGTAGAGGTGGATCAGGGAATCGCCCGCAGCAAGAGCAACATCACTGATATATACAGAGAAAAGAGTCGGCCCGAGGATTGAACCCTGTGGCACCCCCATAGAGACTGCCAGAGGGCCGGACAGCATGCCCTCCGATTTGACACACTGAACTCTGTCTGCAAAGTAGTTGGTGAACCAGGCAAGGCAGTCATCCGAAAAACCGAGGCTACTGAGTCTGCCGATAAGAATATGGTGATTGACAGAGTCGAAAGCCTTGGCAAGGTCAACGAAGACGGCTGCACAGTACTGTCTTTTATCGATGGCGGTTATGATATCGTTTAGTACCTTGAGCGTGGCTGAGGTGCACCCGTGACCGGCTCGGAAACCAGATTGCACAGCGGAGAAGGTACGGTGGGATTCGAGATGATCAGTGACCTGTTTGTTGACTTGGCTTTCGAAGACCTTAGATAGGCAGGGCAGGATGGATATAGGTCTGTAACAGTTTGGGTCCAGGGTGTCTCCCCCTTTGAAGAGGGGGATGACTGTGGCAGCTTTCCAATCCTTGGGGATCTCAGACGATATGAAAGAGAGGTTGAACAGGCTGGTAATAGAGGTTGCGACAATGGCGGCGGATAGTTTCAGAAATAGAGGGTCCAGATTGTCAAGCCCAGCTGATTTGTACGGGTCCAGGTTTTGCAGCTCTTTCAGAACATCTGCTATCTGGATTTGGGTAAAGGAGAACCTGGAGCGGCTTGGGGGGCGGAGCTGTTGGCCGAGGTTGGAGTAGCCAGGCGGAAGGCATGGCCAGCCGTTGAGAAATGCTTGTTGAAGTTTTCGATAATCATGGATTTATCGGTGGTGACCGTGTTACCTAGCCTCAGTGCAGTGGGCAGCTGGGAGGAGGTGCTCTTGTTCTCCATGGACTTCACAGTGTCGCAGAACTTTTTGGAGTTGGAGCTACAGGATGCAAATTTCTGCCTGAAGAAGCTGGCCTTAGCTTTCCTGACTGACTGCATGTATTGGTTCCTGACTTCCCTGAACAGTTGCATATCGCGGGGACTATTCGATGCTATTGCAGTCCGCCACAGGATGTTTTTGTGCTGGTCGAGGGCAGTCAGATCTGGAGTGAACCAAGGGCTTTATCTGTTCTTAGTTCTGCATTTTTTGAACGGAGCATGCTTATCTAAAATGGTGAGGAAGTTACTTTTAAAGAATGACCAGGCATCCTCAACTGACGGGATGAGGTCAATGTCCTTCCAGGATACCCGGGCCAGGTCGATTAGAAAGGCCTGCTCACAGAAGTGTTGTAGGGATCGTTTGACAGTGATGAGGGGTGGTCGTTTGACTGCGGCTCCGTAGCGGATACAGGCAACGAGGCAGTGATCGCTGAGATCCTGGTTGAAGACAGCGGAGGTGTATTTGGAGGGCCAGTTGGTCAGGATGACGTCTATGAGGGTGCCCTTGTTACCAGATTTAGGGTTGTACCTGGTGGGTTCCTTGATGATTTGTGTGAGATTGAGGGCATCTAGCTTAGATTGTAGGACTGACGGGGTGTTAAGCATATCCCAGTTTAGGTCACCTAACAGAACAAACTCTGAAGCTAGATGGGGGGCGATCAATTCACAAATGGTGTCCAGGGCACAGCTGGGAGCTGAGGGGGGTCGGTAGCAGGCGGCAACAGTGAGAGACTTATTTCTGGAGAGAGTAATTTTCAAAATTAGTAGTTTGAACTGTTTGGGTATGGACCTGGAAAGTATGACATTACTTTGCAGGCTATCTCTGCAGTAGACTGCAACTCCTCCCCCTTTGGCAGTTCGATCTTGTCGGAAAATGTTATAGTTGGGTATGGAAATCTCAGAATTTTTGGTGGCCTTCCTGAGCCAGGATTCAGACACGGCAAGGACATCAGGGTTAGCAGAGTGTGCTAAAGCAGTGAGTAAAACAAACTTTGGGAGGAGGCTTCTGATGTTGACATGCATGAAACCAAGGCTTTTTCGATCACAGAAGTCAACAAATGAGGGTGCCTGGGGACATGCAGGCCCTGGGTTTACCTCCACATCACCCATGGAACAGAGGAGGAGTAGTATGAGGGTGCGGCTAAAGGCTATCAAAACTGGTCGCCTAGAGTGTTGGGGACAGAGAATAAAAGGAGCAGATTTCTGGGCATGGTAGAATATATTCAGGGCATAATGCGCAGACAGGGGTATGGTGGGGTGCGGGTACAGCGGAGGTAAGCCCAGGCACTGGGTGATGATGAGAGAGGTTGTATCTCTGGACATGCTGGTTGTAATGGGTGAGGTCACCGCGTGTGTGGGAGGTGGGACAAAGGAGGTATCAGGGGTATGAAGAGTGAAACTAGGGGCTCCATTGTAAACTAAAACAATGATAACTAACCTGAATAACAGTATACAAGGCATATTGACATTTGAGAGAGACGTACAGCGAGGCATACAGTAATCACAGGTGTTGAATTGGGAGAGCTAGCTAAAACAGTAGCTAAAACAGTAGGTGAGACAACAACAGCTAATCAGCAAGCAGAACAACAGCAGGTAAAATGGCGTTGACTAGGCAGGGAGGGTCGGATTAACTACGCACAGAGCCTGAGTGCGGCTGGTGCCGACAGATAAAACATAAACAAGCAGAATGGAGTACAATGATTAATGGACAGTCCAGCATGCATCAGCTATGTAGCCAAGTGATCAGTGTCCAGGGGGCAGCGGTGGATGGGGCAGGGAAGCTAGACTGGCGAGTATTATCCAGGTAAAACAAAACTGGCTGGCTGTGCAGAAGGTAAAAGTCGCTAGCAGTGGCTAACAATGACTAAATAGCTTGTAGCTAGTTAGCTGGTTAGCTTCTGGAGGTTCTTGAATGTGTTCTAAAAATAAAAAATAATAGCGATTCCGTATCACATTGGGTGAGGCAGGTTACCGGAAGGTATAAACGAATTAAAGATCGAAAAGAGATTGAAAGTAAATATGGGTCCAGTGAGTGGTTGGGACGCGGCGATTCAGATGGTTAGCAGGCCGGTGCTAACAAGCTAACAGTTAGTAGGCCGGGGCTAAACAAGGTAGCAGTTAGCGGACCGGGGCTAAACAAGCTAGCAGTTAGCAGGCCGAATTAGCAAGCAAGGAGATAGCAAGGGCTAGAAAGTTAGCCTTTGGGGGACGTCGCGATGGGGTGAGTCTGTTTATGCCTCTTCATGCGTTGACATCGATGGATCGGTCGTGGGTCCGGATATTGTAGCCCAGGAGTATGCTTCGGTGGTAGCACCGGAGCTCTGGCCGGGCTAGCTTCAAGCTAAGTGGATGGAAACGCTAGCCAGGAGTAGTCATCCGGGGTTGCGGTTAGCTAGTTAGCTAGTTGTGAAGATCCAGCTGAAAATGTTCCGTTTGCGGTGGGAATCCGGTGGGAATCCGTGGATAAAAAATAATAGGTCCGTTATGCTCTGGTTAGAGTCGCGTGGTTTGAACTGGCGAGAGCTTTCCGAGCTAAAGGTTTGCTGATGACCGGTTAGCTGAAGACCGCTAGCAATGGTTTACTGACTGATAGCTGGTAGTTAGCTGGCTAGCTTCAGTTGAGGGGTTCCGGATCCGAAGTAAATATAAACACTTTAGAAAAAAAAGCAGATCCGCGCTACATTGGGTGAGGCGGGTTGCAGGAGAGTATTTAGAAGTTGAGGTTTAGCAAAATGTTTTAAAAGATATGCGAAGAAAAATATGTAAAAAAAGATATGTACAAGGGACACGACAAGACAAGACGTCTGACTGCTACGCCATCTTGGATTATTAATTTATGAACAGTAAGGAGAATGCACCGAAATAGATCTCACCAGTTTTAATTCAGCAAGGCTTTTGATTTGTCGAGGGAAACACCTGTCAGATAGCCACAGAGAGTGAAGTCACTGCCAGGTTTATGGGGGATTTGAGGGGTGACAGGGATGCCTGTCCTGTACAGTTTTTCTCAATTGCTAAAACACAAACCCATTGGCTGAACAAAGTTCTCAGTTGCCTGGACTCATTTAGCTAATTATGCCATCTGTTGTCAATACCTTAAACCATTTCACATGATAAAACACAATTTGCAGATCTCACTTAGACTTTTCAGCAAAACTCTAAACACATTCTCATTCTCAAAACACATTCTGCACTCTAATGCACATGTCATCCATACTGGTAAACACAAATGTCAACAATCAAATACAAATAGAGAACATATGTCATTGATTGAACACAACCACTCAAAATTGATTTAACCTGTTTCAAATGATGTGACACAACCAATATAAGCCAGTTCAGAGAGCAAACAGGTTGTTGAAGGAGAAATTCTGAGAATGGATACTGTAGTACAGTGCATTGTAGGCTGTATACTGTACAATGGATGAATTGTATGGCCCTGAACATTGTGCTTTCCATTTATTAACAGTACTGACTGCTCAATAGATGTTGACTGGTTGCAGGTTCATATCAACAAAGAACACGAATTACAGTATCACAGAGACAAAGGACAAGTTTGTGAGATGCATGGTACAGTACTGTAAAAATAGGGGTACAAGGAGGAGGAAGAACAAAAAACAAAATTGCAAAGAGCAAAGCAGAGTAGTAGTTTCTGATCAATTTTGAGCTACTATGATAGAACATTTTTTCGTTCATCAAAGGACAATGACAGAAAAATAAGATTTTTTTTTTAATTAAAAATGTTCTTCTCCCTGAGAATTGTATGTTTTGAACAATGTGTTTTCTATTTTTCGGTGTATTGTTTACTGACTGCTTGAGAGTGTATATCATTTAGGCGAATGTTTCATTTTGCAAGAGGAGTAAGAGGTTATGTAAAGTGCTTGAAGATGAGGTTTTGTGTTTAATGGTTTCAGGAAATGGAGGATTGTTTCAGAAATTGTGTTTTAGCAATTGAGAAAAGCTGTAATTCCCCTGAGCCCGAGAGAGGGGGGATAAGTCTGAGGAGTGAATGAGAGAAGAGTAAAAGAGTGAGCTAGAGAGAGAGAGAGAGAGAGAACAATCTAAATGAGCTACCAATGGAAGTATTAGCCATATCAATCTGTGTGAAGTGTCAACACTGATAAATCCTTGAGTGTGTGAGTGAGTGAGTGAGTGAGTGAGTGAGTGAGTGAGTGAGTGAGTGAGTGAGTGAGTGAGTGAGCTAGAGAGCTAGAGAGAGAGAGAGAGAGAGAAGATGATGCATGCCGTTTCCAGTTTGTGTTTCTTCTCTAGATTGTGTTTGTCTTAGCGTGTACACAGCTGGAGTCCCCCATATGGCAACAAATTGTCCCCACTGTGACTGCGGCAAACACAAGAGAGTAAGAAACATGTATGATTATTTGCAGAAATCGTTGAAAATGCAGGACAAAACGAGAGTGCAATCAAATGTTTTATTGCTGTCTGTAATTTAAAATTAAATCCTAACGTTTCATAGATGTATAAAAATTGGTACCCATCCCAGTTCTAGGTTGAAGTGTAAGCTAAACACTGTGAAATCCTATCCCCAGAAAATCCCTCTCCACATGAGCAGCAATTAGTTGGTGGCATCATGAAATGCAGCCCGTGTCATTTGTTGTGGTGATCCTAGCAACATGGCATTAGTCTGGACATACATTATCTCATCTGTGGGTTAGTGCCTGGCTTAGTAAACACTTAATAAGGTGTTGGCGCTGTGAAGTGGTCCATCGATTTAACACAGTCAATCAGTCAGGTCAATTCATGCATGACGTCCAGGCTGAGCTCTATCTGACAGGAGTAGCTAGTTGAACTCAGAACCAGTTCCTTTCATCTGACCTGACATTCACTATCCTTTTCTCACTTTCTTTATTTTTCTCCTCCTCATCCCTTCATTCTTCCTCTACTTGTCATCCTTTCATTACTCCTCTCCTCCTAATTTTCCTCTGTATTCTTCCACTACTCTCCTCCCCTCTTCCTCTCGTCCCACCCCCTTTCCTCTCCTCCTCTTCCTCTCTTCCTCTCCTCTCTTCATCTCCCTTCTCTTCTTCTCCTCCTCTCCTCCTCCCTCTTCTTCTTGTTCTACCTCCTTTTCATCTATTCGTACCTTCTACCTCTCCTCCTGTCCCCTCCCCGGTTCTTCTCCTTCTATCCCCTCCTCTTCTCCACCCTCCCAACTTTCCTCTGCCTGTCAGCTCTTTCTAGGCAAAGGAGGAGGAGGAGGAAGAAGAGCAGAAGTCTTGACAAAGTTTGGCTCAAGTTTCCGATTTTCATATCCAGAAATATTGTAGGATGAGATGATCTGACTGGCAGATTCACAGGCTGTCTTCTGATTAGCGCCATAAGGATTATGCAAGGAAGTGTTGGCTTTGATTGGAATAGATGACAATAGTTTTTTTTAAACATTTCAGATCCTCTCTGGGGCTTAAGAAAAGTCTGGCTCTGCAGTCTCCATCTCTGTCTGGCCCTACTCGTTAATCTTAAAAGTTATTCATACGGGAAACACTCTTTTCACGCCACTTTGATACAGAAGTTACTTTTTCGTAGCAGGTTAGGAGAGCTTACCCACTGGGTCCAGACGTGAATTCAAAGTCTACTCCACTTTGGCTCAACTTGATTTTGTTGAAATGACGTGGAAACAACATTGATTCAACTAGTGTGTGCCCAGAGGGTACGCAGCTGGTTAAAATAATTAACGTAGCATGTTAGGAGACTGAGGTTAATGTTAGGAAAATGGTTAGGGTTAGGGAAAATGCTCTCCTAACCTGCTACAAAAATCACTGTGTATCGAAGTGGCGTGGAAACAGTGTGTCCCTTATTCACCCCATCTCTGTAATTTGATTGTTGCACTATATTTATTTTCCTATCGGCCTAATTCAGTGTGTGCGTGTGTGTGTGTAATTCAGATGAGAGAAAGATCCCTCTCCCTCTCCATTAGTTATGTTGTCAGCTCAGGTAATGATAGTGTGTATCTTTATTACCTTCATCAGTTTTATTGCTGGTGTTAATATTATGGGCTGCCACTGCTTTGCTAATGCAGAGGAGATGAGAGGATCAATCACAACTAGATTGGCTCCTGGAGAACAAATAATCTGCTAGCAGATAAATAAAGAGAAAGTGACAGGAGAGAGAGAACGAGGCAGAGAACCAGAGAAAGAGAGGAATGAGCTGTTCTGATAGAGAGAGAGAGATGGGGAAAGAAATGAGCTCCCCTGAATGTGGCATCTCGATCCTCTCTTTGGACATAGGGAGGAAATTAAATAGATAAAAAACAAATCATTGTGTATTGGTAGCAGAGAGAGGAGTGAAAGGAGAGGTAGAGAACAATAGAATGAGATTAACAGAGAGAGCGATGGAGCATAAAAATGGATGCTATTACTTGCCTTTGATGCTGTGTAGACCAAAGAAAAAGAGATTCTGGATAGAGAATAACAGTCTCATCTGTCAGACCTCTTTGACCAGACTGGCTGGAAGGAACAATACATTGTCATACTAACTAACCAGACACGGACGCACAGCAGAAATAAGAAGAAGAAGAAATGAGAAACAACTGTTCTCGCGCAGCACAGGTCATCCTAGTTCAAATCCATGTCAAGTCAGACAGAAACACACACACATGCAGACACACACACGCGCACACACAACCACACACACAAACACGCGGGGCCTTGTCAAGGACCATTTGATCATGTTAATTATATGTTAATTAATAGCTTAACAGCTGCTCCAGTGATGACAGGAGTAAGGGCTGGGGTTTGATTTGTGCCTGAAATTTAACACAGGCTCGCTGTTACTGTCTGAGGGTAGAACAACACACACAGCTCTTTAAAAGGTTAGCCTACTCTCAACTCTCTCCATTCATAGCCCAGCATCTCCGTGTGTGCATGTGTGTGTGTGTGTACGTGCGTGCATGTGTGATTTTACTATCCTTGTGGGGACCAGAAGTCCTCACAAGGATAGTAAAACAAGGAAAAAGTAGGGACAATTCACAGGTCTCCACCAGGAAAAAAGCTATTTTAGGCTTAGAGGTTAGGTTTACAATCAGGGTTCGGTTTAAAGTTAGGAGTTAGTTTTGGGGTTAAAGTTAGGTTAAAGGTTAGAGTTAGGTTTAGGGTTAGGGAAAATAGGATTTTGAATAGGAATCAGATGTTTGGTCCCCTCAAGGATAGCAAAACAAACATGTGTGCGTGTGTGTCTGTGTGTGTCCAGTGGTGTAATGTACTTAAGTAAAAATACTCTAAAGTACGACTTAAGTTGTTTTTGGGGGTATCTGTACTTTAATATTTATATTTTTGCCAACTTTTACTTTTACTTCATTACATTCCTAAAGAAAATAATGTACTTTTTACTCCATACATTTTACCGGACACCCAAAAGTACTTGTTACATTTTGAATGCTTAGTAGGACAGGAAATGTATCCAATTCACGCACTTATCAAGACAACTCATGGTCATCCCTTCTGCCTCAGATCTGGGGGACTCACTAAACACAAATGCATCTTTTGTAAATGATGTCTGAGTGTTGGAGTGACTATCCATACTTTTAGACTTTTACAAAAGTAGTATTTTACTGGGTGACTTTTTTTATTATTACTTGAGTAACTTTTTATTAAGTTATCTATACTTTTACTCAAGTATGACAATTGGGTACTTTTTCCACCACTCTCACTCCTCTCTGATCCATTTGCGTCTCTGTCTCAGTGTGAGCTGAGCTGAAAGGTTAACTAGACCATTCTGCCCTAATGGACTCCCACTGGCACACTCCTCTATAAGTCCTTACATGAAACGGTTGGACAGCACTCTTACACACACCCTACCATGAAACGCACCAAGGAGGCCTACTTCACGTCTTTTTATGTGGTTTACACACACACACACACACACACACACACACACACACACACACACACACACACACACACACACACACACACACACACACACACACACACACACACAGTTGTTTTTCCACTTTGCCAGCAAAGGATGTGGTGTTATCTGGTGCTATTGCAGTGAAGCTGACAGGCTTGATTTCATAACTGATAGCTTTATTATATTGCCTTTGGGAAGACAATTGATAAAGTGGATAAAAGTCCGAATTTAATTGTCCTATAGAGATCCAGGACTCTGAGTACAGTTTTTACGGCTTTGGCGCCTCTGCATCAGTTCCACTACCGTTGAGAGAGAAAAACAGGTGAAGGGGCAGGAGGAGAGAGAGAGAGAAGTGCAAAGAGACAGAGAGAAAGCAGGGAGAGAGTAGGAACATTACATGTAAAAGGTTGTTTATTGTGTTCTTGAGTTTTAACAGCTATAACTACAGCTGTACAGTGACTCAGCAGAGAAGAGTGGAGTGGAGTGGTTCAGGGATGGAGGAATAGTGAGGGCGGGGTGGAGGAGAGGAGGCAATATTTTGTAGTCGTAATTAGGTGGGCTCTTACATAGGGTTGTCTGGGTGTATTGAGTAGCATCCTCTATCTCACTGTTTACGGCAGCAGCTGGCTAGAGGGAGAGCAGCCTGGTCTCATAGACAAGATGTAACATAGTAAACAATATGTTAGTAAACAATACTTTTTATGGTTACATAAGACTCAAAGGAAAGGAGGGTGGTTGGTTGGGGTGGATGGGTGTGAGTATAACGTGAAAGTCTACCAACCCAAAGGTTGGGTGTTTGAATCTCATCACAGATAACTTCAGCATTTGAGCTAATTAGCAACAATGCAACTACTCGCTACTTTTTAGCTACGTTATACTACTTAGCATGTTAGATAACCTTTCCAATAACCCTAACCTTAACTCTTTCAGCTAACCCTTCCCCAAAACTCTACCTACGTATACAGTACATATTGCCTCTATTCCCTCAACCAACCGGTGCCCCCGCACATTGACTCTATACCAGTACCCCCTGTATATAGCCTCGGTATTGTTATTTTACTGCTGCTCTTAAATGACTTGTTACTTTTATTTGTACTTTTTGTATTTTGTTTTTGTATTTTTCTTAAAACTGTGTTATTGGTTAAGAGCTTGTAAGTAAGCATTTCACTGGAAGGTCGGCGCATGTCACAAATACGATTTGATTTGATTTGATAGAAAAGCATTTCCCCCCGCTTGCTATTTCCAACTGTCGCTACGCCCAAGGCTATAAATTCCTACCGCCAGCAGGCAAGTGGAGTTTGCCACTCAAGACGTGATTTACATCTGTGGTGGGTAGCCCCATTCAGAGGACTGCTATAAGCCCTCGGCAGGCCACTTTTGCTTCTCTAACGTTTAGTCTCCACTCAGAGGACAGCTATACGCCCTAGGCAAGTCATCTAGCCATGAGTTAATTTGAAAGACAATAGCCAGGAATTTCTCTAATCTCAAATTCAGCCTGCCACCTTCCAGCTAACCACAGCCAACCAGAGGCTGCAGACGTTTTTGTTTTGCTCTGTAAACCTTAGCCTCCATTTTTATGTGATTTCAATTTGCCAATTTAAAAACAAAACAACCACACACGAGGGCACAATGCATTAAAAATAATCAAGGATAACACAAGTGATACGCCAAATATTTCACAGTTTATAGCTGTTAAAAGCCTACATTTTTGTCATTCTTTTTACATACTAGCCTATATTTTGGACGCAATATTAACTGTTCCTAGCAATTGGTTTGTTAAAGAGATGCCACTCTAAACCACTTCACACAACGCTATAGTAGCTATAGAAAAATGGTGACGGTGGGCTTTTGGAACTAAAGAATAGTTGAATTGTTTGTACTGTATCTATCACCACTGTATGTTTTGAAATACTGAATATACACTAGTGGCATACTTTTAGTCAAAAGATAGATGGAGCACCAATTCGCTGGCCTGGATTTTGAATCATGGAAAGGATGGAGCTCATTCTTTTTTCTTTTTTTTTAACAAATATTTTTTTTTAAAGTATTGTTTTTAGTTCAATCTGTTCATGCACCAGATTGGAATGCATAGTATGTTACATTTGATATTTTCCCCTTACAATGGAGCATATTTTTCACAAATATATTTTTATGACCTACACTGAACAAAAATAAGAACAAAACATGTAACGAGCTGAAATAAAAGATCCCAGAAAGGTTCCATACAGACAAAAAGCTTATTTCTCTCAAATTTTGTGCGCACATTTTTTATCTTGGCAAAGGAGCATTTCTCCTTTGCTAAGATAATTCATCCACCTGACAGGTGTGGCATATCAAGAAGCTGATTAAACAGTATGATGATTACACAGGTGCACCTTGTGCTGGGGACAATAAACGGCCACTCTAAAATGTGCAATATTGTCAGACAACACAATGCCACAGATGTCTCAAGTTTTGAGGGAACATGCAATTGGCATGCAGACAGCAGGAATGTCCACCAGAGCTGGTGCCAGAGAATTGAATGTTAATTTCTCAACCATAAGCCGCCTCCAAAGTAATTTAAGAGAATTTGACTGTATGTCCAACCAGCCAGAGACCAGCCAACCAAACAGCTGACGAAACTGTGGGTTTGCACAACCAAACAATGTCGTCACAAACTCTCAGAAACAGTCTCAGGGAAGCTGATCTACGTGCTCATTATCCTCATTGGGGCCATGACCTGACTGCAGTTTGGCTTCGTACTTGACTTCAGTGGGAAAATGCTCACCTTTGATGGCCACTGGCACGCTGGATAAGTGTGCTCTTCACAAATTAATCCCGGTTTCAACTGTACCAGGCAGATTTATGACGTTGTGTGGGCAATCGGTTTGCTGATGTCAGAGTTGTGAACAGAGTGCCCAATGGTGGCGGTGGGGTTATGGTATGGGCAGGCATAAGCTACGAACAATCTGTTTTATTTTTTTATTAATTTAACCTTTATATAACTAGGCAAGTCAGTGAACACAACAATGAAAACAATTGCATTTTAGCGATGGCAGTTTGAATGTACAGAGATACCGTGACGAGATCTGGAGCCCATTGTTGTGCCAGTCATCTGCCGACATCACCTCATGTTTCAGCATGATAACAGACAGCCCCATGTTGCAAGGATCTATACACAATTCCTGGAAACTGAAAATGTCCCAGTTCTTCCATAGCCTGCATACTCACCAGACATGTCACCCATTCAGCATGTTTGGGATGCTCTGGATCGACGTGTACAACAGCATGTTCCCGCCAATATGCAGCAACTTTGCACAGCCATTGAAGAGGAGTGGGACAATATTCCACAGGCCACAATCAACAGCCTGATCAACTCTATGTGAAGTAGATGTGTTGTGCTGCATGGGGCAAATGGTGGTCACGACATATACTGACTGGTTTTCTGATCCATGCCCCTACCTTTTTTGTCAAGGCATCTGTGATCAGGGGCGGCAGGGTAGCCTAGTGGTTAGAGCATTGGACTAGTAACCGGAAGGTTGCAAGTTCAAACCCCGAAGCTGACGAGGTACAAATCTGCCCCGACCGTCATTGAAAATAAGAATTTGTTCTTAACTGACTTGCCTATTTAAATAAAGGTCAAATAAATCAAAATCAACAGATCTGTATTCCCAGTCATGTGAAATCCATAGATTAGGACCTACAGTATTTCATTTATTTAAATTGACTGATTTCCTTATATGAACTTTAACCCTTGTGTAGTCTTAACATTATGTATACTCCCCTTGTCCTAAGGGTAAAAAAAATACCCGCCTTCACTAAACCAGTAAAATAAAGCAGCTTAATTGAATTTTAAACCACAAATCTGTTTTGCATGAAGAAACAACCGGTCCTTGATCACAAACTGTGTGAATATCTGGGTTTTCTCTCATCACAATGCAGAAAGACTGCATTTAATCAGTGGACACCACTAGTTTTTATTACAATATACCTGTCATTATTTTTTTCTTTACTAAAGTAGAGGTTTATTATTGCTAAAGGTACTGCATAGGTGTAAACATAATTTTTTTAGCAAGAGAAAGGACTTGTATAGCCACCGAAAGTAGCAGAAATGTGCAGAATGTAGTTCTGAATGCATTTTATTTAAGGGCAACAATAACAGTCTTGAACTTTTTTGGCAACATAGTGATATATTCTTATATACTGTACAGTGAGAAATTCAACTACAAAATACTAGTCTTCTCCCATTTTTTTTAACCATTGCCCCCACCCACCAGGTGTATAAACAACAACAATAAATAAGAATAAAATAAGATAATAGAAGAAAAACGTGAAGAACATAAATCAATCAACTCTAATTAGCACAGGTAGTACAGTATGCAAGTCTGTGTGTGCATGGACTTTGCAGATGTATTTCTCACATGTGCAGCACATACTATTTGTTTTACAGTCTTTCTTTGGGGGGCAGTATTGGCATCTCCTCCTCTTGCCTGCTCCAGCTGCAGCCTCAAGTGGATCAGGACAAGAATCATCCCCCAGGAACAGCTCTCATAAGCACTGCAGAGGCTCTTTGAATGTGTGGGGTTACAAGTGGCTTTCCCAGCTGCTCCAGGAACACCCTCCTCTTCTTCTGCTTATCAGGCATCCAGGTAGGGTTGATCTTGTTCCATATCACAAAGGCATTGTATGAGGACATATCAATGATGTTATGGAAGATGACCGTGGGCCAGCGGGCAGTCATCCTCCTGCAGCTGTAAGTTCCAATCACCTTGTCCAGGTTGTCCACACCTCCTTTGTTGTGGTTGTAGTGCAGGATAATGGCTGGCTTCCTGTCCTCACAATCACTGATCTCAGCCATGTTGTGCAGTATGCTCAGGAGGACCCCATTGTTGTTCCTCTTTGGGAGGTAAGAAACTAGAGTGGTGTTGGGGGTGAAGGCAAACTTTGATGAGAAGACCTCTCTCCCCCTTGTTGCGAGGAGTGCAGGGGGGAGCTCAGGCTAGTTCTTTCTAACTGTGATCTTCCTCTTCAGGAGTTCAATCAGTAGCACACATAATCTCAATTTCTAATTTTGTGTGTGTGTGTGTCTTTGTGGTTTTTGGGGTGTGTAAATTATGTTATAACTGCCGGGTCCAAAATGACCCTAAGACAATATTTGTATCCTGGTAGTGTACAGCTTTCTTGGAAATATGAACAAAGACGATGTTTCACTTTTTCTAATGTTGGGGTCACTAGGAAAATGCATCAAATTTCAAGTTGAAAAGTATAATTTAGGAGGTTTTCTCTGCTGTTAAACATAGTGACTGGTAATTTTTGACCCTTAAAACAACACAAGGGTTAACTCAGTATAATCTTTGAAATTGTGGTATGTTGCGTTCATTTTTGTGTTCATTGTAGTTATATTTGTTTGGGTAATTCCATTGGTCCTTGAGTAAAACCACCACACATTACCACGCAGAAAGGAAAAGGTCTACTGGGATTGGTTCATGGGCTTGTCTCGTCCACTTGATATTCAACGCCAGTCCATTCATTGTCATTGTTGTTGGATGCCAACCATACATTTTTTGGGACATTTTGTCTGGTTAAAAAACTATCCTCCATTACAAATAGTTTTTTACTGCGACTCAGCTTCTTTGCTCAAGTAAGTAACGTTACAGCTTTCCTTCTTGCTTTACATGTTATCAGACTTTTGTCATAGCTAACGCAAATTGTTTTTCTTCTTTGGGCTGAGATCCCGCTAACGGAATCGATATGACAACAGCCAGTGAAAGTGCAGGGCTCCAAATTCAAAACAACAGAAATCCCATAATTAAAATTCCTCAAACAAACAAGTATTTTACACAATTTTAAAGATACACTTCTTGTTATTCCCACCACAGTGTCCGATTTCAAATAGGCGTTTACAGCGAAAGCACCACAAACGATTATGTTAGGTCACCACCAAGCCACAGAGGAAATACAGCCAAAGATAGGAGTCACATAAAGCACAAATAGAGATAAAATGAATCACTAAGCTTTGATGATCTTCATCAGATGACACTCATAGGACTTCATGGTACACAATACATGTATGTTTTGTTTGATAAAGTTCATATTTATATAAAAAAATCTGAGTTTACATCGAGTTACGTTCACTAGTTCCAAAAACATCCAGTGATTTTGCATAGCCACATCGATTCAACAGAAATACTCATCATAAATGTAGATGATAATACAAGTTATACACATGGAATTATAGATATACCTCTCCTTAATGCAACCGCTGTGTCAGATTTCAAAAAAACTTTAGGGAAAAAGCAAACCATGCAATAATCTGAGACGGCGCTCAGAAAAATAATAAAATTTGCCGCCATGTAGGAGTCAGCAGAAATCACATTATAAATATTCCCTTACCTTTGATGATCTTCATCAGAATGCACTCCCAGGAATCCTAGTTCCACAATAAATGCTTGATTTGTTTGATAATGTCCGTTATTTATGTCCAAGTAGCCACTCTTGTAGCAATGGAACACAGGTCGATATCATGTGGAATGCTCATGACCAGGAAATGTCTCTCTGCCAGTAGCCTGACTCATTCAGCTTTTATTCAGGCCCACAACACAGTAGAAGCCTCATTCAAGTTTCTAAAGAGGGT
This sequence comes from Oncorhynchus mykiss, assembly GCF_057628025.1. Lineage (NCBI taxonomy): Eukaryota > Metazoa > Chordata > Actinopteri > Salmoniformes > Salmonidae > Oncorhynchus > Oncorhynchus mykiss. The sequence goes on along the minus strand of NC_143027.1, from coordinate 34,307,557 downwards.
TGACATCTAGTGGAAGCCCTATGAAGTGCAACTTCCGTCACATCCCACTGTGAATTCAATAGGGCATGGGTTGAAAATCCACCAAACTCAGATTTCTCACTTCCTGTTTGGATTTCTTCTCAGGTTTTTGCCTGCCATATGAGTTCTCTTATACTCACAGACATCATTCAAACAGTTTTAGAAACTTCAGAGTGTTTTCTATCCAATACTAATAATAATATGCATATATTAGCAACTGACACTGAGGAGCAGGCCGTTTACTCTGGGCACCTCTGGGCACCTTTCATCCAAGCTACTCAATACTGCCCCTGCAGCCATAAGAAGTTAATGTTTGCTCAAACAGTGACAGGCTGACCAAACCGGTCGCGCGTGTGCGCCATCACGCGCATGTTGATTTTGTACCCCCACACCAGACACGATCAGGACACGCAGGCTGAACTATCAAAACAAACTCCGAACCAAATATAGTAATTTGGGGACAGGTCGAAAAGCATTAAACATTTGTGCCAATTTAGCTAGCTAACTTACTGTTGCTAGCTAATTTGTCCTGGGATGTCAAAGTTGGGTTGTTATTTTACCAGAAATGTACAAGGTCCTTTACTCTAACAATTTATCCACAGATAAAATGGTAAACCGAAATCCTTTCTCGTCATCTCTCCTTCTTCCTCCGGCTTTTTTTTTTTTTACTTCTTTGGACTTTATATGGTAGTTGGCAACCAACTTTACAGTGCATTACCAGAGCCAACTGGTGTGTGGAAGTCAGTTAATCTTTCAATCACCCACGTCCTAAACACCAATGAGAAGATGGGAGAGGCCGGACATGCAACGCGTTGAGCCTCACAAATAGAACCTATTTCTATTTTAGCGCCTAGCCACGCAGACACTCACGAGCAATGTGGGTGTGTACATTTATTTTGCAACGTGAGCGCAGGCAATACGTGTTGTGTGGTCAGCATGTAATGTTAACACATTAAGCTAGCAAAGTGAACTCAGCTTGACAATGAAGTAAATGCTAACTTACCTAGCTGGCGTGTTTTACTGCATTATTTTTAGGACAATAATGTTATCCTCAAGTTGTCTAGCTAGCCTTGTTAACTTAGGTAAAGTTGGCATGTTTACTAAGTTAACTAGCTAAACACATGAACTCGGCCATTGCTCGGTGCTGTTGCTTGTACTAGCTAGCTAGCTAGCTAAATTATGTTGGTGCTCTTTTGTCCTTGCAAGCCGAGTTACTTAGCTGGTATGTTAGCTTGCTAGCTAGCAGCTTGTGTTGTTAAGTTGACTAGCTTACTATCTGCTTGTGTCCTTGCTAGCTGAGTTAGTTAGCTAGCTATCTTGCTAATGTTCGACGCTAGCTAACAACATTAACTTGTCTAATTATGAAATTAAGTCGGTGCTGGTAACGTTATGTTATAGGGCATTTACTCACTAGAATGTAGTAAAATATGTAAATTCATGAGTGTGCTACCAAATGAATGTCTAAATTTTGTTTTCTTTAACCTATGCCATCATGAGTTGCACAGTTAGTCACTTGATTGTTCTCTCCCTTGAGCCACTTGTTGACATGGCATAGCCCTGTTTGTTTCTGTTCGTCTCTCACTAGGTACATATCTTAGGATTTCACTGGGTATTGTGTGATTTGTAATGTAAGTTATACTTTTTTTGATTGTAAGTGGTCTTTATGCTTCGTTCTCCCTCTTTCTCTCCTGTCTTTAGGTCATAAAGTTTGCCGTTGTTCAGTTCCTGGTTGAGAAGAATTAACCATATGAAGTAGTTCCACAAGTATGGATCAAATGTGACATTTGTTATTGGCCACCACTCAGCCTCAGAAAAAAGAACCCAAGAACCCAAGAAACAATTTAGCCATCAAGTGTACGCCACCATACAGCACCTGGAAAATACGTTTTTTTTTTTAAGTTCATGAAGGGAGCAGGTAATTTGGCCTAATTTATGTTTCTGATGTACTCTCATTTGAAATATTATTGTAATTAACTTGCCTGATGTGAAAGTCAGTGTTTTGCGGGATAATTCATGCCTTTATTAATCACTTGTCTAGACAATTGGGAGACGGCACAGCCATCCCAGGAATTTGATGAAGGAGAAGATGATTCTAGGCAGTATATTTTTTAATGCTTTATTAAATGCAAATGCATTTAAAAATGCAAATTCCCTTTCTGAACCATAATCAGCTTTCATGGTCAATTTCCAAATGTACTCATGTATTTTTTTCTTCTTAGAATTAGTCTCCGAATACAAGTGAAACATTATGCATGAAAAATCCATTGGAGGATGTATCCTGTTCTGCTAAATACTGATAGAATTTCAGAGGAGAAACAAGCCCCTTTATTCATGTGATTTGTCTTTCATTTAGGACAAGCATCATATTCCCCAGCATCATATTCACCACAGCAGCATGTGGAGGACAGCCATGGAGGTACTCTATGTAGTACATTTACTTTTCCCAGATGAGATTGTTTTTTTTTTTTGTACAGTATTTCATTTCAATGTATTGTTTCAAACAGGGCAGGGCAAACAGGACATTGGACAGCCCCAGCATCATCTTCACCACAGCAGCATGTGAATGACAGCCATGGAGGTACACTATATATACAAATTATGTGGACACCCTTTCAAATGAGTGAATTTGGCTATTTCAGCCACACCCATTGCTGACAGTTGAGCACAAAATTGAGCACAAAGCCATGCAATCTCCATAGACAAACATTGGCAGAAGAATGCCCTTACTGAAGAGCTCAGTGACTTTCAACGTGCCACTATCATAGGATGCCACCTTTCCAACAAGGTCAGTTCGTCAAATTTCTGCTGGGAAGTTGTAGGCCACACAAGCTCACAGAATGGGACTGCCGAGTACTGAAGTGCGTAGCGCATAAAAATAGTATGTTCTCGGCTGCAACAGTAACTACCGAGTTCCAAAATGTTTCTGGAAGCAACTGTTGTTTTAGAGCTGGTTTCCATGGCCGATCAGCTGCAGACAAGCCTAAGATCACCATGCGCAATGCCAAGCATGTGCTGGAGAGGTGTAAAGCTTGCCGCCATTGGACTCTGGAGCAGTAGAAATGCGTTCTCTGGAGTGATCAATCACGCTTCACCCTCTGACAGTCCAACGGATGATTGTGGGTTTGGCGGATGCTAGGAGAACGCTATCTGCCCAACTTTGTGTCAACAGTTTGGGGAAGGCCCTTCTCTTTCAGCATGACAATGCCCCCGTGCACAAAGCGAGGTCCATATAGAAATTGTTTGTTGAGATTGGTGTGGAAGATTTTGACTGGCCTGCACAGAGCCCTGACCTCAACCCCATCTAACACCTTTGGGATGAATTAGAACGGTGAATGCGAGCCAGGCCTAATCGCCCAACTTCAGTGCCTGACCTCACTAATGCTCTTGTGGCTGAATGGAAGCAAGTCTCAGCAGCAATGTTCCAACATCTATTGGAAGGCTTTCCCAAAAGAGTGGAGGCAGTTATAGCAGAAAAGGGGGGGACCAACTCCATATTAACGCCCATGATTTTGGAATGAGATGTTTGACGAGCAGGTGTCTACATACTTTTGGTCATGTTGTGTATGTACTGTAGTACATTCGCTCAGCCTGGATGAGACTATGCTTATCTGTCCTGTTTTGCACAGTATGTAATTGTATTAAAAAGTAACCTGTAATTCTTTACTTTGACATTTTCTTCCAAAAATGTTGGGGTAGAAATCCAAAGACTCCGGCAGGAAAACAAATCACTGAAGGAATACCGATAAGAAATGCAAAAACTCCAGCAGGAAAACAGAGCCCTGAGGGAAGAAGTTAAGGTGCTAAGGTGTGGGCAAGGAGGTGAGAACATAACAAGGCACATCTATTTTTGCTGTATTGTCACATTGGTGTGAAGAGAGTAGGGAGACAGGCGCAGGAATGCATAATAGGGTTTTTAATTATACCCCAAATGACAGCGTGCCGTGTAAAGGCACAGGGAAGAAGACCAAATAAACACTAAACAAAACACAGGGTTGAAACCCAAACAAAATAGCGAGGAGTACCTTGAATAAATACACACGTGTACGGTGATTAACACACGGGACGAGACACGTAATCATCTGCACAATCCACAAGGGCATGAAAGTCCAAAACACACAACACAGGTTCACACATGCACCAATGGACATTGTAACAATAATCGACAGCCCAATGGAAACCAAAGGGCACACTTATACAAGTATTAATCAGTGGGAACAGGGGACAGGTGTGCGTAATGAAAGTTCCAGAGGGATCCGTGATAGTACCCCCGACGCAGTGCACTAGCAGCTCAATGACACAGGCCTCGAGGACGATCCCAGGAGCTTTGTGCGGGTCTTTCAGGACCCGGTGCAGCTGCCGAAGTTGTGTCGTCATCAGAGGGTCAGTTGCCGCTGCCAAAGTTGCAGCGGCGTCGGACGGACGGACCAGTAGCAGTGGTGTCTGACAGACCGATTGTGGCGGCGTCGGACGGGCCAGTTGTGCTGCTGAAGTGACGTCGTCGAACGGACCTGTTATGGCGCCGTCAGACAGCCCAGTTGCAGCTGCAAAGGTTGCAGCTGCGCCGGACGGATCAGTCGCAGCACCGTCGAATGGGCCATTCCCGCTGTCTCCCTTAATGGTCGATTATTCTGTCACATTGGCATGAAGGATCGGGAGAGATGGGCAGGAATGCATAATAGTGTTTTTATTATGCCCCAAATTACGGTGTGCCAAGTAAGGGCACGAAAGCCCAAAACACACAGCACAGGTACTCACACGCACCAACGGACATTCTAACAATACTCTACAGCCCAATGGAAACCAAAGTGCACACTAAAACAACTACTAATCAGTGGGAACAGGGGACAGGTGTGCATAATGACCGTTCCGGAGGGATCCGTATCATTGTTTTCATGAGTGTGACAGTGATTAACTGCTCAATTCTTTCTATAGGTTCAGGTGGTATCGGATCACTGAGTCAAGTGGCACAGGTCACTACCATGATAAAAACCTTTGCTGCTACTGGGCAATCAGGTAAGAACATAACAACTTGCTCATCTCTTTTTGGTGTAGCCTTAAACATGATGATCTGTAACTGTGTTTAGGAGTGGGACAGTTAATAACTGCTCTTTTTCTCTCACTATAGGTCCGGATAAAACACTTTTGCTGAGGCGTATGATAACAGTAGATAACCGAACGCTTGAGATGGATAACAAGATAAATACCTTGTTAGTCAATGGCCAATGGGTCGGTTGGAGATGTATCTTTGCCTGATGATCTCAATCTCCTGATGGGATACCAGCAAGGCCTGCAGCTGCTGGAGACCAGGCTGGGCCAGGACACTGAGCTCCAGGAGAGACTTGTAAGTGTGCTCAGAATTTTATATAGCATTGCTTTTTCCGGGCCGGAGCAAGAGACATTCAACTTTGACGATGTTGTTGCGACCGTTGTAAACTGACGAGACAGCAGCATGTATTAAATTCATCCGCTCAGCATTTTGAAAAGTAAATACTTGTTGGAAATCTGACATCTGTCTTTACAGACTGTCATAATACATGGATATAAAATATATGTGGTTTGGGAGGGAAATGTTTCAACATAGTGTGTCATTTCTAATACTTTTACATTTGTAGCTTAGGTGTATGGCTGTAAAGGGTGCCAAGGACCTGAACTCAACAGTGTGGCGGATGTTACCTTGCATTCTGTCAAACCAGCGTGCCATCGTCAGAACCTGGACTGGTGCAGGACACAAGGCCTGTTTCAAGGACTTAATATTAATATATAGTTTAGGACTTTATATAGACTTTATATAGGACTTTATATTATTAAATGTGTTACTTTTAAGTATTTTTTTTAAAGCTTGTTGCCTAAAACCTTCTGCAATTTAAATTCAAAACTCAATGTTCTTTATTTGTGTATAGGAACCCTTTGGAAGAACCCTACAACCAGGGATGCCACGGATGAAGGGGTCCAGATTCAAGTCAACCAATACATGAAAGGGGCCTCCGATCGTGAAGGTGGGAGAAGGAGGCGCACAGGGGAGAGGGATCCGCTGGAGTGAGGGCCATCATCAAGTCTCAGATCACCTTTCTCAAAACCAGGCTCTACCCCCAAGCCACAAGACTGATCCAACAGCAGAACCCTGGGCAGACTACTGCACCATACCACACACTTACCATTTATTCATAGACGGAGTTACATCGCATTTGTAACATATTGTAAGTTTTACTCATTTGTAACATATCATTCAAAATGGTAGCGTGAGGACAATACACATTCAATATATTAATGTTATTGTATTGTTATTACCAAGTATTAAACAGGTTTTTCTCACATGTAGTGCATTAGGAAACTATTCAGACCTTTCATTTTTTCCACAATTTGTTACATTACAGGCTTATTCTAAAATGTATTGAAAAAAAATAATAATTAAAGAGCAGTGGTAAAAGAACAATATATACGGGGGTACCGGTACAGAGTCAATGTACTGTGTACATGTATGTAGAGTTATTAAAGTGACTATGCATAGATAGTATTAGAGAGTAGCAGCAGTGTAGATGGGGGGGTGGCAATGCAGACAGTCTGGGTAGCCATTTTATTAGATGTTCAGCGGTCTTATGGCTTGGGGGTAGAAGCTGTTGAAAAGCCTCTTGGACCTCGACTTGGCGCTCCGGTACCGCATGCTGTGCGGTAGCAGAGAGAACAGTATATGACTAGTGTGGCTGGAGGCTTTGACAATTTTTAGGGCCTCCCGCTGACACCGCCTGGTATGGAGGCCCTGGATGTCAGCAGGCTTGGCCCCAGTAGTAGTGCCTTGCAGTCGGAGGCCGAGCAGTTGCCATACCAGCAGCTGTTGAACCTTTTGAGGATCTGAGGACCCATGCCAAATCTTTTCAGTCTCCTGAGGGGGAATAGGTTTTGTTGTGCCCTCTTCATGACTGTCTTGGTGTGCTTGGACCATGTTAGTTTGTTGGTGATGTGGACACCAAGGAACTTGAAACTCTCAACCTGCTCCACTACAGCCCCGTCGATGAGAATGGGGGCGTGCTCGGTCCTCCTTTTCCTGTCGTCTGCAATCAGTCATGAGTGAACAGGGAGTACAGGAGGGGAGGGGCCCCTGTATTGAGGGTCAGTGTGGCGGATATGTTGTTACCTACCCTTACCACCTGGGGCGGCCTGTCAGGAAGGCGAGAATCCATTTGCAGAGGGAGGTGTTTAGTCCCCGGGTCCTGAGCATAGTGATGAGCTTTGAGGGAACTATGGTGTTGAACGCTGAGCTGTAGTCAATGAATAGCCTTTTCACAGGTGTTCCTTTTGTCCAGGTGTAAAAGGGCAGTGAGGCGTGCAATAGAGATTGCATAATCTGTGGATCTGATGGGGCGGTATGAAAATTGGAGTGGGTCTAGGGTTTCTGGTAGTATACTTTCTTAGGTCAAGGATTAAACAGTGAACATTGAGCTCTCCTAGATGGGTGAGCATGGGTAGCCATTGTGTGTGTGTGTGTGTGTGTGTGCGTGCGTGCGTGGCTATGCAAGCTTTTCCTGCAGGTGAGATATTGACAACGGCTGCCTGTGGAAAAAGCTTTGATGTGCTGGAGTGGACAGAGGAACGGAGGTCCTTTCTGCTCTCTCACACACACACACTCTGCTTTTTCACTCCAGCCGGTACTCTACAGGGATGTTAGTCACATACAGTAGATCTATATACAGTAGATCTATATACCAGTAGATCAATATATATATATACTACCGCTCAAAAGTTTGGGGTCACTTGTTTTTGTCCTTGTTATTGAAAGAAAATAACACTTTTTTTGTCCATTAAAATAACATTCAATTGATCAGAAAAACATTGTTAATGTTGTCAATGACTATTTTAGCTGGAAACTGCAGATTTTTTTAATGGAATATCTACATTGGCGAACAGAGGGCCATTATCAGCAACCATCACTCCTGTGTTCCAATGGCACGTTGTGTTAGCTAATCCAAGTTTATAATTTTAAAAGGCTAATTGATCATTAGAAAACCCTTTTGCAATTATGTTAGCACAGCTGAAAACTGTGTGCTGATTAAAGAAGCAATAAAACTGGTCTTTTTTAGACTAGTTGAGTATCTGGAGCATCAGCATTTGTGGGTTCGATTGCAGGCTCAAAATGGCAAGAAACAAAGAACTTTCTTCTGAAACTCGTCAGTCTATTCTGGTTCTTAGAAATGAATGCTATTCCATGTGAGAAATTGCCAAGAAACTGAAGATCTCGTACTACTCCCTTCACAGAACAGAGCAAACTGGCTCTAACCAGAATAGAAAGAGGAGTGGGAGGCCCCGGTGCACAACTTAGCAAGAGGACAAGTACATTAGTGTCTAGTTTGAGAAACAGTCCTCAAATGGCAGCTTCATTAAATAGTACCCACAAATCACCAGTCTCAACGTCCACAGTGAAGAAGCGACTCCGGGATGCTGGCCTTCTAGGCAGAGTTCCTCTTAAACTTGTATTTTTATTGGCCAGTCTGAGATATTACTTTTTCTTTGCATCTCTGCCTAGAAGGCCAGCATCCCGGAGTCGCCTCTTCACTGTTGACGTGTCTGTCATTAAGCTGTCATTAAGGCAAAGGGTGGCTACTTTGAAGAATCTAAAATATAACTTATAGATTTTGATTTGTTTAACACTTTATTGGTTACTACTGTAACGTCGTGTTTTCAACTCATACTCTTAAACACATAGATCCCCTGAACGCAGTTCACTTTCCAGACCACTTTCCAGCTCACTTTCCAGCTCACACTTTCAAAGACATAGATCCCCTGAACGCAGCTCACTCTCCAGATCCCAATCACCTGAATTCTAACACCTGTATGTCATTTACACACACTATTTAGTTCAGTTCATTGCACCCAATCATTGTGAGGTATTGTTTGTTTTTGATCACATTCTATTCGGAGCTCTGTTTATTTCAATATTAGTCCACCTGTGTATTGTAGTTTTTGGCCATCCTCACTAACAAAGTTTTTTGCCTGTTCTTTGCCTGTACTTTTGCCAATCAGATTTCCTGTCATCAACCTCTTGCCTGATTGTCACGACTTCCGCCGAAGTCGGTCCCTCTCCTTGTTTGAGCGGTGTTCGGCGGTCGACGTCACCGGCCTTCCAGCCATCACTGATCCATTTTTCATTTTCCATTGGTTTTGTCTTGTCTTCCTTCACACCTGGTTCCAATCCCATCAATTACATGTTGTGTATTTAACCCTCTGTTTCCCTTCATGTCCTTGTCGGAGATTGTTTTATTGTATGTTATGTGCAAGTCATGTGTCAGTGTACCCACTTATATAATTTTTTTTATATTTTGGTTTTTGGAGTTTTATGAGCACTTATTAAACGACTCCGTTTCCTGCGCCTGACATCCCTGCCACCGACACGCACCCATTACACTTATCTCCCGGACTACGTTACTAGCCTTTTTCCCATGTCTGTACTGTTACCTTTTGGATTCCCTGTGTATGACATTCTGCCTGTCCCTGGACCCTGCTACCTGCCTCCTCCTGTTGTCCTTTGCTAAATGAACACCTGCTGCGCCCTGCGCTTGAAACCAGCACTATGTCTCCCATCATACTCATTACAACATGATTCCATGTGTTATTTCGTAGTTTTGATGTCTTCACTAATATTCTATAATGTAGAAAATAGTCAAATTAAAGAAAATCTTTTGAATGAGAAGGTTGTCCAAACTTTTGACTGGTACTGTATATACATATACAGTGCATTCGGAAAGTATTCAGACCCCTTCCCTTTTTACACATTTTGATTTACTCTGAAATGGATTAAATTATTTATTTTCCTCATCAATCTACACACAATACCCATAAATGACCAAGTTAAAACAGGTTTTTGACATTTTGCAAAAGTATTAGATATATAAAAAACAGATACCTTATTTACATAAGTATTCAGACCATTTGTTATGCGACTCAAAATTGAGCTCAGGTGCATCCTGTTTCTGTTGATCATCCTTGAATTTGATTAGAGTCCACCTGTGGTAGATTCAATTGATTAGACATGATTTGGAAAGGCACACACTTGTCTATATAAGGATCCACAGTTGACTGTGCATGTCAGAAAAAAACTGTGCATGTCAGAGCACAACCAAGCCTTGAGGTCAAAAGAACTGTCCGTACAGCTCCTGATGCAGGATTGTGTCGAGGCACAGATCTGGGGAAGGGTACCAAAATATGTCTGCAGCATTGAAGGTCCTCAAGAACACAGTGGCCTCCATTATTCTTAAATGGAAGAAGTTTGGAACCACCAAGACTTTTCCAAGAGCTACAGTGGTTCATCCTTTAAAAGTTTTGAGCTTACGCTGCGGCAGTTTGTGGTTGATGTTGGTAGATTGTGGTAAAATGCGTCATTCTGGCAACAATTGCTGACACATAAATAACGTGCCATAGAATTCTGCGGCACCCCGCAAGCTGGGCTAGAGTACGCCACAACTTTTAAAGGAAGAACCACTGTAGTCGCCTGGCCAAACAGCAATCGGGGGAGAAGGGCCTTGGTCAGGGAGTCAACCAAGAACCCGATGGTCACTCTGACAGAGCTACAGAATTTATTTGTGGAGATGGGAGAACCTTCCAGAAGGACAACCATCTCTGCAGCACTCCACCAATCAGGCCTTTATGGTAGAGTGGCCAGACAGAAGCCACTCCTCAGTAAAAGGCACATGACATCCCGCTTGTTTGCCAAAAGGCAAACTCTCAGACCATGCGAAACAAGATTCTCTGGTCTGATGAAACCAAGATTGAACTCTTTGGCCTGAATGCCAAGCGTCTCTTCTGGAGGAAACCTGGCACCATCTTTACGGTGAAGCATGGTGGTGGCAGCATCATGCTGTGGGGACAACGACATGACTACTTATGTAAATAAGGTATTTGTTTTTATTTGTAATGTATTTGCAAATATTTCTAAAAACCAGTTTCCACTTTGTTCATTGACTAGCACCATTCATTCTCGTTGTCAATAATTCTAATGTTATAACTTTTAATAGTAACTGTATCCACTGGTTAAATGGGAGAGTTTTTCAGCTGTGCGCCTGCCAGCAGTAATCTTCTCTGATTGATTGAGAGTTTCAAGGGGCCTTCATCGTTAAGTAGCATAATAGATGGCAAGCAATGAATATTTAAATTCATGCACTTCAAAATGAATTTTGTAACTTTGCCTCAAAAGATTAAACGGCAGGGCACTTCCACATCATATGAAGGAGTGTGCCTACTATAGGGGGCACAGTGAACATTTGGGAATGAGGCCAATGTCCAATTTAAAACATTTCTTTGATATTAAATACAGTCTGTGAACAAACATAAAATATTGAAATTGATGGTTCGGATTACGGGATGCCAAGGTCATATTGTTCCATATTCTGTTCCAGTTAAGTTAAAGTTTAAGATTAAATTATATAGAGCTGTGCGCTAGCTCAGAATATGAGCTTTCCAAATGTTGTTTATATATTATAGAGATTAGTCCTTTCGGGAGCCGCAAAAATGTATTTATATATCCCATCATTGGGTGTTTCGGTAGTTGGGTTTCCCATGGGACAGCATAGCTGACCTACATTGTAAATATATAAAAAAGGAGTAGCCTGGTAATGTGTATGTATCTTTCAAATCTTGGTATTTCTCAATCCATTACTGTCTATGATATCAAGAAGGGTACGGATTCCACATTTGGATCATTGGGGGGATGCAAAAGGACACCGTCCAGGTCGCAAGGCATTAGAGTGACATTGTATGGGCATGACATTTTGATTCCCAGTTAAATTGTTTTAAAATTTTTGCTCCAAATAGAATTTGTCGAGATCGGTGTGGAAGAACTTGACTGGCCTGCACAAAGCCTGGACCTCAACCCCAGCAAACACTTTTGGGATGAACTGGGACGCCGACTGCAATCCAGGCCTAATCGCCCAACATCAGTGCACGACCTCACGAATGCTCTGTGGCTGAATGGAAGCAAGTCCCCCCAACAATGTGGGGATGTTATAGCAGCAAAAGGGGGACCAACTCATAATTAATGCACATGATTCTGAAATGAGACGTTCGACAAGCAGATGTCCGCATACTTTTGGTCATGTATTGTATTTTCAGTGCCTTCAGAAAGTATTCACACCCCTTGATTTCTGCCACGTTTTGTTGTGTTACAGCCTGAATTTAAAATGGATTACATTGATCTTTTGTGTCACTGGTCTACACACAATACCCCATGATGTCAAAGTGAAATTATGTTTTGAAAAAAAATGAAAAGAATGAAAAAAGCTGTAATATCTTGAGTCAATTAGTGTTCAACCCTGTTGTTATGGCCTGGACTCACTCTGTGTGCAAGTCATGACTACCCCATATCTGTACCCCACACAAACTCAGCAACAAAAGAAACGTCCTCTCACTGTCAACTTTGTTAATTTTCAACAAACTTAACATGTGTAAATATTTGTATGAACATAACAAGATCAGCAACTGAGACGTAAACTGAACAAGTTCCACAGAAATGTTACTAACAGAAATGGAATAATGTGTTCCTGAACAAAGGGGGGGATCAAAAATAAGTCAGTATCTGGTGTTTCCACCAGCTGCATTAAGTACTACAGTGCATCTCCTCCTCATGGACTGCACCAGATTTGCCAGTTTTTGCTGTTATATGTTACCCCACTCTTCCACCAAGACACCTGCAAGTTTCCGGACATTTCTGGGGGGAATGGCCCTAGCCCTCACCCTCTGATGAAACAGGTCCCAGATATGCTCAATGGGATTGAGATCCGGGCTCTTCGCTGGCCATGGCAGAACACTGACATTCCTGTCTCGCAGGAAATCATGCACAGAACGAGCAGTATGGCTGGTGGCATTGTCATGCTGGAGGGTCATGTCAGGGTGAGCCTGCAGGAAGGGTACCACATGAAGGAGGATGTCTTCCCTGTAACGCACAGCGTTGAGATTGCCTGCAATGACAACAAGCTCAGTCCGATGATGCTGTGACACACCGCCCAGACCATGACGGACCCTCCACCTCCAAATTGATACAGGTGTACAGGCCTCGGTGTAACACTCATTCCGTCGGTGATAAACACAAATCCGATCATCACCCCTGGTGAGACAAAATTGCGACTCATCAGAGAAGAGCACTTTTGCCAGTCCTGCCTGGTCCAGTGATGGTGGGTTTGTGCCCATAGGCAACGTTGTTGCCGGTGATGTCTGGTGAGGACCTGCCTTACAACAGGCCTACAAGCCCTCAGTCCAGCCAATCTCAGCCCATTGCGGACAGTCTGAGCACTGATGGAGGGATTGTGCGTTCATGGTGTAACTCAGGCAGTTGTTGTTGCCGTTCTGTACCTATCCCGCAGGTGTGATGTTCGGATGTTTAATTTAATTTTTTTTAGTTCACTTTTATTTAACCAGATAGGCCAGTTGAGAACAATTTCTCATTTACAACTGCGACCTGGCCAAGATAAAACAAAGCAATGCGACAAAAACAACAACACAGAGTTACACATAAACAAACATAGTCAATTACACAATAGAAAAATCTATGTACAGTCTGTGCAAATGTAGAAGAGTAGGGGAGTAAGGCAATAAATTGGCCATGGTGGCAAAATAATTACAATTTAGCATTAACACTGGAGTGATAGATGTTTAGACGATGATGTGCAAGTAGAGACACTGGGGTGCAAAAGAGCAAGAGGAGAAGTACCAATATGGGGATGAGGTAGTTGGGTGTGCTATTTACAGATTGTCTGTGTACAGGTACAGTGATCGGTAAGCTGCTCTGACAGCTGATGCTTAAAATTAGAGAGGTAGATATGACTCCAGCTTCAGTGATTTTTGAAATTCGTTCCAGTCATTGGCAGCAGAGAACTGGACGGAAAGGAGGCCAAAGGAAGTGTTGGCTCTGGGGGTTACCAGTGAAATATACCTGCTGGAGGGCGTGCTGCGAGTGTGTATTTCTTTGGTGACCAGTGAGCTGAGATAAGGCGGGGCTTTACCAAGCATAGACTTATAGATGACTTGGAGCCAGTGGGTTTGGAGACGAATATGTAGTGAGGGCCAGCCAACGAGAGCATACAGGTCGCAGTGGTGGGTTGTATATGGGGCTTTGGTGACAAAACAGATGGCACTGTGATAGACTACATCCAATTAGCTGAGTAGAGTGTTGGAGGATATTTTGTAAATTACATCGCCGAAGTCAAGGACCGGTAGGATAGTCAGTTTTACGAGGGTATGTTTGGCAGCATGTGTGAAGGAGGCTTTGTTTGCGAAATAGGATTTCCGATTCTGGCACACGGGGAGTGTGGTGAAGACAGGTAGGAGACCTGCACCAACTTTCCGTGCTTACAGGAGAGAGAGAGGGACCGGGCAGGCACCGTGTTATGCGGTGGAGTGCACAGTCTCCCCAGTGCATGTGCATAGCCCGGTGCGGTACATTCCAGGACCTCGTATCAGCCGGGCTAGAGTGGGCATCGAGCCAGGTGCCATGAAGCCGGCTTTACGCATCTGGTCTCCAGTGCGTCTCCTCGGGCCGGCGTAGATGGCACCAGCCTTACACATAGTGTCCCCGGTTCGCAAGCACAGCCCAGTGTAGGCTATTCCACCTTGCGGCACTGGCCTGGCTACCGGGAGCATTCAACCAGGTAAGGTTGGGGAGGCTTGATGCTCAAGAGCTCTATCCGGTGCCACCTCCACCCACAAGCCCTCCGGTGGCAGCCCCCCGCACCAGGGTGTCTCTCCGTCTTCTGCCTACAGGTGCTCCCGCCTGTCCAGCACTGCCAGAGCCTTCCTCCTGTCCTGAGCCGCCAGAGTCTCCCGTCTGTCCTGAGCCGCCAGAGTCTCCCGTCAGCCAGGAGCCGCCAGAGCCGCCAGCCAGGAGCCTCCAGAGCCGTCAGCCAGCCAGGAGCTTCCAGAGCCATCAGCCAGAGTTAGTGCTACAGTATGCAAATTTCTGTTTGAAAAAGCTAGCCTTTGCTTTCCTAACTGCCTGTGTATATTGGTTCCTGACTTCCCTGAAAAGTAGCATATCGCGGGGGCTATTCGATGCAAATGCAGAATGCCACAGGATGTTTTTGTGCCGGTCAAGGGCAGTCAAGTCTGGGGTGAACCAAGGGCTATATCTGTTCTTAGTTCTACATTTTTTGAATGGGGCATGCTTATTTGAGTTGGTGAGGAAAGCACTTTTAAAGAGCAACCAGGCATCCTCTACTGACAGAATGAGGTCAATATCCTTCCAGGTTCCCTGGGCCATATCGATTAGAAAGGCCTGCTGGCTGAATTGTTTTAGGGAGCGTTTGATAGTGATATGGGGTAGTCGTTTGGCTGCAGACCCATTACGCACGCAGGCAATGAGGCAATGAGATCCTGGTTGAATACAGCAGAGGTGTATTTAGAGTGCAAGTTGGTCAGGATGATATCTAAGAGGGTGCCCATGGTTACGGATTTAGGGATGTACCTGGTAGGTTCCTTGATAATTTGTGTGAGATTGAAGGCATCTATCTTAGATTGTTTAACAGCCAGGGTGTTAATTATGTCCCAGTTTAGGTCACCTAACAGTACGAACTTTAAAGATAGATGGGGGCAATCAATTCACATATAGTGTCCAGGGCACAACTGGGAGCTGATAGGGGTCTATAACAAGCGGCAACGGTGAAAGACTTGTTTCTGGAAAGATGGATTTTTAAAAGTAGAAGCTCGAATTGTTTGGGCACAGACCTGGATAGTATGACAGAACTCTGCAGGCTATCTCAGCCCCCTTTGGCAGTTCTATCTTTTTGGAAATGTCTATAGTTAGGGATGGACATTTCTGGACTTTTGGTGGCCTGCCTAAGCCAGGATTCAGACACGGCTAGGACATCCGGCTTGGCGGAGTGTGCTAAAGCAGTGAATAAAGCAAACTTAGGGAGGAGGCTTCTAATGTTAACATGCATGAAACCAGGTTTTACGTTTACAGAAGTTAACAAATGACAGCGCCTGGGGAATGGGAGTGGAGCTAAGCGGTGCAGGGCCTGGGTTAACCTCTACGTCACCAGAGGAATAGAGAAGGAGTAGGATAAGGTTACGGCTAAAGGCTATGAGAACTGATCTTCTATTGCGTTCGGAACAGAGAGTAAAAGGAGCAGATTTCTGGGTGCGGAAGAATAGATTCAAGGCGTAATGTACAGACAAGAATATGGTAGGAGGTGAATACAGTGGAGGTAAAACTAGGCATTGAGTGACGATGAGAGAGGTTTTGTTTCTAGGTGCACCATTTAAGCCAGGTAAGGTCACCGCATGTGTGTGAGGTGGAACAAAAGGGCTAGCTAAGGCATATTGAGCAGAGCTGGAGATACGGCAATTCAGACAGCTAGCGAGCCAGGGCTAACAGGCTAACAGATGGGCCTTCAGGGGATGTGCAACGGAAGAGCCTGTTGAAACCCACTCGGAAGTTTATGTTGGCAGACCAGTCGTGATGGATCGGTGGGGCTCCGGGTCGGCAGTAAAAGGGTCCAGGCCAATTGGCAAAATAGGTGTTGTAGCCCAAGAATTGGCTGATGGACCTCTTCAGCTAGCCAGGAGATAGACCTAGCTCGAGGCTAGCTCCAGGCTAACTGGTGCTTGCTTTGGGACAGAGACGTTAGCCAGGAGTAGACACTCAGATAGCAGCTAGCTAGCTGCGATGATCCGGTGTAAAGGTTCAGAGCTTGTGGTAGGAATCCGGAGATGTGGAGATGTGGTAGAGAAAAAGCAGTCCGATATGCTCTGGGTTGAAATTGTGCTGTGCAGACTGGCAGGAATTGACCAGGCTGAGGCTGGCTGATGTCCAACTTAAAAGTGATGACCGCTAGCAGTGGCTAACTGACTGCTGGCTAGTTTCTGTTGGGGGTTCCGGTTCTAAAGTGTAAAAAATAGCAGATCTGTACCACTTTGGGGGATGCGGGTTTCAGGAGAGTTTGTTCAGTCCGTAGATGGAAATTAAGTTTTAAAAAAACATACAAAGAAAAATATATATACTTGGGACGGGACAAGACAAACAGGCGTCTGACTGCTACGCCATGTTGGATTCTGCACAGGATGTACCGATCCTTTGCAGGTGTTGTTACACGTGGTCTGCCGCTGCGAGGGCGATCAGCTGTCCGTCCTATCTCCCTGTATCCCTGTCTTAGTTTATTTTTTTGCCGAGTTAACAATTATCTGTAAGGTCCCTCAGTCAAGCAGTGAAATTCAAGCACAGATTTAACCACAAAGACAGAGAGGTTTTCCAATGGTTCACAAAGTAGGACACCTATTGGTAGATGGGTAAAAATAAAAATGCAGACATTGAATATCATTTTGTGCATGGTGCAGTCATTAATTACTCTCTGGATGGTGTATAAATACACCCAGTCACTGCAAAGATACAGGCACCCTTCCTAACTCAGTTGCCGGAGAGGAAGGAAACCGCTCAGGGATTTCACCATGAGACCAATGGTAATTTTAAAACAGTTACAGAGTTTAATGGCTGTGATAGGAGACAATTTAGGATGGATCAACCACATTGTAGTTACTCCACAATACTAACATAAAAGACAGAGTGAAAATAAAAGAAGCCGGTACAGCAGGGTTCCCCAACTGGTGTCCTGCGGGCCAAATTTGGCACATAAAATGTTGTTTTATTTGGCCCTCCCCAAGTTTTCTGAGCCAAATTGTTGGACATAAAAGACTGTAAAAACACCAGGAAATCAGCTAACCCTAACCCAAGTGATTTTAATTTAAGAAAATCAGTTCCCAAGTATTCCCATGCATAATAGAGAGATGTGATCGTATACAAATTTAAGCAAGATTTTAAATGATTATGTTTTAGTCAAATATTATATCTGGTCAATTTGAAGTCTACAAATGATGTTTAATTGTGTTACGGCCCCCCGACCATCCGCTCCAGATAAAATCTTCCCGTAGCTTAATTGAGTTGATGATCCCTGCTGTATAGAATACAACTATTCCAAAATATGCATCCTTTTTGCAATAAGGCAATAAAGTAAAACTGCAAAAAATGTGGCAAAGAACGTCACTTTTTGTCCTGAATACAAAGCGTTATGTTTGGGGCAAATCCAACACAACACATCACTGAGTACCACTCTTTCTATTGTTAAGCATGGTGGTGGCTGCATCATGTTATGGGTATTCTTGTCATCGGCAAGGAAAAGGGAGTTTCTCAGGATAAAAAGAAACGGAATAGTGCTAAGCACTGGCAAAATTGTAAAGGAAAACTTGGTTCAGTCTGCTTTCCAACAGACACTGGGAGACAAATTCACCTTTCAGCAGGACAATAACCTTAAACACAAGAACAAATATGCACTGGAGTTGCTTACCAAGACAACATTGAATGTTCCGGAGTGGCCTACTTACAGTTTTGACTTAAAATCAGCTTTCAAACCTATGGCATGACTTGAAAATGGCTGTCCAGCAATGGTCAGCAACGAACTTAACAGAGCTTGAAGGTTTTAGAGGCCTTCCTCTTGGCAACAGAGACAAAATGTTTCTGTTTTCAAGCAAATTTCCTGCAATTCTATATATTTCTCATGGGGCTGAGAGAATAATTTCAGTTTCAAAACGAATTACCTGTAATTCTACACATTTTGCCATGGATTAAACCTTGTGATTATGCAATCTCATTGATTCAAACATTATAACAAAATCTATGGGGGACCCATGCCATGACATTTTAGGAATTTTAGATTCTCCCTGACTGTCTATTTAAATTTTTATTTCTCAAAGATTACTAATCATTTCTACATACGTTATATCTGGTTTTAGTCATTTAGGTTTACACTGAAAACATTTTACTATTTCAAAATGTATTTTATAAAATACATATATATATATATATTTGTTCAGTGTATATATATATATACACTGAACAAAAATACAAATGCAACATGTAAAGTGTTGGTCCTGTTTCATCGCTAAAATGTTGTGCAAACATTTGTTTACATCCCTATTAATGGCCATTTATCCTTTTCCTAGATAATCCAACCACTTAACAGGTGTGGCATATCAAGAAGCTGATTAAACAGCATTACAAAGGTGCAACTTGTGCTGGGGACAATAAAAGGCAACTCTAGAGTGTGCAGTTTTGTCACACAACACAATGCCACAGATGTCTCAAGTTTTGAGGGGGCATGCAATTGGCATGCTGACTGCAGGAATGTCCACTAGAGCTGTGGCCAGAGAACTGAATGTTATTTGCTCTACCATAAGCTGCCTCCAACCTCATTTTAGAGAATTTGGCAATACGTCCAACCGGCCTCAGAACCGCAGACCAAGTGTAACCACACCAGCCCAGGACCTCCACATCCGCCTTCTTCACTTGCAAGATCGTCTGAGACCAGCCACCTTGACAGCTGATAAAACTGTGGGTTTGCACAACCAAAGAATGTATGCCAAACTGTCAGAAACTGTCTCAGGGAAGCTCATCTGCGTGCTCGTCATCGTCACCAGGGTATTGAACTGACATCACTGGGAAAATGCTCACCTTTGATGGCCACTGGCATGCTGGAGAAGTGAGCTCTTCACGGGTGAATCCTAGTTTCAACTGTACCGGGCAGATAGCAGACGTGTGGCATCGTGTATGGCATCGTGTATGGCATCGTGTGGGTGAGTGGATTGGTGATGTCAACATTGTCAACAGAGTGCCCCATGGTGGCGGTGGGGTTATGGTATGGGCAGGCATCAGCGAACACAATGCTATCATTGGCAACTTAAGTGCACAGATATACCATGACGAGTTCCTGAGGCCCGTTGTCGTGCCAAATTCCGCCACCATCACCTCCATTTTCAGCATGGTAATGTACGGCCCCATGTTGACTCCTTGCTGTCCCCAGTCCACCTGGCCATGCTGCTGCTCCAGTTACAACTGTTCTGCCTGCGGCTATTGAACCCTGACCTGTTCACCAGATGTGCTACCTGTCCCAGACATGCTGTTTTCAACTCTCTAGAGACAGCAGAGCTGCAGAGATACTCTTAATGATCGGCTATGAAAAGCAAACTGACATTTACTCCTGAGTTGCTGACTTGCTACACCCTCGACAACTACTGTGATTATTATTATTTGAACATCCTGGTCATTTATGAACATTTGAACATTTTGGCCATGTTCTGTTATAACCTCCACTCAGCACAGCCAGAGGAGGACTGGCCACCCCTCATAGCCTGGTTCCTCTCTAGGTTTCTTCCTAGGTTTTGGCCTTTCTAGCGAGTTTTTCCTAGCCACCGTGCTTCTACACCTGCATTGCTTGCTCTTTGGGGTTTTAGGCTGGGTTTCTGTACAGCACTTTGAGATATCATCTGATGTAAGAAGGGCCATATAAATACATTTGATTTGATTTCATGTTGCTAGGATGTGTACGTAAACAATTCCTTGAAACTGAAAATGTCCCAGTTCTTCCATGGCCTGTATACTCATCAGACATGTCACCCATTGAGCATGTTTGGGATCCTCTGGATCGATGTGTACAACAACGTGGTCCAGTTCACACCAATATCCAGAAACTTTGCTCAGCCATTTAAGAGGATTGGACAACATTCCACAGTCAACAGTCAACAGCCTGATCAACTCTACATGAAGGAGATGTGTTGCGATGCATGAGGCAAATGGTGGTCACACCAGATACTGACTGGTTTTCTGATCCACGCCCCTACTTTTTTAAAGGTATCTGTGACAGATACAGATGCATATCTGTTTTCCCAGTCATGTGAGATCCATATATTAGGGCCTAATGAATTTATTTGCATTTATTGATTTCTTTATATGAACTGTAACTCAGTAAAATCTTTGAAATTGCTACTTGTTGCTTTTAAATGTTGTTTGTCTATAGTGCATTTGGAAAGAATTCAGACCCATTTACTTTTTTCACATGTTGTTACGTTACAGCCTTATTCTTGTAACGATCGTTGTTGGAAGGATGGTCGGACCAAGATGCAGCGTGGGGTAGGTTAATCATTTTTTATGTATGATAACCGGCACAAAACAAGAAAGGGCTAAAATGCAACAATACAAAATCAAGATCCCACAAACAACAGGTGGGAAAAGGCTGCCTAAATATGATCCCCAATCAGAGACAACGATAGACTCTGATTGGGAACCATACCAGGCCAACATAGAAAATAAAAAACTAGACTACCCACCCTAGTCACACCCTGACCTAACCAAAATAGAGAAAAAAAAGGTTCTCTAAGGTCAGGGCGTGACAATTCTAAAATGGATTATATAGTTTTTTTCCCCTCACCTATCTAATACCCCATAATGACAAAACAAAAACAGTTTTTTAGATTTTTTTTTTTTTTAAATAACTGAATTATCACATTTACATAACTATTCAGACCCTTTACTCAGTATGTTTGTGAAGCACCTTAGGGGGCGATTAGAGCCTAGAGGCTTCCTGGATATGACGCTAAAAGCTTGACACATCTGTTTTTGGGGAGTTTCTCCCATTCTTCTCTGCAGATCCTCTCAAGCTCTGTCAGGTTGGATGGGGAGCGTCGCTGCACAGCTATTTTCAGATCTCTCCAGAGATGTTTGATCAGCTTCAAGTCAGGGCTTTGGCTGGGCCACTCAAGGACATTCAGAGACTTGTCCTGAAGCCACTCCTGCATAGTCTTGGCTGTGTGCTTAGGGTCGCTGTCCTGTTGGAAGGTGAACCTTCACCCCAGTCTGAGGACGATCTCTCTGTACTTTGCTCCGTTCATCTTTCCCTCAATCCTGACTAGGATCCCAGTTCCTGCCGCTGAAAAACATCTCCACAGCATGATGCTGCCACGATCATGCGTCACCGTTGGGATGATGCCAGGTTTCCTCCAGACTTGACCACTATACTTCATTGTAGGGACAGTGCCAGGTTTCCTCCAGACGTGACGCTTGGCATTCAGGCCAAAGAGTTCAATCTTGGTTTCATCAGGCCAAAGAATCTTGTTTCTCATGGTCTGAGATCTTTAATCAATCAATCAAACAAATGTATTTATAAAGCCCTTTTTACATCAGCCGATGTAGAGTGTTTTCTATCCTAATCTGACAATTATATGCATATTCTAGTTTCTGGGCCTGAGAAATAGGCAGTTTCAAATGGGTACGTTTTTTAGCCAGAAATGTAAATCCTGCCCCCTACACTCAAGAAGTTAGACTAATAACACACAAACAATTATACAGCTTCATGTCTTTATTGAACACACCATATGAAGCCTGAGAAATAGGCAGTTTAATTTGGGTGTTTTTAATCCAAACATCAAAATACGGCCCTCTACACTCAACATGTTAAAGGTAGAAAATCCCAGTGGAAAGAGGGGAACCGGACACGCAGAGACAGCAAGGGCGGTTTCGTCGGTCCAGGGCCTTTCCGTTCACCTTCACACCACCTGGGCCAGACTACACTCAATCATAGGACCTACTGAAGAGACGAGTCTTCAATAAAGACTTAATGGTTGAGTCCGAGTCTGCGTCTCTCACATGGATAGGCAGACCATTCCATAAAAATTGAGCTCTATAGGAGAAAGCCCTGCCTCCAGCTATTTGCTTAGAAATTCTAGGGACAATAATGAGGCCTGCGTCTTGTGACCGTAACGTCCGTGTCGGTATGTACAGCAGGACCAAATCAGAAAGATAGGTAGAAGCAAGCCCATGTAATGCTTTGTAGGTTAGCAGTAAAACCTTGAAATCAGCACTTGTCTTAAAACTTCTTATGGCTGGGGGCAGTATTGAGTAGCTTGGATGAAATAAGGTGCCCAGCGATGCCCAGAGTAAACTGCCTGCTACTCAGTCTCAGTTGCTAATATATGCATATTATTACTATGTTTGGATAGGAAACACTCTGAAGTTTCTAAAATTGTTTGAATGATGTCTGTGAATATAACAGAACTCATATGGCAGGCAAAAACCTGAGACAAAATCCAACCAGGAAGTGGGAAATTTGAGGTTGGTCGTTTTTCAACTCATTCCCTACTGAAGATACAGTGGTATATTGGTCATGTTGCACTTCCTAAGGCTTCCACTAGATGTCAACAGTCTTTAGAAACTTATTTGAGGCTGCTAATGTAAAGGAGGGGCTTATAAGGGCTCTTTGAGTCAGTGATCTGGCAGAATGACACAAACTCGTGACACTCGTTCAAGTGAGAGGTAGCTCGCGTTCCATTGCTTTTCTACAAACAAAGGAATTCTCCGGTTGGAACATTATTGAAGATTTATGTTATAAACATCGTTTGACATGTTTCTACGGACTGTAACAAAACTTTTTGACATTTCGTCTGCTCCTAGTGAACGTGCTTCGTGAGTTTACATTTGTTTACAAAACGCGCTAACAAAAGTAGCTATTTGGACATAAATGATGGACATTATTGAACAAAACAAACATTTATTGTGGAACTGGGATTCCTGGGAGTGCATTCTGATGAAGATCATCAAAGGTAAGTGAATATTTATAATGTTATTTCTGACTTCTGTTGACTGCACAATATGGCGGATATCTTTTTGGCTTGTTTGATCTCTAAGCGCCGTACTCAGATTATTGCATGTTTTTCTTTTTCCATAAAGCTTTTTTGAAATCTGACACAGAGGTTGCATTAAGGAGAAGTGTATCTAAAGTTCCATGCATAACACTTGTATTTTCATCAACATTTATTATGAGAATTTCTGTAAATTCATGTGGCTCTCTGCAAAATCACCAAATGTTTTTGGAACTACTGAACATAACACGCCAATGTATACTGAGATTTTTTTATAGAAATATTAAATTTATCGAACATAACGTACATGTATTGTGTAACATGAAGTCCTATGAGTGTCATCTAATGAAGATCATCAAAGGTTAGTGATTAATTTTATCTCTATTTCTGACTTTTGTAACTCCTCTCTTTGGCTGGAAAAAATGGCTGCGTTTTTCTGTGACTTGGCTCTGACCTATCATAATCGTTTGTGGTGCTTTCGCCGTAAAGCCTATTTGAAATCGGACACGGTGGTGGGATTAACAAGAACTGTATCTTTAAATGGTGTGAAATACTTCTATGTTTGAGGAATTTTAATTATGGGATATCTGTTGTTTTGAATTTGGCGCCCTGCACTTTCACTGGCTCTTGTCATATCGATCCCGTTAACGGGATCTTAGCCCAAAGAAGTTTTAACAGGAAGCCAGTGTAGAGAGGCTAGCACTGGAGTAATATGATCACATTTTGGGGTTCTAGTCAAGATTCTAGCAGCTGTGTTTAGCACTAACTGAAGTTTATTTAGTGCTTTATCCGGGAGGCCAGAAAGTAGAGCATTGCAGTACTCTAATCTAAAAGTGACAAAAGCATGGATACATTTTTCTGCATAATTTTTGGACAGAAAGTTTCTGATTTTTGCAATGTTACATTGATGGAAAAAAGCTGTCCTTGAAACAGTCTTGATATGTTCGTCAAAAGAGAGATCAGGGTCCAGAGCAACGCTGAGGTCCTTCATAATTTTATTTGAGACAACTGTACATCCATCAATATGAATTGTCAGATCCATCAGAAGATCTTTTTGCTTCTTGGGACCTAGAACTAGCATCTCTGTTTTGTCCGAGTTTAAAAGTAAAACATTTGCAGCCCTCCACTTCCTTATGTCTGAAACACAGGCTTCCAGGGAGGGCAATTTTGGGGCGTCACCATGTTTCATCAAAATGTACAGCTGTATATCATCCGCATAGCAGTGAAAGTTAACATTATGTTTCCAAGAGGTAAAATATATACACCAAAATGTACAGTTGATTTGTCAGAGGACAAACGATCCACAGAGACAAATTGATACCTTTCCGACAGATAACATCTAAACCAGGCCAGAACTTGTCCGTGTAGACCAATTAGGGTTTCCAATCTCTCCAAAAGAATGTGGTGATCGATGGTATCAAAAGCAGCACTAAGGTCTAGGAGCATGAGGACAGATGCAGAGCCTCGGTCTAAAGCCATTAAAAGGTAATTTACCACCTTCACAAGTGCAGTCTCAGTGCTATGATGGGGTCTAAAACCACTAATAGGTAAAAAGGTGTTTTATATTCATTGTTTGTCTTCAGGAAGGCAGTGAGTGGGAGATTCGATTAGTTTTTTAAATATTTTCTGGGTCAGGGTTTGGCTTTTTCAAGAGAGGCTTTACTACTGCCACTTTTAGTGAGTTTGGTACACATCTGGTGGATAGGGAAGCTTTAATTATGTTCAACATAGGAGGGCCAAGCACAGGAAGCAGATCTTTCAGTAGTTTTGTTGTTGTCGGGTCCAGATTGAAGGTTTAGAGGCCATGACTATTTTCATCAATGAGATACAGTATTAAAAACGTGAGTGTCTCCCTTGATGCTAGGTCCTGGCAGTGTTGTGCAGACTCAGGACAAGTGAGCTTTGGATAAATACGCAGATTTAAAGAGGTGTCCGTAATTTGCTTTCTAATGATCATCATCAAATGATCAGGTTCCTGAATTGGGGAATGCTACTTTTAGTTAGCTCTGTGACAGTATCAAAAATAAATTTGGATTGTTCTTGTTCTCCTCAGTTAAGTTGGAAAAATAGGATGATCGAGCAGCAGTGAGGGATCTTAGATACTGCATGGTATTGTCTTTCCAAGCTAGTCGGAAGACTTCCAGTTTGGAGCGCAACTTCTGTTCCAATTTTCTTGAAGCTTGCTTCAGGGCTCAGGTATTTTCTGTATACCAGGGAGCTAGTTTCTTATGACAAATGTTTTTTTGCTTTTAGGGGTGCAACTGCATCTAAGGTATTACGCAAGGTTACATTTAGTTCCTCAGTTAGGTTGTTAACCGATTTTTGTCCTCTGATGTCCTTGGGTAGGTGGAGGGAGTCTGGTAGGGCATCTAGGAATCTTTGGGTTGTCAGAGAATTTATAGCACAGCTTTTGATGATCCTTGGTTGGGGTCTGAGCAGATTATTTGTTGCGATTGCAAACGTAATAAAATGGTGGTCCGATAGTCCAGGATTACGAGGGAAAAACATTTAGATCCACAATATTTATTCCACGGGACAAAACTAAGTCCAGAGTATGACTGTGGCAGTGAGTAGGTCCGGAGACATGTTGGACAAAACCCACTGAGTCGATGATGGCTCCGAAATCCTTTAGGAGCCTTTTGGCAAACTCCATTTGCCTTTTACTGAGGAGGGGCTTCCATCTGGCCACTCTACCATAAGGCCTGATTGGTGGAGTGTTGCAGAGATGGTCACCTCCCTGACCAAGGCTCTTCTCCCCCGATTGCTCAGTTGGGCCGGCTGGCCAGCTCTAGGAAGACTCTTGGTGGTTCCAAACTTCTTCCATTTAAGAATGACGGAGGCCACAATGCTGCACAAACATTTTGGTACCCTTCCCCAGATCTGTGCCTCGACACAATCCTGTCTCGGAGCTCTATGGACAAATACATCAACCTCATGGCTTGGTTTTTGCTCTGACATGCACTGTCAGCCGTGGAACCTTATGTAGACAGGTGTTTGCCTTTCCAAATCATGTACAATCAATTGAATTTACCACAGGTTGACTCCAATCAAGTTGTAGAAACATCTCAAGGATGGTAAATGGAAACAGGATTCACCTGAGCTCAGTTTCGAGTCTCATAGCAAAGGGTCGGAATGCTTATGTAAATAAGTTACTTCTTTTTTATTTCTAATACTTTTGAAAAAATTTCTTAAAACCTGTTTTCGCTTTGTCATTGTGGGCTATTGTGTGTAGATTGATGAGAAAAATAAATGATTTAATCCATTTTAGAATAAGGTTGTAATGTAGCAAAATGTGGAAAAAGTCAAGGGGTCTGAGTACTTTCCAGATGCACTGTATATAATTTTTTTGCAGTGGAGGCCACGGTTGTGCGCCATTGCTAAATGCAAATAGGGGAAACACTGATAAAGTAGAAAGACTGATATGGTTTAAAAACATCCCATTCTAGCTAAAAAAAACACATTTTAATACACTTAACCCTACTGAGAACAGTAATATTTTGCACACACACATTAAGGTACACATAAGTAACAATTTCTAGTGAAAAAACACAATTGTGAAACATTTGTGTATATAGTGTTTTCAAAAAACTGTTATTTAAGTCACCACATACGTTACTTACACCACCACATCTAATTGTTATGCTTTTACATAATGTCAAACTCAACAGTAAACACTTACATCTCCATCACAAGACACAAAAAATTAAGTGTGTGTGGCGTGTAAATATTTATTGGACCTTGTGTCTATTTTGCAGTACAGAACACTTAAAAGACATCACAAGACACACAACACAATTATGTGTTTTATGATCAGATTGGCTGCATATGACCTGAGAGTACTAGTACCTCAGGCTCGTAATGACACACACTACCGGGTGGGATGCAGGGTTTTTTCTGGATCAAAAAGGGGCTTGCAGCAGGGGGAGAGGCAATGAGCGTGGCGGGCCGTCGGTGCCCTTGGCGATGGGGGCCTTTCAAACAACCCTATCAAAAACGTATAGCTATTTGATTGATATTTGATTGATTGTCTATTTATTTGCCCATGCCTCATCCCTCTCTCTTTCTCTTAGGAATGTAGTTCTTGTTGTGAGTGTGTGGTACACACACACACACACACACACACACACACACACACACACACACAAAGACACACACACACAATTTGTGTATTGCTATACTTGTGAGATCTTTTTGGGGACCAACAATTGATTCCCATTCAAAATCCAATTTTCCCTAACCTCTAATCCTAAATCTTAACCTCAGCCTAACCACTAACCCTAACTCCTAAACATAAAATCCTATTTTCCCTAAATTTAAACCCTTAACCCTAAATCTAAACCTAACCTTAACCCCAAACCCCTAGCCCTAATTCCTAATCCTAAACTTACATTTAACCCTAATTCTTATCAGAATTGTCCTTGGTTTAAGACTCTTGTGAGGAATTCTGGTCCTCACAAGTATAGTAAAACAAACACACATACACACAGCGTCCCCAGCCCCACAGCCTCTTCATTGGGCCTATACCTAATGACACTCACATGGCTCTCTCTGTTCCAAACAAACACTTGGTTCTCCTCTGCTTGTATTAGATTCGTCAGCCAGATAAATTACACTCAGTTCCCTTCTTCTGAGGAAGACCTCAGGAAGGCTATACCACCTACAGTACCTCACTCACTCAGACAGACAGAGGTATAATAAAGGTCCTATTGTAGAACCAGGAGACAGACAGTGAACTGCAGTAACCTCCCAGACACACATCTCACAACACATCTGATCAGGACTCAACATATCACGAAGGAGCTGTTTATGCCACTGGCTTCAGCATTGTGACCCACTACAAACATTTTCTGTTCTTGTGACCCACCAAAGGCACACAGTGTTTCTATCACACCCCGGGTGTAAACTGTGACCCAATAATAACTGTAGACAGTGGAGTTTATATGCACTAGATTTTTTATGATGTTTTTTACATTTAGTTATCAACTACTATGTGGTAAATTAGCATTGTTGGTGATTAGCCTACATTTCATCCCTATGACCATTCAGTGTTTAACCCACTGATTTGTTAGCAGCACATCTCTGGGCGTGAGCCACCAGTCAGTAAAGGTACTGCAGAATCAGACGTCCAAAGTTAAACTCCAGAATGGATTAATTAAGGGTTCATGTTTGGGATAGGGTTAAAAGTAAAAAGTAAAAAATGAGTCCTTAGCACTGGGATTGAACATGAAACCCCTTGGAGCTGGAGCTTGTGGCTTACACCCATTTGGCGTCCCTGTCCGCAACACAAAGCAAAACCCAAGCCTACTTGATGGTAATAGCGCTCTCCGTTGCCCCTATTGGCCGCGTTTGACAACATCTCCTGACATCCTGCTTACATTGATGGATGTCTAATTTTGCAGTGGATCTTGAGCGGCCTGGCTACGTTTGAAAAACTTTGGGGTCCAACTACTTGCAGTTGAATGTAGTTATATCTGTCCTTGCTTGCAAACAATATGGGTTGTGTAGGATGTTATATAGCCTAGCTAATACTAACACAAATATACATTATCTGTTATTATCATCTCCTGATCCTCTCTGTGCGTGTGCACATGTACGCGTCCTCTGAATTATGATGTAGTAAAACGTCTTATCGCTTGAATGTTTGTTGGACTTTTAATGTTCTTTTCCGTTATCTACTCCATTTAGAAGTCAAAAATAACTATCTCTCAACATTTACAGCTGGGCTGTGCCTTGAAGTAGACTAAAGTGTTTTATCTCCACAAACACCTTATATAACGTATGAGCCAGCCAGCTCCTAAATGTCTGAATAACAGATAGTAGTTTGGGGAGAGGAAACGGTCACGGTATCGGACACACTGACTGGACTGTGGTTCATGTGCTGTCTTCGTCGGGTTCTTTAAACAACGTGGCCCCAAACAAACACACACACAGGCCCAGGTTGCTGTATTAGCACTGTGACAAATGTAGTCCTACTTGGGAATAGTGTCAATTATACATATTGACTAGACCTAACCCTAAGATAACTGCAACAAATATGGGAGGCAGATAGCGTGGCAGTTAGACCATTGAGCCAGTAAACAAAAGGTCGGTAGTTCGAACACCCAAGCCAATAATGTAACAAATATTTTGATGTACCATTGAGCAAGGCACATAACCCTACTTTTCTCCATGGGCGCCAAACTGCTATGGCTGACCCTGTAAATCGAACACATTTGATTTCATTTCACCTATCCAGTATATGTGACAATAAAATGTATTTTTTTTGTAATAATGTCCCTGATTCTCATGGGGATTTACAGCCACTACTATACTTTGGCTGTCAGCCTTGTCATTGGGTTGTTTTTAGGATTTAATTAATTTGTGTTGGTACCAGTGTTGTTTTCAGTGCATTCAGAAAATATTCCCACCCCTTGACTTTTTCCACATTTTGTTGTGTTACAGCATGAATTTAAAATGGATTAAATTGAGATTGTGAGTAACTGCCCTATACACAATACCCCATAATTTCAAAGTGGAATTGTGTTTTTAGAAATGTATAGAAATTAATTAAATAAGTTGCATGTACTCACTCTGTGTGCAATAAAAGTGTTTTTCTATGACTATCTCATCTCTGTACACCACACATACAGTTACAGTGCATTCAGAAAATATTCAGACCCCCAGACTTTTTCTAATTTTGTTACGTTACAGTGTTCTTCTAAAATGGATTAAATAGTTGTTTACCCTCAATCTACACACAATACCCCATAATGACAAAGTGAAGACAAGTTTTTAGAAATTTGAGCAAATTTATAGAAAAACAGAAATAAGTTAATTATGTAAATAAGTATTCAGACCCTTTGCTATGAGAATCAAAAGTGAGCTCAGATGGCCTTGGTCAGGGAGGTGACCAAGAACCCAATGGTCACTCTGACAGAGCTCTAGAGTTCCTCTGTGGAGATGTGAGAACCTTCCAGAAGGACAACCATCCCTGCAGCACTCCACCAATCAGGTCTTTATGGTAGAGTGGCCAGGCGGAAGCCACTCCTCAGTAAAAGGCACATGAGAGCCTGCTTGGAGTTTGCCAAGAAACAAGATTCTCTGGTCTGATGAAACCAAGAATGAACTCTTTGGCCTGCATGCCAAGAGTCACATCTGGAGGAAACCTGGCACCATCCCTACGGTGAAGCATGGTTTTGGCAGCATCATGCTGTGGGGATTTTTTTCAGCAGCAGGGACTGGGAGACTAGTCAGGATCGAGAAAAAGATGAACGGAGCAAAGTAAAGAGATCCTTGATGAAAACCTGCTCCAGAGCGCTCAAGACCTCAGATTGGGGACAAGGTTCACCTTTCAACAGGACAACGACCCTAAGCACACAGCCAACACAACGCAGGAGTGGCTTCGGGACAAGTCTATGAATGTCCTTGAGTGGCTCAGCCAAAGCCCGGACTTGAACCCGATCTAACATCTCTGGAGAGACCTGAAAATAACTGTGCAGCGTCTCTCCCAATTCACCCTGACTGTAACGGCAGATTTCCTCCTCTTCCTCTGAAGAGGTGTAGCAAGGATCGGACCAATATGCAGCGTGGTAAGTGTCCATGTTTTAATAGAAAAGACTGAACATGACACAAATACAAAATAACGAAATGAAATGGAAATGAAACAGTCCCGTGTGGCACAAACACTGACACAGGAAACAAACACCCACAAACCAACAGTGAAACCCAGGCTACCTAAATATGGTTCTCAATCAGGGACCACGATATACAGCTGCCTCTGATTGAGAACCATATCAGGCCAAACACAGAAATAGAAAAAACCTAGAAACACAAACATAGACTGCCCACCCCAACTCACGCCCTGACCATACTAAATAAAGACAAAACAAAGGAAATAAAGGTCAGAACGTGACACTGACAGAGCTTGAGAGGATCCGCAGAGAAGAATGGGAGAAACTCCCCAAATACAGGTGTGCCTAGCTTGTAGTGTCATACCCAAGAAGATTCAAGACTGTAATTGCTAGTCTGTAAGGTGCTTCAACAGAGGGGATAAAAACAATTTAATCAATTTTAGAATAACAAAATGTCTAAAAAGTCAAGGGGTACGAATACTTTCTGAATGCACTGTATCTGTAAGGTCAGTCGAACAGTGAATTTCAAACACAGATTCAACCACAAAGACCAGGGAGGTTTTACAATGCCTCGAAAAGAAGTGCACCTATTGGTACATAGATAAAAAATATAAAAAGCAGACAATGAATATCCCTTTGAATATGGTAAAGTTATTAATTACACTATGGATGGTGTATCAATACACCCAGTCACTACAAAGATAACACCGTCCGTTACCGTAGACGAAGAAAACCACTCTGTTATTTCATCTTGAGGCCAATGGTGACTTTAAAACAGTTACAGAGATTAATGGCTGTGATGGGAGATAACTGAGGATGGATCAACAACATTGTAGTTACTCCACAACATTAAGATAAAGAAGGAAGCCTGCATGGAATTTTTTTTTTCCGAAACATGAATCCTGTTTGCAACAAAGCACTAAAGTAAAACTGCAGAAAAGTGTCAAAGCAAATTAACTTTTGTTCTGAATACAAAGTGTTATGTTTGGGGCAAATCCAATACAACTGACTACCACTCTCCTTATTTTCAACCATAGTGGTGGCTGCATCATGTTATGGGGGTGTTTGTAATCATTAAGGACTAAGGAGTTTCATTCTGGATAAAAAACAAACGGAATCGAGCTAAGCACAGGCAAAATCCTAGAGGAAATCCTGGTTCAGTCTGCTTTCCACCAGACACTGGATGATTAATTCACCTTTCAACAGGACAATTCCCTAAAACACAAGGCCAAATCTACACTAGTTCCTTACTGAGAAGACAGTGAATGTTCCTGAATAGTTACAGTTTTAAATTAGATATATTTTAAAATCTATTGCAAGACCTGAAAATGGTTGTCTAGCAATGATAAACAACCAATTTGACAAAGCTTGAATAATAAAAAATAAAAATAATGGACAAATGTTTTACAATCCAGGTGTGGAAAGCTCTCAGACTTATCCAGAAAGACTCAAATCTGCAATCTCTGCCAAAGGTGCTTCTGCAAAGAATTGACTCAGGGGTGTGAATAATGGCACAGCGATCTAAGGCACTGCATCACTGCGTCACTACAGACACGGGTTCGATCCCAGGCTGTGTCACAGCAGGCCATGACCAGGAGACCCATGAGGCGGCACACAATTTTCCCAGCGTCGTCCGGGTTAGGGGAGGGTTTGGCTGGCCAGAATATCCTTGTCCCATCGTACTCTAGCGACTCCTTGTGGTGGGCTGGTCGCCAGATGGACGATGTTTCCTCCAACACATTGGTGCAGCTGGCTTCTGGCTTAAGTGAGCAGTGTCCTCGTGTTTCGGAGGACGCATGGCTCTCGACATTCGCTCCCGATTTCGTACCAATTGAGGAGAGAAAGTTTTTAAAAATTATCCCCAAGCAGACTAGGTGGAAAATATGCTGATGTGCCCTTGAACAAGGTACTTCACCCTTGTCACTCTGGATAAGAGTGTCTGCTAAATGACTAGAATGCATTTGAAACTTCACGCACAGGCACACTTTTGTATGACTTATAACATTATTTTCTGTGGGGGAAAGTTGCTTGTATAATAAACACACCAAAATCCTCTGCTTTCAGTGTCAGGTAGAGCTCATTGTGCATTCCTCACACCAGGACAGAGGTGTCTCAGATGCAACAACACACTCACTCATCTTCACAAATTACAAGCAAGCTAGTTACAGTGCCTCCTAAAGAAATCGTAAAAAGAGGGTGGGCTATCAGCTGATCATTGACGTTGATGATTGATGTAAATCTGCGAGTTAGCTGGCTTCATTTATTTTACTGATTGTGATTTATTTCTCTATGTCTTTCTGCCTCTCTTTGCTGTGGTTATCAGCCAATCCGACTAAATATTGATGATGATTTAAATCAAGTGTTATCAAGTGTTAATCAAATGTTATGCTGCTGTGGCAGTACTGTTAATATTTAAACTAGGTAACTGGATTCACACACTTACCTGTCGACCACATCTCTCAAGCCATACATATTTGGATACTGGTGCACATTCTCCTACACATCAGACTTAGAAAAAAGGTTGCTAATGGAATGGCGCAAGCTCTGTAAAGTCCATATCAACAACGGACGGGGTGGGGGGTGGAATGCTTATCGAGTGGGTTCCGAACAACAATGACACAAAAAATCACAAAAAAATACATTTTGGGGGGAAATTATACCACCACACAAAAGGGCACTTTGGAGACTGGAAAGGTAGAGCCCTATCTCTGCACGTGCCTGCTCATGTCAGCTATCATATCAATAAAACATCATACATACCTTGCTTCCACAAAGAGATAGAGAAAGACAGTGGATGGGAGAGATTGAAAGATATGTGGGGGAGGTGGCGATAGAAAAAAATAGGATAAAGATGCATTGTCTTTTCACACTTATAGTGTGACTGAGCGAATCCACTTGTAGTGTGACAGATTTAGTACAATTGTAGTGTGACTGATTTAGTCAACTTGTAGTGCGACTAAATTAATCCACTTATAGTGTGACTGAGCGAATCCACTTGTAGTGTGACAGATTTAGTACAATTGTAGTGTGACTGATTTAGTCATCTTGTAGTGCGACTAAATTAATCCACTTGTAGTGTGAATGAGCTTATCCACTTGTAGTGTGTCTAAGCTAGTCCACTTGTAGTGTGATTTAATTAGTCCACTTGTAGTATGACTGAGTTTGTCCATTTGTAGTGTGACTGAGCTAGTCCATTTGTAGTGTGACTGAGCTAGTCCACTTGTAGTGTGACTGAGCTAGTCCACTTGTAGTGTGACTGAATTTGTCCACTTGTAGTGTGATTTAATTAGTCCACTTGTAGTGCAACTAAGCTAGTCGACATGTAGCGCAACTGAGCTAGTCCACTTGTAGTGTGACAGAGCTAGTCCCCGTGTAGAGTGACTGAGCTAGTCCACTTGTCATGTGAATTAGTTAGTACACTTGTAGCGTGACTGAGCTAGTCCACTTGTAGTGTGACTGAGTTTGTCACCTAGAGGAACTATGGGAGGACTACAAAAAAATGTAAACACCCTCGCTAGCACAGGGAAGAGAATAATTCTCCCCCGTACTACCTAAGGAGTTCGTAAAGTTTCAGCCGACTCTTTCCCCTGAACGAGTACCTGAAGAAACTTTGCAATGACCTGAATGTCTCTTTTTGTGACAACTTTGATTTACTGTGGGAACAACCAGCACATTTTAAGAGACTGGATTATTTCCGGAAACATCCCAAACTGTTTTAGAGACTGATGGACAGGGTCTGGTATTGCTCCGGTTCTCCCTGTCAGAATAAGCAACAGAGGAATTGGAAAGCATATCAACTCCTGTAGAAATGGCACTATGGTTATTGTGAGTAACCTAATTTATGTTCCTTTAACTCCGCCATATACTGAGTTTATACAAACTTATCTCCCACCATTCTGATAGATTGGAGACTGTCATAAAACGTGGTTGTAACGTTAATAATTTGGTTGTTATTCCATTGGTTACCTCGAGGCAGATGCCCCAGGGGCAGAGTGGCCCACACTCATTGAATGTTAGAGCAATCACAAGTAGAACCTTTCTCGTGAATGACCTCATTACTGAGCACAAAGTTGATTGTGTGTTTCTCACTGAAACATGGCTGTCATCAGACTGTAGTGCCGCTCTTATTGAAGCGTCCCTCTGCATTACAGCTTTTCATACTCTTATCAGAAAAGGCGAAAAGGGTGGGGGGACAGCCTCTATTTTTACTAATGCTCTCAGCTGTAAAGATATTTTGTTTGACGGCTTTGGGTCTTTTGGGCATCATGCTATACTGTTTAAATGTCAGCCACCAGTGCTGGCCTTAACCCTGTAAAGGCCACCAAAGCACTGCCCCACTTTTTTTACTAATCTGTCTGAACTATTGTGTATTGTCCTTGAGAGATATGATAAAATCATTGGGTTGGGCGATTTTAATATTCACGTTGACAAAGAGACTGACTCCAAGGCCATTAAATGTATGAATCTTTTGAGCTCTATGTGGACTTTATCCAATATGTTACTGGGCCCACCCTCTGGACCTCGTTATTACCAAGACGCTTTCTATTGTTATGTCCTCTATTGTTGATGTTGCTTGATCTGATCAGCACTCTGTATTCTTTACTACTTTGTTGCCCACAGGGTATTACTGAACGCATTATTAAGCAACGCTATCTTACCTGCGAAGGTGCTACAGTTTTTGTGTATAAACAAAACTCCACCACCTATTCTGCCTTCCTCTTGGGATGATTTAGTTGACTTTAACAGCAAATTAAGGGCAACCATTGATGCCATAGCTCCAGTAAAGTTGAAAAAGTCCACATCCAAATAGAGAGCCCTTTGGGTGAGTGAGGAAACAAATCAATTAAAGAGAAATTGTAGAAAGGCAGAGCGGAAGTGGAGAAAGTCAAAGCTGCACGTCCCCATTATGATATTCTGAGAGATCAACTTGGGATACAGCATATAACAAGGCAATTAGAAATGCCAGACGTGCTCATTTTTCTAGCTTGATCACTATTAATCAGAATCATTTGAGGGTGCTCTTCTCAACCATTGATGGCCTGATAAATCCTACCCCCGCAAACCTATGTGAACTTTCCTCCACATCTAAATGTGATGAGTTTGCAGCATACTTCATAGATAAGATAACCAAGATGTGTCTGGATATCAGTCAAGCAAGGCCTGATGAGACGTTTGATGATATTTGCCCTAGCCTACCACGCAAAGGCACTATGGATTTATTTTCCATGGTTGAGACAGACATGCTCAGGAAAGTGATATTCCAACTTAAGCAGTCTACCTTCTCGATCCTATCTCCATCACATTCTTAAAAACGGTTTTATTTGCATATCTGAAGAAGTGCAAGCTGTTGCTAATCACAGGCACTTTCCCCACTGCATTAAAAACTGCTATGGTGAAACCCCTTCTGAAGAAAAGTAATCTAGATTCTTCAGCTCCTAGCAGTTTCCAGGCAATCCCCAACCTTCTATTTTTAAGAACAAATATTGCGAATTTGGTGTTCAAACAGCTAAATGATTTAAGTACCAACTGTATTTTTTTAAATGCCAATCTGGTTTTCGTGTCCAACACAGCACAGAAATAGCCTCAGTTAAAGCGAAAAATGATCTTAGAGCCAACACATGCCAAGCATCTCTCTGTACTCTTAGATTTAAGAGGTTCATTCGACACTGTTGAGCATCATGTCCTTCTAGACAGACTGGAGAGATTGGTTGGCCTATCTGGTCCAGTTCTAAATTAGTTTAGGACCTATTTAACTGGTCATGAGTTTTTTGTCACCCCTGGTGAACATAACTCAGAGTCAATACCATATCACGTGGCGTTCCACAAGGTTCGATTTTGGGTCCGGTACTGTTCAGTTTATATATGTTACCCCTTGGCAGTGTTATCAGATTGCACAGCATTGATTTTCACTGCTACACAGACAATACGCAACTTTACATTTCTGTGTTACAAGAGGATTTTAGATAAATTATTAGACTGTATTAGTGATTTAAATACTTGGATGGCTCACAACTTTCTCAAGCTAAATCAAGACAAGACCGAGGTACTTATTGTTGGAGCCAAAGCTCATAGGGAGAATCTAGCCACACATTTTAATTTGCGGGCAATAAAGGTAAAACACCAGATAAAACACCTAGGTGTTATTTTTGATTCTGAACAAAATATTGACTCACACAATAGGAATGTGACCAAAATTATATTTTTACCACCTGAGGAACATTGCCACGGTGCGGCCATTTCTCTCTCAGGCTGATACAGAGACATTCCTCCATGCTTTTATTACAAGAAGGTTTGACTATTGTAACGCTCTCCTGTCTGGTCTACCCAAGAAATCCATTGGTCAACTGCAAAACATACAGAATGCTGCAGCACATGTACTGACCAAGACCAGACAGAGAGCACGTTACACCGGTTTTAATGTCTCTGCACTGGCTGCCTGTGAGTTTTAGAATTCATTTTAAGATTCTTCTATTGGTTTTTAAATCAATCCACGATTGTGCATCCCACTACATGTAAGACATGCTTTTACATGATGTACCCAGTAGGTCCCTCAGGTCCTCTGGCTCTGGCATTTTAACCACAGGAGGTTGATATCAAATACATCAAACAAATGGTTTCCATTGTGTTTGATGCCTTTCCATTCGCTCCGTTCCAGCCATTATTATGAGACATCCATACCTCAGCCGCCTCCACTGCTTTTAACTATCCCAAAGCCTACGACCCAGAGGCATAGACAGGCAGCCTTTAGTTATTCTGCCCCCAGCCTCTGGAATAGCCTGCCAAAGAACCTGAGGGAAGCTGAAACTGTGAAAATATTTAAAAGAGATCTTAAAACATCTTTTTAGCTTTGATTTTCCTTAGGGTGCTTTTTAGTTGTTCAGTTTCTGTCATTCTTTAGTTTTTTTATCTTGTGTTTGTTGTGTAGCAAATATTTCAGCTTTTATTTTCATCGTTTTTTTGTTTGTTTTTCCTGTAAAGCACATTGCGTTGCATTCCATGTCTGAAATGTGCTGTATAAATGAAGCTTTGATTTGACTTGTAGTGTGACTGAGCTAATCCACTTGTAGAGTGACTGAATTAGTCTACTTGTATTGTGACTGAGTTACTTTAGTCCTCTTGTTGTGTGACTGAGTTAGTCCACTTTTAGTGGGACTGAGCTAGTCCACGTGTAATGTGACTGGATTAGTCCACTTGTCATGTGAATGAGTTAGTCCACTTGTAGTGTGACTGAGCAGGTCCACTTGTAGTGTGGCAGACTGAATTAGTCCACGTGTAGTGTGACAGAGTTACTGTAATCCCCTTGTAGTGTGACTGAGTTTGTCCACTTGTAGTAGGACTGAATTAATCCACTTGCCGTGGGACTGAGTTAGCGAACAACATTTTCCACTTTCAGCGTTATCAGGTAGAGGGTGGGCGTTGATGTACAGTAGGCAATTTTTCCAGTCATGGACATGACTCGGATGAGTTTAACAATGAATAGGCTAATTATGGAATTCCATTCAAGCAGAGCAGGAAATAAGACTTTTCATCTGAGGGCATCACCTGATGGAGATGACACGGCCATCAATCAAATTACCCTGAACTCTGGTTCATATCTTTTCAAAACCTTACCTGTTCTTTGACCTTTCTCTCTTCCCTTTCTATCCACAAACCAAAGTTTACATTAAATGATTTTATTCAATGCATTTTATTGTATTTTATTCTGTCTGTTGTTTTTCTCTGTGCCCTCTCTTCCCTCATTCCACTCTCCATTTCCAGACCCAGTTCAGCCAGAGTTTAGAGGCGGGGTTGTCCATGTCAGGCCTTGTGACTTTTGTAACTGAAATGTACAATTAGTTCAGAGCAGAGCTGGGGGGTTAGAACTTGGTTGAGACTCAGAGTCATAACAGTTCTAAACCATGGAGACAACCAAGGAACAACACAAAACATGCACATTCTAATTCCATGAAGGGACTATTTGTCACGTTCTGACCTTTATTTCCGTTGTTTTGTCATTATTTAGTATGGTCAGGGCGTGAGTTGGGGTGGGCAGTCTATGTTTGTTTTTCTATGATTTTGGGATTTGTATGTTTCGGCCTAGTATGGTTCTCAATCAGAGGCAGGTGTC
Organism: Oncorhynchus mykiss; assembly: GCF_057628025.1. Taxonomy (NCBI): domain Eukaryota; kingdom Metazoa; phylum Chordata; class Actinopteri; order Salmoniformes; family Salmonidae; genus Oncorhynchus; species Oncorhynchus mykiss. Next base: position 34,268,386 of record NC_143027.1, on the reverse strand, counting down.
ATTAGTTGTCTCTGATTGAGAATCATACTTAGGTAGCCTGGGTTTCACTGTTTGTTGGTGGGTGATTGCCTATGTTGATTGCTTGTGTCAGCACAGTTCTCATTAGCTTCACGGTCGTTATTTCGTTTATTGTTTTTGTATAGTGTGTTTCAGTGTTCAGTGTTTTCTTTATTAAATGGCAGGATGAACACAAACCACGCCGCATTTTGGTCCTCCGATCCTTCTCGCCTCTCCTGTTCAGATGAAGAGGAGGAAGACCGTGACACTATTAATAATGTCCAAAAGAACTGGACAGAAAAGAGAGAAAAGAGAGGGAATGGGGAGAAAGGGAGAGTGAGGTAGAAAGGGGATGGAAAGAGTGGGAGAGAAGGGAATGAAGATATATAAAAGGACATAGAGAGGAGAGTGAGGTAGAGAGGAAGATAAAGGGAGCAAGAGAGAAGGAGGAAATGTTAGAGAAACAAAAAGCAGAGTGAAGAGGATTGGTTGAGAGATGAGAAGAGCGCAGCATGAAGTTAAGTAGAGGGGTAGAGAGAAAGCAAAGAATGAAGAGCTGCTTCTGAGCCATTTAAGAGGAACACAATGATACTCTGCCTCAATGACTCTACAAGTCACTCCACTCCATGAGAGGCCTTCTGAAAGAGAGTGTGTGTGTGTGTGTGTGTGTGTGTGTGTGCGTGGCCCATCCCAGAGAGATCGTTAGCAAGTCAAAAAGAGCTCTAAACACACGCACTTAGCACACATCACTTTAATCATACATTTACATATGTACGTATGTATTATTATTTATTATCTATGTGTCCTTCATTTATAAACAGAGGCAAGAAAAAGTATGTGAACCCTTTGGAATTACCTCGATTTCTACATAAATTGGTCCTGAAATTTGATCTGATCTTCATCTAAGTCACAACAACACACAAATTATTGTATTTTTCTTGTCTATATTGAATACATAATTTAAACGTTCACAGTGTAGGTTGGAAAAACTATGTTGGAGTATTAGAGTTAGGAGTCAGCTAACCTGGAGTCCAATCAATGAGACGAGATTGGAGATGTTGGTTAGAGATTGGAGATGTTGCCCTATAAAAAACACTCACAAAATTTGAGTTTGATATTCACAAGAAGCATTTCCTGATGCTAACCATGCCTCGAACAAAAGAGATCTCAGGAGACGTAAGATTAAGAATTGTTGACTTGCATAAAGTTGGAAAGGGTTACAAAAGTATCTTTAAAAGCCTTGATGTTCATCAGTCCACGGTAAGACAAATTGTCCATAAATGGCGAAAGTTCAGCACTGTTGCTACTCTCCCTAGGAGTGGCCATCCTGCAAAGAGGACTGCAAGAGCAAAGTGCAGATTGCTCAATGGGATTAAGAAGAATCCTAGAGTGTTAGCTAAAGACTTACAGAAATATCTGGAACATGCTAACATCTCTGTTGACGAGTCTACGATACGTAAAAAATTAAACAAGAATGGTGTTCATGGGAGGACACCACAGAAGAAGCCACTGCTGTCCAAAGGAAGGAACACACAACACTATGTGTGGAGAAAAAAGGCACAGCACACCAACATAAAAACCTCATCCCAACTGTAAAGTATGGTGGAGGGAGCATCATGGTTTGGGGCTGCTTTTCTGCCTATCAAGACATTTTGCAGGAGAATGTTAGGCTATCTGTCCACCAATTGAAGCTCAACAGAAGTTGGGTGATGCAACAGGACAACGACCCAAAACACAGAACTAAATCAGCAACAGAATGGCTTCAACAGAAGAAAATATGCCTTCTGGAGTGGCCCAGTCAGAGTCCTGTCCTCAACCCGATTGAGGTGCTGTGGCATGACCTCTTGAGCAATTCACACCAGACATCCCAAGAATATTGCTGAACTGAAACAGTTTTGTAAAGAGGAATGGTCCAATATTCCTCCGGACCATTGTGCAGGTCTGATCCGAAACTATAGAAAACGTTTGATTGAAATTATTGCTGCCAAAGGAGGGTCAACACGTTATTAATCCAAGGGTTGGCATACTTTTCCCACCCTGCACTGTGAATGTTTACATGGTGTGTTCAATAAAGACATGAAACTGTATAATTGTTTGTGTGTTATTAGTTTAAGCAGACTGTGTTTTTCTATTGTTGTGACTTAGATGAGGAACAGATCAAATTGTATGACCAATTTATGCAGAAATCCAGGTATTTACAAGGGTTCACATACTTTTTCTTGCCACTGTAAGTGACATTTTCAGAGAAAGATAGGTTTTTGTCAAGTGAGTCCTGTCCCAAGGTTGCAACAAATAGTTGCATGGCATAGGCTGGCTGTTTGTGTAAATAATTTATAAATCAATTAATCAAACCATTTCATTTTACTATGGGAGTCCTGAGAGGTGTTCAGTGTTCCCTCAGTGTTGCGTAGAACGGACCTTTTCAATTGGCTGAATGCGCTGAGCTGCTTTATTTAATAGCATACTACAGTAGTTAACTATTTAAATAATAGTATCTACTTGTTAACATCAAGGTTAGACTGCGTAGGGTGCGTGTGTGCGTGCACGTGTTAGTATGTGTTGACTCAAGAGATTTATGTGAATAACAGCTTCAGCATTAGCAGAGTTGACCTTGAGGTCAGGTATTTTACTATTGGCAGACCACCCTTACACTCAAGTCAGACAGACTATGCAGTCCACACAAGCACCACAGTAATTCACTAACATACAGAGAGAGAGAGAGAGAGAGAGAGAGAGAGAGAGAGAGAGAGAGAGAGAGAGAGATGTCCACATGGAGCTCTCTACACATAACAAGTGTGTTTGTAGCCATAGTAATGAGAGAGGGTAATTCCTAGCAGCCAGTGGTGGTTTGGCTCTAGCTGTAAGTGTTGCTGCTAGTAGAAACAGATCTAGAACTATGTTCTGTATCTATCTGTAGGATATTTGCTGGCACTAGTGATTTCCAGGTGGCCTTGTTTGAGTGAGTGAGTGAGTGAGTGAGCTAGAGAGAGAGAGAGAGAGAGAGAGAAGATGATGAGTGAGAATACAGCCTTCACTCTGATACGTGCTAATTCCTCACATCCTTAATCCACAAATGAATACCCTTTCTCTACCTCGTCCTTCTTCCTCTGCCTTCCTAGTAGGAAGCTGGGGGGCCCTGGAAACCACTGATCGATTCCTGGTGTTCCAGGGGGAAGATAATGAATGTGGGAACCAGAGCCAGTTGAAGTGGAGCAACTCCCCAAAGGGAGGGGCTTAGTTTTAATTAGCCAACTTTAATGGGGCGGGGGTGAGCGAAAGAGAGAGAGAGCGATGGAGACAGAGAGGAGCAGAGAGAGATACGGGCTTTAAGTGTCTCTGTTGCAGGATTAGCATTGAACCCACTAATACATGAACTCTACTCTACTAAATAACCATATATCAAAGGAATGTCCCATGGAAACCTGTTTGTAGAGCAACAACACAGTACTCTGGCTAGCCATGGCTTCACTCACACTGATTTCTGAGGGGGCAAAAATACCCCCGCTACTGTAGCTGTGTGAAGTGAAATTAGATCATGTTTCCTGAGGCCCTATATAACTGTGACCCACCAGTTTTAATCTAACCTTGATACACTATATATACAAAAGTATGTGGACAAATTAGTAGATTCAGCTATTTCAACCACACCCATGCTGACAGGTGTAGAAAATTGAGCACACAGCCATGCAATCTCCATAGACTTACTGAAGAGCTCAGTGACTTTCAACTTGGTACCGTCATAGGATGCCACCTTTCCAGCAAGTCAGTTCATCAAATTTCTGCCCTGCTAAAGCTGCCCCCGTTAACTGAAAGGGCTGTCTAGGAGCAACAACGGCTCAGACGGGAAGTGGTAGGCCACACAAACTCACAGAACGGGACCGCCAAGTGCTAAAGCGGGTAGTGCGTAAAAATCATCTGTCCTCGGTTGCAACACTCACTACCGAGTTCCAAACTGCGCCTGGAAGCAACAAGAACTGTTCATTGGGAGCTTCATGAAATGGGTTTCCATGGCTGACGAGCCGCACAAGCCAAAGATCACCACGCCAATGCCAAGCGTCGGCTGGCGTGGTGTAAAGCTTGCCGCCATTTGACTCTGGAGCAGTGAAAAGGCGTTCTCTGGAGTGATGAATCAAGCTTCGCCATCTGGCAGTCTGACAGACGAATCTGGGTTTGGCGGATGCCGGGAGAACGCTACGTGCCAGAATGCATAGTACCAACTGTACAGTTTGGAATAATGGTCTGGGACTGTTTTTCATGGTTCAGGCTAGGCACCTTAGTTCCAGTGAAGGGTGAACGCTACAGCATAAAATTATATTCTAGACGTTTCTGTGCTTCCAACTTTGTGGCAACAGATTTGGGAGGTCCCTTTGCTATTTCAGCATGACAATGCCCCCGTGCACAAAGCAAGGTCCATACAGAAGTGGCTTGTCCAGATCGATGTGGAAGAACTTGACTGGTCTGCACAGAGTCCTGATCTCAACCCCATCTAACAACTTTGGAATTAATTAGAACACAGACTGCGAGCCAGGCCTAATCGCCCAGCATCAGTGCCAACCTCACTAATGCTCTTGCTCACTGTCCCTCTTTCTTTGTTGGCTCTCTCTCTCATCTAATGCTTGTCTCCCCCTCTAGACTCTATTCCCAGCCCTGCGGTGTGATGGGAATACCAGTGTGTGAGTTGACGATAGTGTGAATGACAGAGTGCAACCATGGTTATACCAGTCTCCTCTCTCACTGAGAAAATCCCAGTCTCAGCCCAGTAGGGGAGAGTGGGGTAAATTGAGCCCTTTTTACATTCAGCACCACTCTGTCAATGGAAATAGATACTGTGTCAATTGATTAGACATGATTTAGAAAGGCACACACCTGTCTTTATAAGGTCCCACAGTTGACAGTTCATGTCAGAGCAAAAACCAAGCAATGAGGCCGAAGGAATTGTCCATAGAGTTTAGAGACAGGATTGGGTCGAGGCACAGATCTGGGAAAGGGTACCAAAAAATGTTTGCAGCATTGAAGGTCCCCAAGAACACGGTGGCCTCCGTCACTCTTAAATGGAAGAAGTTTGGAACCACCATGACTCATCCTAGAGCTGGCCACCCAGCCAAACTGAGCAATCGGAGGAGAAAGACCTTGACCAAGAACCTGATGGTCACTCTGACAGAGCTCCAGGGTTCCTTTGTGGAGATGGGAGAACCTTCCAGAAGGACAACCATCTCTGCAGCACTCCACCAATCAGGCCTTTATGGTAGAGTGGCCAGACGAAAGCAACTCCTTAGTAAAAGACACATGACAGCCCGCTTGGAGTTTGCCAAAATGCACCTAAAGGACTCTCAGACCATGACAAACAAGATTCTCTGGTCTGATGAAACCAAGATTGAACTCTTTCGCCTGAATGCCAAGTGTCATGTCTGAGGTGACCAAGAGCCCGAAGGTCACTCTGATAGAGCTCCAGCTCTCTTCCTCTTTGGAGATGGGATAACCTTCCAGAAGGACAACCATCTCTGCAGCACTCCACCAATCAGGCATTTATGGTAGAGTAGCCAGATGGAAGCCACTCTTCAGTAAAGACACATGACAGCCAGCTTGTAGTTTGCCAAAAAGCATCTAAAGGACTCTCAGACCATGAGAAACAGATTCATTGGTCTGATGAAACCAATATTGATCTCTTTGGCCTGAATGCCAAGTGTCACATCTGGAGGAAACCAGGCACCATCACTACGGTGAAGCATAGTGGTGGCAGCATCATGCTGTGGGGATGTTTATCAGCAGCAGGGACGGGGGAGACTATTCAGCATCGGGGGAAAGATGAACAGAGCAAAGTACAGAGAGATCCTTGATGAAAAGCTGCTCCAAAGCGCTCAGGACCTCAGACTGGGGTGAAGGTTCACCTTCCAACAGGACAAAGACCCTAAACACACAGCCAAGACAATGCTGGAGTGGCTTCGGGACAAGACTCTAAATTTCCTTGAACCTGATTGAACATCTCTGGAAAGATCTGAAAATAGCTGTGCAGCGACGCTCCCCATCCAAGCTGACAGAGCTTGAGAGGATCTGCAGAGAAGATTGGAAGAATGTCCCCAAATACAGGTGTGCCAAGCTTGTAGCGTCATACCTAAGAAGAATCTAGGCTGTAATCTCTGCCAAATGTGCTTCAACAAAGTACTGAGTAAAGGGTTTGAATACTCATGTAAATGTGATATTTCCGTTTTTTGGGTTTATAAATTTGCAAACATTTCTTAAAACCAATTTTAGCTTTTGTCATTATGGGGTATGGTGTATAGACTGATGAGGAACATTTTCTTTTTAAATTAATTTTAGAATAAGGCTGTAACGTAACAAGATGTGGAAAAAGTCAAGGTGTCTGAATACTTTCTGAATGCATTGTATAATAATTAATCAAGCCTACAAACAATACAATACTCTATTATTATGGGGGGAGATGATATTACAGTTTTAAATACCTCAATGGACTGTAATGTAAATCACAATAAAACTATCACCCTCATGCACTTAAATAAATCACGAATATCATGGATATATTGGAACTAGTGGATGTACGGAGGCATAAATGTCCTGCCCTAGTGAGATATACTGTACATGGCGGAGGTTCAATCAAGCTAGTCGTCTTGACTACTTTCTTATGTCATTTTCGCTGGCACCAAAAGTTTAAAAAGTGTTGATAGTGGACAGAATGCAGTAGGACAATCAAATAATTGACATATACATTACTCTTACATAATTTCCACATGGGTGAGGTTATTGGAAATTGAATCAAAGCCTATTGGATGACAACTAGGACCGAAGAATTTATAACTGACTTTTTCCGACATAACATAGGTATAGCAGATCCCCTTATTGTACGGGACACTTTTAAATGTGCCTTTAGAGACCATGCAATTCAATACTCATCTTTAAAACAAAAGCAGTGTCGGGTCAAGAGTTCATATTAACAAAGGAAATAGAGGGACTAACAGTACAGATGGATAGCAATAAAAACTATACCAGGCACATAATCAGTTAAAGGAAAAACAAAAACAACTGGAGGAACTTATTCAATAATGATCAAGTGTAATATATTATAAAACATTTAAAAAATTGATGGAAAATGGGGGAAAATGTACTGTACATTTATCTTTATCTTCAACATAGAAATGCTACCAAAAAGAATAACTGAAACATGTTACAAATGATGGAGTCACCATTGATTCAACAAACAATATTTTGAAAGAGGACGCAAAGTACTATAAACTTATGTTTTCGTTTCAGTCTCCTCCATATCTACTAACCGACGTTAATTATAGGGTTGTTTTTCTATTAATAATGTAAAATTAACAGCTGTACAGAAAGCCTAATGTGAATGCCAAATTACAGAGGAGGAACTTGCATGCAATTCAAGCCATTAAGTCCGGGGGAAAATCCAAATATGGATGGCATACCAGTTGGGGTATATCAAACCTTTTTTGATGTACTCAGCGGTCCGTTATTGGCATGTTTAACCACTCAAATAAATATGGCAGATTATCAGCTACTCAACAAGGTCTGATTCCACTATTACTGAACCAGGACCCAGGTGGTAAACAGAAAGATCCAGTCCATTTAAAAAAAATGGAGGCCCTTTACATTTCAGTGTTGTGATGCACAAATTCTAGCAAAATGCATAGTGCATAGAAACATAAAGGTATTGTCAGATATTATTAATCCTAATCAGACAGGTTTTTTATATGGACGATACGGTGAAGATAATATAAGACAAGTACTGGAAACAATATAACACTTTGAAAAATCTGTGAAACCAGGCCTGGTATTCATCGCTGACTTTGAAAAGGCTTTTTTTAAATTATGATTGTAATTTATATATAAATGCCTGTAATATTTCAATTTGGGAGAGTCTCTTATACAGTGGGTTAAAGTTGTATAGTAACCCTAGGTGTAAAATAGTAAATAATGGCTACTTCTCAGAAAGTATTGAACTGTCAAGATGGGTAAAACAAAGCTGTCTACTATCGGCATATCTATTTATTATGGCCATTGAAATGTTAGCTATTCAAATCAGATCCAACAGTAATATCAAGGGGCTAGAAAAACAGGGCTTAAAAACAAAGGCGTCATTATACGCTGATGATTCATGTTTTCTTTTAAATCCAAAATTTGGATCCCTCCACAGCCTCATAGAGTATCTAATTGTTCTAAACTCTCTGGATTACAACCAAATGATGATAAGTGTACTATATTACATATCGGATCACTAGAAATAAAACTTTTACATTACCGTGTTGTTTACCAATGAAATGGGCTGATGGTGAAGTGGACATACTCAGTGTTCATATCCCGAAAAATACATTTTAATAGAAAGTTAGCAAAATTAGATAAGATAATGCTACCATGTAAAGGAAAATACCTGTCTATTTGTCAAAAAATCACCCTGATTAACTCTTAAATCATATCCCAGTTTACCTATTTGCTTATGGCCCTGTCTACACCTAAAGACTTGTTTTTTTTAATATATGAGCAAAAACATATTAATATTCATTTGGAATGGCAAGCCACACAAAATTAAACGGGCCTATTTATATATTGAATAAGAATTCGGAGGGCAGAAATGATTAAATATTAAAGCATTAGACCTCTCAATAAAGGCTTCAGTCATACAAAAGCTATACTTAATTCTGAACTGGTTTTAGAATGGTTAATCCCGTGTTCAAGAAGGGCCTTTTTCCCTTTATTCAGATTACAACCTCTCACTTTCGATTATTTGAAAATGAAATCATATCCAAAATATAGCTATTTTTAAAACAAGCCATAAAAAGTTGGTTTAAATGTCAGTTTAATCCACCAGAAAAGGCAGAACAAATATAAAAATACATATTACGGTTAAACTCAAATATACTAGTTGATTAAAAAAAACATGTCTTTTTTTAAATTAAGAAAAAACTGTATAATCTTTGTAAATTAAATAATAAATAGGGCTGGTGGAGTTATGTCACACATGCAGCTAACAAAAATATATGAAAATGTCAGCTCTATCGAAAATTACAATCAACTAATTGCAGCATTACCGCAAAAAATGGAAGCCGTGGAAGGGGAGAAAGTAAAAACTTGTCTGTTGGCCCTGCATTAACGATCAAATGTAAAGAAAATTCTGATAAATAAAAAGTATACAAGTTTAATTTAAGGACAAAAAAAATGACAGCTGTGCCATACAGATTGCAAAATAGTTGGGAAGAGTTTTTCGATGTACCGATGCCATGGCACATGGTATATAGTGCCTTGCAAAGGTATTTATCCCCCTTGGTGATTTTCCTATTTTGTTGCATTACAACCTGTAATTTACAACACCACTAAGCAAGGGGCACCACCAAGCAAGCGGCACCATGAAGACCAAGGAGCTCTCCAAACAGGTCGGGGACAAATTTGTGGAGAAGTACAGATCATGTCATGTATTGTCATGTTGTGTGTTTCTGTCCTTTCCCTTCACCCCGTCTCCCTCTGCTGGTCGTTGTTAGGTTACCTTTTCTCCTCCTCTTTCCCCCAGCTGTGCCTTGTCTCCTCCTAACTACCCATTCACCCCGTTTCCCACCTGTTCCTTTTTTCCCTCTGATTAGGTCCCTATATCTCTCTCTGTTTTTGTTCCTGTCCTTGTCGGATTCTTGTTTGTTGTGTTTCATGCCTGAACCAGACTATCGTCATGTTTGCTGTAACCTTGTCCTGTCCTGTCGGAATCTGCCGGTCTATCTGAGCCTACCTATGTTTGGTTATTAAAGAAGCTCTGTTTAAGTTAATTCACTTTTGGGTCCTCATTCACTCACCGTAACAGATCAGGGTTGAGTTATAAAAAAACAATCCATTGCTAAATAATGGAAAGAATATGGCAATACAACAAACCTGCCAAGAGAGGCCACTCACCAAAACTCACAGACCAGGCAAGGAGGGCATTAATCAGGCAACAATCAAGGAAAACGCTATGTCTGGCGCAAACCCGACACCTTTCATCACCACAAGAACATCATACTTTGGGGATACTGTGGGGATGTTTTTCATCAGCAGGGAATGGGAAACTGGTCAGAATTGAAGGAATGATGGATGGCGCTAAATACAGGGAAATTCTTGAGGGAAACCTGTTTCAGTCTTCCAGAGATTTGAGACTGGGACGGAGGTTCACCTTCCAGCAGGACAATGACCCTAAGCATACTGCTAAAGCAACACTCGAGTGGTTTTATTTATTTATAAATATATAATATAATATAATATATATATATAAATTCCCTTTATTTAACTAGGCAAGTCAGTTAGGAACAAATTCTAATTTACAATGACGGCCTACCAAAAGACAAAAGACCTCCTGCGGGGACGGGGGCTGGGATTTCTGTTTTTTTTGTCTTATTTCTTGTTTGTTTCACAAAACAAAATGTGCATCCTCAAAGTGGTAGGCATGTTGTGTAAATCAAATGATACAAATCCCCGCAAAAACTATTTTAATTCCAGGTTGTAAGGCAACAAAATAGGAAAAATGCCAAAGGGGGTGAATACTTTCACCAGCTACTGTATGCACTGATTCAGAAAACTAAACCTGATTCAAAACTTTCAATTTAAATTATTATAAAAAAATATTGCAACCAATAACATTTTATATATTGGGGATACAACCATACCAGCTCTGCAGATTTTGCCGCAAAGAGAATCAATAGAGCATTTGTTTTGGTACTGTCGATATGTAGCTTGTTTTTGGTCGCAGGTTCAGGAATGGCTGAAGAATCCATATCACCTGTCTTTTCGGACTACTGTAGATGAAGGAGAGGAAGCCTCTATTGAGATGTACCCATAGACAGAGGGTTGACCTGACACCTAAAGCATATTTAGCAAACCCAGTCATGTCCTAATAAATGACCCATTTAGATGACATCCCTCAAGGACCTTCAGTATTCACTTCAGTCTCTGCAGCAGTGGTGGCTGGGGGCACTTTATTAAATTAGAGGATGAGTTCATAATGGCATGAATGGGCTGCAGAACAAGTCTGATTATTGAGTTTCGGCTGTCAGTGAAAAGCATCTGAAAATGTGTGAAGACAATGTGTCTTGTGTATAATTTAAAATGTTGAATCCTGCAGGATTTTTCTTTATTTTTCTTATTTTCTACATTGTACTGTAGAATAATAGTGAAGACATCAAAACTATGAAATAACACATATGGAATCATGTAGTAACCAAAAAAGTGTTGTAGTAACCAGCATTTTTTTTAACATATCAAAATTCATTTTATATTTAAGATTCTTCAAAGTAGTCACCCATTGCCTTGATGACACTCTTGGCATTCTCTCAACCAGCTTCACCTGGAACGCTTTTCCAACCGTCTTGAAGGAGTTCTCACATATGCTGAGCACTTGTTGGCTGCTTTTACTTCACTCTGTGGTCCAACTCATCCCAAACCATATAATTGGGTTGAGGTTGGGTGATTGTGGAGGCCAGGTCATCTGATGCAGCACTACATCACTCTCCTTCTTGGTCAGAGCTCAACAGTCCTATAGTATAAAAGGTAATAGCAGAGCAGTGTTTTTGAAACAGCTGCAATGTATTGACATTTTCCTTATATTTCAGAATTGTTTTGTTGAGTTTTTACCTGAAATTGCAGTAACATCCTCTTACATTCTGAAATTGTCGCAGTAGCTGCCGCCTGCCGGCTGCACTGAGCCACGTAAAACTATGGAAGCTCATTTCCGCCTCCAATCTCTGTTAGGGAGCATTTCTCCTTTCTTTGCCAAGATAATCCATCTACCTGACAAGTAGCTGATTAAACAGCATGAACATTACACAGGTGCACCTTGTGCTGGAGACAATAAAAACCCAATCTAAAATATGCAGTTTTGTCATACAACACAATGCCTTCACCTGCGGGATTGTCTGAGACCAGCCACCCGGACTGTTACGGTGCGTGAATGAGGACCCAAAAGCGAATTAACGTAAACAGAGCTTCTTTAATAACCAAACATAGGTAGGCTCAGATGGACCGGCAGATTCCGACAGGACAGGACAAGGTTGCAGCAAACATGACGATAGTCTGGTTCAGGCATAACTAACACAAACAAGAATCCGACAAGGACAGAAGCAGGAACAGAGAGAGATATAGAGACCTAATCAGAGGAAAAAAGGGAACAGGTGGGAAAAGGGGTGAACGAGGTAGTTAGAGGAGACAAGGAACAGCTGGGGGAAGGAGGGTAAGGAAAGGTAACCTAATACGACCAGCAGAGGGAGACAGGGTGAAGAGAAAGAACAAGACACAACATGACAATACATGACAGTACCCCCCCACTCACCGAGCACCTCCTGGCGCACTCGAGGAGGAAACCTGGCGGCAACGGAGGAAATCATCGATCAGCGCACGGTCCAGCACGTCCCGAGAGGGAACCCAACTCCTCTCCTCAGGACCGTACCCCTCCCAATCTACTAGGTACTGATGACCACGGCCCCGAGGACGCATGTCCAAAATCCTACGGACCCTGTAGATGGGTGCGCCCTCGACAAGGATGGGGGGGGGGGGGGGGGAGACGAGCGGGGGCGCGAAGAACGGGCTTGACACAGGAGACATGGAAGACCGGGTGGACGCGACGAAGATATCGCGGAAGAAGAAGTCGAACTGCGACAGGATTAATGATCTGGGAAATACGGAACGGACCAATGAACCGCGGGGTCAACTTGCGAGAAGCGGTCTTAAGGGGAAGGTTCTGAGTGGAGAGCCAAACTCTCTGACCGCGACAATATCTAGGACTCTTAGTTCTACGCTTATTAGCAGCCCTCACAGTCTGCGCCCTATAACGGCAAAGTGCAGACCTGACCCTCTTCCAGGTGCGCTCGCAACGTTGGACAAAAGCCTGAGCGGAGGGGACGCTGGACTCGGCGAACTGAGATGAGAACAGCGGAGGCTGGTACCCGAGGCTACTCTGAAAAGGAGATAGCCCGGTCGCAGACGAAGGAAGTGAGTTGTGGGCGTATTCTGCCCAGGGGAGCTGTTCTGACCAAGACGCAGGGTTGCGAAAAGAAAGACTGCGTAAGATGCGACCAATAGTCTGATTGGCCCGTTCTGCTTGACCGTTAGACTGGGGGTGAAAGCCGGAAGAGAGACTGACGGAAGCCCCAATCAAACGGCAAAACTCCCTCCAAAATTGAGACGTGAATTGCGGACCTCTGTCCGAAACGACGTCTGACGGAAGGCCATGAATTCTGAAAACATTCTCGATGATGATTTGTGCCGTCTCTTTAGCAGAAGGAAGCTTAGCAAGGGGAATAAAATGAGCCGCCTTAGAGAACCTGTCGACAACCGTAAGAATAACAGTCTTCCCCGCTGACGAAGGCAGTCCGGTGACAAAATCTAAGGCGATGTGAGACCACGGTCAAGAGGGAATGGGAAGCGGCCTGAGACGGCCGGCAGGAGGAGAGTTACCGGACTTAGTCTGCGCGCAGACCGAACAAGCAGCCACGAAGCGACGCGTGTCATGCTCCCGGGTGGGCCACCAAAAACGCTGGCGAATGGAAGCAAGCGTACCCCGAACGCCAGGGTGGCCGGCTAACTTGGCAGAGTGAGCCCACTGAAGAACGGCCAGACGAGTAGGAACGGGAACGAAAAGAAGGTTCCTAGGACAAGCGCGCGGCGACGGAGTTTGAGTGAGTGCTTGCTTTACCTGCCTCTCAATTCCCCAGACAGTCAACCCGACAACACGCCCCTCAGGGAGAATCCCCTCGGGGTCAGTGGAGGCTACTGAAGAACTGAAGAGACGAGATAAAGCATAAGGCTTGGTGTTCTTAGAGCCCGGACGATAAGAAATCACGAACTCGAAACGAGCGAAAAACAGCGCCCAGCGCGCCTGACGCGCATTAAGTCGTTTGGCAGAACGGATGTACTCAAGGTTCCTATGGTCAGTCCAAACGACAAAAGGAACGGTCGCCCCCTCCAACCACTGTCGCCATTCGCCTAGGGCTAAGCGGATGGCGAGCAGTTCGCGGTTTCCTACATCATAGTTACGTTCCGACGGCGACAGGCGATGAGAAAAATACGCGCAAGGGTGGACCTTGTCGTCAGAGAGGGAGCGCTGAGAAAGAATGGCTCCCACGCCCACCTCTGACGCGTCAACCTCGACAACGAACTGTCTAGTGACGTCAGGTGTAACAAGGATAGGTGCGGATGTAAAACGATTCTTGAGGAGATCAAAAGCTCCCTGGGCGGAAACGGACCACTTAAAGCACGTCTTGACAGAAGTAAGGGCTGTGAGAGGAGCTGCCACCTGACCGAAATTACGGATGAAACGACGATAGAAGTTCGCGAAGCCGAGAAAGCGCTGCAGCTCGACGCGTGACTTAGGGACGGGCCAATCAATGACAGCTTGGACCTTAGCGGGATCCATCTTAATGCCTTCAGCGGAAATAACAGAACCGAGAAATGTGACGGAGGAGGCATGAAAAGAGCACTTCTCAGCCTTCACAAAAAGACAATTCTCTAAAAGGCGCTGGAGGACACGTCGAACATGCTGAACATGAATCTGGAGTGACGGTGAAAAAATCAGGATATCGTCAAGGTAAACGAAAACAAAGATGTTCAGCATGTCTCTCAGGACATCATTGACTAATGCCTGAAAGACAGCTGGAGCGTTAGCGAGGCCGAAAGGAAGAACCCGGTATTCAAAGTGCCCTAACGGAGTGTTAAACGCCGTCTTCCACTCGTCCCCCTCCCTGATGCGCACGAGATGGTAAGCGTTACGAAGGTCCAACTTAGTGAAAAACCTGGCTCCCTGCAGGATCTCGAAGGCTGAAGACATAAGAGGAAGCGGATAACGATTCTTCACTGTTATGTCATTCAGCCCTCGATAATCTATGCAGGGGCGCAGGGACCCGTCCTTCTTCTTAACAAAAAAAAACCCCGCTCCGGCGGGAGAGGAGGAGGGGACTATGGTACCGGCGTCAAGAGCTACAGACAAATAATCCTCGAGAGCCTTACGTTCGGGAGCCGACAGAGAGTACAGTCTACCCCGGGGGGGAGTGGCTCCCGGAAGGAGATCAATACTACAATCATACGACCGGTGTGGAGGAAGAGAGGTGGCCCTGGACCGACTGAACACCGTGCGCAGATCGTGATATTCCTCCGGCACCCCTGTCAAATCACCAGGCTCCTCCTGTGAAGAAGAGACAGAGGAAACAGGAGGGATAGCAGACATTAAACATTTCACATGACAAGAGACGTTCCAGGAGAGGATAGAATTACTAGACCAATTAATAGAAGGATTATGACAAACTAGCCAGGGATGGCCCAAAACAACAGGTGTAAAAGGTGAACGAAAAATTAAAAAAGAAATGGTTTCGCTATGATTACCAGAGACAGTGAGGGTTAAAGGTAGCGTCTCACGCTGAATCCTGGGGAGAGGACTACCATCCAGGGCGAACAAGGCCGTGGACTCCCTTAACTGTCTGAGAGGAATGTCATGTTCCCGAGCCCAGGTCTCGTCCATAAAACAGCCCTCCGCCCCAGAGTCTATTAAGGCACTGCAGGAAGCTGACGAACCGGTCCAGCGTAGATGGACCGACAAGGTAGTGCAGGATCTTGAAGGAGAGACAGGAGTAGTAGCGCTCACCAGTAGCCCTCCGCTTACTGATGAGCTCTGGCTTTTACTGGACATGAAGTGACAAAATGACCAGCAGAACCGCAATAGAGACAGAGGCGGTTGGTGATTCTCCGTTCCCTCTCCTTAGTCGAGATGCGGATACCTCCCAGCTGCATAGGCTCAGCACCCGAGCCGGCAGAGGAAGATGGTAGTGATGCGGAGAGGGGGGCAACGGAGAACGTGAGCTCCTTTCCACGAGCTCGGTGACGAAGATCAACCCGTCGCTCAATGCGAATAGCGAGTTCAATCAAGGAATCCACGCTGGAAGGAACCTCCCGGGAGAGAATCTCATCCTTTACCTCTGCGAGGAGACCCTCCAGAAAACGAGCGAGCAAAGCCGGCTCGTTCCAGCCACTGGAGGCAGCAAGAGTGCGAAACTCAATAGAGTAGTCTGTTATGGATCGATTACCTTGACATAGGGAAGACAGGGCCCTGGAAGCCTCCTCCCCAAAAACAGATCGGTCAAAAACCCGTATCATCTCCTCCTTAAAGTCCTGATACTGGTTAGTACACTCAGCCCTTGCCTCCCAGATTGCCGTGCCCCACTCACGAGCCCGTCCAGTAAGGAGAGATATGACGTAGGCGACACGAGCAGTGCTCCTGGAGTAAGTGTTGGGCTGGAGAGAAAACACAATATCACACTGGGTGAGGAACGAGCGGCATTCAGTGGGCTCCCCAGAGTAACACGGCGGGTTATTGATTCTGGGCTCCGGAGATTCGAAAGCCCTGGAAGTGGCCGGTGGATCGAGGCGGAGATGGTGAACCTGTTCTGTGAGGTTGGAGACTTGGATGGCCAGGGTCTCAACGGCATGTCGAGCAGCAGACAATTCCAGCTCGTGTCTGCCTAGCATCGCTCCCTGGATCTCGACGGCTGAGTGGAGAGGATCCGAAGTCGCTGGGTCCATTCTTGGTCGGATTCTTCTGTTACGGTGCGTGAATGAGGACCCAAAAGCGAATTAACGTAAACAGAGCTTCTTTAATAACCAAACATAGGTAGGCTCAGATGGACCGGCAGATTCCGACAGGACAGGACAAGGTTGCAGCAAACATGACGATAGTCTGGTTCAGGTATGACTAACACAAACAAGAATCCGACAAGGACAGAAGCAGGAACAGAGAGAGATATAGAGACCTAATCAGAGGAAAAAAGGGAACAGGTGGGAAAAGGGGTGAACGAGGTAGTTAGAGGAGACAAGGAACAGCTGGGGGAAGGAGGGTAAGGAAAGGTAACCTAATACGACCAGCAGAGGGAGACAGGGTGAAGAGAAAGAACAAGACACAACATGACAATACATGACACGGACAGCTGAGGAACCTGAAGAGTATTTCTGTCTGTAATAAAGCCCTTTTGTGGTAAAAGAAAAACAACTAATTCTGATTGGCTGGACCTGGCTCCCCAGTGTTTTGAGTTTCCACTTCGTCAGGAGGTGAATTAGCACCAATTGAATGAGGCTTACGTATAATATTAGTTCACATAAAGATTAAGGCAAATTATAAAATTCTGGAGCCCTATTTTCACAGTAAATTATTTCAAAAATGGCCTAATTGTCAACCCAAAATTCAAGACAATCACTGGATTAGGCTGCATTTCACAATATTTTGAATCATGCATTCCTGCTTGGAGATGTTAAATGTAACAACTTATTTTGTTAAATACCATCTCAGCAGTCTATTACAGTTCTTAATAAAGCATTGTGAATGACTTTATAATGACTTTATAAGATGTATTCTATTGTGAAATGTATTCTATTGTGTAACACTACATATTGTTTTTTGGGGGGGAGCCATCAAATCATGGGCTGGTGCCACCAACTGAAAAAGTTAGTGGCACCAGTGCCACGAAGGAAAATGTTAGTCTGGAGACCTGCCAAGGAGCCATAGGTTGATCATAGTAGAATGGACTGGTGAGAAAATGCATCTATGTTAAACTAACTGTGAAATCATGTACTGTATGTCCATACACACACACAGACTTTTGATCGGGAGGTTTGTAGGTGTGCATGTGCATAGAGTGCAATTGAAAGAATAAAGTGGGTGTGTGTGTTTCTTTGTTCATGGGGTGCTCCACAGTTGTATATACACTATATACCCCTCCTGTCTCAGCTTCCAGTATTTATGCTGCAGTAGTTTATGTGTCGGGGGGCTAGGGTCAGTTTGTTATATCTGGAGTACTTCTCCTGTCCTATTCGGTGTCCTGTGTGAATTTAAGTGTGCTCTCTCTAATTCTCTCTTTCTTTCTCTCTCTCGGAGGACCTGAGCCCTAGGACCATGCCTCAGGACTACCTGACATGATGACTCCTTGCTGTCCCCAGTCCACCTGGCCGTGCTGCTGCTCCAGTTTCAACTGTTCTGCCTTATTATTATTGGACCATGCTGGTCATTTATGAACATTTGAACATCTTGGCCATGTTCTGTTATAATCTCCACCCGGCACAGCCAGAAGAGGACTGGCCACCCCACATAGCCTGGTTCCTCTCTAGCCACCGTGCTTCTACACCTGCATTGCTTGCTGTTTGGGGTTTTAGGCTGGGTTTCTGTACAGCACTTTGAGATATCAGCTTTACAGCTTTATGTAAAACAGTACAGCGCCCTTAACCACTGCGCCACCCGGGAGGCCCTGTCTTTGATTAATTCTGACTATTTTGAGGAAGTGTATACTGGCTATGGCGTCCCAACATGGACAAACAGTACTATTACCGCTTTCTTCTTGTTTTTCAAGCAAGGGTCTTTTAAGGAGGTATGCGAGCACACTCGTTCGGTTCACAGCCTGCCGAAATGAAGTATGCTAACGCCTTAACTCTCTTCCTGTCACCTGACTGATATAACCAGCTCCTATAGGTCAGTCCTGCAGATATTTTGCGTGGTCTTCCTTCCTGTGGGTCCAATCACACAGCAGGAAGCAGAAACAGACAGCCTCTACTCATGGGCTGGTGCCACCAACTGATGTTACTCATGACATCCGCAAGTCTGACTCCAACAGTAAGCGCATTTGAAGGGCCTTCATTCTTCAAAAGGAAGAGCAGAAATGTAATTTGGGCTACACACACACACACACACACACACACACACACACACAAATACACACACCATCTTTATTTCTCTACTTGGCATGCTGATGGCAGCCCTTCAATCAGAACCCAACCTGTCCCTATCCCCATCTCATCTCCAGGACCATCTCCATCCCACACTCCATCCCACTCCAGCTCTGTTGCCATTCCCATGGACAGCCGCTCCAAATCTCACTAGTGAGGCTGTGGCGTCTGTTGGCTGGAGAGGAGAGATGGAAAGGAGAGAGGAAAAGGGGGAGAAAAAGCTGTCTCCCCACTCAATCAGAACAAACAAATCTCCTGCAGGTTGAGTTCAATAACTACAGGCAGATGTATGTTGAGATGTTGGAGGAAGCTTTGAATTGGTCAGTAGCCTACAGAGTAATATGAGAAGAATGCAATTCCTGAATTTATGTAGATATTCTAAACTAAGTGTTTTGATAACTTTCAAATGTAGTAACAGGTCCATGTAGAATAAACAACACTTTACATAATACCAAAGAAGTAGTGTTCTGCTAATATAACAATGTGCACATTTCATCTTTCATTGTCATTCCCAGCCGATACAGATATTGTGCCTATCGGCATTTTGTCTAGTGGTAATGGGGCTACCTTGGCAAACGTGTCAGAGTGGTCATACCCTAGGGCTGTGACAGTCATTAAATTTTGACAGCCGGTTATTGTCATGCAAATGACTGCCGGTCTCATGATAATTTGTTGTGAATGATACAAACCTTAGAATATCTTAGAAATCAAAACATATACAGTATGGGCTGCATGATGCAACTATAGGCTATTGACTATTTGAAAAAGTTACAAGAAAAATTTGCTCTCTGATCCTTGCCTCAGGCTGCACACGCTGTTCTCTCATCAAGTGATAATATACTGAACAAAAATATAAATGCAACCTGTAAAGTGTTGGTCCCATGTTTCATGAGCTGAAATAAAAGATCCCAGAAATGTTCCATACGCACAAAAATCTTATTTCTCTTCAACTTTGTGCACAAATTTGTTTACATCCCTGTTAGTGAGCATTTATCCTTTGCCAAGATAATCCACCTGACAGGTTTGGCATATCAAGAAGCTAATTAAACAGCATGATCATTACACAGGTGCACCTTGTGCTGGAGACACTCTAAAATGTAATTTGGGCTACACACACACACCAACTTTATTGCTCTCCATGCTGATGGCAGCCCTTCAATCAGAACCCAACCTGTCCCTATCCCCATCTCATCTCCAGGACCATCTCCATCCACACTCCATCCCACTCCAGCTCTGTTGCCATTCCCATTAACAGCCGCTCCCAATCTCACTAGTGAGGATGTGGCGTCTGTTGGATGGAGAGGAGAGATGGAGAGGAGAGAAGAAAAGGGAGAGAAAAAGGTGTGTCTTTGTATGTGCGTGTTTGGCAAGCCTAGGCAGGTTGTGTCTATTTCTGTGGGTAGGTGATTTGTCCATGTGTGTCCTTATTTAGAGAGGTCAGGGTAAGTAGTGCTGGATGAATTACTCTCGCTGTTACATTCCTCCTCAACTCTGCCTCGCTCTTTTATTTTTCCATGTCAATTTCTTTAGTCTGTTTCTCCTTTTTTTCTATGTAGCCTATCTGTTGTTCATGATTATCAATGTGTTTTTGTACCATAGAAATACCTTTCTATTTGGGGACAAAGCCCTTGGCTCTAACCACTAGGCTACCTGCCGCCCCAACTTAAGTATGCTCTCTCTAATTCTCCCATAGCTCTCTCTCTCCTCTCCCAGAGGACCTGAGCCCTAGGACCAAGTCTGAGGACTCCTGGCTGTCCCCGTCCCCAGTCCACCTTGTCTTTCTGCTGCTCCAGTTTCAACTGTTCTGCCTGCGGTTATGGATCCCTGACCTGTTGCCTGGATGTGCTACCTTCTCCTGAACCTGCTGTTTTTGACCCTCTTTGTCACTCTCCCTCCCTCTCTCTACTGCACCTGCTGTCTCAAACTCTGTTTATTTTTATTTAACTAGGCAAGTCAGTTAAGAACAAATTCTTATTTACAATGACGGCCTACAGGCTAGACCAATTATGTACCAGAGAAATCTTAAATCATTTTTGTTTTATGTTTTTCTTCCATGCATAATATGTGGTAGGCTGTTTGTTGTATAAAAGGCACAATCATAATAAAAAATAAAAAAATGGGCTCATAAGCCTATGCATAAGCTCTAATATTCATATGGAAGTGTTGAATTGATCATCACTTTAGAAAGCGCTGGTCCTTTCATCAGGTTAGGCTTTGAAACAACATCCACAACAACCATGTTTTACACTGTTTCAACCTGCTGTTGAACTTCTTTCTTCAAATTGTTCATCACAGTGAGGTGAGTTTTAAAGGGACTATAGGCCTACTGTTTTAATGATAAGTGTTTGATGTGAATTTCAATTGCATTGATATCAGAGTGGTTAGAGGAACAATAGAGCCCCGAGTACCAGGCCATAGGACCTGATGGTAGTTAGGTGCTACCTAAGCATGTCCAGAGTGCATTAACCATGACACGTGGAATTTTACTGCGGTCATGACTCATGACTGCCGGTGTGGTGGTAATACGGTCACCACAACAGCCCTACTCATGACTGCCGGTGTGGCGGTAATAAGGTCACCGCAACAGCCCTAGTCATGCCTTCCTGTGTGGTGTCCCGTATACAACAGGTGTTTCCTGATTCTGGTGCAGAATACAAAGGGTTTCTCCCTCCCCATATTGACTGATACCATTCAATCCAACAATAAAAAGAGGCAATACAAGTAAAAGTTGTGTCTAGTAAAAGTTATGCCGAGTGCCAGGTCTCTCTCCATTCAGAGACATCAGTATCAAGCCCTTCTGTCAGTCTGGACTTCATCACATCATCTTGCGAGTCTCCATGTGGTGGCGCCATACATGTTTCTATGAACACATACACATATAGTCACTGTTCTATTACCAATATCAGTTAGGATAGGTACTATGTTGAAGTTTGAACAGGTAAGACTAAACCTACCTAATTCTGTTCTCCCCATCGACAACCATTGGTGAGCAGGCAAGAGACTGGAGGTGAGGTCTTTGCAGAGCCCCATTGATTGGCATTGCAGCATAGATCAACTCCTGGCCCCTCAAAGATACTGGTCGGACACACACGCACGCACGCACGCACGCACACACGCACACACGCACACACGCACACACACGCACACACACGCACACACACGCACACACACGCACACACACACACACACACGCACACACACACACACACACACACAGAGTTTACATAGATTATGTTTCAAAATTGGGTTATCAAATGTATCAAAATAATGAAGTGGGCAAACTTCTGTATTTGTGCAAATGATGAGCCTGTGAAAGCTGTTGCCGCTGACAGGTGAAAGTTGCTGGCTGGATACTTGCAAACATGTGCCTGACTGTTTCATTCATAGGAATATTCACAGTGGAGGCATGTCTGAATCAGTGGAGGCTCGGAGGACCATCTGTCACGTATACTCCGCTCTTCCCCTCCGGCATTTGACATTGACAGTTTACTATCCACCGGCCCTGGCAACCATCGTTACGCACACCAGGCACCCATCAATACGCACACCTGTGTCTCATCATGAGACATACCTGGACTCCATCACTTCACTGATTACCTCCCCTATATCTGTCATTTCCTTTATTCCATTCCCCAGGTGGTATTGACTGTTTCGTGTCTATACGCTGCTCGTGTTTCTTGTATTGGTCTATGGGCCGTTTATTAAACTCACGACCTGCACTTGCTTTCCGACTCCCAGCGTACATGTCACACCATCCTCCTCAATTAATTTCATAGAAATGGTGAAACATTAAAAGTGATCCTATTTAGATATGTCAACAAATAATTGCTTAAACACACTGTTTTGTAATGTAGGTAGCCTCAGCAGCACTCTGTAGGGTAGCACCATGGTGTAGCCAGAAGACAGCTAGCTTCTGTCCTCCTGTGTGTACGTACATTGGCTAAAAATACAAAACCTAAGAGGCTCATGGTTCTCACCCCCTTCCATAGACTTACACGGTAATTATGATTGGTTTCAGGATGTCCTCCGAAAAATCATCAGAGCACTTGCATCATGAACTGACATGTTGTCCACCCAATCAAAATAGCAGAGAATGAATCTAGTAAAGAAAGCATAAACTGCAGCTAGCTAGCACTGCAGTACATAAAATGGGGTGAGTAACTCACTCAGAGAGACAATAGTTAAACAGTTTTGAACAAATTAATTTCTTCCAAAATTAGCGAGATGCAAAAGAGAGCTAACTATATTTGGTTTCACTTTCATTTTCACTTAGCTAGTGAATGGAGCTAGCTAGTTTAGCCTTCTCAAACACCCAGCTCAAACCCGAGAGGAATGCCATGTTAACTAGCTGGCTATGGCTATCCAACACTGGAACTCTTCCAAGTCAAGGTAAGCTTTTGGTTTTATTTATTGAAATCAGGTCTCATCAGTGTAACTGCTAAACTGCTTTCTGACTACACTGTACTGCATGATTGTAGTGGGTTTACTAACACAGTTGTAGTAGCTACGGTACGTCTACTATGACGATATCATAACCGCCATCGATAAAAGACAATACTGTGCAGCCGTCTTCATCAACCTGGCCAAGGCTTTCGACTCTGTCAATCTGTCAAATGACTGCCTCGACTGGTTCACCAACTACTTCTCAGATAGAGTTCAGTGTGTCAAATCGGAGGACCTGTTGTCCGGACCTCTGGCAAGTCACTATGAGTGTGCCACAGGGTTCAATTCTTGGGCCGACTCTTTTCTCTGTATACATCAGTGGTGTCGCTCTTGCTGCTGGTGATTCTCTGATCCACCTCTACGCAGACGACACCATTCTGTATACTTGTGGCCATTCTTTGAACACTGTGTTAAAAAACCTCCAGACGAGCTTCAATGCCATACAACTCTCCTTCCGTGGCCTCCAACTGCTCTTAAATAAAAGTAAAACTAAATGCATGCTCTTCAACCGATCGCTGCCCGCACCCACCCGTCCGTCTAGCATCACTACTCTGGAAGGTTCTGACTTAGAATATGTGGACAACTAAAAATACCTAGGTGTCTGGTTAGACTGTAAACTCTCCTTCCAGACTCACATTAAGCAACTTCAATCCAAAATTAAATCTAAAATCGGCTTCCTATTTCGTGTCAAAGCATCCTTCACTCATGCTGCCTAACATACCCTCGTAAAACTGACCATCCTACCGATCCTTGACTTCGGCGATGTCATTTACAAATTAGCCTCCAACACTCAGCAAATTGGATGTAGTCTATCACAGAGCCATCCGTTTTGTCACCAAAGCCCCATATACAACCCACCACTGCGACCTGTATGCTCTCGGCTGGCCCTCGCTTCATATTCGTGGCCGAACCCGCTGGCTCCAGGGCATCTATAGGTCTTTGCTAGGTAAAGCCCCGCCTTATCTCAGCTCACTGGTCATCATAGCAGCACCCACCCGTAGCACACGCTCCAGCAGGTATATTTCACTGGTCATCCCTAAAGCCAACTGCTCCTTTAGCTGCCTTTCCTTCCAGTTCTCTGCTGCCAATGACTGGAACAAATTGCAAAAATCACTGAAGCTGGAGTCTTCTATCTCCCTCACTAACTTTAAGCGTCAGAGCAGCTTACCTGTCACGTCCTGACCTTAGTTCCTTTTTTATATCTCTATTTTGGTTTGGTCAGGGCGTGAGTCGGGGTGGGCATTCTGTGTTTTTTCTATGTTTTCTATTTCTATGTGTTTGGCCTGGTATGGTTCCCAATCAGAGGCAGCTGTCAATCGTTGTCTCTGATTGAGAACCAAACGTAGGTAGCCTTTTCCCACCTGTGTTTTGTGGGTAATTATTTTTCAGTGTGTGTTTGTGTGCACCTCTGTTGTGTCACGTTCTTTGCTGTTTACCTGTTTGTTTTTTGGTAATTTCAATTTTACTTTTATTAAAAGATGTGGAACTACATGCACGCTGCGCCTTGGTTGATTTATGACAGGGAGTTTGAGGATAGCGAGCATGACAGAATTACCCACCACAAGAAGACCAAGCAGCATGCGCCAACCTGGAGGAGGAGTTGGACCGGGGAGGAGAGAATGGTGGAGGACAAGACCCGGTCACTGAAGCCCGAGAGGCAGTCACCAAAATGTTTTGAGGGGGGGCACACGGGGAGTGTGGCGGGGTCAGGTTGGAGACCTGAGCCCACTCCCCATGCTTACTGGGGCGAGCAGGTGACAGGTCAGGCCCCGTGCTATGGGGTGATGCGCACTGTGTCTCGGCGGGTGGAAGCTGGCATCCAGCCAGAACCGGGGGGGGGCAGCTATGCGGTCGAGACCGCCAGTGCGCCTCCAAAGCCCTGTCTATCCGGTGCCTCCTCCACGCACCAGGTCTCCTGTAGGTCTCCCCAGCCTGGTGGGTCCTGTGGCAGCCCCACACACCAGGCTGTCTCTCTGTCTCCTCTCTCCAGGTTCTCCCGTCAGTCATGAGTTGCCAGAGCCGCCCGTCAGTCAGGAGCTGCCAGAGCCGCCCGTCAGTCAGGAGCTGCCAGAGCCGCCCGTCAGTCAGGAGCTGCCAGAGCCGCCCGTCAGTCAGGAGCTGCCAGAGCCGCCCGTCAGTCAGGAGCTGCCAGAGCCGCCCGTCAGTCAGGAGCTGCCAGAGCCGCCCGTCAGTCAGAAGCTGCCAGAGCCGCCCGTCAGTCAGGAGCTGCCAGAGCCGCCCTTCACTCCGGAGCGGCCAGAGTCTCCCGCCTGTCCGGCGCCGCCAGGGTCACCCGCCTGTTCAGGGCCCGTGGTAAGGGTCCCCAGTTTGGGGTCGGCGGCGAGGGTCGCCACTCCAGAGTGGGCCAAGACTAAGGTGGAGTGGGGTCTACGTCCCGTACCAGAACCGCCACCGCTGTGAAATGCCCACCCAGACCCTCCCCTATAGGTTCAGGTTTTGCAGCCGGAGTCCGCACCTTTGGGAAGGGCACTGTCACGTCCTGACCTTAGTTCCTTTTTTATGTCTCTATTTTGGTTTGGTCAGGGTGTGAGTTGGGATGGGCATTCTATGTGTTTTTTCTATGTTTTCTATTTCTATGTGCTTGGCCTGGTATGGTTCCCAATCAGAGGCAGCTGTCAATCGTTGTCTCTGATTGAGAACCATACTTAGGTAGCCTTTTCCCACCTGTGTTTTGTGGGTAATTATTTTTCAGTGTGTGTTTGTGTGCATCTCGATTGCGTCACGTTCTTTGCCTGTTTACCTGTTTGTTTTTTGGTTATTTTGGTTTCATTTTCATTAAAAGATGTGGAACTACATGCACGCTGCGCCTTGGTTGATTTATGACAGGGAGTTTGAGGATAGCGAGCGTGACATTACCAATCATTGCACCTGTACACAGCCCATCTGTAAATAGCTCCTTTGCATCTCTACTTGCACATTCATCTTCTGCATATCTATATCTCCAGTGTTTCATTGCTAAAATGTAATTATTTCGCCACTATGGCCTATTTATTGCCTTACCTCCCTATTCTTTCTACATTTGCACACACTGTATATAGATTTTTTTATTGTGTTATTGACTGTACGTTTGTTAATCCCACGTGTAACTCTGTGTTGTTTGTGTTGCACTGCTTTGCTTTATCTTGGCCAGGTCGCAGTTTTAAATGAGAACTTATTCTCAACTGGCCTACCTAGTTAAATAAAGGTAAAATAAAATGACACAACAATGTAGGCTGTGTGTAGTGGTTGGTGGTCATGGTGTGAAGGTTTGGCTTTGAAAGACTTGGTCAAAGACACCTGGTCACAGACAGCTGATGTGTTGTGCATTGAAGTCCACAAGAAAAGGTGAGATGAGGAGAACGAGTAGATAGTTGCAAGAAATAATTATACAGTGCATTTGGAAAGTATTCATACCCCTTGACTTTTTCCACATTTTGTTACGTTACAGCCTTTTTCTAAAATGTATTAAATTGTTTATTTCCCCTCATCAATCTACACACAATACCCCATGATGACAAAGCAAAAGCAGGTTTTTAGAAATTGTTGCTAATTCAAAAATAATACTGAATATCACATTTACATAAGTATTCAGACCCTTTACTCAGTACTTTGTTGAAGCACCTTTGGCAGCGATTACAGCCTTGAGTCTTCTTGGGTAGGATGCTACAAGCTTGGCACACCTGTATTTGGGGAGTTTCTCACATTATTCTCTGCAGATCCTCTCAAGCTCTGTCAGATTGGATAGGGAGCATCGCTGCACAGCTATTTTCAAGTCTCTCCAGAGATGTTAGATCAGGTTGAAGTCCGGGCTCTGGCTGGGCCCCTTGGACATTCAGGGACTTGTCCCGAAGCCACTCCTGCGTTGTCTTGGCTGTGTACTTAGGGTCGTTGTCCTGTTGGAAGGTGAACCTTCGCCCCAGTCTGAGGTCCTGAGTGCTCTGGAGCGGGTTTTCATCAAGGATCTCTCTCTGTACTTTGCTCGGTTTATCTTTCTCTCAATCCTGACTAGTCTCCCAGTCCCTTCCACTGAAAAACATCCCGAACAGCATGATGCTGCCACTACCATGCTTCAACGTAGGGATGGTGCCAGAATTCCTCCAGAGGTGACGCTTAGCATTCAGGCCGAAGAGTTTAATGTTGGTTTCATCAGACCAAAGCATCTTGTTTCTCATGACCTGGGAGTCCTTTAGGTGCCTTTTGGCAAACTCCAATCAGGCTGTTATATGCTTTTTACTGAGGAGTGGTTTCTGTTTGGCCACTTGATCATAAAGGCCTGTTGGAGGAGTGCTGCAGAGATGGTTGTCCTTCTGGAAGGTTCTCCCATCTCCACAGAGGAACTCTGGAGCTCTGTCAGAGTGACCATCGGATTTTTGGTCACCTCCCTGACCAAAGCCCTTCTCCCCCGATTGCTCAGTTTGGCCAGGCGGCCAGCTCTTGGAAGTGTTTTGTTTGTTCCAAACTACATTTGAGAATGATGGAGGCCACTGTGGTCTTGGAGACCTTCAATGCTGCAGAAATGTTTTGATACCCTTCCCCAGATCTGTGTCTCAACACAATCCTGTCTCGGAGCTCTATGGACAATTCCTTCAACCTCATGGCTTAGTTTTAGCTCTGACATCTACTGTCAACTGTATATAGACAGGTGTGTGCCTTTACAAATCATGGCCAACCAATTGGACACCACAGGTGAACTCCAGTCAAGTTATAGAATACTTATGGAAATAAGATTTTCACTTTGTCATTATGGGGTATTGCGTGTAGATTTTTTTACATTTAACTTCTTATGGGCCAACATCCGGTGAAATTGCAGAGCGCAAAATTCAAACTACAGAATTAAAAAATATTTAACTTTCATAAAATCACAAGTGTTATACATCAAAATAAAGCTTAACTTCTTGGTAATCCAGCCGCTGTGTCATATTTCAAAAAGGCTTTACGGTGAAAGCACACCATGCAATTATCAACCAGGCAGGTGCGCCACGAAAGTCAGAAATAACGATATAATAAATGCCTTACCTTTGATGATTTTCTTCTGTTGGCACTCCAAAAGGTACCAGATACATCACAAATGGTCCTTTTGTTCGATAATGTCCTTCTTTATATCCACAATAACTCAGTTTAGGCGGCGCACTTCAGTGAATAATTCACCCAGTTTCCCTCCATCAAAACGCAAACAAAATGAATCCCAAACGTTACTAATAAACTTTTCCAAACAAGTCAAACAACATTTATAATCAAACCTTAGGTACCCTAATACGTAAATAAATTATACAATTGAAGACGGAGAATCTTTATTGTCTTTACCCGAGAAAAATACCAAAGAACGTGCTCTCTTCCACACGCTTGGAAACACTACAGCCAAAATGGAAGCCACCTAGAAAAACTACAATTTCTGGCGCATTTTTCCAAAAACCAACACTAAACTCTTTCTAAAGATTGTTGACATCTAGTGGAAGCCCTAGGAACTGC
Organism: Oncorhynchus mykiss; assembly: GCF_057628025.1. Taxonomy (NCBI): domain Eukaryota; kingdom Metazoa; phylum Chordata; class Actinopteri; order Salmoniformes; family Salmonidae; genus Oncorhynchus; species Oncorhynchus mykiss. Next base: position 34,239,745 of record NC_143027.1, on the reverse strand, counting down.
AATCTGGGAGGATTTCGCCTTATAATAAAAGTGACAGCCATTGAAAACAGTGGTAGGCTGAAATATTTATTTTTCTGGGATGGTTTTTCCTTGGGGTTTCGCCTGCCATACCAGTTCTGTTATACTCACAGACATAATTTTAAGAATTTTAGAAACTTTAGAGTGTTTTTTATCCAAATCTAAATTATATGCCTATTATATATATTGTATGTGTCGAACTGCTTTGCTTTATCTTGGCCAGGTCGCAAATGTAAATGAGAACTTGTTCTCAACTTGCCTATCTGGTTAAATAAAGGTTCATTTTTTTTCTTTTTTATAAAAATATATATGCATATCCTAGCTTCTGGGCCTGAGTAACAGGCAGTGTACTTTGGGCATGCTTTTCATCCGAACGTGAAAATACTGCCCCCTACCCAAGAGAGGTTAATCCATTTCAGAATAAGGCTGTAACGTAACAAATTTTGGAAAAGGTCAAGGGGTCTGAATACTTTATGAAGGCACTGAATATACGGTACAACAGGCAACATGATCATACTGTTTTTAATGTGGGTTCTATGAAAATGAACTGTGTTTGCACGTGATCAGGGGTGTATTCCGCCAATTCTGTTGAAAAACGTTTCTTAAACGGAAGCAAACAAAATGGGGATTAACATACTTGAACTTGTCCAATTGAAACTCAAATGTACAAATACTAGACTAATGATTACATCCTATATCAGCTAGATGCAGGCAATAGTGTGCAAGGCAGTATTGAATGTGTCACTGTCTGTCACCTTGATTACTTAAAATTCTCTCGACCTGTAAACTTTCGTTCATAGGCTAGGTTGTAGTAACCTCATGATGGGTATAGGGAAAATTTGAGCATCATGTTGTAGCCTAAACCTATCGGTCTTACATTGAGCTGGGTGAATGGAATGTGAATGACAGTCATCCGATATGCTGCGATAGAAATAAGGCCATGCTCATAAAACAATTATCATCCTCCCTCATCTTAAACGGGATCGACCACCACTGGTCTACATGATGCTGATGAAAGCCTCCTTGCTGGACTTCTCTATGCTGCATGTCTGGCTGCAAACTGGACATCTCTCTTACAACTGCAGCAGGCAATCTTATGAGGTGGTGTGGACTGGGAGGGTATGTGACAGGGTGATATAATAAATAACCAAGTGGTAAATTGCATTCTGTTCTAAAGAAAGGACTAAGTTTTTTTGCTAATGCAATTCACAGCCAAAATTACCCTGCTAGTTGTATCTGCTTGGCAGGGGAATTGGCCTACTATTTTATCAAGCCGGGTTGTTTTTTAACACAACATTTCACATTTCACATAACACACATTACCCTTCGTTGTTGATGAAGCCGTCTGTGTCCTTAGGGCAGTAACTCGGGTCACTATCAGAGGCCTAATGATGGGGTGTCCTTTTCAAAGGAGTCGAGGGAGACTGGCAACAACGGAGGAGTTGTCACAAATGTACTTTTATTCTTGCCTGACAAGCTGTGAAAATAGCAAGTGAACATTCAATTAAATTATTTCTGGAGGTCACTAAACCATTGAAATCACAATGGTGGACATGTTATGATACCCATCTTTGCTCCTTCTGATAGGTCCCGGCATCCGTTCCTGACCAGGGGATCAGTCTGACACCCATCTGAGCACTTTTTCTAACAGAAAAACAGGGTCAACGATTGTTATCATCCCTCAATTATAAACATAGCTCGAGAAATAACGTAATCTTGTTTGGAAGCTAATTCTATGCTTTACAGATGTAGACACTGGCTCCAGATTGGATTAGATTCAGGCCTGTGATGCCGTTACACTATGCAGTCAACTGTGACATGATTTGAAATAGGGTGCAGGCCAGGCAGCAGGCTGTTAGCCAGCCTGCCAGCTTAGTGGAGTCTGCCACTAGCACAGTCAGTGTAGTCAGCTCAGCTATCCCCATTGAGACAGTGTCTGTGGGCAAAACAAAACATGGCGGTGTTCGCCTTAGCAATCTCACTAGAATAAAGACCTCCTCCATTCCTGTCATTATTGAAAGAAATCGTAATACCTCACATCTCAAAATAGGGCTACTTAATGTTAGATCCCTCACTTCAAAGGCAGTTATAGTCAATGAACTAATCACTGATCATAATCTTGATGTGATTGGCCTGACTGAAACATGGCTTAAGCCTGATGAATTTTCTGTGTTAAATGAGACCTCACCTCCTGGTTACACTAGTGACCATATCCCCCGTGCATCCCGCAAAGGCGGAGGTGTTGCTAACATTTACGATAGCAAATTTCAATTTACAAAAAGCTTCTAGTCATGAAATCTATGCAGCCTACTCAATCACTTTTTATAGCTACTGTTTACAGGCCTCCTGGGCCATATACAGCGTTCCTCATTGAGTTCCCTGAATTCCTATCGGACCTTGTAGTCATAGCAGATAATATTCTAATTTTTGGTGATTTTAATATTCACATGGAAAAGTCCACAGACCCACTCCAAAAGGCTTTCGGAGCCATCATCGACTCAGTGGGTTTTGTCGAACATGTCTCTGGACCTACTCACTGTCACAGTCATACTCTGGACCTAGTTTTGTCCCATGGAATAAATGTTGTGGATCTTAATGTTTTTCCTCATTATCCTGGACTCTCGGACCACCATTTTATTACGCTTGCAATCGCAACAAATAATCTGCTATGACCCCAACCAAGGGGCATCAAAAGTCATGCTATAAATTCTCAGACAACCCAAAGATTCCTTGATGCCCTTCCAGACTCCCTCTGCCTACCCAAGGACGTCAGAGGACAAAAATCAGTTAACCACCTAACTGAGGAACTCAATTTAACCATGGCAGTACCCTTGATGCAGTTGCACCCCTAAAAACAAAAAACATTTGTCATAAGAAACTAGCTCCCTGGTATAAAGAAAATACCACGTTCTGAAGCAAGCTTGCAGAAAATTTGAAAAGAAATGGCACCACATTAAACTGGAAGTCTTCTAACGAGCTTGGAAAGACAATACCATGCAGTATCGAAGAGCCCTCACTGCTGCTCGATCATCCTATTTTTTTCCAACTTAATTGAGGAAAATAAGAACAATCCGAAATGTATTTTTGATACTGTCGCAAAGCTAACAGCATTCCCCAAGAGAGGATGACTTTCACTTCAGCAGTAATACATTCATGAACTTCTTTGAGGAAAAGATCATGATCATTAGAAAACAAATTACGGACTCCTCTATAAATCTGCGTATTCCTCCAAAGCTCAGTTGTCCTGAGTCTGCACAACTCTGCCAAGACCTGGGATCAAGAGAGACACTCAGGTGTTTTAGTACTATATGTCTTGACACAATGATGAAAATAATAATGGCCTCTAAACCTTCAAGCTGCATACTGGACCCTATTCCAACTAAACTACTGAAAGTGCTGCTTCCTGTGCTTGGCCCTCCTATGTTGAACATAATAAAGGGCTCTCTATCCATCGGATGTGTACCAAACTCAATAAAAGTGGCAGTAATAAAGCCTCTCTTGAAAAATCCAAAATTTGACCCAGAAAATATAAAAAACTATCGGCCTATATCGAATCTTCCATTCCTCTTAAGGTGGTAAATCCTCTTCCTCTTGTGAAGGTGGTAAATTACATTTTAATGGCGTCAGACCGAGGCTCTGCATATTTCCTCGTGCTCCTGGCTTTTGATACCATCGATCACCACATTCTTTTGGAGAGATTGGAAACCCAAATTGGTCTACGCGGACAGGTTCTGGCTTGATTTAGATCTTATCTGTCGGAAAGATATCAGTTTGTCTCTGTGAATGGTTTGTCCTCTGACAAATCAACTGTAAGTTTCGGTGTTCCTCAAGGTTCCGTTTTAGGACCACTATTGTTTTCACTATATATTTTACGTCTTGGGGAAGTCATTTGAAAACATAATGTTAACTTTCACTGCTATGCGGATGACACACAGCTGTACATTTCAATGAAACATGGTGAAGCCCCAAAATTGCCCTCGCTGGAAACCTGTGTTTCAGACATAAGGAAGTGGATGGCTGCAAACATTCTACTTTTAAACTCGGACAAAACAGAGATGCTTGTTCTAGGTCCCAAGAAGCAAAGAGTTATTCTGTTGAATCTGACAATTAATCTTGATGCTTGTACAGTCGTCTCAAATAAAGCTGTGAAGGACCTCTATGTACTCTGGACCCTGATCTCTCTTTTGACGAACGAATCAAGACTGTTTCAAGGACAGCTTTTTTTCCATCTACCTAACATTGCAAAAATCAGAAACTTTCTGTCCAGAAATGATTCAGAAAAATTCTCTACAATGCTCTACTTTCCTGCTACCCGGATAAAGCACTAAATAAACTTCAGTTAGTGCTAAATATGGCTGCTAGAATCCTGACTCAAACCCCAAAATTTGATCAAATGACTCCAGTGCTAGCCTCCCTACACTGGCTTCCTGTTAAGGCAAGGGCTGATTTCAAGGTTTTACTGCTAACCTACAAAGCATTACATGGGCTTGCTCCTACCTATCTTTCCGATTTGGTCCTGCCGTACATACCTACACGTACGCTATGGTCACAAGACGCAGGCCTCCTAATTGTCCCTAGAATTTCCAAACAAACAGCTGGAGGCAGGGCTTTCTCCTATAGAGCTCCATTTTTATGGAATGGTCTGCCTACCCATGTGAGAGACGCAGACTCGGTCTCAACCTTTAAGTCTTTACTGAAGACCCATCTCTTCAGTAGGTCATATGATTGAGTGTAGTCTGGCCCAGGAGTGTGAAGGTGAACGGAAAGGCTCTGGAGCAACAAACCGCCCTTGCTGTCTCTGCCTGGCCGGTTCCCCTCTCTCCACTGAGATTCTCTGCCTCTAACCCTATTACAGGGGCTGAGTCACTGGCTTACTGGCTTACTGGCTTACGGCGATGGTTCCCAGTCCAGAGCTTCCGGCGACAGTTCCCAGTCCAGAGCTTCCGGTGACGTTTCACAGTCCGGAACCTCCTGAGACGGTCCACAGTCCGGAACCTCCTGAGACGGTCCACGGTCCGGAACCTCCTGAGACGGTCCACGGTCCTGAACCTCCTGAGACGGTCCACGGTTCGGGAACCTCCTGACACGGTCCATGGTCCGGAACCTCCTGCGATGGTCAACGGTCCGGAACCTCCAGCTCCATTGCCGGAGCCTTCCCCTGCGCCAATGCCCAGTCTAGGCACGGCGTCCAGTCTAGCTACAAGGCCAGAGTCTTCTTTGGTGTTGGTGCCAAGTCCAGGCACAGCATCCAGTCCTGTTCCATGGCGGGAGCTTTCCCCTGCGCCGATGTCCAGTCCAAACACGGCGTCCAGTCCAGCTCCATGGCAGGAGCTGTGGATGAAGTTCACCCTCTACAGACCCTCCTGCACCTTTACCATCCTAAACAACAGGTGTGTGTGTGTGCGTGTGTCTGTATGTTCATATTATGCCTAAGGATGGGCATATTACCTTTTCTGACTGTTTGAGTACTCTAGTGATTTTTTTGTTGTTGAGTACTCCAGTACAATAAAATGAAAACTATTTTTAGAACACAAGGCCCTCACTGGAGAAAAAAATGTGTACATTTATCTATAGGCCTATGCCAACAGTGTGCAACAACGCCTAATTTATCATAACCATTACAGATAACAAATCCTAATTGCATCATATACAGTATATTCAGTCAATAAAAAAGCAAGTGCCATATAAGATGAGTTTATTGGAACCATAATGTGAACTGATTATACTGTATTCTATTGTGGAGTCAGTAACCTCAGCAGAGGCGAAAAAAAGCCTATGGCTCTGCAATGGCATAGCGTTGCTTAGAACATTTCTGCAGACAAGTCGCTCTTATTTCCCGAGCCCTTATCACAGTCAAGACACCTATTTTATAGTAAAAAACAACAACAATGTAATAAGACAGAATAAAATAGAACATAATATTTTTCCTAATTAAAAAGGTTCCAGGTGCAAAGTACATCTCGCTGTCACGTCCTGACCTTAGTTCCTTTTTTATGTCTCTATTTTGGTTTGGTCAGGGCGTGACTTGGGGTGGGCATTCTATGTTTTTCATTTCTATGTTTTGTTCTGTGTGTTGTATTTCTATGTGTTTGGCCTGGTATGGTTCCCAATCAGAGGCAGCTGTCAATCGTTGTCTCTGGTTGAGAACCATACTTAGGTAGCCTGTTCCCACCTGTGATTCAATTTGGTGAGTTGAAAGGCATTTATTTCAGGGTTAAAACAAAAAATTGTCGATATACAGGTATTATTGTGCCTGTTCTTTGGAATTTTCTAAATGGATAAAAAATTCCACATTGAACACTGCATGGTGATGAATAATGGCCACAACATCTGTTTGGTGTGTAAGCCTATGCTTAATGATTCTGATGAAAATATGCTTTTTATCTTTAAAAAAACTGTTTGTTTTTTTATTTTCAGCATGGAACCTGCCTACAGTGGGGCAAAAAAGTATTTAGTCAGCCACCAATTGTGCAAGTTCTCCCACTTAAAAAGATGAGAGAGGCCTGTAATTTTCATCATAGGTATACTTCAACTATGACAGACAAAATGAGAAAAAATCCAGAAAATCACATTGTAGGATTTTTAATGAATTTATTTGCAAATTATGGTGGAAAATAAGTATTTGGTCCATAAAAAAAGTTTATCTCAATACTTTGTTATATACCCTTTGTTGGCAATGAGAGGTCAAACGTTTTCTGTAAGTCTTCACAAGGTTTTCACACACTGTTGCTGGTATTTTGGCCCATTCCTCCATGCAGATCTCCTCTAGAGCAGTGATGTTTTGGGGATGTTGCTGGGCAACACAGACTTTCAACTCCCTCCAAATATTTTCTATGGGGTTGAGATCTGGAGACTGGCTAGGCCACTCCAGGACCTTGAAATGCTTCTTACGAAGCCACTCATTCGTTGCCCGGGCAGTGTGTTTGGGATCATTGTCATGCTGAAAGACCCAGCCACTTTTCATCTTCAATGCCCTTGCTGATGGAAGGAGGTTTTCACTCAATCTCACAATACATGGCCCTATTCATTCTTTCCTTTACACGGATCAGTCGTCCTGGTCCCTTTGCAGAAAAACAGCCCCAAAGCATGATGTTTCCACCCCATGCTTCACAGTAGGTATGGTGTTCTTTGGATGCAACTCAGCATTCTTTGTCTTCCAAACACGACGAGTTGAGTTTTTACCAAAAAGTTATATTTTGGTTTCATCTGACCATATGACATTCTCCCAATCTTCTTCTGGATCATCCAAATGCTCTCTAGCAAACTTCAGACTGGCCTGGACATGTACTGGCTTAAGCAGGGGGACACGTCTGGCACTGCAGGATTTGAGTCCCTGGCGGCGTAGTGTGTTACTGATGGTAGGCTTTGTTACTTTGGTCCCAGCTCCCTGCAGGTCATTCACTAGGTCCCCCCGTGTGGTTCTGGGATTTTTGCTCACTGTTCTTGTGATCATTTTTACCCCACGGGGTGAGATCTTGCGAGGAGCCCCAGATCGAGGGAGATTATCAGTGGTCTTGTATGTCTTCCATTTCCTAATAATTGCTCCCACAGGTGATTTCTTCAAACCAAGCTGCTTACCTATTGCAGATTCAGTCTTCCCAGCCTGGTGCAGGTCTACAATTTTGTTTCTGGTGTCCTTTGACAGCTCTTTGGTCTTGGCCATAGTGGAGTTTGGAGTGTGACTGTTTGAGGTTGTGGACAGGTGTCTTTTATACTGATAACAAGTTCAAACAGGTGCCATTAATACAGGTAACAAGTGGAGGACAGAGGAGCCTCTTAATTAAAGAAGAAGTTACAGGTCTGTGAGAGCCAGAAATCTTGCTTGTTTGTAGGTGACCAAATACTTATTTTCCACCATAATTTGCAAATAAATTCATTAAAAATCCTACAATGTGATTTTCTGGATGTTTTTTCTCATTTTATCTGTCATAGTTGAAGTGTACCTATGATGAAAATTACAGGCCTCTCATCTTTTTAAGTGGGAGAACTTGTACAATTGGTGGCTGACTAAATACTTTTTTGCCCCACTGTATGTTTAGGGAGTTATAGCCTAGGCTAATAAATTCTAAATGACACTAGCAGTTTGCAAAGTAGCCTCAGCGGAAAATAGACGGGATGCAATTATTCCGAAACTGCAGCTCGTTGTTGGAACACCTATTGTTCAATCAACCAGTCCATTTTCAATTTGTGATAGCACTGTTGTCACCTGTCAAGGAATGTATCTTGTGTATCCCATCAGTTAGATACGTTTTGTAATCATTTCTTTCTGTAGGCCTAACGGGAGCTTGTGTGCGCACTCAGCGTGCATGTGTGTAGTATGTGGTCAGAACACAATTGAGTGAATGAGACATGGAGGGGAAAGGAAATGTAGGGAGAAGAACTGTGATGCTTGGCTTGGTTTCTTTTTTGTTGTGCCCCGCAAAAGTACATGTACAAATGGAACACTAGAGTCAAAGCAAATTAAAGTTGTCTTCAAGACCACATTTCACTTGCCCGTTCGGCCAGCCACAAGGCATATTCCACCAAATAGTTTTACAGTATATATATATATATATATATATATATATATATATATATATATATATATATATATATTGAATTTGTTAAATCTCTTGTTAAAGATCAAGCTTTGGTACTAGAGTATTCGATTACTCATACCCATCCCTAGTTATGCCGACCAATATTGTTGCAACTTGCAATTGTTCTTCAAGCATATCAAAACTTTGTGTTAGCATTACACATTCTGTGGAGCCTTTTCACAGCATTGTCACAGCATTGTCACATGAGTCTTTCTGACAGAGAAGATAAGATGTGATTTATTCTGTTATCTCAATCTCTGTTGTTCAGTGCTCACTTCTTATGAAATTTAGAGGGGGATGAAGAGACAGAAAGAGAGGTAGAGGAAGATAGAGAAAGAGTTGGCAGCGATTATCAGCAGTGGGCACTAAAGATGGAAAGAGAAAGAAGACACAACAAGATTGCATTTAGTCAATCTGTATGGCTTTTCTTGGTTTATTGTTTCTGTTTAAAGTCTCTATTGTTCACAGCTCAAATAATAAGCACATCAACAGCAGTCAACAGGAGAGCTGGCCAAATTAAGCTGGGGCCTGGTGGGATACACAAACACACACTTTTGATCTCACTCAAACACACAGGTTTAAAGTACCTAAGTGATGCACACACACACACACCATGCAGTCTCTACTCTGTTTTATGTTTCCTGTAGTCTATCCAGCGTCGCTAATTAAGATCCTTTCCTGTTTTGAATTAGCTGATTTGTTGAAAGGTCTTCTGGCTGATCTGTCTGTCTGTCCTTTTCCCCCCACCAGGTCATCACCCACTGATTAACTTGTCATATAGCAGGCTAAAATGTTTTGAGCTATTCATATGTCAATATTTATCTTTAGAAATTAGTGTTGTTTGGATACCAACATTTTTATTAACGATACAATACCAGGCCAAGTTTCACGATACCGAGTAGTATTAAGATACCACAGTAGTGAGAATTCAGTGGCCTAGCGTCCTGTTTGCTCCGTCGCCTGGTGCTTGTTCCCGTTTTCTAACGCCCCCCCCCCCTGAACGACTGCGGAATGCAATTGCTTGACTGCCGGGAGATTAGCACAATATCATTCAAACGATTCGTTCTCTAATTCGAGTGTTTAGCAGAGGCAGGGTATATATGGTTTCGTTTTACAAAGCTGTGTCCATCGATTACATTCAATAATCAATTAATTGCATTCATTCTTTCACCATTCAATCAATTATCATGTATTTATCATTAGTTTTTTCTTCTCTATGCCTCCTGCAGCATTATCTATTTGTCTGTGCGCACATGATAGACAGTTAGTGGTCGGAGCACGCCGCTGAGCTCGTATTTATCCTGCAGAATTAATTGCGACCAGCAGGTCAACGAACAACCAAAATGTATGAGTCACTCGGAAACATGTAAAAAGAATGACGAATTGTTCTTGAACTGCACATCGCTAGCTGACGCTGACTCTTTATGCTCAACGGGTCAAAAAAATTATAATAATTATTGGTCATTAGTTCCAGTCTGCTCAGCTCACCCCATTTTCTCTCATTCCTTCTGACCCACTATTTCTTTCTCTCTCTCTCTCTCTCTCTCTCTCTCTGTTTCTGTCTCTCTCTCTGTTTCTGTCTCTCTCTGTCACTCTCTCCCTCAATCTCTATATGATTCCCGACCCCTATCTCTCCACCACTCCCTCTCTTTCCCACCAAGCCCAGATACTTACACACACACACACACACATTCATCCATGAGGCTGTCGATGGTACATGTGTGTGCAAATCCATTACCACATTCACAATCTTGGTTGGTTAGTTTGCTTTAAAGATTCATTATTTATATGACTATTTTTAAATAAAAACACGTCTTACCTTTTTGTAGTTAATAAAGCCAATGTGAAATGTTATAACTATAGAATTCTTAAAGTTACTCCATTCTTCTCAAATAAAATACCTCTCTGCCTAATTTCTGAATCCCGGTTGTAACATCATTAGGCTAGTAGCCTATGCTTCGGAGGGGAAGGGGCAGCTAGCACACAAAGGTTTTCAGCTGGCAGGCAGACACTGGACTATGTTTCTAAGTGAGGGCTTTGCCTAAGCGCTTTGAGTTTTTTTGTGGAACTGGAGAAAAATGCCCTGAAAGTAAAATAACGTTTTTAACCGGTTCCCATGATTTCAAAATAACGATTCTGCTCCAGAACAGTATAGATCACTTTTGTTCCCAGTTCTAATTCTGTTCCTCGGAAAAACAATTTTTTCTGGTTTTCTGTTCTGTTCCCTGAACCGGTTCTAACCCATTGCTGTGAGTACACACACTCACACTGCCCCAGGTATATACCGGTGAGTAGTACACAAACACACCTATTGCCCCGGGATATTACTGGAATAGTCACTAAACAAACACACACACTATCTCTGTAGTTGAGCCAGCCCAGCCAGTGTCCAGAGCTGCTATTCTTCCTATGCAGTCTGATTGCTGGGCTACAGAAAGACTGCACCTCCTAAACTTCCCCTACCAGATGTGTGTGTCTCCCCCTGCAGAGGCTGTATGTTTAGCCCAGATACACTCCCACCTGTGTGACACCGCCCAGAGGGACAGGTGACACTATGGTGAGATTAGAACTACACAATGACACACACACAGAATGCTAATACCTGTACTTCAGACATTTGTCTAATGAAAAACACCTCTCTTTAAGAACCAGCTCATTTGTTTGTAGGCTACGCACTCTACTTACACATTCACATTTACTCCGATTTACACACCATTCCCAAAAACTGGTGTGTGTGTGTTTGTCTATGTGTGTGTGTGTGTGTGTTTCACAGAGAGCTGCTCAGAGGAGGTGGCATGTGAGGCAGTCAGGATGCTGTGATTAACATTTTATCAGTGACTCACTGGTCCTTGCACGTGTATCTAAATAAAGTGTTTGTGTGTGTCCGTCCTCAGGTTCAGCAGAGATGATGTGTGTTCCTGGGAGTCAGTCCACCCTCCCAACCGACAGCAAACAGACAAACTCCACAACTTTGTATCATAGTCGCTAAGCATGCTCTTATTGATTTTCATGTGTTTACGTGATCAAGTTGTTGACATTAAGTTTGCATTTTACATTTCATTTTCACATCAGGTTGTTTTGTGTTTAAACTGAATGTGTTTTTCAGTTCAGTATTAGACTTTGCATGAGTCTATAAGAGACCAGAACTTTGGTTCTTGCTTCAGTTCAGAAGTTGCCTTTGGACAAGGATGTACAATATGTAAAAAATATTTGTTTTCTCACCCATCAACACACAATACCCCATAATTACAAAGTGACCACATGTTTATTGAAAATGAAATGCAGAAATACCTCATTTACATAAATATTCACACCCCTGAGAATCACCTTTGGGAGCGATTACAACTGAGTCTTTCTGGGTAGACAGACATGGCAGCTCTGCTTCTAGCTCCTAAGCAACTTTGCAGTATTTTGTTTTTTTTGTGTGTTATTTCTTACATTTTTTAGCCCAGAACGTTTTTTGTGTTTATTATTACATACAGCCGGAAATAACTTTTGGATATCAGAGTGGTGGTAACTTAGCATTACGACCAGGAATATGACTTTCCCGAACTCCCCAGGGAAATGTAACTTATCCCAGAGGCTGCTCCAAAATGCCGCCAGCGGAGAAGAGGTATTCGGAGTGGACTTCTAGTCCAACTCAGGAGGCGTGCACACCATCCACCGCTTCCGAGTATATTAATCGCTAATATTCAATCTCTGGACAATAAAGTAGATGAGCTCAGGGCAAAGGTCTCCTTCCAGAGAGATATCAGGGACTGTAACATTCTCTGTTTCACAGAATCATGGCTCTCTCCAGATATACTGTCCCAATAGAGAACTAACCATTTGATTAGATGTTCATGAGTCTTATGGTTTGGGTGTAGAAGCTGTTTAGAAGCCTCGTGGACCTAGATTTGGCTCTCCGGTACTACTGGCCGTGCGGTAGCAGAGAGAACAGTCTATGACTAGGGTGGCTGGAGTCTGACACCGCCTAATATAGAGGTCCTGGATGGCAGAAAGCTTGGCCCCAGTGATGTACTGGGCCGTACGTATTACCCTTTGAAGTACCTTGCGATCGGAAGCCGAGCAGTTGCCATACCAGGCAGTGATGCAATCAGTCAGGATGCTCTCGATGGTGCAGCTGTACCTTTTGAGGATCTGAGGACCCATGCCAGAAACTACTGCACTAGGAACACAAGCATTTTTTTTCGCTACACCCGCAATAACATCTGCCAAATATCTGTTTGTGACCAATAAAATTTGATTTGTAAGTCTCGAAGAGCTTTGCACACCTGGATTGTACAATATTTGCACATTAATCTTTTTAAAATTCTTCAAGCTTTGTCAAGTTAATCATTGCTAGACAGCCATTTTCAAGTCTTGCTGTAGATTTTCAAGCCTATTTATGTCAAATATTTTAACTAGGCCCCTCAGGACCATTCCATGTCGTCATGGGAAGCAACTCCAGTGTATATTTGGCCTTGTGTTTTACGTTATAGTCCTGCTGAAAGGTGAATTTGTCTCCCAGTGTCTGTTGGAAAGCACTCTGAACCAGGCTTGCCTCTAGGATTTTGCCTGTGCTTATAGCTCTATTCCATTCATTTTTATCCCCAACAAAACTCTAGTCCTTGCCGATGACAAGCACACCCATAACATGATGCAGCCACCACCATGTTTTAAAATATGAAGAGTGGTAGTGATGTGTTGTGTTGGATTTGCCCCAAACATAACGCTTTGTATTCAGGACATAAAGTTAATTTATTTGCCAAATGTTTTGAAGTTTTACTTTAGTGTCTTATTGAAAACAAGCATGTTTTGGAATATTTGTATTATGTACAGGCATCTTTCTTTTCACTCTTTGTCATTTACGATAGTATTGTGGAGTAACTGCAATGTTGTTGATCCATCCTCAGTTTTCACATATCACAGCCATTCAAGTCTGTAATTGTTTTAAAGTCACCATTGGCCTCATGGTAAAATCCCTGACCGGTTTCCTTCCTCTCCAGCAACTGATTTTATGAAGGACGACTGTATCTTTTGTAGTGACTGGGTGTATTGATACACCATCCAAAGTGTAATTAATAGCTTCACCCTGCTCAAAGGGATATTCAATGTCTGCTGTTTAAATGTTTTAACCATCTACCAATAGATGCCCTTCTTTGTGAGGCATTGGAAAACCTCCCTGGTCTTTGTGGTTGAATCTGTCTTTGAAATTCACTGTCTGACTGAGGGACCTTACAGATAATTGTCTGTGTGGGGTATAGAGATGAGGTAGTCATTCAAAAATCATGTTGATAACATATTGCTCACAGAGTGAGTCAATGCAACGTGTAACTTGTTAAGCAAATGTTAGTTAGGCTTGCCATATCAAAGGGGTTGAATGCTTATTGACTCAAAACATTTCAGCTTTTAATTTTAAACAAATTTGTAAACATTTCTGAAAATATATAGTTGAAGACAGAAGTTTACATACACTTACACAGCACCCAAACCGGCTGCGTGCGTGCGCCATTGTGCATAAATGTATTTTGTCCCCCCACACCAAACGCGATCACGACACGCAGGTTAAAATATCAAAATATCACTCTGAACCAATTATATTAATTTGGGGACAGGTCGAAAAGCATTAAACGTGTATGGCACTTTAGCTAGCTAGCTTGCACATGCTAGCTAATTTGTCCTGGGATATAAACATTGAGTTGTTATTTTACCTGAAATGCACAAGGTCCTCTACTCTGACAATGAATCCACACAAAACGGTCAACCGAATCGTTTCTAGTCATCTCTCCTCCTTCCAGGTTTTTTCATCTTTGAACTTATATGGTGGTTGTCATGTAAACTTTCATAGTATTACCTACGACGACAGGCAAATCAGTTCGTCTTTCAATCACCCACGTGTGTATAACAATGAGGAGATGGCACGTGAGTACCTGATTCTATAAATCAACGAGGAGATGGGAGAGGCAGGATTTGCAGCGCGATCTGCGTCAGAAAGAGGAATGACTTCTATTTTAGCCCTTGGCAATGCAGATGCTCGTTGGCGCGCGCAAGCCGTGTGGGTGCAATAATTGAATAACATGGATTTCTACATTTATTTTGCAACACTCTCGCACGCGACGTGTCCGGTCTGGTCAGCATGTTAGGTTGGAGTCAAACTTGTTTAAAAAAAAATTAAAAATTAAACCACTCCACAAATTTCTTGTTAACAAACTATATTTATGGCAAGTCGGTTAGGGCGTCTACTTTGTGCATGACACAAGTAATTTTTACAACAATTGTTTATGGACATATTATTTCACATATTCACTGTATCACAATTCCAGTGGGTCAGAAGTTAACTTACACTAACTTGACTGTGCCTTTTAAACTGCTTGGAAAATTCCAGAAAATGATGTCATGGCTTTAGAAGCTCCTGATAGGCTAATTGACATCAATTGAACCAATTGGAGGTGTACCTGTGGATGTATTTCAAGGCCTACCTTCAAACTCAATGCCTCTTTGCTTGACATCATGGGAAAATAAAAATAAATCAGCCAAGACATCAGAAAAAGATTGTAGACCTCTACAAGTCTGGTTCATACTTGGGAGCAATTTTCAAACGCCTGAAGGTACCATGTACATCTGTACAAACAATAGTACGCAAGTATAAACACCATGGAACCACGCAGCTGGCATACCGCTCAGGAAGGAGACACGTTCTGTCTCCTAGAGATGAACGTACTTTGGTGCAAAAAGTGCAAATCAATCCCAGAACAACAGCAAAGGACCTTGTGAAGATGCTGGAGGAAACAGGTTCAAAAGTATCTTTATCCACAGTAAAATGAGTCCTATAATCGACATAAACTGAAAGGCCACTCAGCAAGGAAAAAGCCACTGCTCAAAAACCGCCATAAAAAAGTCAGACTATGGTTTGCAACTGCACATGGGGACAAAGATTGTATTTTTAGGAGAAATGTCCTCTGGTCTGATGAAACAAAAATAGAACTGTTTGGCCATAATGACCACCGTTATGTTTTGAGGAAAAAGGGGGAGGCTTGCAAGCCTAGGAACACCATCCCAACCGTGAAGCACGGGGGTGGCAGCATCATCTTGTGGGGGTGATTTGCTGTAGGAGGGACTCGTGCACTTCACAAAATAGATGGCATCATGAGGTAGGGAAAATTATGTGGATATATTGAAGCAACATCTCAAGACATCAGTCAGGAAGTTAATAAAGCTTGTTTGCAAATGGGTCTTCCAAATGGACAATGACCCCAAGCATACTTCCAAAGTTGTGGCAAAATGGCTTAAGGACAACAAAGTCAAGGTATTGGAGTGACCATCACAAAGCCCTGACCTCAATCCCATAGAAAATGTATAGGCAGAACTGAAAAAGCGTGTGCGAGCAAGGAGGCCTACAAACCTGACTCAGTTACACCAGCTCTGTCAGGAGGAATGGGCCAAAATTCACCCAACTTATTGTGGGAAGCTTGTGGAAGGCTAACTGAAATGTTTGACCCAAGTTAAACAATTTTAAAGGCAATGCTACCAAATACTAATTGAGTGTATGTGAACTCCTGAGCCACTGGGAATGAGAAATACAAGTCTAAATAAATCCTTCTCTCCTATTATTCTTACATTTCACATTTTGAAAATAACGTGGTGATCCTAGTTGACCTAAGTCAGGGAATTTTAACTAGGATTAAATGTCAGGAATTGTGAAAAACTGAGTTTAAATGTATTTGGCTAAGGTGTATGTAAACTTCCGACTTCAACTGAACAAGAACAATTGAGACAAGCTCTGTGTTTGTGTGAAATAGGTGTGATAGGTCAGTGAAAAGTGTCTAGCAAGGTTTTTTTAATATACATATGCTATTTTTTGTTTGTTTTTATGAAACCTAGAAATGTGTGTTTGTTTTTCCTGAATCCATCATTGATCTACTTTCACTAACATGAAGCACCACAGTCCATCAGAAGTGATACGGATCATAATGATTGAGAACTCTACCTTTAAAACTAACATGTATGCAGCCCTTATTTTCATTGGTGCCAATAGCACCCAGGCTGTTTTAAGACACTGCAGAGAAAAACATGCTCTTCAGTCACAATGTCAGAAGACCTCTCTTATATGACACATCACTTCCACCTCGTGGTGGTCTGAACAAATAGCAGCATTTGAAATCTGAGATGTGGATGACTCACAGGCTGTGCATTTTACCTCTGTTGCACTTTGAATAGTTACTAGCCTTCAGCTCTCTCTGTCTCTCATTAAGATGGATTGTTTAAATCTGAGGTTTGTACGACACAGTTAACACTTGTGTTTGTATATGTGCTACAGGAGAGGCCCTCACTGTGTGTTGGTGTGAGTGCATGTGACTATCCAGGTATCACCTAACTGCCAGACACTAAACATTTCCAAGACTTAATTTGTATCTACACTACAGTAAAGCATCAAACTGCAGAAGATACAGATATTTAATACAGATATCATACAGATATCTGATTGAATCATGGAGACCAAACCCACCATTGTCCATACAGTTCAGGGGCCTCATTTATAAGCATTGCTTAAATTTCACACTAAATTTCTGCATGCGCTATTTCTGAAAAGACTGCCCATGCACAAAAATATTGAGATTCATAAACTTGGAGCACAGCATACATTATGCATGTTTCCGGTGGTGGAAAAAGTACTCAATTGTCATACTTGAGGAAAAGTAAAGCCAACTTCAAATAAAATAACTCAAGTAAAAGTGTAAGTCACCCAGTAAAAAACTTAGAGTAAAAGTCTAAAAGTATTTGGTTTTAAATATACTTAAGTATCAAAAGTAAATGTAATTGCTCAAATATACTATCAAAAAGTATAAACAACAAAAAAAGTATCAAAAGTAAAACTAAAAGTATAAATAATAAAAAAATCCTTATATTAAGCAAACCAGATGTCATAATTTTTGTTTAAAAAAAATACAGATAGCCAGGGGCACTCTCCAACACTCATACATAATTTACAAACTAAGCATTTTTGTTTAGTGAGTCCGCCAGATCAGAGGCAGTAAGGATGAACAGGGATGTTCTCTTGATATATTTTTCAGATGGGACGTTAAACGGGTGTCCTGACTCTGTGGTCACTAAAGATCCCATGGCACTTATCATAAAAGTAGGGATGTTAACCCCGGTGTCCTGACTAAATTCCCAACCTGGCCCTCCAATTGGCTCATTCATCCACCCTCCTCTCCCCTGTAACTATTCCCCAGGTCATTGCTGTAAATGAGAATGTGTTCTAAGTCAACTTACCTGGTAAAAAAAAAAAAGAGTTACAAAAAAATGAGTTGGATTTTCCATAGCCCCGGGAAGTAGTGGTGCTGAGGGTGATTCAGCACCCCCTGAAAAATCAGAATAAAAACATATGGAAATAATATTTTTGCACAGAGTAGTGCACTGGGCCTTTACCAGTATATGTAAACTGATATAAACATCTGTAGCCCTGGCAAAACATTCTTTTTTTGCATCTACACTTGGGCAAAAGACAAGGTAGTTGAATAATTAGGAACAGTATCTTGCAGGATTCAACAGTAGGAATTGTAAAAGTTTTTGCCCTGTCCCTTTCTCTGTGATTGGCATTCTAATTGAATCCAGAAAGAACAAAATCCTGTCCTCAAACATTTACATCAAAAGGTGAAAAATGATGGGCAAAGACACAAAACATCCACAACAAATAAAATATTTTTCTTGATCAAATAACATGGACAACAGACACTTTTTGTGCAGTATCAATATACCATCCATACAAACCACTTAATATTGTACATAGGCTGGTCATCTAGGTTTGGTACCTGTAGACTTTCCATTACCATGAACAAAAACAATGTACAATACAATAATTGTGCACATTAAGACACACGTGGTTTGTGATATGATGATGTGGCTCAGTTGGTAAAGCGCTTGCAACGCTAGGTTTGTGGGTTTCATTTCCATGGGGAGCAGTACAAAAAAGTATGAAAATGTATGCACTCACTATTCAAATCAAACTTTATTTGTCACATGCCGAACACAAAAGGTGCAGACCTTTCCGTGAAATGCTTACTTTACAAACCCCTAACCGACAATGCAGTTCAAGAAAGAGTTAAGAAAATATTTACCAAATAAACTAAAGTAAAAATAATTCAAAAGTAACACAAAATAACAATAGCGAGGCTATATACAGGGGGTACCGGTGTCAATGTAGGGGGGGGGGGGGGGGTACAGGTTGGTTGAGGTAATTTGTTCATGTATTATAGGTAAGGGTCAAGTGACTATGCATAGATAATAAAAAGTGAGTAGCAGCAGTGTAAAAACAAATGTGTGGGGGGGGGTCAACGTAAATAGTCCAGGTGGCCATTTGATTAATTGTTCAGCAGTCTTATGGCTTGGGGGTAGAAGCTGTTAAGGGGCCTTTTGGTCCATGACGTGGCGCTCTGGTTCTGCTTGCCGTGTGGAAGCAGAGAGAACAGTCTATGACTTGGGTGACTGGAGTCTGACAATTTTTGGGGCTTTCCTCTGACACCACCTAGTATATAGGTCCTGGATGGCAGGAAGCTTGGCCCCAGTGATGTAGTGGGCCGTACACACTACCCTCTGTAGCGCCTTACGGTCAGATGCCGAGCAGTTGCCATACCAGGTGGTGATGCAACCGGTCAGGATGCTCTCAATGGTGCAGCTGTAGAACGTTTTGAGGATCTAGTGACCCATGCCAAATCTTTTCAGTCTCCTGAGGGGGAAAAGGTGTTGTCGTGCCCTCTTCATGACTGTCTTGGTGTGTTTGGACAATGACAGTTTGCTGGTGATGTGGACACCAAGGAACTTGGAACTCTCGACCCGCTCCACTACAGCCCCGTCGATGAGAATGGGGGCCTGTTCGGCCAGCCTTTCCTGTAGTACACGATCAGCTCCTTTGTCTTGCTCACATTGAGGGAGAGGTTGTTGTCCTGGCACCACACTGCCAGGACACCACTCTGATCTCCTCCCTATAGCCTGTCTCAGTGTTGTCGGTAATCAGGCCTACCACTGTTGGGTCATCAGCAAACGTAATGATGGTGTTTGAGTCATGTTTGGCCATGTAGTCATGGGTGAACAGGGAGTATAGGATGGGACTAAGCATGCACCCCTGAGGGGCCCCAGTGTTGAGGATCAGCATGGCAGTCATGTTGTTGCCTACCCTTACCACCTGGGGGTGGCCCGTCAGGAAGTCCAGGATCCAGTTGCAGAAGGAGGTGTTTAGTCCCAGGGTCCTTAGCTTAGTGATGAGCTTTGTGGGCACTATGGTGTTGAACGCTAAGCTGTAGTCAATGAACAGCATTCTAACATAGGTATTCCTTTTGTCCAGGTGGGAAAGGGCAGTGTGGAGTGCGATTGAGATTGTGTCGTCTGTGGATCTGTTGGGGCAGTATGCAAAATGGAGTGGGTCTAGGGTATCCAGGATTATGGCGTTGATGTGAGCCATGACCATCCTTTCAAAGCACTTCAATGCTACCGACGTGAGTGCTACGGGGCTGTAATCATTTAGGCAGGTTACCTTCGCTTCCTTGTGCACAGGGACTCTTGTCAGGGAGAGGTTGAAAATGTCAGTGAAGACACTTGCCAGTTCGTCCACGCATACTTTGAGTACACATCCTGGTAATCTATCTGGCCCACGGCTTTGTGAATGTTGACCTGTTTAAAGGTCTTGCTCACATCGTCTACCGAGAGCATTATCACACAATCGTCGAGGAACAACTGGTGCTTTCATGCATGCTTCAGTGTAGCTTGCCTCGAAGCAAGCATAAGGCATTTAGCTTGTCTGGGAGGCTTGCGTCCCAGGGCAGCTCGCGGCTGGGTTTCCCTTTGTAGTCCGTAATAGTTTGAAAGCCCTGCCACATTCGACGAGTGTCAGAGCCGGTATAATAGGATTCAATCTTAATCCTGTATTGAATCTTTGCCTGTTTGATGGTTCAACTGAGGGCGTAGAGGGATTTCTTATAAGTGTCTGGGTTAGTGTCCCGCTCCTTGAAACCAGTTGCTCTAGCCTTTAGCTCGATGTGGATGTTGCCTGTAGTCCATGGCTTCTAGTTGGGATATGTACGTATGGTCACTGTGGGGACGACGCCGTCAATGCACTTATTGATGAAGCCGATAACTGAGGTGGTATACACCTCAATGCCATTGGATGAATCCCAGAACACATTCCAGTCTGTGCTAGCAAAACTGTCCTGTACCGTAGCATCCGCGTCATCTGACCACTTCTATATTGAGCGAGTCACTGGTTCTTCCTGCTTATTTTTTGCTTGTAAGCAGAAATCAGGAGAATAGAATTATGGTCCATTTTGACAAATGTAGGGCGAGGGAGAGCTTTGTATGCGTCTCTGTATGCGGAGTAAAGGTGAACCAGAGTTTTTCCCTCTGGTTGCATAGGTGACATGCTGGTAGAAATTCGTTAAAACGGATTGCCTGCATTAAAGTCCCTGGCCACTAGGAGCACTGCTTCTGGATGAGCACTTTCTTGTTTGCTTATGGCCTTATACAGCTGGTTGAGTGCGGTCTTAGTGCCATCATCGGTTTGTGGTGGTAAATGGATGGCTACGAATTATACAGATGAGAACTCTTGGTAGATTGTATGGTCTACAGCTTATCATAAGGTACTCTACTTCAGGCAAGCAATAATTGAGACTTCTTTAAAATTAGATATAGCGCACCAAAATATCTTCGTCCAGTTCGAGGTAAGTATTCACTGTTCTGTAAGTTCCAAATGTCACTTGACTGGTCCCAAATGGCACCCTATTCCCTATATAGGGCACTACTTTTGACTTTTGGTCCCTAATAAAAAGTAGTCCACTATGTAGTAAATAGGGTGCCATTGGAAAGCACAGTGTTATAGGAGACATGATTTCATGAAGACTAGTCACACATTTAGCCATGTGAGTGGTACTGTAGTACCATGACAGTATATGTTTTGTATAAGAAGGATCACAGAAAACAAGAATAAAGAACTTGCATTTATAAAAGTAATCTATTCAATTCTATAGACAATCCACAAAAAATTGCAACTTCAGTTAGATTGATAGTTTACAAACCTAATTCACCATCTTTGGCTGTTTACACAGGCAGTCTAATTTGGATCCTTTGACCAATCAGATTAGAGCTTTTGCCAATAATTGGGAAAAATATCATAATTGAGCTTCCTGTGTAAACAAAGCCTTTCAAACATGGATTAGATCTGATTTATAGTAGACTAGATTAATGACACTTGGGTCCAAAGAGAGCTGAATCAAGATTGAAGAGAGAGCTGTCCAATAGGCTGGCTGTTTCATAGGTTAGAATTCAGACAACATTGTTGCGTATGACCCCGACCTGGTCTATTTGACATTCCACCACATCTCCTTTCTGAAACACACAGGAACACTTCATTACACCTTTCACAAGACAGGGCCACAACAGGCAACGCTTGTAACTCTTGTGCCCTTTTTGATCTTTTCAGATCTATGGGAAGTGCCTAGCCCTATAAGAGCTTGGGGTGGATGTGGAGTTCATTACTACTATATGTAACAATATGGATTCATTCCAGGCTAACTACATTACAGACATATGTCAGATCTTAAAATGCTTGGATAGGTGTTTAACATATCAGCTAACCAAATCATATGATTTAGCAATCAGTCGTAGTGGCACACAACCATTGATTGATTCATTACAACATCTGCAAAGTAGTTAGCCTGGTACACAACAAATGTCTTTATATAAGTGTGTGATGCTGACCTTGAGGAAGACAGGTGGGTTCCTGAACACACCCACACCTGGAGGAGTCCCCGTCAGAAACACGTCACCTGGAGACAACGTCACAAACCTAACACAGGAGAAAACACACACATGCAAATCTTTGTTATCATAGAGCAACTGTAGACTACTCCATAGCTGTCACAAATATTGGTTTTGTGATGACATTGTAACTCAGTTGTCATAACTGTTAGTGACTGTTATGTATACCTTGTGATAGAGGGCTCAAGTAAAGTATTACCATCACAAGAACTATGAACACATTGTGTGTGTGTCACTCACTGTGAGACCCAGGCCACCACTTGCTCAGTCTTAAAGATCAGCTGGTCAGTGTTGCTGTTCTGGACTGCAACTCCATTTACCAGACAGCGGATACCCAGGTTATGGGGGTCTGACGACAAACAGAGATACATGTTAGCAACCACTCTGCCAAAGTAAGCAAATTATATGTATACATTTTATCTTGTGTTTCTTCCTGCCTCTCTCACCCGTCACAGCGGAGGTGGTCACTAAGGCGGGGCCGAGAGGACAAAAGCTGTCAAAGGTTTTTCCCAGCAGCCACTGGTTCCCGTTGCGTTTCATCTGCCAATCACGTGCGCTGACATCGTTGGCAACGGTGAAACCTGCCACGTAAGACATAGCATCCTCTTCCTTGGAGAAAGAGTTGGGGGGGAGGGGGGGTAGGGGGGGGAAATGAGCTCATCTGTGGGACATGAAACCCCTGTGTCTGTCAAGTTCTATTCAGACTCACCTTAATGTGTTTCCCCTTTCGTCCAATCACAAAGGCTAGCTCCACCTCCCAGTCCACCTCCTTCAATCAGGGATAACCAGGAATAATCCATCAATTAAGTTATTGAATGCAGAAACTGTATAACACCCAGGCTACAGTGCCTCTGTACATTATAATTGTATCAGAAACGGATCTAGGATCATGCAAATCTACTGATTCTCAATCTTCTCCTCTGAGCCTGACAGGGGTCGTGTTCTCCTGCTCAGAAGTTGCATACAACGTCATCGACTGTGCCGTCAGGCACCAGATTGCTACAACATATTATGTGGTTAGCTGATACGTAAAATACCTATCCAGGTGTTGTAAGATCTGGCATGCTTCAGCAACGCCTGGGCAGAGGAACACACCCATTGACTAAAGCTGCTCTCACCTGGCTCTCGTCAGGCAGTGTGATGTCATCAAAGGGCCCAGTAATGGCGCTGGGGAACTTGCTGAAGATGATTGGCTCTTTAGGGATAGGGGCGTTCTGCTCAAGGCAGTGGTCCCGGTAGTTCATCCCCACACACACCACTTTCTCTGGGGCTAGGACTGGGGACAGCAGCCTCACCTCCGCAAAGGGAACCACACACTGAGCAGGACTAACCTCCAGTGCCCTGAGAGAAAGAGGATAGTATGTGCTCTGGGTGGAAAGGATGGCTACGGACAAGCAACAAGACAGTGTGTGTGTTGTGTATGTGTTACCTCTGTGCACACTGCATGCCCTTCGCTCCCATCTCCAGAAGCTCTCTCATTGTCATGGGCATCGAAGGGTCAAAGGCCTTAAGGTCAACGACCCCTAGCCCCTCCCCCCGATCAACGCCGACTCTAACCCCTCCCTCATCGCCTTGGCGGCAGAACTGCACCAATCGCATCGCAGCGCCACACACTCCCCGCCTACCGGGGATAGCAGACAGCCTATCAGACAAGCTCCTCGAGATGAGAGACAAGGAGTGAAGAGGAAGTCTCATCTAATGAGAACAGAGAGCAGAAAAATACTGAGAGAGAAAAGCAAAGACAGCGAGTAAATGTACAAAAAGGAAAGAAAGTGAAGGGGTGAATTTAATAGTTTCAGAACACAGGGTGGGCTAAGAATTGTCCAATCCCAATCAATAATGACCACCGTTATGTTTTGAGGAAAAAGGGGGAGGCTTGCAAGCCTAGGAACACCATCCCAACCGTGAAGCACGGGGGTGGCAGCATCATCTTGTGGGGGTGATTTGCTGTAGGAGGGACTCGTGCACTTCACAAAATAGATGGCATCATGAGGTAGGGAAAATTATGTGGATATATTGAAGCAACATCTCAAGACATCAGTCAGGAAGTTAATAAAGCTTGTTTGCAAATGGGTCTTCCAAATGGACAATGACCCCAAGCATACTTCCAAAGTTGTGGCAAAATGGCTTAAGGACAACAAAGTCAAGGTATTGGAGTGGCCATCACAAAGCCCTGACCTCAATCCCATAGAAAATGTATAGGCAGAACTGAAAAAGCGTGTGCGAGCAAGGAGGCCTACAAACCTGACTCAGTTACACCAGCTCTGTCAGGAGGAATGGGCCAAAATTCACCCAACTTATTGTGGGAAGCTTGTGGAAGGCTAACTGAAATGTTTGACCCAAGTTAAACAATTTTAAAGGCAATGCTACCAAATACTAATTGAGTGTATGTGAACTCCTGAGCCACTGGGAATGAGAAATACAAGTCTAAATAAATCCTTCTCTCCTATTATTCTTACATTTCACATTTTGAAAATAACGTGGTGATCCTAGTTGACCTAAGTCAGGGAATTTTAACTAGGATTAAATGTCAGGAATTGTGAAAAACTGAGTTTAAATGTATTTGGCTAAGGTGTATGTAAACTTCCGACTTCAACTGAACAAGAACAATTGAGACAAGCTCTGTGTTTGTGTGAAATAGGTGTGATAGGTCAGTGAAAAGTGTCTAGCAAGGTTTTTTTAATATACATATGCTATTTTTTGTTTGTTTTTATGAAACCTAGAAATGTGTGTTTGTTTTTCCTGAATCCATCATTGATCTACTTTCACTAACATGAAGCACCACAGTCCATCAGAAGTGATACGGATCATAATGATTGAGAACTCTACCTTTAAAACTAACATGTATGCAGCCCTTATTTTCATTGGTGCCAATAGCACCCAGGCTGTTTTAAGACACTGCAGAGAAAAACATGCTCTTCAGTCACAATGTCAGAAGACCTCTCTTATATGACACATCACTTCCACCTCGTGGTGGTCTGAACAAATAGCAGCATTTGAAATCTGAGATGTGGATGACTCACAGGCTGTGCATTTTACCTCTGTTGCACTTTGAATAGTTACTAGCCTTCAGCTCTCTCTGTCTCTCATTAAGATGGATTGTTTAAATCTGAGGTTTGTACGACACAGTTAACACTTGTGTTTGTATATGTGCTACAGGAGAGGCCCTCACTGTGTGTTGGTGTGAGTGCATGTGACTATCCAGGTATCACCTAACTGCCAGACACTAAACATTTCCAAGACTTAATTTGTATCTACACTACAGTAAAGCATCAAACTGCAGAAGATACAGATATTTAATACAGATATCATACAGATATCTGATTGAATCATGGAGACCAAACCCACCATTGTCCATACAGTTCAGGGGCCTCATTTATAAGCATTGCTTAAATTTCACACTAAATTTCTGCATGCGCTATTTCTGAAAAGACTGCCCATGCACAAAAATATTGAGATTCATAAACTTGGAGCACAGCATACATTATGCATGTTTCCGGTGGTGGAAAAAGTACTCAATTGTCATACTTGAGGAAAAGTAAAGCCAACTTCAAATAAAATAACTCAAGTAAAAGTGTAAGTCACCCAGTAAAAAACTTAGAGTAAAAGTCTAAAAGTATTTGGTTTTAAATATACTTAAGTATCAAAAGTAAATGTAATTGCTCAAATATACTATCAAAAAGTATAAACAACAAAAAAAGTATCAAAAGTAAAACTAAAAGTATAAATAATAAAAAAATCCTTATATTAAGCAAACCAGATGTCATAATTTTTGTTTAAAAAAAATACAGATAGCCAGGGGCACTCTCCAACACTCATACATAATTTACAAACTAAGCATTTTTGTTTAGTGAGTCCGCCAGATCAGAGGCAGTAAGGATGAACAGGGATGTTCTCTTGATATATTTTTCAGATGGGACGTTAAACGGGTGTCCTGACTCTGTGGTCACTAAAGATCCCATGGCACTTATCATAAAAGTAGGGATGTTAACCCCGGTGTCCTGACTAAATTCCCAACCTGGCCCTCCAATTGGCTCATTCATCCACCCTCCTCTCCCCTGTAACTATTCCCCAGGTCATTGCTGTAAATGAGAATGTGTTCTAAGTCAACTTACCTGGTAAAAAAAAAAAAAGAGTTAAAAAAAAATGAGTTGGATTTTCCATAGCCCCGGGAAGTAGTGGTGCTGAGGGTGATTCAGCACCCCCTGAAAAATCAGAATAAAAACATATGGAAATAATATTTTTGCACAGAGTAGTGCACTGGGCCTTTACCAGTATATGTAAACTGATATAAACATCTGTAGCCCTGGCAAAAACATTTTTTTTTTGCATCTACACTTGGGCAAAAGACAAGGTAGTTGAATAATTAGGAACAGTATCTTGCAGGATTCAACAGTAGGAATTGTAAAAGTTTTTGCCCTGTCCCTTTCTCTGTGATTGGCATTCTAATTGAATCCAGAAAGAACAAAATCCTGTCCTCAAACATTTACATCAAAAGGTGAAAAATGATGGGCAAAGACACAAAACATCCACAACAAATAAAATATTTTTCTTGATCAAATAACATGGACAACAGACACTTTTTGTGCAGTATCAATATACCATCCATACAAACCACTTAATATTGTACATAGGCTGGTCATCTAGGTTTGGTACCTGTAGACTTTCCATTACCATGAACAAAAACAATGTACAATACAATAATTGTGCACATTAAGACACACGTGGTTTGTGATATGATGATGTGGCTCAGTTGGTAAAGCGCTTGCAACGCTAGGTTTGTGGGTTTTATTTCCATGGGGAGCAGTACAAAAAAGTATGAAAATGTATGCACTCACTATTCAAATCAAACTTTATTTGTCACATGCCGAACACAAAAGGTGCAGACCTTTCCGTGAAATGCTTACTTTACAAACCCCTAACCGACAATGCAGTTCAAGAAAGAGTTAAGAAAATATTTACCAAATAAACTAAAGTAAAAATAATTCAAAAGTAACACAAAATAACAATAGCGAGGCTATATACAGGGGGTACCGGTGTCAATGTAGGGGGGGGGGGGGGGGGGGGGGGTACAGGTTGGTTGAGGTAATTTGTTCATGTATTATAGGTAAGGATCAAGTGACTATGCATAGATAATAAAAAGTGAGTAGCAGCAGTGTAAAAACAAATGTGTGTGGGGGGGGGGGGGGGGGTCAACGTAAATAGTCCAGGTGGCCATTTGATTAATTGTTCAGCAGTCTTATGGCTTGGGGGTAGAAGCTGTTAAGGGGTCTTTTGGTCCATGACGTGGCGCTCTGGTTCTGCTTGCCGTGTGGAAGCAGAGAGAACAGTCTATGACTTGGGTGACTGGAGTCTGACAATTTTGGGGGCTTTCCTCTGACACCACCTAGTATATAGGTCCTGGATGGCAGGAAGCTTGGCCCCAGTGATGTAGTGGGCCGTACACACTACCCTCTGTAGCGCCTTACGGTCAGATGCCGAGCAGTTGCCATACCAGGTGGTGATGCAACCGGTCAGGATGCTCTCAATGGTGCAGCTGTAGAACGTTTTGAGGATCTAGTGACCCATGCCAAATCTTTTCAGTCTCCTGAGGGGGAAAAGGTGTTGTCGTGCCCTCTTCATGACTGTCTTGGTGTGTTTGGACAATGACAGTTTGCTGGTGATGTGGACACCAAGGAACTTGGAACTCTCGACCCGCTCCACTACAGCCCCGTCGATGAGAATGGGGGCCTGTTCGGCCAGCCTTTCCTGTAGTACACGATCAGCTCCTTTGTCTTGCTCACATTGAGGGAGAGGTTGTTGTCCTGGCACCACACTGCCAGGACACCACTCTGATCTCCTCCCTATAGCCTGTCTCAGTGTTGTCGGTAATCAGGCCTACCACTGTTGGGTCATCAGCAAACGTAATGATGGTGTTTGAGTCATGTTTGGCCATGTAGTCGTGGGTGAACAGGGAGTATAGGATGGGACTAAGCGTGCACCCCTGAGGGGCCCCAGTGTTGAGGATCAGCATGGCAGTCATGTTGTTGCCTACCCTTACCACCTGGGGGTGGCCCGTCAGGAAGTCCAGGATCCAGTTGCAGAAGGAGGTGTTTAGTCCCAGGGTCCTTAGCTTAGTGATGAGCTTTGTGGGCACTATGGTGTTGAACGCTAAGCTGTAGTCAATGAACAGCATTCTAACATAGGTATTCCTTTTGTCCAGGTGGGAAAGGGCAGTGTGGAGTGCGATTGAGATTGTGTCGTCTGTGGATCTGTTGGGGCAGTATGCAAAATGGAGTGGGTCTAGGGTATCCAGGATTATGGCGTTGATGTGAGCCATGACCATCCTTTCAAAGCACTTCAATGCTACCGACGTGAGTGCTACGGGGCTGTAATCATTTAGGCAGGTTACCTTCGCTTCCTTGTGCACAGGGACTCTTGTCAGGGAGAGGTTGAAAATGTCAGTGAAGACACTTGCCAGTTCGTCCACGCATACTTTGAGTACACATCCTGGTAATCCATCTGGCCCACGGCTTTGTGAATGTTGACCTGTTTAAAGGTCTTGCTCACATCGTCTACCGAGAGCATTATCACACAATCGTCGAGGAACAACTGGTGCTTTCATGCATGCTTCAGTGTAGCTTGCCTCGAAGCAAGCATAAGGCATTTAGCTTGTCTGGGAGGCTTGCGTCCCAGGGCAGCTCGCGGCTGGGTTTCCCTTTGTAGTCCGTAATAGTTTGAAAGCCCTGCCACATTCGACGAGTGTCAGAGCCGGTATAATAGGATTCAATCTTAATCCTGTATTGAATCTTTGCCTGTTTGATGGTTCAACTGAGGGCGTAGAGGGATTTCTTATAAGTGTCTGGGTTAGTGTCCCGCTCCTTGAAACCAGTTGCTCTAGCCTTTAGCTCGATGTGGATGTTGCCTGTAGTCCATGGCTTCTAGTTGGGATATGTACGTATGGTCACTGTGGGGACGACGCCGTCAATGCACTTATTGATGAAGCCGATAACTGAGGTGGTATACACCTCAATGCCATTGGATGAATCCCGGAACACATTCCAGTCTGTGCTAGCAAAACTGTCCTGTACCGTAGCATCCGCGTCATCTGACCACTTCTATATTGAGCGAGTCACTGGTTCTTCCTGCTTATTTTTTGCTTGTAAGCAGAAATCAGGAGAATAGAATTATGGTCCATTTTGACAAATGTAGAGGGAGAGCTTTGTATGCGTCTCTGTATGTGGAGTAAAGGTGAACCAGAGTTTTTCCCTCTGGTTGCATAGGTGACATGCTGGTAGAAATTAGGTAAAACGGATTGCCTGCATTAAAGTCCCTGGCCACTAGGAGCACTGCTTCTGGATGAGCACTTTCTTGTTTGCTTATGGCCTTATACAGCTGGTTGAGTGCGGTCTTAGTGCCATCATCGGTTTGTGGTGGTAAATGGATGGCTACAAATTATACAGATGAGAACTCTTGGTAGATTGTATGGTCTACAGCTTATCATAAGGTACTCTACTTCAGGCGAGCAATAATTGAGACTTCTTTAAAATTAGATATAGCGCACCAAAATATCTTCGTCCAGTTCGAGGTAAGTATTCACTGTTCTGTAAGTTCCAAATGTCACTTGACTGGTCCCAAATGGCACCCTATTCCCTATATAGGGCACTACTTTTGACTTTTGGTCCCTAATAAAAAGTAGTCCACTATGTAGTAAATAGGGTGCCATTGGAAAGCACAGTGTTATAGGAGACATGATTTCATGAAGACTAGTCACACATTTAGCCATGTGAGTGGTACTGTAGTACCATGACAGTATATGTTTTGTATAAGAAGGATCACAGAAAACAAGAATAAAGAACTTGCATTTATAAAAGTAATCTATTCAATTCTATAGACAATCCACAAAAAATTGCAACTTCAGTTAGATTGATAGTTTACAAACCTAATTCACCATCTTTGGCTGTTTACACAGGCAGTCTAATTTGGATCATTTGACCAATCAGATTAGAGCTTTTGCCAATAATTGGGAAAAATATCATAATTGAGCTTCCTGTGTAAACAAAGCCTTTCAAACATGGATTAGATCTGATTTATAGTAGACTAGATTAATGACACTTGGGTCCAAAGAGAGCTGAATCAAGATTGAAGAGAGAGCTGTCCAATAGGCTGGCTGTTTCATAGGTTAGAATTCAGACAACATTGTTGCGTATGACCCCGACCTGGTCTATTTGACATTCCACCACATCTCCTTTCTGAAACACACAGGAACACTTCATTACACCTTTCACAAGACAGGGCCACAACAGGCAACGCTTGTAACTCTTGTGCCCTTTTTGATCTTTTCAGATCTATGGGAAGTGCCTAGCCCTATAAGAGCTTGGGGTGGATGTGGAGTTCATTACTACTATATGTAACAATATGGATTCATTCCAGGCTAACTACATTACAGACATATGTCAGATCTTAAAATGCTTGGATAGGTGTTTAACATATCAGCTAACCAAATCATATGATTTAGCAATCAGTCGTAGTGGCACACAACCATTGATTGATTCATTACAACATCTGCAAAGTAGTTAGCCTGGTACACAACAAATGTCTTTATATAAGTGTGTGATGCTGACCTTGAGGAAGACAGGTGGGTTCCTGAACACACCCACACCTGGAGGAGTCCCCGTCAGAAACACGTCACCTGGAGACAACGTCACAAACCTAACACAGGAGAAAACACACACATGCAAATCTTTGTTATCATAGAGCAACTGTAGACTACTCCATAGCTGTCACAAATATTGGTTTTGTGATGACATTGTAACTCAGTTGTCATAACTGTTAGTGACTGTTATGTATACCTTGTGATAGAGGGCTCAAGTAAAGTATTACCATCACAAGAACTATGAACACATTGTGTGTGTGTCACTCACTGTGAGACCCAGACCACCACTTGCTCAGTCTTAAAGATCAGCTGGTCAGTGTTGCTGTTCTGGACTGCAACTCCATTTACCAGACAGCGGATACCCAGGTTATGGGGGTCTGACGACAAACAGAGATACATGTTAGCAACCACTCTGCCAAAGTAAGCAAATTATATGTATACATTTTATCTTGTGTTTCTTCCTGCCTCTCTCACCCGTCACAGCGGAGGTGGTCACTAAGGCGGGGCCGAGAGGACAAAAGCTGTCAAAGGTTTTTCCCAGCAGCCACTGGTTCCCGTTGCGTTTCATCTGCCAATCACGTGCGCTGACATCGTTGGCAACGGTGAAACCTGCCACGTAAGACATAGCATCCTCTTCCTTGGAGAAAGAGTTGGGGGGTAGGGGGGGTAGGGGGGGAAATGAGCTCATCTGTGGGACATGAAACCCCTGTGTCTGTCAAGTTCTATTCAGACTCACCTTAATGTGTTTCCCCTTTCGTCCAATCACAAAGGCTAGCTCCACCTCCCAGTCCACCTCCTTCAATCAGGGATAACCAGGAATAATCCATCAATTAAGTTATTGAATGCAGAAACTGTATAACACCCAGGCTACAGTGCCTCTGTACATTATAATTGTATCAGGAACGGATCTAGGATCATGCAAATCTACTGATTCTCAATCTTCTCCTCTGAGCCTGACAGGGGTCGTGTTCTCCTGCTCAGAAGTTGCGTACAACGTCATCGACTGTGCCGTCAGGCACCAGATTGCTACAACATATTATGTGGTTAGCTGATACGTAAAATACCTATCCAGGTGTTGTAAGATCTGGCATGCTTCAGCAACGCCTGGGCAGAGGAACACACCCATTGACTAAAGCTGCTCTCACCTGGCTCTCGTCAGGCAGTGTGATGTCATCAAAGGGCCCAGTAATGGCGCTGGGGAACTTGCTGAAGATGATTGGCTCTTTAGGGATAGGGGCGTTCTGCTCAAGGCAGTGGTCCCGGTAGTTCATCCCCACACACACCACTTTCTCTGGGGCTAGGACTGGGGACAGCAGCCTCACCTCCGCAAAGGGAACCACACACTGAGCAGGACTAACCTCCAGTGCCCTGAGAGAAAGAGGATAGTATGTGCTCTGGGTGGAAAGGATGGCTACGGACAAGCAACAAGACAGTGTGTGTGTTGTGTATGTGTTACCTCTGTGCACACTGCATGCCCTTCGCTCCCATCTCCAGCAGCTCTCTCATTGTCATGGGCATCGAAGGGTCAAAGGCCTTAAGGTCAACGACCCCTAGCCCCTCCCCCCGATCAACGCCGACTCTAACCCCTCCCTCATCGCCTTGGCGGCAGAACTGCACCAATCGCATCGCAGCGCCACACACTCCCCGCCTACCGGGGATAGCAGACAGCGTATCAGACAAGCTCCTCGAGATGAGAGACAAGGAGTGAAGAGGAAGTCTCATCTAATGAGAACAGAGAGCAGAAAAAATACTGAGAGAGAAAAGCAAAGACAGCGAGTAAATGTACAAAAATGAAAGAAAGTGAAGGGGTGAATTTAATAGTTTCAGAACACAGGGTGGGCTAAGAATTGTCCAATCCCAATTAAGGAAGTATTGAACCATTTCTGTAGATAACCTCAAAGTGCAGTAGCCTATATACTGTCTTATGATGCAGTAAAGTGACCCATGAGTTCAGAGCTCTAGCGTAGCTAGTTGCACTTTGACATATCAGGAACCCGAATATGGACTGAGCAAAGTCATTTCCAAAAGAAAGATAAACCCTTGCGGGTTTCTTCAAACTCTTAGTTGCAATGTAAATTATTGTAATGAAACAGCAGGGAGCAGGTCTCGAAGCCTCGACTTTCTAGCCCGAGGTCCGGCGCGCTGTCGACTGTGCAGCAAAAGCATGCTCGTGCAGCACGGACGATTTCCGCGATTATAAACCCAGGGTCGTTACATTATTTTATTAGTGATAACATTATCACCCTGACCGCAAACTCTACTCCTGTAGATAACATACATGTACAGTATCTTTACAATCAAGACAATATAAAGTCGCACAGTATTCAGTTAAAAC
Organism: Oncorhynchus mykiss; assembly: GCF_057628025.1. Taxonomy (NCBI): domain Eukaryota; kingdom Metazoa; phylum Chordata; class Actinopteri; order Salmoniformes; family Salmonidae; genus Oncorhynchus; species Oncorhynchus mykiss. Next base: position 34,206,390 of record NC_143027.1, on the reverse strand, counting down.
CGTCCTACCTGATCACCAGTGATTACTGACTCTGCAAATGCAAAATAACCACAAGCCAACAACAATGTTGCACAACCAAATCTGCAAATATATTAAAGTCAATCAAGAGTCGCTAATTTTACTGATATCATATGGTCAGTCAGGTGAAAAGTCTAATAAACCGTCTCATTCTTGCACTTTGGACCAATGATCAGGCACTCCCCTTGCTGGCTTGTCTACTGAACAGACAACAGGATTGGACTTCCTGGTTCGGTATTTGTAGTTCAGTTTATTGGATACTGTCACTCAATGCTCTCAGTTATATATAATCGGAAGTGTAGATACTTCTCTAGTATGTACATAATATATATAACACTTCCAATTTATACTATATTTGGATATTTTTTTATGTGTAGATAACTTGCACATTTCCGCGTAGTAATCAGTATGTAAAAATTACAACTCCCAGGACTAGGTTGAAAGGACGTTGATAAATCACGTGATTGACCGAGGAAGCTTGGTTGTGTCAGCTGACGGCTTAGCTTGCTGTCTTTTTCCCTCAAGACGTCGGAATGCCAGCAATGTGTACCCAGTAAGCCCATTTATTCATACATTTAGCCGTTCCGTGCAAATTTTCCGTCAGAATATGTACTTCATGAAATGCATGCGTGGAGGATCTGTTGTTATTGCGTATTAATTAATGAATGAGCAATGGAATTTATTGAGACGTGGTTTTCCTAAACATGATTGAGTGCACACAGTGCCTTCAGAAAGTATTCACACCCCTTGACTTTTTCCTAATTTTGTTGTGTTACAGCCTGAATTCTAAATTGATTAAATTTAGATTTTGTTTCACAGGCCCACGCACAAAATAGCCCATCATGATAACGTGGAATGGTTTTAGATTTGTTAGTTGTTATGGCAAGCCTAAATAAGTGCAGGAGTAAACATTTACTTAAGTTGAATGGACTAACTTTGTGTGCAATAATGGTGTTTAACATGATTTTTGAATGACTACCCCATCTCTATACCCCACACATACAATTATCTGTAAGGGTCCTCAGTCAAGCAGTGCTTTTCAAGCACAGATACAACCACAAAGACCAGGGAGGTTTTCCAATGCCTTGTAAAGAAGGGCAACATTGGTAGATGTGTATAAATAAATAAAGCAGACATTGAATATCCCTTTGAGCATGGTGAAATTATTCATTACACTTTTGATGGTGTGTCAATACACCCAGTCACTACAAAGATACAGGCGCCCTTCCTAACTCTGTTGCCAAAGACGAAGGAAACCACTCAGGGATTTCACCATGAGACCAATGGTGACTTTAAAACAGTTCTAGTTTAATGGCTGTGATAGGAGAGAACTGAGGATGGATAAACATTGAAATTACTCCACAACACTAAGGTAAATGACAGCTTAAAAAGAAAGAAGCCTGTACAGAATACAAATATTCCAAAACATGCATCCTTTTTGCAATGTGGCAAAGAAATGAACTTTTATGTCCTGAATACAAAGTATTATGATTGGTGCAAACAACGCATCACTGAGTACCACTCTTCATATTTTCAAGCATGGTGATGGTTGCATCATGTTATTGGTATGCTTGTCATCAGCAAGGACTAGGGAGGTTTTTGGAGGATAAAAATAAACAGAATAGAGCTAAGCACAGGCAGAATACTAGAGGAAAACCTAGTTCAGACTGCTTACTGACAATGGGAGACAAATTCACCTTCCAGTAGGACAATAACCTAAAACACAATGTAAAATATACACTGGAGTTGTTTACCAAGATGACATTGAATGTCCCTGACTGGCCTAGTTAGTTGACTTAAATCGTCTTTAAAATCTATGGTAAGATTTGAAAATGTCTGTCTAGCGATGATCAACAACCAACTTGACAGAGCTTGGAAGAATTATTGTATGATCCAGGTGTGCAAAGCTCTTAGACTCACAGCTGCTAAAGGTGATTCTAACATGTATTGACTCAGAGGTTTGAATACTTATGTAAATTAGAGTTTGTATTTAATTTTCAATAAATTGCTAATATTTTTTGAAAGCATGTGTTCACTTTGTCATTATGGGGTATTGTGTGAAGATTGGTGAGAGAGAAAATCTATTTAATCCATTTTGAATTCAGACTGTAAAACATAATGTGGAATAAGTAAAGGGGTATGAATGCTTTCTGAAGGCACTGTATTTAAATCCCCATGATCTATCTGCAAGGAGTGGACTGTCCATTGTCTTTGCAGACAGCTACTTAGCCAGATAGTTGCAATTTTTCCTCCCAAGTACCAGCAAACTAGCTTTCTATTAAAGCCCCATTGTCCTATCTAATCTTCCAATTTGTACTTTCTGTTGCTAGGTCATGTGCCTACTTCTTGTTACTTCCCTCAAAACAGTATCTCAAATTGAAATGTTCCCCATATGACGTCATTACATATTATTCTCGTTCCAAATGCATGAATCTACACACATGACAGGAAAGGAAGGTTGAGAGAAAGGGAACAATGTCCTTTTTAGAATACTGCATTTCATTCAAAGCATGGTTTGTGCAATGGAAAGATGAGTACTAAGTCAGGCTTATATAGTCTGCAACTCTCATTGTCCTTTGTATCTCTCTAGACCCCAAGGGGGTATACCCAGTTTACAGCCGGTCCCCCCTTTGGGTTCTCAGCTGATGGTAAGGATCACAGCTGGCTCCATGTGAACTACAATCCCCACGCTCTGTTTAATCCTGGCGCTCTGTCTAAACACAAATAAGCTTAACTTGCGATACGGTTTTGTGAAACCTTCCGAACTTAACTTTCATATAAGCGAGAAAGAATCTTTAGAATACAAAATATACACTTACTGTGCGCATTTTAGCAAAGTTTCACCCTGATGTTTTTACACACAGCCTCTGCTACGACACATCCTCTCACCTTGCGCTCGCATTTCCATTGGACCATTCCATTCCACATTTCCAGTGTTTCTCTAAGTACAGCTAGGTGCAATTTTCCTTAACTGCGTACAGTAAGTGGATCTTTTGTATTTGAAAAAGTATTTCTTCCTTATGAGAGTTAAGTTCCAAACGTTTCCAAAACTGTAACGGGTGCCAGGCATATTTCCATTTAGACAGAGCATTTGGGAAGCGTTGGGGAATTTGCCTCAAGCGGCAAACAGCTTTGTGAATAGACGGTATACCGTTTAACCTGATCATCTATTGAATGGGCTAGGTCCTCTGTAGCTCAGTTGGTAGAGCATGGCACTTGCATTGCCAGGATAATGGGTTTAATTGCCAGGACCACTCATGCTTAAAGTGTATGCACGCATGGCTATAAGTCTCTTTGGATAAAAGCGTCTGCTAAATGGCATATATTAAATCCCAGGGTGCATCTCAATGGTCTAAAGGTATGTCCTTTCCTCATCTCCTTTCTTTCTGCATTTGTACTGATGTTAATAGACTGGACAGGTGAACGCAAAAGAGCTGCTTTAGACTAATGAGATGTCAAAGTGTGCACAAATCCTGCAGATTATCTGGAGACCAAAGGTTTCTCCGAAGCCAGACTTTGACCCAATGTCACTGATATCACCAACCCTGCAGCAGAGAATACCAAACAGGAATTTAAAGCAATTTTTTTATCACAATTTTCTGAGTTGGTAACCAGTGCTGTCTGTTTGTGCTATAATTGTAGCCAACTCCTTGGTCACCCATTGTCATGCCAAACAATGTTTGGCTTAACAATGGCAGCAATGGAGTTAGTTGGCAAGAGCACAAACAAATCTGGGACCAGGCTACTGAGTTGGACCTTCAAGACCAGTACTATTGAGCTGTATTGAATGTGCGTTTCTCTCTATAGCGTCCAGCCCATCGAGTGGACCACTGACTGTAAGAACCAGAAGTGAGTATTGAGGAACTGCTGATCAGGTCACATGTCGTGTGGGGGTGGGGTTAAACCAGGAGAATTCTCTCTCCTGGGGACAGTCAAATGCTATTTTAAGATTAGGTTTTGGGTTAGTGGTTAAGGTTGGGATTAGGGAAAATAGGATTTGGATATTTCATTTTATTTCGCCACAAGGGTGGAAGAACAAAATGTGTGTGCTCTGTGTGTGTTTTCTCCTAGTTATGATGGCGTAGTCTTGGTGACCCAGAGTTATGACACGCTGCCCAAGGAGCTGGAATGTCTGAAAGCACCTCTGCAGGACTACAGCTCTGTGAGTCACGCGCACACACCCACACCAACAACATAGATAGATGAATATACTCCTCCTACTTTCTCTTCTCCTCTCTCATTTCTCCTCAAGGTGGACTGTGGTCTGGGAGATAAGGTGGTGGTGTTGATGGTTCCGGGGTTGCCTGGTAAACGCTTGGTGTTTGCGTCCACCGGGCCCGTTAACCGGGACTACGATGACGTCCGACGCTTCAGCGACGCAGCCGTTAATGGCATCAAGAGGTACAAGTCAACACCAAATACACACACACACACAAAATGTACCAAGAGGTTACTACATATCTGTATTCCTGTCCTGTGTGTATCTCTCCCATTCATTACCATGTACTGTGGGTATTTCTTCAGGGCCATGAAAGCAGGCATGCAGCGCCCCCTGCTGGTCTGTCCTCGTCACAGCAGCTATGACAGGAGCACCATGGTTGCTGCCCTAGGGGCCCTGCACGCCCTCTACATGGTGAGAACACTGAATCGATACCTGAACACTGACGATTTCTTCCATTGTTTTATTGTGCAATGTTTCGAGCTGAAGGCACTCCTATGCCCCCCCCCCCCCAAAAAAAAAATAAACAGACCCTTTGCACACAGGTGGAGCTCGATTGTCTTTTGCTCCAAATGTGGTGCTGACATTCATCCTTTATCCACAATCTCTCTCTTTCCCCTCTCACTCTCTTCCCCCTCTCTCACTCTCTTCCAGCCTCTGGAGGTGAGGGAGGTGTCTGTGAAGCCAAGCCAGTATAAAGTGTGTGTTCTAGGGTTGTGGGTGGACCAGGAGGCCCAGGGGAAGGAGTTGGTGGACCTGGTCTCCGCTCTGGAGAGTGGACGGTGAGTTGCGCATTTTTATATGTTAAATGTGATCATGCTGAACAGATTTTCCTCAAGGGCCCATTAGGTCTGTTGGGATAGATTTTCCTCCATCTTGGAATTAAACATTTCCGCCACATCCTACGATGTCGCACTTCCTCATCTGCGGTGAAAGGTGACGGTACTAGAGCGGTGTCAGACCATGAGACATCGGTTGTTTTGCTTTAGGACGGCCACAGGCCTCACAAGATTCATCTGAAGGTCGCCCGGTATATATATATTTTTAAATGTATGGAAGCATATATGGAGACTGTTTAGTGCCAAAAATAAAGGGTTACATACATTGGGGGGGGGGAACTATCTGTTGTTCCATGTAGTGAATGTGTTATTACATGGGCTAATAGCAGTAGGGCCAAAAAAAAAGATATATATATATATATATGTAATGTTTTTGCATAGTTTTGGTCTTGACGATGGCCTCTCAACTTAAGGGTAATGAAGGAAAAAGGAAACCGCACACTGCTCTTGATAGTATCACTGATATTTAATAAGCTTACGTATCGGCCTCATGGCCCTCGTCAGAGCTTTTGTGAATTATTTTTGAAATTAGCACCCTTATGTAGACCTAGCACCACCCAAATCCGTTCAACACATCGAAAGGGGTTGGAGGCAAAGGAAAAATAAAGTGCTACCAAATATACCAATATGCATTTCATAAATATTACAGAACTGTATAAATATCAAATCAAATTTTATTTGTCACATACACATGGTTAGCAGATGTTAATGTGAGTGTAGCGAAATGCTTGTGCTTCTAGTTCCGACAATGCAGTAATAACCAACGAGTAATCTAACCTAACAATTCCACAACTACTACCTTATACACACAAGTGTAAAGGGATAAAGAATATGTACATAAAGATGTATGAATAGGCGAGATGCAGTAGATGGTATCGAGTACAGGATATACATACAGTGGGACAAAAGTATTTAGTCAGCCACCAATTGTGCAAGTTCTCCCACTTAAAAAGATGCGAGAGACCTGTAATTCATCATAGGTACACTTCAACTATGACAGACAAAATGAGAAAAAAAATCCAGAAAATCACATTGTAGGATTGTTAATGAATGTATTTGCAAATGATGGTGGAAAATAAGTATTTGGTCAATAACAAAAGTTTATCTCAATACTTTGTTATATACCCTTTGTTGGCAATGACAGAGGTCAAACGTTTTCTGTAAGTCTTCCCAAGGTTTTCACACACTGTTGCTGGTATTTATTGCCCATTCCTCCATGCAGATCTCCTCTAGAGCAGTGATGTTTTAGGGCTGTTGCTGGGCAACACGGACTTTCAACTCCCTCCAAATATTTTCTATGGGGTTGAGATCTGGAGACTGGCTAGGCCACTCCAGGACCTTGAAATGCTTCTTACGAAGCCACTCCTTCGTTGCCCGGGCGGTGTGTTTGGGATCATTGTCATGCTGAAAGACCCAGCCATGTTTCATCTTCAATGCCCTTGCTGATGGAAGGTTTTCACTCAAAATCTCACGATACATGGCCCCGTTCATTCTTTCCTTTACACGGATCAGTCGGCCAGGTCCCTTTGCAGAAAAACAGCCCCAAAGCTTGATGTTTCCACCCCCATGCGTCACAGTAGGTATGGTGTTCTTTGGATGCAACTCAGCATTCTTTGTCCTCCAAACACGACGAGTTGAGTTTTTACCAAAAAGTTATATTTTGGTTTCATCTGACCATATGACATTCTCCCAATCTTCTTCTGGATCATCCAAATGCTCTCTAGCAAACTTCAGACGGGCCTGAACATGTACTGGCTTAAGCAGGGGGACACGTCTGGCACTGCAGGATTTGAGTCCCTGGCGGCGTAGTGTGTTACTGATGGTAGGCTTTGTTACTTTGGTCCCAGCTCTCTGCAGGTCATTCACTAGGTCCCCCCGTGTGGTTCTGGGATTTTTGCTCACCGTTCTTGTGATCATTTTGACCCCACAGGGTGAGATCTTGCGTGGAGCCCCAGATCGAGGGAGATTATCAGTGGTCTTGTATGTCTTCTATTTCCTAATAATTGCTCCCACAGTTGATTTCTTCAAACCAAGCTGCTTACCTATTGCAGATTCAGTCTTCCCAGCCTGGTGAAGGTCTACAATTTTGTTTCTGGTGTCCTTTGACAGCTCTTTGGTCTTGGCCATAGTGGAGTTTGGAGTGTGACTGTTTGAGGTTGTGGACAGGTGTCTTTTATACTGATAACAAGTTCAAACAGGTGCCATTAATACAGGTAACGAGTGGAGGACAGAGGAGCCTCTTAAAGAAGTTGTTACAGGTCTGTGAGAGCCAGAAATCTTGCTTGTTTGTAGGTGACCAAATACTTATTTTCCACCATAATTTGCAAATAAATTAATTAAAAATCCTACAATGTGATTTTTCTGGATTTTCTTCCCTCATTTTGTCTGTCATAGTTGAAGTGTACCTATGATGAAAATTAAGTTTTAAGTTTTTAAGTGCGAAAACTTGCACAATTGGTGGCTGACTAAATAATTTTTTGCCCCACTGTATGAGATGAGTAATGTCGGTATGTAAACATTATATTAAGTGGCATTGTTTAAAGTGGCTAGTGATACATCTTTTACATCAATTTCCATTATTAAAGTGGCTGGAGTTGAGTCTGTATGTTGGTAGCAGCCACTCAATGTTAGTGGTGGCCGTTTAACAGTCTGATGGCCTTGAGATAGAAGCAGTTTTTCAGTCTCTCGGTCCCTGCTTTGATGCACCTGTATTGACCTCGCCTTCTGGATGATAACGGGGTGAACAGGCAGTGGCTCGGGTGGTTGTTGTCCTTGATGATCTTTATGGTCTTCCTGTGACGGGTGGTGTAGGTGTCCTGGAGGGCAGGTAGTTTGCCCCCGGTGATGCGTTGTGCAGACCTCACTACCCTCTGGAGCGCCTTACGGTTGTGGGCGGAGCAGTTGCCGTACCAGGCGGTGATACAGCCCGACAGGATGCTCTCGATTGTACATCTGTAGAAGTTTGTGAGTGCTTTTGGTGACGAGCTGAATTTCTTCAGCCTCCTGAGGTTGAAGAGGCGCTGCTGCGCCTTCTTCACGATGCTGTCTTTGTGGGTGGACCAATTCAGTTTGTCCGTGATGTGTACGCTGAGGAACTTAACTTACTAGGGGGGTGCTCCCTCTGCTGTTTCCTGAAGTCCACAATCATCTCCTTTGTTTTGTTGACGTTGAGTGTGAGGTTATTTTCCTGACACCACACTCCAAGGGCCCTCACCTCCTCCCTGTAGGCCGTCTCGTCGTTGTTGGTAATCAAGCCTACCACTGTAGTGTCATCCGCAAACTTGATGATTGAGTTGGAGGCGTGCATGGCCACACAGTCGTGGGTGAACAGGGAGTACATGTGAGGGCTCAGAACGCACCCTTGTGGGGCCCCAGTGTTGAGGATCAGCGGGGTGGAGATGTTGTTACCTACCCTCACCACCTGGGGGGTGGCCTGTCAGGAAGTCCAGTACCCAGTTGCACAGGGTGGGGTCGAGACCCAGGGTCTCGAGCTAGATGACGAGTTTGGAGGGTACTATGGTGTTAAATGCTGAGCTGTAGTCGATGAACAGCATTCTCACATAGGTATTCCTCTTGTCCAGATGGGTTAGGGCAGTGTGGTTGCCATTGCGTCGTCTGTGGACCTATTGGGGCGGTAAGCAAATTGGAATGGGTATAGGGTGTCAGGTAGGGTGGAGGTGATATGTTCCTTGACTAGTCTCTCAAAGCACTTCATGATGACGGAAGTGAGTGCTACGGGGGGGTAGTCGTTTAGCTCAGTTACCTATTAAACACGTCTGTAAAACCACAATGAGGACATAGCAAGTTTTCATTAATCATTGGGTACATCGTACAAAAACATCAGCGTAATCTTAAATAGGCACATAATTCATGTTCAAATTCACAACATAACATGCATAGGCATTTCATCATTAAGTCCTTTAGGAAATGATGTCTGATGGATGAAAATCCAAAAACATTCTCTTTTACTCAGAGTATTATTAATATCACCTCCCCTGTCTGATATCTTAACTTTCTCTATGCCACAAAATCTAAAAGTAGAAATGTCATGCTTTAGATCATTAAAATGTACTGCGACTGGATAATCCCTGTCGTTTCTCCTGATTGAACTTTTATGTTCACTAATTCTCTGTTTGAGAGTGCGGGAGGTTTTAACGACATAGCAGAGCCCACATGGACATTTAATAATGTAAATAACATGGGTGATGGAACACGTAATAATGTCATTTATTTGGAACTGTTTTCCTGTGTGTGGGTGGCAGAAATATTCACACTTCATCATATTGTTGCACTGTGCGCATCCTCTGCATTTATAGCTACCATTTGGTAGAGAGCGTAAAAGGGCCTGGCTGGTTTTCTTTTGTGGCTGGCAGTTGGCATGAACCAATTTATCGCGTAAATTGCGACCTCCTATACACAATAAGTGGTGGATTTTTAAAATCAGCCGGCAAAGCTGGGTCCGATGATGAAATATGCCAGTGTTTAGCGGGTCTTTTTTGTAACAGTTCATCTCGTGTTTTTCCCCATGCCAAATTAAGAGCTTCATCCACACATTGTGGCGAATACCCTCTTCTTAGAAACCCAGTGCGCATCTCCGCTGCTTTTCCTAGATAATCCTCTGTGGAGTGGCATACAAGGCGCAGTCGGAAAAATTGGCTTCTTGGAAGTCCTCTTTTTATTGGCTCAGGATGGAAGCTGTCCCCCTGCAATAGAGTATTTCTGTCTGTTTCTTTCCTATACAGAGTTGTAAACAGGGTTCCATTTGATTTTTCAATCCACATATCGAGATAATGAACACGTTGAGTGTCACATTCAATAGTGAATTTGAGATTGGGGTCATTGAGTAGTGCCATAAAATCTGACGGCTCTTTTTCAGTTCCTTCCCATATGCAAAAAAACGTTGTCAATATAACGATACCACTTCAGGACTTTATTTAAAAATAGATTTTAGTTTTCATTATTAATCAACAAAACTTTCTTCAAAAAGACCCACATGAAGGTTAGCATAACTCAGAGCGAATGTGGAGCCCATCAATGTTCCATTCTTTTGGAGGTACTATTCATCATCAAACCTAAAATAGTTGTACGTCAAAACATATTCAGCCAGCTCTAGAATGAAGCTTGTTGGTGGATATTCATTAGTATCTCTGTCTCCCAAATAGTGTGCTAGTGCTGCCAGCACTAGCACACCTGTCTACATAAGGTCCCACAATTGACAGTGCATGTCAGAGTGAAAACCAAGCCGGGGTAGGCCGTCATTGTAAATAAGAATTTGTTCTTAACTGACTTGCCCAGTTAAATAAAGGTTACATAAATAAAAACATTGCGGGACTGCGGTTGGGTTTGGGAACATGGGAGTCAGACAGAAAGCCAGTGAGTGTGGGCGGGAGCGGATGAAGAAAACGGTCTGTGCAGACCTCTACTGTGCACCATGTTTACATATCTGGCATTACTCATCTCATGTGTTTTCTATACTATTCTACGGTACCTCATTCACGTAATAATGCGTACATATCTTGCATTAATAATCTCATATGTGTATTCTGTTTTTCTATACTATTATACTGTATCTTAGTCCTTGCCGCTCTGAGATCGCTCGTCCATGTGTATATAGTCTTAATTCATTCCTACTTAGATGTGTGTATTGGGTATATGTTGTGTAATTTGTTAGATATTACTGCACTGTCGGAGCTACTAGCATTTCGCTACACCCGCATTAAGTTCTGCTAATCACGTGTATGTGACCAATAACATTTGATTTGACAATGAAGCCTGTAACGTTAGAGCTGTTTATTACTGTGTCAGTGTTAAAAGTAGGGAATTGACTAGGGTAACTGACCAATCAATAAAAACAAAACACCCGTCTCAACGTCAACAGTGAAGAGGCGACTCCAGGATGCTGGCCTTCTAGACAGAGTTGCAAAGAAAAAGCCATATCTCAGACTGGCCAATAAAAATAAAAGATGAAGATAAGGCACAAGAACAGACACTGGACAGAGGAACTCTGCCTAGAAGGTCAGCATCCTGGAGTCACCTCTTCACTGTTGACGTTGAGACTGGTGTTTTGCGGGTACTATTTAATGAAGCTGCCATTTGAGGACTTTTGAGGCGTCTGTTTCTCAAACGAGACACTAATGTACTTCTCCTCTTGCTCAGTTGTGCACCGGGGCCTCCCACTCCTCGTTCTATTCTGGTTAGAGACAGTTTGCGCTGTTCTTTGAAGGGAGCGTTGTACGAGATCTTCAGTTTCTTGGCAATTTCTCACATTGAATATTCTTCATTTCTCAGAACAAGAATAGACGGATGAGTTTCAGAAGAAAATACTTTGTTTCTGGCCATTTTGAGCCTGTAATCGAACCCACAAATGCTGATGCTCCAGATACTCAACTAGTCTAAAGAAGGCCAATCCTTTAATCAGCACAACAGTTTTCAGCTGTGCTAATATAATTGCAAAACGGTTTTCTAATGATCAATTAGCCTTTTTAAAATGATAAACTTGGATTAACTAACACAACGTGCCATTGGAACACAGGAGTGATGGATGCTGATAATGGGCTTCTGTACGCCTATGTAGATATACCATAACAAATCTGCCATTTCCAGCTCCAATAGTCATTTACAACATTAACAATGTCTACACTGTATTTCTGATCAATTTGACGTTATTTTAATGGACAAAAATGTGATTTTCTTTCAAAAACAAGGACATTTATAAGTGACCCCAAACTTTTGAATGGTAGTGTGTATATATGATCTTTCTCTCTCCAGGCTTGCTTGCCGTGACATAGGAGGGTCTGATCCTGAGAGGATGGCTGCTCCTCGTGTAGCTGAGTACGTCCAGGCCCTCTTTAAGGAGAGCCTAGTACAGGTGAGAGAGACATGCTTTAATCATACATCCAAAAAAAAAGAAAAGGGGATGGTATCTCCCAAAAAGACAACAGAAGTATTTTATTCATAGGGCTTTTTTATTGGTTAAAAAAATGTGTTGCTGTCATTGTCAAAGCTCTTAGTTGTGGTCTTTTTGGGAGATGCCATCACCTTTTCTTTGTTGGAATATGACTTTACGTAGATGAGCACCCCATGCCATAGAAGCCTTTAGTAGCGCCAGCATATGTCATTTCTACTTCTCTCAAGTACTGGATCTCACTAATGTGTTAATGTGATAATGCTGAGCCGGCCTGTCTCAGGTGGATGTGGTGAGTGATCTGAAGGTGCTGGAGAAGGAGTATCCCTGCCTCGCTGCTGTGAACCGCTGTGCCAATGGTAAGTGTGTGTGTACAGTGCATTCGGAAAGTATTTAGACCCCTTGACTTTTTCCACATTTTGTTTCGTTACAACCTTATTTTAAAATCGATTTAGATTGTTTATTCCCCTCAAGCTACACACAATACTCCATAATGACAAAGTAAAAACAGGTTTTTAGAAAGAAAAAAACACAGAAATATCTCATTTACATAAGTATTTACACCCTTTACTCAGTACTTTATTGAAGCATCTTTTGCAGCGATTACAGCCTCAAGTCTTCTTGGATATGACGCTACAAGCTTGGCACACCTGTATTTGGGGAGTTTCTCCCATTCGTCTCTGCAGATCCTTTCAAGCTCTGTCAGGTTGGACGGCGAGCATCATTGCACAGCTATTTTCAGGTCTCTCCAGAGATGTTCAATCGGGTTCGTCCAGGCTCTGGCTGGGCTACTAAAATACATTCAAAGACTTGTCATGAAGCCAACCCTGCGTTGTCTTGGCTTTGTGCTTATGGTCGTTGCCCTGTTGGAAAGTGAACCTTCGCCCCAGTCTGAGGTCCTGAGTGCTCTGGAGTAGGTTTTCATCAAGGATCTCTTTGTACTTTGCTCTGTTAATCTTTCCCTCAATCCTGACTAGTCTCCCAGTCCCTGCTGCTGAACAACATCCCCACAGCATGACGCTGCCACCACCATGCTTCACCGCAGGGATGGTGCCAGGTTTCCTCCAGACGTGACACTTAGCATTCAGGCCCAAGAGTTCAATCTTGGTTTCATCAGACCAGAGAATCTTGTTTCTCATGGTCTGAGAGTCTTTAGGTGCCTTTTAGCAAACTCCAAGCGGGCTGCCATGTGCTTTTTACTTAAGAGTTCTGTCTGGCCACTCTACCATGAAGGCCTGATTGGTGGAGTGCTGCAGAGATGGTTGTCCTTCTGGAAGGTTCTCCCATCTCCACAGAGGAACTCTGGAGCTCTGTTAGAGCTCCATCGGGTTCTTGGTCACCTCCCTGACCAAGACCCTTCTCCCCGGATTGCTCAGTTTGGCCGTACTCCAGCTCTAGAAAGAGTCTTAGTGTTTCCAAACTTCTTCCATTAAAAATGATGGCGGCCACTGTGTTCTTGGGGACCTTCCATGCTGCAGAAATGTTTTTGTACCCTTCCCCAGATTTGTGCCTCAACACAGTCCTGTCTCTGAGCTCTACGGACAATTCCTTTGACCTCATGGCTTGGTTTTTGCTCAGACATGCACTGCTTTAACTGTGGGACCTTTCTATAGACAGGTGTGTGCTTTTCCAAATCATGTTCAATGAATTGAATTGACCACAGGTGGACCAAGTTGAAGAAACATCTCAAGGATGATCAATGGCAACAGGATGCACCTGAGCTCAATTTCCTGTCTCATAGCGAAGGGTCTGAATACGTATATAAATAAGGTATTTCTGTTTTTTAATAATCCTTTTTAGAACAAGGCTGTAACATAACAAAATGTTGAAAAATTCTAGGGGCCTAAATACTTTTCGAATGCACTGTGTGTGTGTGTGTGTCTTTTTCATCCATGTGGGTTTGTCTTCTGTAGCTGTGCCTCGTCACCAGGCCAGAGTAATCAAGCTGCAGTACTGTGGAGAAGGACCCATTCAACACACACTGATGCTGGTCGGCAAGGTGAGCAGGAGAGAGAGGAGGAGGAGGGGGAATTATGAATTGATAATGGAGTGGGGTGTTCCTATCATGTCATGACCATGTTTTTCTGTGTGTAACATGCATGCATTTATGTGTGTGTGTCTCTCTCTCTCTCTCTCTCTCTCTCTCTCAGGGCATCACCTATGACACCGGTGGAGCTGACATCAAGGCTGGTGGCATCATGGCTGGCATGCACAGAGATAAGTGTGGTGCTGCTGCCGTGGCTGGGTTCTTCCAGGTAAATAACTAATACTTTGTTACCCCTCAGTGATCACTAGTGGACTCATAGTCCCTGACATAGTCTGTTACTCCTGCTAACATGTAGCTGTGTCCTGTCAGGTCCTGGCCAAACTCAAGCCCAAGCATCTGAAGGTGGTGGGTGGCATGGCGATGGTGAGGAACAGCGTGGGCTCAGGTCAGTGTGATGTCGTGGGGTGGGGGTTTCACCCATAGAAATAGAATCTAGAAAATAAAAATCTAACATAGATTATATTTCAATGGTTTCACCTACTGAGTAGTTGGTGGCCTCTTCCTGCTCTCTTGTAAATATGTGTGTGTGATATGTTCTGTCTCTCTGACAGAATGAGGGTTTAAGGACTGTGTGTTGTGTTTCTCTCTCTCTGTTCTGTCAGATTGCTACGTAGCTGATGAGTTGGTGGTGTCCCGTGCGGGTCGCAGGGTTCGCGTAGGGAACACCGATGCTGAGGGACGCATGGTGATGGTCGACCTGCTTTGTGAGATGAAGGAGAAGGTAAAGGATACACAACTCTATTCCACGTCCTCCCCCACTCTCCCTGTACCTCCTGTCTGTCACCTTAATCTTATGTCTTCCTCTACAGGCGGTGCATGAGGTATCTCCTCAGCTGTTTACCATTGCCACTCTGACAGGACATGCCATCAGAGCCATGGGACCCAACTACTCTGTGTGTACTGAACCTTACACACACACAGTATCTGTACTGTACGATACACAAGCTCTTTATATAATAGCACACTGGCCATGGTGAGAATGATTGCTAATAATGTAAAGTTATTGATTTAAACTCTTTCGGTTATAGATCATCATGGACAACGGAGCTGCCCATCGCTCTGGCAATGCCCGTCAGTGGCAGAAAGGTGAGACGCTCGACACACACTATTCAAACAAATCAGCAAACCAGGGTTTACAGGTCGGAACATGGGTTTTCTGGTATGAACAAGGTGTATGTAACCTGTTAGTCCTTTCTCTTTCACTCTCTGTAGCAGGGGAGGTTCTGGGTGATCTGTTTGAGGTGTCCAGTATCAGGCGTGAGGACTATGACTTCCATAAGGGGAAGTCCGAGTATGAGGAGATTCTGCAAAGCAACAACCTACCATCCTCTGCTACCCCCCGTGGACATCAGACCCCCGCTGCCTTCCTCATCATGGCCTCTGGGCTGGACAAGGTACACACACACACTCCACAGCCCTGTTCATAACCCTGAATCTAACCTAATCGCTTTTTTTTTGTGTTTCTTGTTTCTCTCCATCAGCACGGCGTGGACTCTGGCACTCCTCTGCCTTACTCTCACATCGACATCGCTGGCTCTAGCGGCCCCTTCCCTGGTGTTCCCACCGGCGCTCCAATCCTCGCCATGGCTACCAACTACATCCTACCCAGTGCCTATCAACCCAACGACGCCCTGCCCAGAGCCTAGCAATTTGATGATAGAAATAGAATGTGTCGAATGGACCCTATTTTCCATCTCATGAGAAATGTCACATAGAGCAGTCCTGATAGTGCCAGTTCAATTGATGCTTCACAAAGTATTCATGAACACAGATATCCATCAATGCGATCAAGATCTGTTGTCCTATAGATTTTATTTCTAAGCTACTGCACTATCATTCAACCTCAAATGTCAATTTTTTTCTACCCCTATTTCTAACATGGGTCACTGTATTGAATACACTCTCAATTACCAAACATGCTTTGTTGTTCATGCAGCCATTTTGTGAGTTGCAGGTCATGTGGTTGTGTGCCAGACAATATCAAGTACAATATCAAGAATAATACATTGTTTTTGTTTATTTCAATCAATGTTAGCTGTTGCTAGTTCCAGGTATTGCGGAATGGTTACGTAGGTAGGCCTACTAGGTCAGCAATCATATGGTTGTAAGTCTATTTATATTCATTACGGATCCCCATTAGCTGCTGGGCAGCAGCTACTCTTCCTGTGGTCCAACAACATTAAGTCAGTTTTATACAATTAAAATATTACATTTGATAACACTTCACAACACATTGTATGCCCTAAGATCACCACTCTACTACCACACAGGAGTGCAACTTTCACTGGGAACACTTTCACCCCCCACATTCTGAAATTGCATTTTTTTCCCTCCCCAGTTTTATCATTAGATAAAGCAGCTGGGTAGGCTGTTTGGAGTGTTTATCTGAAAAAAAAAATATCATTATGTGTGCCCCCCACTTCTAAAAACCAAAGTTGCGCTCATGCTACCACATATCTAATTATTTTTTTAAGTCCCCTTAATAAGGAAGTCGTAGTCTGCAGTGTTGGTTTCTCTTTTCTCTCATGATTGTCTTAACTCACCGCACCTCTGACTCAAAGGGGTTGGGTTAAATGCGGAAGACACATTTCAGTTGAATACATTTTTGGACAATTGACTAGGTATCCATCCCCCTTTCACCTCACACAAGTCAACAAAGTATTTTTTTTTTTTTTTTTTACATCCATTTGAAAAATCTTTCCAGCACTCCCGGCCTCGATAATCATGATCCCATATATCTTTGATAACTGTAAATCTCTCTCTGACAAGGTGACTTAACAATATAGTTGCCTGTATTTACCCCCAACAAATGAAATGCTAATTAGCTGCTAATGTGGCTATCATAAAGAACTACAAATGCCATGATGGTATGGAGGAGACTCAAATCGAGGTAAAAGTAAGAATCTCTGGATTAACTATGTTAGCTAAATGTAGAAAATAATAAATTGGCTACATTTCTTTAAATGTACCTTTTAGCAAAGGTGCCCACTAGAGATGACGTGCAGGGATTTGTTGTCTTGTATAATGTCTATGTTGATGCTAATTACTGTGTTTTGAATCAGAGTAAATAGAGCCAAATATATTGATAAGTCACCTTGTTCGAGAGATTTACACAGTTATCAAAAAGTAAACTTACACAAAACACAGCTTTTATTTTAAGGTTTTCTAAAATCCCCTATGGGAAAAAATGAAGGGTGGAAAAACGATTGGAACCATTTCCCTATTTGACTGCTAGGTTTTATGGGTATTATGACACCACTGTGGGGCTCTATGGATCACATTCTATCAATGTGTCCCTATGGTAGTTTTATGATTTTACTTCAGATTTTTATGATTAACCACGTGACAACGTTATTATTGAAGTTCCATGAAAATGTGCATAAATAAATATAACTGGCACGCAGATCAGTAGAAATCATAAGCTTCCGCAAACTCATGAGTAGCCTATATACCATTTTTCGAGTACATCACACACAGATGCGCGTGGCAGTAAGAAAGTCATCGCCATCTGTGCCCATTCAACATAGCCTAGATTTACACTATTCTAAACAAAAAAACTTTGGGTTCTCATGCGCCTACAATTATGGTTTGATCCTTGCTTGAACAGTCGTTACGATTATATTTGGTTGTGATCTTTGTAAAATAAATATTTTGCATGCAGCAGTTGTTAAAACGCTAATGCTCATTGACATTTTTGCTGGTGTTCTAAAAGAACTCCCCCCATGCTCTGTCATCAACTTGCGCGCATCGCCCTCGTGCGGCAATGTCTGCAAACAAAGAAAATGGTCTATGGTCTTTACTATTGCACCAAATATATTTTCATAACTAAACCAACAGACCACAGCTTGTCGTTTCCAATGGGAACAAATGAGTCATAGTGGGCAGGTATTATGGGCATAGCCCAGTACGCGATAGCGATATCATATTGGCGCAACGGCTACAATGTGAAGTGTGCGTGTGCAATAACTTAATTCGCCTTTGCACTCCTAAACAGCGCGATTTTCATAAACTTTTGCAAAGGGTAAAGTCTACAAAACTTAGTCCACTGTTCATAAAATATTTTAGTTTTGGGAACAGAATACTGTATTGAGATTAAATGTTTAATCGATGTGAAAATGTGCAGTATGTCGGACTTGCTTATTTGTATCACTTCCTTGCATTTGGAGAGGCGGTGGCAAATAGGTTGTAACGCATACCATTTTGGCTCAATGCATGCGTATGATCGGTATGGACAAGTGGCTAAAATTAGATCAAGATGGAGAACAGCGTACCTCAGTTTCTTCCGTGGGAGGAGCCGGATTAGCACGTTTCTACGGAAATGACGCTTTCGCATTAGAGCAAGTTTAGCGCGCGCGAGTGAACTGCACAAACCATTTCCCCTCCAGGAAGAGACAACTCGTGTCGCACTTTGTGAAGCGAGAATAGGAGCTATTTTGTAACCAAGCTAGCAACATTTAGACCTAAAAACACTGAAGTTGACGGGAAAACGTCTCAGTAAATATTTTCTTAGTTCTACTTGAACCAAACACAGATTCCACCATGTTTGAGGCTCGCTTGGTACAGGGATCCATCCTGAAGAAAGTTTTGGAGGCTCTGAAGGACCTGATCACAGAGGCCTGTTGGGACGTGAGCTCTTCGGGAATTTCTCTCCAGAGTATGGATTCGTCCCACGTCTCCCTTGTTCAGCTTACCCTCCGCAGCGACGGGTTCGACTCTTACCGCTGCGACCGCAACCTCGCCATGGGAGTCAATCTTAGCAGGTGAGCAGAACTGATTGAATATGGCAGTATGATTGTGAAGTTTAGCTTGCTAGCAAGCCAGATAACTTAGCGTTAGTTTAGCAGGAATGTAGTTAAGTTTTATGATTTGTCTAATTGGCTGGATTTACTGCCAGTTAGCAAGGTAACTAACTAGCTTTAGATGTTAAGTTTTAGTTACGGGCATGTTACCGTTATACTACGACATGTATGGTGCAAAGCAGCCTTTTGAAAATGATGTGTGACGTAATTTGAGCGCCAAATCCTCTGCTTTCTCTGCGTGATGGTTGGCGCGAATTTCTCGAACCCGCGAAGGTCAGCTGACGTCAGTCACTATTGTTCTGAAATTGGCTAAATGGGTCAAATGATCACGCTTACAAACCACATACAATCAACATTATCATAATGTGTCCTCTAACTGTTAGTAGATCTTGACTTCGACAATGGTGTTTCATGTAGTGGCATGATTTACACTTGAATCACATGGCCACATAGCCAATGAAAGAGCGGAGTTAAATTATTCAAATAGCCTTACACAACATGTCGAATCTACATGTCATCTTTACAGGGTGTCAGCAATTTAAGAATATATGGTGTTTTTTGAGTGAAATGATGGCTTATCATCTTTCGGGACAGACCTGATAATGGTGACAACTTTCTATACTGATCACTCAAAAAAAGGAATACTGTTTTAAAACTTGTTCCTTTAACAGTATGCCAGATACTGACTGGTCTACCGCCCTCTTCCTCCTAGTATGTCAAAGATCCTGAAGTGTGCTGGGAATGAGGACATCATCACTCTCAGAGCAGAAGACAACGCAGACACACTCGCCCTTGTCTTTGAGACTCTCAGTGAGTACCTTTATCTATCCGTATCAATAGCTCTACTCTTACTGTAGGGATTTCATTTCGAGCTTGATTTGATATATTCCCCAAATAGAGGTTCATACCATTAGTAAGACTTGAAGAGTCAGGCACCATGAAAAAGCATTGTTATCATTTATGTATGCTTGGTAATGTATTTAGATGTTTAATTAGATGAGTGTTGATCGGTCTCGCTCTTTCAGACCAGGAAAAGGTGTCTGACTATGAGATGAAGCTGATGGATCTTGATGTAGAACAGTTGGGTATCCCAGTAAGTGTTCTTCTCCCAACATTCAATAATTAAGTAATAATAGTCGTAGTGGCGGTAGCATTTGTCACCAGATCACACCACCTCAGTAGCCACATTCTCACACATCATTCTCTTCCCCACCCCAGGAGCAGGAGTACAGCTGTGTGGTGAAGATGCCATCAGGAGAGTTTGCCCGTATCTGCCGTGACCTTTCTCAGATTGGTGACGCCGTTATGATCTCTTGTGCAAAGGATGGAGTTAAGTTTTCTGCCACGGGAGAGCTGGGCACCGGCAACGTCAAGTTGTCCCAGACCAGCAATGTGGACAAGGAGGAGGAAGCTGTGAGTATGGGGGGGTGGTCTGTGTCCCAAATGAGGACTCATTACCTGTATAATGCACTATATTGTTTGAGACCAATCCCTCCTTCCTTACACTCAGGTGACTATTGAGATGAACGAACCAGTCCAGCTGATCTTCGCGCTGAACTACCTTAACTTCTTCACCAAGGCCACACCCCTTTCCAAGACCGTCATCCTCAGCATGTCTGCAGACATCCCCCTCGGTAGGTACCCTGCCCCCTAACGAGACCCATAAACACACATCTTAGTATGTACTGTGGGGTTTTGTTTCCTGATGTCTGACTGATCTAATTTGACTCATCTGTTCTTTGACAGTGGTGGAGTACAAGATAGCCGACATGGGCCACGTTAAGTACTACCTGGCACCCAAGATCGATGAGGAGGCTTCCTAAACCTCCCTGGTCAAAAGTCCAATGGAAAAACAGGGGGTTGGTTCCTACTTCCTGTGGATGGGGAGGAGGTACTTCCTGTTGTGAGAGAGGGGAAGGGATGGCATCGCTGTTGGGGTTTTGGTTTTATCTGTATTCTACATTTCTGCATGGTGATAGTTTGGCTAGCTCTTCCAGCATCCATGAGTGGGGTTATGGTAATATGGGTCTAAATACAGGTTGATGTATCTGGATACGTTCACTGATATCAGCTGTTTGGTTAATGCAGTCTGAATTGAGATTGATAGTGGCTAGATAACGGTGAAAGGGTTCTACTAATGGATCCCCCTGTTCTTATTCAAGCTAATTTGTTGACCTTGACCTATCTAGCCCCCTGAGGAAGATCAACAGACTTGTCCACTCATCCTTCTTTCTCACTCTCCCTGTCATCTGTTTGGAAAACGCATTCTCATTCCGATTTGTAGATATGTCTGTAAATATTTTCTGTGGTCATGTTAACCACCCCAGTTTTGTATTCATGAACTCAATGTCACAATAAATAATTTGATTGTGATTTATGTAGTATGCACATTTTATTTGCAACCACAAGGTGGTGCCCATGACCATACAACTATCTGAACTGACTGCGCTGTTTAATTTGGGGGCTGGGTTCCTGGACACAGATTCAAATTAATTTTGGACTAAGAAGCACTTGCAATGGGGACTCCTTTGAATGTCATTTTTATCACAGGATTGGCTTAATTTGTGTCCCTGAGAACTGGATTTTAAAAATAAATTAAATGGTATTACCATTTAAAATAATGGATACTTTATCCTGAACAATTGAAGTGTATTTAAACTAATGGTGCATGTTTTAATGCTAAAACCAATGAACCATCATAGGTGTAGGTATACATTCTCACATCACCGGGTCAGGTGGTTCTTCAAATGAACGTTTGATTGGGGTAAAGTCATCTGATCACATTTGTGGTTACTACCTGGAGCCTTAACATAATTCCTTGCTGCATATACATTGAGAAAGGCAAGAATGCATCAATGCATTACTTTGTTTTGCCATACACGCGATAAAGCTATAAGCCTTTTGACTGCAGTAAAAAGTACACTGGCCCAGGATCTTTGTAACGGATGTGAAACGGCTAGCTAGTCAGCGGTGGTGCGCGCTAAATAGCGTTTCAATCGGTGACGTCACTTGCTCTGAGACCTTGAAGTAGTGGTTCCCCTTGCTCTGCAAGGGCCGCCCGCGGCTTTTGTGGAGCGATGGGTAACGATGCTTCGTGGGTGACTGTTGTTGATGTGTGAAGAGGGTCCCTGGTTCGCGCCCGGGTATGGGCGAGGGGACGGTCTAAAGTTATACTGTTACACCTTTGACAACTATTGCTGACATTATCAAACCAAACACTTGTTGCCATGATGGCACAAACAGACTGGTGTTAAGGCTATAAGTAAATGGGCTATGTACTGTATGTCATCTGGCAATTATCTCTATGGGGCTGGCCAACACAGCTCAGTAATTCTGGGTTTTCTAAACTAAAGCCTTAATCCCATTGGTACGTCTCGCTCCAGTTACACCCCTCCCCTTCCTCCACTGTACTCTCAACCTTGGCATATCACTGGGTTCAAACAGCCCAAAAGCAACAAGAGGATTACAATCTCACTGTAGATAGCATTTCTATATTCCATTCCCAGCTCTCACAAAACTCATCTCCTGACCTGCACTGAGTTAGTATCAAAAGCAACCAGGGGAAATTGTTTTTGTTCTCGAAAATGTTCTCTAAATCTCTGATGCTCCCTCCTAAAAACCTTTATTTCCATGTTTCACAGTTTGCAGTGTTCTGTGACAAGTTTACGCATCACTGAGATTCAGTGAAAGTGACCAACTTCCACTGGAGGTAAAATAAAGACTGCCTTTCAAAGGTTGCTCACTCCAGGCAATGATTCCATCCTTCCCCCTCATCCGGGAGGAAGCCTAGGTAGGGACTTCATCCCCTGAAGACTTTAATTTCATAAAGTAATTCATCTTTATCTTGATGTGAGTGGTTAATTAAATATTGAGGGAGCTATCACAGCTTAACTGAACATGTCTTTATCAGTCTAGTCCTCTGGTGACAGGTCTGTCTCTTCTCTGGTTAGCCCCTTGCAATTCTCTCCTCCAGCCTTTGTCTCTCTTTCTATCCTCTCTTGCTTTTCACTTCCTCCAGCCATGTTTATTAAATGGTTATTTCTGATTATTTATTGCCCATGCATTCTAATAATTTTAAAAGTACAGTAGCAACCTTTCTATTATAGTTATTGCTGCACAATCCTTAGTCATTTATCACACCACATCTCTTGAGCCAGGCAACTCATTATAAAGATTCACCCAGTAGCCTATATGAAGTATGATTTTTCTTGCCTGGCTATACCCATCCATATCGCTTCGGCCAAATGCCTCACCCACTAATGTTTCTGCTACACGGCGAGTGCACTCTGTTCACAACGTTGACGTTCTCATGATGGCGCCGGAGGGGAAGGCTGCCGCCTTATCAGCTCTCAACCAACAGTGCTATTTTGTTTGTTTTTTCGCGTTGTTTGTAATTTGTTTTGTACATAATGTTGCTGCTACCGTCTCTTTATGACCGAAAATAGCTTCTGGACATCAGAACTGCGTTGCTCACCTCAAACTGGACAAAGAGTTATTCTTCAATGAGTTGGACGGGAGGGATTTACTACTACAGACACCCGACCAGGCCAAGATCCCTGTGATTCGCTGGAGAAATGGAGATTTAGTGAAAAAAAATCTGGGTGCCTTGTGAGGGTCAGGCGATGAGTGGCTAATCTTCCTTTGCCTTCCATCCTGCTAGCTAATGTTCAATTGCTGGAAAATAACGTAATGTCCAATGGGACATTCAAAACTGTAATATCTTATGTTTCACCGAGTCGTGGCTGAACGACGACATTAAGAACTACATCAGCAGGACAGAACAGCAGCCTCTGGTAAGACATGGGGCGGGGGCCTATGCATATATGTGAACAACAGCTGGTGCACGATATCTAAGGAAGTCTCAAGGTTTTGCTTGCCTGAGTATCTCATATTAAGCTGTAGACCACACTATCTTCCTACAGAGTTTTCATCTGTATTGGCACTAAAAACGCGCTCAATGAGCTGTGTACCACCAAAAGCAAACAGGAATATGCTCATCCAGAGGCAGCACTCCTAGTGGCAGGGAAACTTATATCAGTTTTACCTCATTTCTATCTGCATGTTAAATGTGCAACCATAGGAGAAACAATTCAAGACCACCTTTACTCCACACGCAGAGACGCATTCAAAGCTCTCCCTCGCCCTCCATTTGGCAAATCTGACCATAGTTCTATCCTCCTGATTCCGGCTTACAAGCAAAAATTAAAGCAGGAAGCACCAGTTTTATCAATGGCTTTATCAATAAGTGCATTGAGGACATCGTCCCTACAGTGACTGTACGTACATACCCCAACCAGAAGCCATGGATTACAGGCAACATTCGCACTGAGCTAAAGGGTAGAGCTCCCGCTTTCAAGGAGCGGGACTCTAACCCGGAAGCTTATAAGAAATCCCGCTATGCCCTCCGACAAACCATCAAACAGGCAAAGCATCAATACAGGACTAAGATTGAATCGTACTACACCAGCTCTGACGCTAGTCGGATGTGGCAGGGCTTGCAAACTATTGCAGACTACAAAGGGAAGCACAGCCGAGAGCTGCCCAGTGACACGAGCCTACCAGACAAGCTAAATAACTTCTATGCTCGCTACAAGGCAAGTAACACTGAAACATGCATGAGAGCATCAACTGTTCCGGGTGACTATGTAATCACGCTCTCCGCAGCCGAGGTGAGTAAGACTTTCAAACAGGTCAACATTCACAAGGCCGCAGGCCAGACGGATTACCAGGATGTGCACTCCGAGCATGCGCTGACCAACTGGCAAGTGTCTTCACAGACATTTTCAACCTCTCCATGTCTGAGTCTGTAATGCCAGCATGTTTTAAGCAGACTACAGCTCAGCGTTCAAGACCATAGTGCCCACAAAGCTCATCACTAAGCTAAGGACCCTGGGACTTAACACCTCCTGCAACTGGATCCTGTACTTCCTGACGGGCCGCCCCCAGGTGGTAAAGGTAGGTAACAACACATCCGCTACGGGGGCCCCTCAGGGGTGTGTGCTCAGCCCCCTCCTGTACTCCCTGTTCACTCATGACTGCACGGCCAGGCATGACTCCAACACCATCATTAAGTTTGCTGATGACACAAGAGTGGTATGTCTGATCACCGACAATGATGAGACAGCCTATAAGGAGAAGGTCTGAGACCTGACCGTGTGGTGCAAGGACAACAACCTCTCCCTCAACATGATCAAGGCAAAGGAGATGATTGTGGACTACAGGAAAAGGAGGACTGAGCGCGCCCCCATTCTCATTGACGGGGCTGTAGTGGAGCAGGTTGAGAGCTTCAAGTTCCTTGGCGTCCACATCACCAACAAACTAACATGGTCCAAGCACAGCAAGACAATCGTGAAGAGGGCACGACAAAACCTATTCCCCCTCAGGAGACTGAAAAGATTTGGCATGGGTCCTCAGATCCTCAAAAGGTTTTACAGCTGCACCATCGAGAGCATTCTGACTTGTTGCATCACTGCCTGGTATGGCAACTGCTCTGTCTCCGACAGCAAGGCACTACAGAGGGTAGTGCGTACGGCCTAGTACATCACCGTACGGCCTAGTACATCTATACCAGGCGGTGTCAGAGGAAGGACCTAAAAATATTTAAATACTCCAGCCACCTTAGTGATAGTCTGTTCTCTCTGCTACCACATGGCAAGCGGTACCAGAGCGCCAAGTCTAAGTCCAAGAGGCTCCTAAACAGCTTCTACTCCCAAGCCATAAGACTCCTGAGCAACTAATCAAATAGATTCCCAGACTATTTGCAAAATTTGATTTGATTTGGCATGAGCAAACCTCTCACCCACACCCAGCGCCCGCCTTCAATGTCGTTTTAGAGAATTTTTCAGTACGTCCAACCGCAGACCACGTGTATGGCATTGTGTGGGTGAGTGTTTTGCTGATATCAAATTTTATGGTAGAGAAATTAACATTAAATTATCTGGCAACAGCTCTGGTGGACATTCCTGCAGTCAGCATGCCAATTGCACACTCCCTCATAACTTCAGACATCTTTGGCATTGTGTTGTGTGACAAAACTGCACATTTTAGAGTGGCCTTTTTTTGTCCCCAGCACAAGGTACACATGGATAATAATCATACTGTTTAATCAGCTTCTTGATATGCCACACCTGTCAGGTGGATGGATTATCTTGGCAAAGGAGAAATGCTCACTCATATGAATGTAAACAAATGTGTGCACAAAATGTGAGAGATATTAGCTTTTTCTGCATATGGACATTTCTGGGACCTTTTATTTCAGCTCATGAAACATGGGACCAACACTTTACATGTTACTTTTATAATTTTGTTCAGTGTAAATTCAGTGGTCAGGCAATGATTTCTTTCCTCTACATATTCCGTATACAGTATGCCTTTCACTCTGTCCTGGAGTGCCCTTTCTGCCAACTCAGCTTTTCTGCTCATTACTCCACCTTACTTATCTCTCTAGTGCATTCTTTTCTCTCTCTCTCTCTCTCTTGTTCTCTTTCTCATTCTGTCTCATTCTCTCTCAGTGCTCTCTTGCTCTCTCTGTCTAGTCTGTAAATTGCTTTTTAGAGATGTGGGATTTGGGCCAGACACAGGGCGAGATAAGGGGACAGGGCGAAACGCCCTCTTCTCAGAGGGAAATTAGTTAACGCTGTGAGAGCTGCGTTACAGATAGAGAGAGGAGTGCAGGTTACTTTGGTTTTACTCTGGGTATAGATGGGTGTAGAGGGAACAGTGACTACCCTCTAAGAAAAAAAGATGCTAAGTAGATCCAGACAGGGTTCTTCGGTTTGTCCCCATAGGGGATCCCTATTTAGTGCTGGGTAGAACCCATTGCAGAGGGTTCTACCAAGAACCATTTTAACATCTAAGCCAGTGGTTCCCAAACTTTTTATAGTCCTGTATCCCTTCAAACATTCAACCTCCAGCTGTGTACCCCCTCTAGCACCAGGGTCAGCGAACTCTCAAATGTTGTTTTTTGCCATCATTGTAAGCCTGCCACACAGACACTATACTATACATTGAGTGTGAGTTTTTGTCACAACCTGGCTCGTGGGAAGTGACAAAGATGTCTTATAGGACTAGGGCACAAATAATAATATAATAATAATCAATAATGCTGCTCTTTATTTAACCCTCTTACATATAAAACCTTATTTGTTCATCGAAAATTGTGAATAACTCACCACAGGTTAATGAGAAGGCTTGAAAGGATGCACATATCTCTCCAATGTTGGGTTGTATTGGAGAGAGTCTCAGTCTTAAATAATTTTCCACACACAGTCTATGCTTGTATTTAGTTTTCATGCTAGTGAGGGCAGAGAATCCACTCTCACATAGGTACGTGGTTGCAAAGGGCATCAGTGACTTTTAACAGCGTGATTTTCCAGGGCAGGATACTCGTGAGCGCAGCCCAGTCCAGAAATCTGGCAGTGGCTTCTGATTAAATAACATTTCCACAGAACCGGTTGTTGCAAATTCGATGAGGCTCTCTTCTTCAGATATTGATAAGTGGACTGGAGGCAGGGCATGAAAGAGATAACGAATCCAGTTGTTTGTGTCATCCGTTTCGGGAAAGTACCTGCGTAATTGCGCACCAAACTCTCTTAAGGTGCTTCGCTATATCACATTTGACATTGTCCATAAGCTTGAGTTCATTTGCAAACAAAAAAATCATACAATGATGGATAAATATGTGTATTGTCTTGGTTATTGCAGACAGAGAAGAGCTCCAAATTCTTAATCATAGCCTCAATTTTATCCTGCAAATTGAATATAGTTGCGGAGGCCCTGTAATCCTAGATTCAGATCATTCAGGCAAGAAAAAACATCACCCAGATAGGCCAGTCATGTGAGAAACTCATCATCATGCAAGCGGTCAGACAAGTGAAAATGATGGTCAGTAAAGAAAACTAAGCTCGTCTCTCAATTCAGAGACAATGCAGAAAATGCACAAGAGTTCAGGTGCCTTGCTTTAACATTTTCACTGTAGTGTCCAAAACGTCTTTCAAGCTGTCAGGCATTCCCTTGGCAGCAAGAGCCTCTAAGGTGGATAATGCAGTGTACCCAAGTGGCGTTGGGAGCAACTGCTTGCAAGCGCGTTACCACTCCACTACGTCTCCCAGTCATGGTTTTGGCACCATCAGTACAGATACAAACACATCTTGACCACCAAAGTCCATTTGATGTCAGTACTTCAAAAATAAAAATCCAGTTGTCCTGGTTTGCAGAAGAGGATGTCTTCCTTAATTGACCCCTCCATAAACTTAATGGACATATACCAGGAGCTGTTTTTATTTTTTAATTTTTTTTATTTCACCTTTATTTAACCAGGTAGGCCAGTTGAGAACAAGTTCTCATTTACAACTGCGACCTAGCCAAGATAAAAACAACAACACAGAGTTAGTTACACATGGGATAAACAAACGTAGTCAATAACACAATATAAAATATGTGACAGACAGTGTGTGCAAATTAAGTAAGGAGGTAAGGCAATAAATAGGCCATAGTGGCAAAGTAATTACAATTGAGCAATTAACACTGGAGTGATAAATGTGCAGATGAGGATGAGCAAGTAGAAATACTGGTGTGCAAAAGAGCAGAAAAAAAACAAATATGGGGATGGAGTAGGAAGTTGGTTGGATGGGCTATTTACAGATGGGCTGTGTACAGTGGCAGCGATCGGTAAGCTGCTCTGACAGCCGATGCTTGAAGTTAGTGAGGGAGATATAAGTCTCCAACTTCAGTGATTTTTGCAATTCGTTCCAGTCATTGGCAGCAGAGAACTGGAAGGAAAGGCGGACAAAGGAGGTGTTGGCTTTTGGGATATGAAATATACCTGCTGGAGCGCGTGCTACGGTTGAGTGTTGCTATGGTGACCAGTGAGCTGAGATAAGGCGGAGCTTTACCTAGCAAAGACTTATTGATGACCTGGAGCCAGTGGGTTTGGCGACGAATATGTAGCGAGGACCAGCCAACGAGAGCATACAGGTTGCAATGGCGAGTAGTATATGAGGCTTTGGTGACAAAACGGATGGCACTGTGATAGACTGCATCCAATTTGCTGAGTAGAGTGTTGGAGGCTATTTTATTAAATGACATCGCCGAAGTCAAGGATCAGCAGGATAGTCAGTTTTACGAGGGTATGTTTGGCAGCATGAGTGAAGGAGGCTTTGTTGCGAAATAGGAAGCCAATTCTAGATTTAATTTTGAATTGGAGATGCTTAATATGAGTCTGGGAGGAGAGTTTACAGTCTAGCCAGACACCTAGGTATTTATAATTGTCTACATATTCTGAGTCAGAACCGTCCAGAGTAGTGATGCTAGGCGGGCGGGTGCGGGCAGCGATCGGTTGAAGAGCATGCATTTAGTTTTACTAGCGTTTAAGAGAAGTTGGAGGCCACGGAAGGAGTGTTGTATGGCAGTGAAGCTTGTTTGGAGGTCTGTTAACACAGTGTCCAAAGAAGGGCCAGATGTATACAGAATGGTGTCGTCTGCATAGAGGTGGATCAAAGAATCACACGCAGCAAGAGCGACATCATTGATATATACAGAGAAAAGAGTTGGCCCAAGAATTGAACTCTGTGGCACCCCCATAGAGACTGCCAGAGGTCCGGGCAACAGGCCCTCCGATTTGGCACACTAAACTCTATCTGAGAAGTAGTTGGTGAACCAGGCGAGGCAGTCATTTGAGAAACCAAGGCTGTTGAGTCTGCCGATAAGAATGCGGTGATTGACAGAGTCGAAAGCCTTGGCCAGGTCGATGAAGACGGCAGTACTGCACAGTACTGTTTTTTATCGA
Source organism: Oncorhynchus mykiss (assembly GCF_057628025.1). Taxonomy (NCBI): domain Eukaryota; kingdom Metazoa; phylum Chordata; class Actinopteri; order Salmoniformes; family Salmonidae; genus Oncorhynchus; species Oncorhynchus mykiss. The sequence continues at coordinate 34,176,778 of NC_143027.1, read as the reverse complement.
TGGTGGTTATGATATTGTTTAGGTCCTTGAGCGTGGCTGAGGTACACCCTTGACCCGCTCGGAAACCGGATTGCGTGCGGAGACAGTACGGTGGGATTTGAGATGGTTGGTGATCTGTTTGTTCACCTGGCTTTTGAAGACTAGAAAGTCAGGGCAGGATGGATATAGGTCTGTAACAGTTTGGGTCTAGAGTGTCTCCCTCTTTGAAGAGGGGGATGACCGCGGCCGCTTTCCAATCTTTCGGAATCTCAGACAATACGAAAGAGAGGTTGAACAGACTAGTAAGTAGACCAAAGTAATATATTTGGGCCAAATAACTCACACCGGAATCGGTCTGAGCCCCAAGTAATACATTTGGGCCAGATAACTCACACTGGAATTGGCCCGAGCCCAAAGTAATATATTTGGGCCAGATAACTCTCACCGGAATTGGCCCGACCCCCAAGTAATACATTTGGGCCAGATAACTCACACCAGAATCGGTCCGAGCTCAATCGCTGCATCCTAGCCATAAGTAATACTGCCTAAGGCGACCCAGACCCAGGCCACAAGACGTCGGCCGAGTCTGACTCGCAGCCGAGTGCCCCGACTCTCAGCCGGAATCAGCCCAGATCCACTGTGCCATCTGGGTGGCTCTCGTGCTAGAAAAGGTTGGCGATCTCTGCCTTAATCCAAATTGATTTATAGTTAACTTGTCCGACCGTGCGGGAATCAAACTCACATGGATTAGCATATGAATTAGATGTCCTCTTTGTCCACATTTTGTCAATCATATTTCCTAAGGACTTGAGATAGGAGAGGATAAAAAAAAGAGTGGAGAAAGGGAGAAGGGATGGAGAGAAGAAAAGAGAGAACTCATGTTTTAGTTCAACTAGGCATCAAGAGGAATGAACTGAAGTGAGAGGAGATTGAATGGAAATGTTGTGTGTGTCGTGCGTGCACGTAATTGTGCATGTGTGCTTGCGTGTGTGTGTTTGTAGGCTATTGTGGTGTAGGACAGCCAGACCCTGGTTATTTTTATCCTACCAGCCAAAGGCAGGGTCCACAGAGGGTAAAAGCACTTTAATGCTCCATGTTACACACACACTGTAACGGCTGTCGTTGGTGGAAGAAGGTGAGGACCAAGGTGCAGCGTGGTTAGTGTTCATGATGTTTAATAAACTAAACAGAACACTAAATGACCAAAAACAACACTGCGCGTGAACGACACAAAACAGTTCTGTATGGTAGACACAGAAAACAACTACCCACACCCATAGTGGGAAAACAGGCTGCCTAAGTATGGTTCTCATTCAGAAACAACGATTGCCAGCTGCCTCTGATTGGGAACCATACCAAGCCAAACACATAGAAATAGAAAACATAGAACACAAAACATAGAATGCCCACCCCAACTCACGCCCTGACTCAACTAAAATAGAGACATAATAAAGGAACTAAGGTCAGGACGTGACACACACACACACACACAGAGCAGCCCAAACTTCTATCTCTCTTTTATCAACACTGTATGCAAAAGGTTTTATTGTCTTCTCAGAAATCTTGCCTTCTCTGTGTTGCTCCCCACATCCCCAATTCCGTCACACTTCTGTAAAGCAGTAGGTGCTGTTGTGATGACATCCTGTAGGTCTGATATCTGATTGGAAGTTAGCTCAACAGTAATGCTATTGGTCAATAACTCAGATTTGGAATCTAAACATGGTCAAATGGTAATAAAAGGGTTTTAGCTTCACTGTGTCTCTCTTTCTCTGACCTTTGTTCCTGACCTGCTGTGGTTAGATATACAGTCTTTCTCCCTCTCCCATGAGCTATGGGCCATGGCTCAAGACATGGATTCCTTGTCTCTCTCTCCCTGTCTGATCATGTCTATATACTAAATTCCTTGATTAATGTCAGCATTGCCTTGTAACTTAAGCTTATGCCTTGTATAATGTTATCATTCATTTTACAATGTCATTAAATCTATTTGCCTTTAGTATTTTACTCTCAGACCAATTCTCACTAGTCAACATCAACTCTTTGCCTAATCCTTGCTTGCAGTCAGATTGAAGTCAGATAATTAATTTAATATCATTTGTTAACATACAAATTAGATACTCTTATCATGGGTCGCATGTGATGTATAAATAAAAGACATAGGCTATATAATATATATTAACTCCCGCACACACACACACAGGTCTCCCCCACTTTTCTCTGCTCTTCCTTCCTCACACCCTCACAGTTCCATCTCTGTCCCTCTTTCCCTGCATCCCTCGTTCCGCTACTTAGCAACAGTTTCCAGGGTTACAAAGTTTCTCCATCCATCGCCCCCTCCCCACCTCCAAGATAAGTCTCTGACTGTCCCTGAGCTATGTTCTGTCCACTTCCTAAAGCTCCACCATGAAGGCTTTATTGAAGGCTAAACATGTTGGTTTTAATGAGAAGTAAATACCTTTTATTGAACTTCCATCTTCCTCCCAAAGTAATCTTTATGGAAGTGTAGATTCTGTCCACTTTGTACATGGTCTTTCTCATGGATCAAACTGGTTGTTTGGCTGTTCATTGATTTTGACCAATACATCTTTATGTCTCATAGCCATCTTTATCTATTTGATTTTGAATTTTAGGTCCCTTGTAGGTATAACAAAACAAACAAAATATATATATATATATATATATATACAGTATCAGACAAAAGTTTGGATTCTTTAAAGTAGCCACCCTTTGCCTTGATGACTGCTTTTCACATTCTTGGATTTCTCTCAACCAGCTTCATTAGGAATGCTTTTCCGACAGTCTTGAAGGAGTTCCCGCATATGCTGAGCACTTGTTGGCTGCTTTTCCATCACTCTTCTTGGTCAAATAGTTCTTACACAGCCTGGAGGTGTGTTTTGAATCATTGCCCTGTTGCAAAACAAATGATCGTCCCACTAAGCGCCAACCAGATGAGATGGTGTATTACTGCAGAATGCTGTGGTAGCCATGCTGGTTAAGTGTGCCTTGAATTCTAAATAAATCACTGACAGTGTCACCAGCAAAGCACCCCCATACCATCACACCTCCTCCTCCATGCTTCACGGTGGGAACCACACGTGGGGAGATCATTCATTCACCTACTCTGTGTCTCACAAAGACATGGCGGTCGGAACCAAAAATGTCAAATTTGGACTCATCTGACCAAAAGACAGATTTCCACCGGTCTGATGTCCATTGCTCATGTTTCTTGGCCCAAGCAAGTCTCTTCTTATTATTGGTGTCCTTTAGTAGTGGTTTCTTTCCAGCAATTTGACCATGAAGGCTTGATTCACGCAGTCTCCTCTGAACAGTTGATTTTGAGATGTGTCTGTTACTTGAACTCTGTGAAGCATTTATTTGGGCTGCAATCTGAGGTGCAGTTAACTCTAATGACCTTATCCTCTGCAGCGGAGGTAATTCTGGGTCTTCCTTTCCTGTGGCGGTACTCATGAGACCCAGTTTCATCGTAGCACATGATGGTTTTTGCAACTGCACTTGAAGAGACTTTAAGAGTTTTTGACATTTTCCGTATTGACTGACCTTCATGTCTTAAAGTAATGACGGACTGTCGTTTCTCTTTGCTTATTTGAGCTGTTCTTGACATAATATGAAATATGAAAAATAGGGCTATCTTCTGTATACCACCCCTACCTTGTCACAACACAACTGACTGGCTGAAATGCATTAAGAAGGAAATACATTTTAAAAATGAACTTTTAACAAGGCACACCTGTTAATTGAAATGCATTCCAGGTGACTACCTCATGAAGCTGGTTGAGAGAAAACCAAGAGTGTACAAATATGTCATCAAGTTAATGGGTGGCTACTTTGAAGAATCTCAAATATAAAATATATTATGATTTGTTTAACACAATTTTGTTACTACATGATTCCATATGGGTTATTTCATAGTTTTGATGTCTTCACTATTATTCTACAATGTAGAAAATAACAATAAAAAAAAATAAAAAAACTGTGAATGAGTAGGTGTGTCCATACTTTTGACTGGTATTGTATATAAAAAAAATATTTGATAAAATATATAACTTTGTCTTTACTGCTATAGCCCATAGAAACGCATTGAGTAACACATTCATAAATGGCAAAACAGACAGTCAAAAAGTAGGAGACATAATGAGATATAAGAAAGCTAAGCAAATATATATATATATATTTTTCTTTTACACTTTCCATACTTCAATGTAAAAAAAAACCTGGTACCGGTTACTATCAGATGAGTCCCGTGATACTTGTGGGGGTCGTAGAACCGAATGTAGAGCAAAACAGAGAACACCATCGTGTGACTCTTTCCGTACGTGCGTGTGTCTGTAGTGGGGTAATATGTATCAATTATTAGTTATCAAACCGTTCGGATGCTATAGACGTTTTCGTGAGAAGATCGATTTTCGGCATGTCTCATGGTCTGACAGACACCGCTGTAGCTCGGCCACATTTTCCACCACAGATGTGGATGCGGTGGATTGATACACAACCCATGCGTGAGTGTGTATGTGTGTGTGCGTGCGTGCATGTGTGCGTGTGTAGCGATGATCTCTTCTATCATGTACTGACTTCTATGTGAAAACTTTTTCTGTCTGTCACACACACACGCACACACACACACACACACACACACACACACACACACTGAGGAACATGAGGGCATGTCCTATTAGATAAAACCAGTTTGATGTGGTTTATGGAGACTTCAGCTTGTTAGATCAGTGCATGTTGTGTTTCTACAAAGGAATCTGGTAATCAGTGTATAGCTACTTTATAATATTTAATTGAATGTTTATTTGTCTTGTTGATAAGATGGTAAAGTCCTGCATGGTCTAGTTTGGGAGCAGTACCAGTACTTACTGTACTGGGCTGTGCTGTTGTGAGCTAGGGATGGCTCAACGAGTGAAATATCTCCGCTAAAAACTTCAGTCCATAATCTGCTATGAGGACTTTTTCAATTATGTGAAGTGAAATAATTTTGCGGTTGAGATGGAATCGACCCTAACTCGGATTATTTGCCCTGCCGAGCCACTCAATCTTCTAATAACTGTAATCCTTCCTCAATGTAGCTATAGACATACACACTGCTACGTGCACGCACATGTGTGTGTGTGAGTCAGTGGTCTGCAGTGAAGGATCCGTGTGTGTAATGAGTATTGACCCAAGGAAGACCGCTTGCACTGGGTAATATGGCTACAAAAGAGAGAGGGAAGGCTGATGGCAAGCGAGATAGAGACAAAGAGAGACACCCTCACAGACAGCCATTTCAGTGAACAGTGTACAGTAGTGTGAGTGTACAGCAGTAGATGACTGATTAATTATGCACAACACATAGACATCTATGTTTGGTTCAGATTTGGTGCGTTCCGGCCTTGATTAAGTTAATAATTGTTATGTTGGGATTCACATCTCCAACTAAAGGAAAAAGTTCAAGAATAGGATTAAGCCAGTGGCTCAGATAGAACTATTCAAGCAGTATATGCATCTCCTTTAACAGAGTCTCCTCATTGAAAACATCTGAAGTTCTTCAAAGGTAAATGATTTTATTTGAATGCTTTTCTGGTTTTTGTGAAAATGTTGTCCACAACAATTGAATACTGCTTTTGTAATACAGTGAATAGCCTGAAGTTGATGTAACAGTATTTATTCAACCTTTTAATAAGTTACACATCCATGGCCACATTTGGAGTTTTACTGTGTTCTATAAATGTATTCTTATGTGATCAAAGAAAGTGTGCATTTTCAGAATTGCAAGTCTGTGGAGATCTTCACAAGTGCTATAATAATCTGCCCAGAATCTCAAACCACATTGATCCTTTGTACTTTTAATGTAATCGCAACTGCAATCCAGGTAATTTGGTTACGCTATTAGCTGAAGCACAGGGATAACACATTAAACTGTTGTATAAATAAAGTAAATAACATTTAATTACCCATTTGAACTTTGTTGCGCTTTTAAATTGATTAAAGTGCAGTGATTACACATTTAGTTGACAACTAAACCAAAAATCAGACGTTGTTTTCCCCTTGGAATTTTGTTGAGCTTTTAGATTGTTGAATGCATGTTGATAACACATTGGGAATTCAACAAACGTTAAAGAGTGGGTGAATCTACAGAAGGTTGTAATCTCATTGATCAATGTCTCAACCAAATATTACCCAATTTTCCAAGTCTAAATGTTGTGGTGTGCCCAGTGGGTAGGCAGTATTTCTTAAACTTACAGAAGGCAAATCATTTCTGCAAAATGAAATATAAATGTTGATATTAGATGGAATGGGTCTTTACTTCAAGATTATTGGGTTGTGATGTATTTCTGATACCTTTTAATACTTTTTCTGCGAGATGTTTTCTAAGACCCCTTTTCCATCTGTTTGACCATAAATCAAAGAAAGCCGTTGCTTATTCCACATTTTTAGCATGGAAAATGATTGAAACGTTTATATATGCTTTATAAATAGACTCTTAGCTTTCCTTTGACACCACATTTTAACTTGACATGTTAGAGCTCATGGGGCTTTTTACATGGAAATGGCTTTAGCTAAAGTAGGACAACAGCTGGGACAACCTTTTTGCCCTCACTCACATGACCTCTGTTTATGGTTTCCTTATCAAATCATTTATTGGTCGCGTACACAGTTTCGCAGATGTTATTGCAGGTGCAATGAAATGTTTGGAATGCTAGCACCTAACAGTGCACCAATAAAAAGTTATCAAAAACTACAAACAAGAAATCAATCAGTAATCCAAATGCAACTCATGCGAATATACACCAAAAATATATTAAGTAAGAATATGTACAGTAGTATACAGTGCCTTCGGAAAGTATTCAGGCCCCTTGACTTTTTACACGTTTTGTTAGGTTACAGCCTTATTCTAAAATATATATATTTTTAATCCTTCATCAATCTACACACAATACCCCATAATGACAAAGATTAATAAAAAACTGATATCACATTTACATAAGTATTCAGATCCAAAGTATTCAGTACTTTGTTGAAGCACCTTTGGCAGCGATTACAGCTTTGAGTCTTCTTGGGGTATGACACAACAAGCTTGCCACATCTGTATTTGGGGAGTTTTGACCATTCTTCTCTGCAGATCCTCTCAAGCTCTGTCAGGTTGGATGGGGAGCGTTAATGCACAGCTAGTTTCAGGTCTCTTCAGAGATGTTCGATCGGGTTCAAGTCTGGGCTCTGGCTGGGCCACTCAAGGACATTCAGAGACTTGTCCCAAAGCCACTCCTTCATGAGGTAGTCACCTGGAATGCATTTCAATTAACAGGTGTGCCTTCTTAATGTGTTTGAGCTAATCAGTTGTGTTGTGACAAGGTAGGGGTGGTATACAGAAGATAACCCTATCTGGTAAAAGACCAAGTCTATATTATTGGCAAGAACAGCTCAAATAAACAAAGATAAATGACAGTCCATCATTACTTTAAGACATGAAGGTCAGTCAATACGGACAATTTCAAGATATTTTAAAGTTTCTTCAAGTGCAGTCGCAAAAACCATCAAGAGCTATGATGTAACTGGCTCTCATGAGGACCACCACAGGAAAGGAAGACCCAGAGTTACCTATACTGCAGAGGATACATTCATTAGAGTTACCAGCCTCAGAAATTGCAGCCCAAATAAATGCTTCACAGAGTTCAAGTAACAGACACATCTCAACATGAACTGTTCAGAGGAGGCTGCGTGAATCAGGCCTTCATGGTCGAATTGCTGCAAAGAAACCACTACTAAAGGACACCAATAATAAGAAGAGACTTGCTTGGGCCCAGAAACACGAGCAATGGACATTAGCCCAGTGGAAATCTGTCCTTTGGTCTCATGAGTCTAAATTTGAGATTTTTGGTTCCAACCACTCTGTCTTTGTGAGACGCAGAGTAGGTAAACGGATGATCTCCGCATGTGTGGTTCCCACCATGAAGCATGGAGGAGGAGGTGTTACGGTGTGGGGGTGCTTTGCTGGTGACACAGTCAGTGATTTATTTAGAATTCAAGGCACACTTAACCAGCATGGCTACCACAGCATTCTTCAGCAATACGCCATCCCATCCAGGCTGTGTAAGGGCTATTTGACCGAGAAGGAGAGTGATGGAGTGCTGCATCAGATGACCTGGCCTCCACAACCACCCGGCCTCAACCCAATTGAGATGGTTTGGGATAATTTGGACCGCAGAGTGAAGGAAAAGCATCCAACAAGTGCTCAGCATATGTGGGAACTCCTTCAAGACTGTTGGAAAAGCATTCTAGGTAAAGCTGGTTGAGAGAATGCTAAGAGTGTGCAAAGCTGTCATCAAGGCAAAGGGTGGCAACTTTGAAGAATCTAAAATACAGTGGGGCAAAAAAGTATTTAGTCAGCCACCAATTGTGCAAGTTCTGTAATATTCATCATAGGTACACTTCAACTATGACAGACAAAATGAGGGAAAAAAATCCATAAAATCACATTGTAGTATTTTTAATGAATTTATTTGCAAATTATGGTGGAAAATAAGTATTTAGTCAATAACAAAAGTTTATCTCAATACTTTGTATATGATTCCACATGTATTTCAGAGTTTTGATGTCTTCACAATTTTTCTTCAATGTAGAAAATGTTAACAATATATAAAAAAAAAACCTTGAATGAGTAGGTATGTCCATACTTTTGACTGGTACTGTATCTGGGGAAGGGTATAAAACAATTGCTAGAATGTTGAAAGTTTCCAAGAGCACAGTGGTCTTCATCATTGGGAAATGTAAAAAAAAAAAAAAATATGGAAGTACCCAGACTCTGCCTGAGCTGGCTGCCCGACCAAAATGAGAAACTGGGCAAGAAGGACCTTGGTCAGGGAGGTTCCTTACCTGAGATAGGAGAACCTGCCAGAAGGACAACAGTCCCTACAACACTATACCATTCTGGGCTTTATGGGAGAGTGGCCAGACGGAAGCCACTCATGAAAAAAAGGCACATGACAGCACGCATGGAGTTTGCAAAAAAGCACATGAAAGACTGCGATCATGAGGCAAAAGATTATGTGGTCTGGTGAGACAAAAATGTTACTCTGTGGCCTGAATGCAATGCGTTCTGTCTGGAGAAAACCAGGCACAGCTCATCACCTGTCTAACACCGTTCCTTCTGTGAAGCATGGTGGTGGCAGCATTATGCTATGGGGATGCTTTTCAGTGGCAGGGACTGGGAGACTGGTAAGGATAAAGGGAACAATGAATGGAGACAAATACAGGCCAATCCTTGATGAGTGCAAACGACCTTAGACTGGAGCGAAGATTTACATTCCAACAGGACAATGACCCCAAGCATACAGCCAAAGTAACACTGGAACGGCTTCAGAACAATAATATGCAACTCCTTGAGTGGCCCAGCCAAAGCCCAGACTTGTAGCCCATTGAAAATCTGTGGAGTCTTAAAGAGTGTTGTTCACCACAGCTCCCAATCTAATTTAACAGAGCTTGACAACATCTGAAAAGAAGAATGGGAGAAAATCCCCAAATCCAGATGTGCAAAGCTGATACAGACATACCCAAGTTGACTCAAAACTGTAATTGCCACCAAAGGTGTTTCTACAAAATATTGACTGAGGGGCGTGAATACTTATGTATATGAGATATATCTGTATGTAATGTTTTATAAATGTACAAAAATGTCTAAAAACATTTTTTCACTTTGTCATTGTGAGGTATTGTGTGTAGATTGGTGAGAAAAAAATGATAATTTAATTCATTTTGAATTCAGGCTGTACCCAACAAAATGTGGAATAAGTCATGGTTATGAATACTTTCTGAAGGCAGTGTATATTAGAATGAGCTATGTGAAGAGTACAGTATACACAGTGTGAAAAACTATATAAAAGAAACGTGAAACTTGAATTGTCCAGTGTTTAATGACTCTATATACTGTAAGTGTGTGTGTTTATGAGTATAGGCGTATGTGTGTGAGTGTATATGTGAGTACAAGTCTGTCTGTCTGTCTGTCTGTCTGTCTGTCTGTTTCTTTCTTTCTAACTACAGGAGATGGTGTGATGGCCTGGATTCAGTCGAGGCTTTGATGCTCTTGTACTGTCTCTGTCGGCTAGATGGTAGCAGAGAGAATAGACCGTGACCTGGGTGGCCATAGTGCAGGGTCACTGTACTAGGGAGTAGAGTATGTTCAGAGTATATTACGTTTGTGCCTGTGGCTCCTGCAGGCTATCTTAACTTGTTATTATGCAATAAACACTTCCAGAAAATGACTGACCTGATTGATTGCTATTCCACCCAGGTCTCTCTCTCACGCCTCTCTCCTACTCCCCCCCCCCCCCTTTCTCTCTCTCAATCTCCCAATCCACCACCAATCTCTCTCTCTCTCCTTTCTCCTCTTTCTTTCTCTCCCTTCCCTCTCTCACACCCTCTTTCAATCCAATCCAATGTCTCTGCCCCCTTTTTCTCTCACACCCTCCCTCCTATCTTCCTCTCTCCATTTATTCCCCCCCTCTCTGACACCTTCTCCCACTCCAACCCCTTTCTCTCTCTCTCTCTCCCCCTTTCTTTGCCCCTGGCAGCCTCAGACCAAGCCTAGGTCTCCTAAATGTATTTGGTTTTCACAGAGCAGGGTTTTAATTGTGTTTCTGTACCAACCATCACACACAAACACATACTCATAATTATACACATACACGCGCCACTGTCTTTCCCGTCTTCTCCACCTGAGGAGAATACATTGGATGCATAATGAAACAGTAATGAAAGAAGAGCCCTTTTTGTGGGAAAATAATTCCCCTCGCAGCTCCCAGTTGATGCTTTAACAATCCATTACTTTGTGAGTTTTTATGTGAAATTTACGAAACTGCAACTGTTCTCTCCTCAAATACGTATATTAAATTGCGTTTATATTTACATATTCAAATTGATTATGGAAAAGGCAAACGGCACAGTCCATAAAACGGTTAGAGTTCGAGAGAGCACCGTCCTCCTCGCGCCCCCTCTCTCGCTCTCACTCTCTCTGACACTCCCTCCTTCCATCTCTCTCTCAGTGCAGTGAGATTCCTGGGGACATCACAGCGCGAGGCAAGTCTGCTTTGAGGAGAGCGCAAGGACAGATTAACCCTTCATATCGGAGAGCAAGCCTACTTCACATTAGACAACATGCAGGTAAACAAACTCAACTTCATTCATTCTATTAAAGTGGTCATGGTTGTTTTACATTTTAGCCTACCATTGCTTCTGAAATTGCGCGTCAATCCAAAACTGCATGTTTCACACTTTATAGGGGCAATCCGCAATAAAAAACTGAGGGATGGGGCTATAGAAAGAGCTATGGATGCAATGACTGACCATTCATGATTTAAAAAGTATAGTTTTTGAGGCTATACAGTGACGTTTACATTGACTTTGTTTCCAAACATTGGAGTAAAACAACCTTATTTTGGGGGTTCTGTTGTGGTAAGACAGTTTAACTAAGCTCATGAGGCATTTATAAATTACATTCTTCAAGAATCAATGGGTACATATCATTAATTTATTTACTGTAAATCCAAAAAGGAATGTAGCAACTGCAGATTGCCCCTTTAATAATTCGGAAGAGAAATTGCTATAAGTCATAGTAGCCTAAACAAATAGACAACTTGTTGAGTGTTTGATTCCGTCCTTCCATCCACATGTCCTTCAGCAGCACATTTCGCCCTATTTTAGCCAAAGCAGAGAAGTTAAGTAATTAGCCTGCTGGTAATTCTACAGTGCTGTGTGTCTTCTTGGGCTGGGGCGCACGCTTTTAGCGCGTACGGCACAGGGACCTCATTCTCGGCTGCTTCCAGTGAGGTGTCACAGAGAATCATGTCTTCCACCGCGAATGTGCTGTCTCTCTCTTTCTCTCTCTCTCTCCCTCGCGCTCTCTGTGTGTCTGTGTGTGTATGTGGGCGTATGTGTGTGGGTTTGTGTTTGTGTGTGAGTGTGTGTCTTCCAATTTTTGGTGACTAGGACCGTATAGTCACCCCACCTGGGTCTATTGTGATGATTCATGTGTGAGCCTGACTATAAATCTTTAAATAGTCTGGTTTATAGAGGACTGTATTACCCTGTGTGTGAGAGTATTTGTTACTGTGTTTTATGTTACTGTTTGAATCACAGTTTCACAGTTTCAGAAAGAATTTCTGAGAATTGGGAGTGGACAGACATCATACACATTTGAGTGGTCTGGTAAGATTGGATCCTAAGTAGACATGGATTTAGTGTATTTATCACAAGTACACTACTTGTCACAAGTACACTACATTCCTCAAGCCTTACAATAGGGGGTGACAGTACAGAGATGTTGGTACAGGGATGTGGGCAGGGTAGAGAGTTTCTTTTAAATATTTACCTCCTGCGATTGGGTGAAGTGTAATAAATCAATCAATTGATCAAATTATTGGTAAAAAAGCTGATTGTTCCACAGAGGTGTTGGCTCAGGCTGGAGTGAGGGGTTGTGTGTGTATGCATGTGTGTGTGTATGTTTGTGCATGCGTGCATTTGTGGGCTTGTTATGTGCATGTGCATGTGGCGACTTGTGATTTGAGTCATCATCGCGTGTTGATGCTAACTAGCTTGGAGTGGAAGATTGAGACAGGGCTGGCTCTGGGCTCAGAGAAACCTTTCCTCACTCTCTCCCTCTCTCTCTATTTCTCTCTCTTTCTCCCTCTCTCACTCTCACCCACTCGTTCTCTCTCTCTCACTCTCTGGGTCATTCCACCAAATTTGTGCTTTTTGCATCCCTTTGATATTTTAGGTAGAAATTGTGCACCAATATTGAATTTGAAAAGCCTGTTATATCAAATGAAGTGCCCTCTAATATAGACCACATGGAGAATTCAATAAATCAGATTTTTTATATGAATAAATACTTGCTAAAGTGCCCAAATTGTGCATTTTGACATGCCCCTCCGTGCCCCCTCTGTTACTTTGAGGAAGATTTTGACATGCCCCTCCGTGCCCCCTCTGTTACTTCGAGGAAGATTTTGACATGACCCTCCGTGCCCCCTCTGTTACTTCGAGGAAGATTTTGACATGCCCCTCCGTGCCCCCTCTGTTACTTCGAGGAAGATTTTGACATGCCCCTCCGTGCCCCCTCTGTTACTTCGAGGAAGATTTTGACATGCCCCTCTGTGCCCCTCTGTTACTTCGAGGAAGATTTTGACATGCCCCTCCGTGCCCCCTCTGTTACTTCGAGGAAGATTTTGACATGCCCCTCCGTGCCCCCTCTGTTACTTCGAGGAAGATTTTGACATGCCCCTCCGTGCCCCCTCTGTTACTTCGAGGAAGATTTTGACATGCCCCTCCGTGCCCCCTCTGTTACTTCCAGGAAGATTTTCATCCACTTTAACCTCAACATTTCTCCAAGTTTTCACCATCATTGTAAACCTTAGTAATGTTTTTGCTGTGACAAAGTTATTTCTGAAGATGATTATTTCTATCATGTGATTAGTGATTACTCTCGTTTTAATATGGTGAAACTATTCCTTTTAAAATATTTATTTATAAAGAAACATTGAACATACAATAGTGAAATCGTGGTATAAAACCTGGTGAGCTGGTTCTACTCTTTTTGGTAATTTGCTGGTGTTTTGTGGTGGAAAACTGAGCGAGTTGAGCATAACATGCTAACTCTGTTACCCATAGATAGACAGGGTAGAAATGTTTTTGCAATTTACATTTTGTTCTGAAGCTTGCATTCAAATGCCACTCCTTGTTTGATTTGATTTGAACATTTTATAATACATAAAGAAGCCACACCAGGCAACCAATACATGTACCAAAATTGCCGAAGATTATACACACAAAAAGTCTAAGACTTGTTTCTGTTGTGGTCCTCTATTGGTAGGCAAGTGGCTGCAGGGCAATCAGACACAAGGTCCACATATTTAGATTTATACAAAAAAAGCTAACACAATAGGCTTCCATTGTCCCTGTCACAACAGGATTTATGGCTGATTTAAGGTGAACTTGTTTCTCCCTCACTCCCTCTCTCTCTCTCTCTCTCTCTCTATCTTTCTCCCTCACTCCCTCTCTCTCTCTGTCTATCTTTCTCCCTCACTCCCTCTCTCTCTCTGTCTATCTTTCTCCCTCACTCCCTCTCTCTCTCTCTGTCTATCTTTCTCCCTCACTCTCTCTCTCTCTCTCTGTCTGTCTTTCTCCCTCACTCCCTCTCTCTCTCTGTCTTTCTCCCTCACTCACTCTCTCTCTCTGTCTATCTTTCTCCCTCACTCACTGACTCTCTCTCTCTGTCTGTCTTTCTCCCTCACTCACTCCCCCCCCCCCCCCTCTCTCTCTCTCTCTCTCACACTCTCTCTCTCTGTCTGTCTGTCTTTCTCCCTTACTCCCTCTCTCTCTGCAGGCATGGCTGACATTGATGAGCTGTTGACATTTTGAAGTTTAAGTAAACAATAATGTGATATTTACATGTGTACAGTATTTACATAGATAGTTCTTAGTATTGAAGTAAGAGCGTTCGTCTAGTGCTGTAATTCAGGGGGACTTATTCAAGACAGACACCTTATTCAGCTTTCATCTTTTTTATTCAAGAACCATCTGTCTGTCTGTCTGTGTCCCTGTCTCCTTCCCTCTGTCCATTCTTACCTGTTCTCTGTTATAATCAGGTCTATACCAGGGCTGACCAACCAAGGATCTAGAGCCCAGGTTCCAGCTCTTTACTACACTAATTGTGATCTAAGTTGAAGACTATGTTTAGTTCATTATCTGAGTCAGGTATTAGTGCTGGGCTGGAACAAAGGTGTGCACACACTGTAGCCTTTACACACCTGTACAGTAGGAGCAGAATGAAATTACACTCCCAGTCAGCATCACATGGCTTTACACGTACAAGTTCATTTTAAAGCACAGACATTTTCCCTAGCTCTGTCAGTCCTCATCACTCAAAACACACACACACGCACGCACACGCACGCACACACACGCGCACGCACGCACGCACACACACACACACACACACACACACACACACACACACACACACACACACACACACACACACACACACACACACACACACACACACACACACACACACACACACACACACACACACACACGCACCTGCAGGTGCATGCAAATACACCTGTTCAAACAAATTGGGGTCTTGCAACCACATCCCCTAGAGAGGCACACACACACACAGCACTGTGGTACTGAGTGACTGGAGCTACAAAGGGAGAGATTTACACAAGCTAAAACATCATTAGAATAGTACTAAAGATTACACAGAATTTAGAATCAGTGCACAACATGAATAGAAAGACTATAGTTTATATAGTACACAAAGAATGTGGGGCAGCAGGTAGCCTAGTGGTTAGAGCGTTCGACTAGTAACCGAAAGGTTGCAAGATCAAATCACAGAGCTGACAAGTTAAAAATCTGTCGTTCTGCCCCTGAACAAGGCAGTTAACCCACTGTTCCTAGGACATAATTAAAAATAAGAATTTGTTCTTAACTGACTTGCCTAGTTAAATTAAGGTCAATTAAATGTTGATGGAAAAGTTTCCATTCTTGATTTCTTTACAGGTTGAGCTCACATTGATCAACGTCCGCCCAGTACCCTGCCCTGAACCTTACTCACTGTTCTAGCCGGCTACTACCCAGTACCCTGCCCTGAACCTTACTCACTGTTCTAGTCGGCTACCACCCAGTACCCTGCCCTGAACCTTACTCACTGTTCTAGCCGGCTACCACCCAGTACCCTGCCCTGAGCCTTACTCACTGTTCTTGCCGGCTACCACCCAGTACCCTGCCCTGAACCTTACTCACTGTTCTAGCCGGTTACCACCCAGTACCCTGCCCTGAACCTTACTCACTGTTCTAGCCGGTTACCACCCAGTACCCTGCCCTGAACCTTAATCACTGTTCTAGCCGGCTACCACCCAGTACCCTGCCCTGAGCCTTACTCACTGTTCTAGCTGGCTACCACCCAGTACTCTTCCCTGAACCTTACTCACTGTTCTAGCCGGCTACCACCCAGTACCCTGCCCTGAACCTTACTCACTGTTCTAGCTGGCTACCACCCAGTACTCTGCCCTGAACCTTAGAGACTGCTGCCCTATGTACAGTTGAAGTCGGAAGTTTACATGCAACTTAGACAAATACATTTAAACTCAGTTTTTCACAATTCCTAACTTTTAATCCTAGTAAAGAATTCCTAGTCTTAGGTCAGTTAGTTCACATTCTTAAAATAAGGTGGTTATCCTGTCAGAATAATAGTAGTTAGAATCATTTATTTCAGCTTTTATTTCTTTCATCACATTCCCAGTGGGTCAGAAGCTTACATACACTCAATTAGTATTTGGTAGCATTGTCATTAAATTGTTTAACTTGGGTCAAACGTTTCGGGTTACCTTCCACAAGCATCCTACAATAAGTTGGGTGAATTTTGGCCCATTCCTACTGACAGAGCTGGTGTAACTGAGTCAGGTTTGTAGGCCTCCTTGCTCGCATACGCTTTTTCAGTTCTGCCCACAAATTTCCTATAGGATTGGGGTCAGGGCTTTGTGATGGCCACTCCAATACCTTGACTTTATTGTCCTTAAGCCATTTTGCCACAACTTTGGAAGTATGCTTGGGGTCATTGTCCATTTGGAAGACCCATTTGCGACCAAGCTTTAACTTCCTGACTGATGTGTTGAGATGTTGCTTCAATATATCACACACACATAAGTTTCCCAACCTCATGATGCCATCTATTTTGTGAAGTGCACCAGTGCACCAGTGCACCAGTGCCTCCTGCAGCAAAGCACTCGCACAACATGATGCTGCCACCCCCGTGCTTCACGGTTGGGATGGTGTTCTTCGACTTTCAAGCCTCCCCCTTCTTCCTCCAAACATAACGTTGGTCATTATGGTCAAACAGTTATACTTTTGTTTCATCAGACCAGATGACATGTTCAGTTGCAAAGCGTAGTCTGGCTTTTTTTTATGGCGGTTTTGGAGCAGTGGCTTCTTCCTTACTGAGCAGTGTTTCAGGTTATGTCGATATTTGACTCGTTTTACTGTGGATATAGATAATTTTGTACCTGTTTCCTCCAGCATCTTCACAAGGTCCTTTGCTGTTGTTCTGAGATTGATTTACACTTTTCACAACAAAGTACGTTAATCTCTAGGAGACAGAACGTGTCTCCTTCATGAGTGGTATGACGGCTGCGTGGTCCCATGGTGTTTACTATTGTCTGTACAGATGAACGTGGTACCTTCAGGCGTTTGGTAATTGCTCCCAAGGATGAACTAGACTTGTGGAGGTCTAAAACAAAAATTCAAAGAGGCACTGGGTTTGAAGGTAGGCCTTGAAATACATCCACAGGTACACCTCCAATTGACTCAAATTATGTCAATTAGCCTATCAGAAGCTTCTAAAGCCATGACATCATTTTATGGAATTTTCCAAACTGTTTAAAGGCACAGTCAACTAAGTGTATGTGAACTGACCCACTGGAATTGTGATACAGTGAATTATTCGTTAAATAATCTGTCTGTAAACAATTGTTGGAAAAATGACTTGTGTCATGCACAAAGTAGATGTCCTAACCGACTTGCCAAACCTATAGTTTGTTAACAAGAAATATGTGGAGTGGTTGAAAAACGAGTTTTAATGACACCAACCTAAGTGTATGTAAACTTCCGACTTCAACTGTACAGAGTCATTGTTTCACTTTATATGTGCAATATATACTGTATTCTACTCATAGCTCATTCTACTCATAGCTCATTTTATTTTTCTGTGTATGCGACCAACTAACTTTGATTTGATTACTGTTATGTCTGTACACACATACATGTGCACACACGCACACGCACGGACAAACACACGCAAACACAAACGCACACACAAACCAGCCCTACACTCCATATGAATCCGCCCCCCTCCCACACACCCGTGCTCTATGACAACCATGCATTTTCTCACAGATAGAGAGGTAGTCTTTGGACCCCCCTCTCCCGGTCACCCCCCCCCCCCCCCCCCCCCATCTCTCTCTTTTCCTAAATCCTTCTCTCTTTCTTTTCACAAGTCTCTCTCGATCCCCCTCTCTCTCATTCTAGTAACCATGTTACCCAGTGTAACACAGATCCTTTAATGCAGACCACTGTCACACACACACACACGCACACACACACACACACACACGCACGCACGCACGCATGCACGCACGCACGCACACACACACACACACACACAGAAAAGCAGGAAAGAGAGAGAGAGAGAGAGAGAGTGAGAGTAGGAGGACAGGAGAGAGAAGACTAGCAAAGTGATTGACTGATAAATAAATTGGGAGCAATGAAGAGATGGAGATAGACAGAGAGAGTAGGAGGACAGGAGAGAGAAGACTGGCGAAGTGATTGACTGATAAATAGATAAATAAATTGGGAGCAATGAAGAGATGGAGAGAGAGAGAGATAGAGAGAGAGGTCTAATGAGAGAAAATGAGATTCTGGTGTGTGTGTGCATTAACGGCAAAACATGAAAATGTGGCACTGACTCACCCATCGATTGCTATTTCAGTATTGCCTCGATGAAGAGTTCACCGTTTGACTCGCTGGGTTATCCACGTGTGACATGCACATGCAATTACAAGCCTGGCTTGAGATAGCGGCAGGTGCAGGATCAATATCCACCTTCATAACATGCATGAAGCCTGAGTTGGAATGTAAAGCTAACTGAAGCTGGCTAGAATAGTTTCATTTGGCGTCATAATATAAACCTCTGGTGTCTTAGCCAGGTCTGAATCAGTCCCGATAAGGTGGGAAGGATGAAAACCAGTAGTGTTGAGAAACTGTAGGCCTACACTACAGTCTTTAAAAAATGAGCAATACATAGTGGGGGAGGAGAAGAGGACAGGAAGGGAGGAAAGAGGAGTAGAGGGGTGACAATGGCAGAGGAGGGCGAGGGAGGCAAACACACTCACAAACATGTAGAAAGAGAGGGACAGAGAGAGAGAGAGAGAGAGAGAGAGAGAGAGAGAGAGAGAGAGAGAGAGGGTAAAGAGAGAGGGTGGAGAGAGAGAGTAAAGAGAGAGGGTGGAGAGAGAGAGAGAGAGAGAGGGTGGAGAGAGAGAGAGAGAGAGAGAGAGAGAGAGAGAACATATCTCACCAGGGTGGCCAGGCAGGATGTTAATCAAACATGACTTATTAATGGAATCACCCGTCTGTGACGCTACAGTCGAGGACTCCTCGTGTCTTCTCTCCTCCGCTCCCCCTCTTCTCCTCTCCTCTGCTCCTCTCCTTGCTTTGCTTCTCTCCTCTACTCCCTCTCTTCATCTCTCTCTTCTGTCCTCTTCTCCTCACTCCCCCTTCTCTCCTCCGCTCCCCTCTGCTCCCCCTCATCCCTCTCTTCTGTCGTCTGCTCCTCACTCCCCCTTCTCTCCTGTCCTCCGCTCCTCACTCTCCTCTCCTTCATTAGTGATGGGTCTATAATATCTCAGCATCTCTCATTCAGTACATCACCACATGAGGAAAAAGGCTATGTTAAACTTAAGGGTTAGGTTTAGGGTTAGGGTTACAATTAGGGTTAAGATTAAAATTAGGGTTTGGGTAAAAGCCAATTAATGCTTGATCCGAAAATGTGGTCGGAGGCTCCGTATGGAGGGGGTGGCGCAACCGCAGAGCCTCCAGAGGCATGCAGAGGCCATATTGAGCTCCGTACTGCGTTGCCGTCCTCCTGCCAAATGTAAATGCTGCACGGCCAATGCAGACATTGACTTGACCATGCAGAGCCTTTAAGGGGTTAGAGGTTAGGTTTTGGGTTGGGGTTAGGAGTTACGTTTAGGGTTAGGAGTTACGTTTAGGGTTAGGGTTAGGAGTTACGTTTAGGGTTAGGAGTTACGTTTAGGGTTAGGAGTTACGTTTAGGGTTAGGGTTAGGAGTTACGTTTAGGGTTAGGGTTAGGAGTTACGTTTAGGGTTAGGGTTAGGAGTTACGTTTAGGATTAGGGTTAGGAGTTACGTTTAGGGTTAGGGTTAGGAGTTACGTTTAGGGTTAGGGTTAGGAGTTACGTTTAGGGTTAGGGTTAGGAGTTACGTTTAGGGTTAGGGTTAGGAGTTACGTTTAGGGTTAGGGTTAGGAGTTACGTTTAGGGTTATGGTTAGGAGTTACGTTTAAGGTTAGGGTTAGGAGTTACGTTTAGGGTTATGGTTAGGAGTTACGTTTAGGGTTAGGGTTAGGAGTTACGTTTAGGGTTAGGGTTAGGAGTTACGTTTAGGATTAGGGTTAGGAGTTACGTTTAGGGTTATGGTTAGGAGTTACGTTTAGGGTTATGGTTAGGAGTTACGCTTAGGGTTAGGGTTAGGAGTTACGTTTAGGGTTATGGTTAGGAGTTACGTTTAGGGTTAGGGTTAGGAGTTACGTTTAGGGTTAGGGGTTAGGAGTTACGTTTAGGATTAGGGTTAGGAGTTACGTTTAGGGTTATGGTTAGGAGTTACGTTTAGGGTTATGGTTAGGAGTTACGTTTAGGGTTATGGTTAGGAGTTACGTTTAGGGTTAGGGTTAGGAGTTACGTTTAGGGTTAGGGGTTAGGAGTTACGTTTAGGATTAGGGTTAGGAGTTACGTTTAGGGTTATGGTTAGGAGTTACGTTTAGGGTTAGGGTTAGGAGTTACGTTTAGGGTTATGGTTAGGAGTTACGTTGAGGGTTAGGGTTAGGAGTTACGTTTAGGGTTAGGGGTTAGGAGTTACGTTTAGGGTTAGGGTTAGGAGTTACGTTTAGGGTTAGGGGTTAGGAGTTACGTTTAGGGATAGGGTTAGGAGTTACGTTTAGGGTTAGGGGTTAGGAGTTACGTTTAGGGTTAGGGTTAGGAGTTACGTTTAGGGTTAGGGGTTAGGAGTTACGTTTAGGGTTAGGGTTAGGAGTTACGTTTAGGGTTAGGGTAAGGAGTTACGTTTAGGGTTAGGGTTAGGAGTTACGTTTAGGGTTAGGGGTTAGGGAAAATATTTTGAATTCAAATACATTTTAGGTCCCCACGAGGACATAAGAACAAAATATGTGTCTGTGTGTGTGTGTGTGTGCAGGCACTTGTGAGACAATTCTTGTGTGCCTGTAAGCCTACATTCTTTTTTATTTGTGTGTGTTGTGAAGGGCAGGATACCACTGTCTGTGCACCTTCTGTATATTTGATTTCCCAATTCCCAGAAATTCTTTCTGGATTATGTGAAACTGTGATTCGAGGAGTGTGTGGTGATGTCAGAGCGACCCATTGACCCCCAGTGCTTTCCCAGGCCAAAGTCATTTGGAGAGTTAAGAGAAAACAAGATAAGGAAATCCTGGCTGATACCACTACCATGGAGGAGGGCTAATGCAGGATGTTTTGCTCCTCTCCTCTTCGTTATACTTCTCTCCTCCTCTTCCTCCTCTCTACCCCCTCCTCTCCGCTCCTCCTTTTCTCCGTCCTCTCTTCTCTTCTTCCTGCATGCCCTCTCCCTTTACATTTTCACTCCAGTCTCCTTTTTACCTCATTTAACACCTGATTTATCTAGCAAAAGGCACATCTCAATAGGCGGTCCAGGTAGCCTCATGACCTGGTACAAGTGGGGGGTAGGGCTTTCATTTTTTTTTCTTTATTGCGCCACTATTGTTAACCTGAAGCAAGGGGGTAGGTTGATGATATCAAAGGGCACCACCAGACCAACTCCTTGAATGGCCAACTCCTTGAAGTTTGCAGTTTACCTCAAAACAGATTTTTGTGCCCTTATTGAGTGTGCTCACATTTCTGTATTCATATGTGAGATATTGTTTTTCAACAGGAAAAGTACAAATAAAAACATCTATGTATCTATGTGACATTAACACACACGCACGCACGCACGCACACACACACACACACACACACACACACACACACACACACACACACACACACACACACACACACACACACACACACACACACACACAGTACATACATACATACATACATACATACATACATACATACATACATACATACATACATACATACACACACACACACACACACACACACACACACACACACACACATACACGCATTTCAATTCAAGGGGTTTTATTGGCATGGGAAACATATGCAAATATTACACTCACACAAGTTCCAAAATAATAGAGACATTTCAAATATCATATTATGTCTATACAGTGTTGTAGCGATGTGCAATAGTTAACAGACAAAAGCTAATATAAATAAACATAAATAAATCTCTCTCTCGTTTTGTTGTTCTCTCTCCCACCTTATCTACCTCCATCTCTCTGTGAAATGCACAAAAATAGAACATTCCTTTTATATATACTACATCTCTCCTTTGTCTCTCTCTTTGCCTCCACCCCTCTTCTTTCCATCCCTTTTATCTTCCTCATCCCTCCATCATTCTCTCCCTTTCTCCCATGTCCCTCTCTCTCTATCTCTAGCCCAACACTACCTCCTCTCTCTCTATCTCTAGCCCATAACTACCTCCTCTCTCTCATCCCTCTCTCTCTCTCTCTATCTCTAGCCCAACACTACCTCCTCTCTCTCTATCTCTAGCCCATCACTACCTCTTCTCTCTCATCCCTCTCTCTCTCTCTATCTCTAGCCCATCACTACCTCCTCTCTCTCATCTCTCTCTCTCTCTCTCTCTCTCTCTCTCTCTAGCCCAACACTACCTCCTCTCTCTCTATCTCTAGCCCATCACTACCTCCTCTCTCTCATCCCTCTCTCTCTCTCTATCTCTAGCCCAACACTACCTCCTCTCTCTCTATCTCTAGCCCATCACTACCTCCTCTCTCATCCCTCTCTCTCTCTCTATCTCTAGCCCAACACTACCTCCTCTCTCTCATCTCTCTCTCTCTCTCTCTCTCTCTAGCCCAACACTACCTCCTCTCTCTCATCCCTCTCTTCCCCCTACTCCCCCCTCTCTCCTCTATCCTTCCTTTGCTCTCCTGCTTAGATAGCTCGGTATTCATTAGGATAAACCAAGAACAAACGCGTTCTTGTTTTCACAACATCCTCCCTCTCTCTCCTCTCTCTTTTTTCTCTCTCTCTCTCTGTAAAAAGAGTGGGATGAGCTTGTGTGGTCAGACTCCCCCACGATCTCACAGCCGTTTACATTCCTCCACTGTGTGTGTTTTCTTCTCCCGCCGTACCTCGCTTCCATCCCACACGGCAGAGACCAAACAGAGCTCCCCTGTCTTCTCTCGACATCTCCTTCCCTCTTTCTCCCAAGGGGACCTAGCCAATCACGTGTGTGTGTGTGTGTGTGTGTGTGTGTGTGTGTGTGTGTGTGTGTGTGTGTGTGTGTGTGTGTGTGTGTGTGTGTGTGTGTGTGTTTGTGTGTGCGTGCGTGTGTGTGTGTGTGTGTGTGTGTGTGTGTGTGTGTGTGTGTGTGTGTTTGTGTGTGTGTGTGCGTGTGTGCGTGTGTGCTGCTGCGGCTGCAAGGGGAGAGACAGACGGCTGATCAATGGAGGCATTTTAGAAGAGTTTAGGGAAATGAGCTGTATCTTATCAGATCCCTCATCCATCCATACTGACATTCACATTGCCCTTGGACCACTCAATCACTTTGTTGAAACATCCTTATGTAAAGAGACAATGTTGTTCTGCTATGCTTTAGGATTAGCGGTTTGCGGTGGAAACACACATAAACCCTAGGACCAATGTTCCCTCTAAGCTGCTGGGGTGCGTTGGTGAGCAGCTCCCCCAGGACTGCCACCCAGAAGAAATATCAGCCCGCGCAGAAAAGCATGAGATTGAACTTCACTCAACTTTCTCGAGTTTTTCCCCTTAGTTAATGCCATCAACGTTTCCCTTTACTGTGGGAATTGAATCAATGCAATATTAACCACTTTCAATGCAACATACAAAAAAAATGAACTATGCAAGAGAGTTTGTTGTAGGCAGAACGCGTCAGAGTAGGATTCTACTGCATTGACACACATGACTCAGCCCATACTTTACAAAGACCAGTGCGGCATAACCAATCAGAGCTGCAGTAGGCCTATATGCAAATAGATCATTGCCATACATAGTGCATTCGGAAAATATTCAGACCCTTCCACATTTTGTTACGTTACAGCCTTATTCTAAAATTTATTAAATACATTTTTTTTACACTCAATACCCCATAATGACAAAGCCAAAACAGGTTTTTAGAAATGTTAGCAAATTTAAAAAACAGAAATATCTTATTTACATAAGTATTCAGACCCTTTGCTATGAGACACGGAATTGAGCTCAGGTGCATCCTGTTTCTATTGATCATCCTTGAGCTATTTCTACAACTTTTGGACATGGACATGATTGGACATGATTTGGAAAGGCACACAAAAAAACTAACCTCCATCATTCTTAAATGGAAGAAGTTTGGAACCACCAAGACTCTTTCTAGAGCTGGCAATCTGAGCAATCTGAGGACAATCTGAGGACAAGGGCCTTGGTCGGGGAGATGACCAAGAACCCGATGATCACTCTGACAGAGCTCCAGAGTTCCTCTGTGAAGATGGGAGAACCTTCCAGAAGGACAGCACTCCACCAATCAGGCCTTTATTGTAGAGTGGCAAGACGGAAGCAACTCCTCAGTAAAAGCCACATGAGAGCCTCGTTTGGAGTTTGCCAAAAGGCACCTAAAGGACTCAGACCATGAGAAACAAGATTCTGTTCTGATGCAGATTGAACTCTTCGGTCTCAATGCCAAGCCTCATGTCTGGAGGAAACCTGGCACCATCCTATGGTGAAGCATGCTGTGGGGATGTTTTTCAGTGGCAGGGACTGGAAGACTAGTCAGGATTGAGGGAAAGATTGATGGAGCAAAGTACACAGAGATTCCTTGATCAAAACCTGCTCCAGAGCGCTCAGGACATCAGACTGGGGCGAAGGTTCACTTTCCAACAAAACAACGACCCTAAGCACATGGCCAAGACAACGCAGGAGTGGCTTCAGGACACGTCTCTGAATGTCCTTGAGTGGCCCAGCCAGAGCCCGGACTTGAACCCCATCAAGCATCTCTGGAAAGACCTGAAAATAGCTTTGCAGCAACACTCCTCATCCCACCTGACAGAGCTTGAGAGGATCTGTAGAGAAGAATGGGAGAAACTCCCCATATACAGGTGTGCCAAGCTTATAGCGTCATACCCAAGAAGACTGGAGGCTGTCATCACTGCCAAAGGTGCTTCAACAAAGTACTGAGTAAAGAGTCTGAATACTAATGTAAATGTGGTATTTCAGTTTTTTTTATTATTTTTAATTTTGTTAACATTTCTTAAAACCTAATTTTGCTTTGTCCTTATGGGATATTGTGTGTCAATTGACGAGGGGGGAAATAATTTAATCAATTTTCGAATAAGGCTGTAACATAACAAAATGTGGAAAAAGTTAAGGAGTCTGAATACGCTGTGTGGATCTGTGCAATTCTCTTTGAACTGGACATGTGTTTACAGCATGAGTGGCTTGTTTTGAGATCAAAGTAAGTGCTGCTTGTAGCCACATGTGCACATTTGTACATATCCTTTGCTAGTTAGTGAGTTATTAGCCCAGTTATAACTCATTTGTAGTCAACAATGGTGGAGTGATTGATTCCTTCAAGAGCACAAAATGTGTACATTTCTAGACATCTTTGAAAAGCAAGTCGGCTAAAGAGCTTTTGTATGTCTTAAAGGGGCATTGTTGTGTTTTGGGAGTCTTGAATAAGCTAAGTATCCAATAGGCAGAGGGTAGCATTATTTGTCTGATTCTCTGTAATAATGGTATGGGAATTATAATGAAAGTCTCAGGTCTACATTGAACACCACACTTTGGCTTCTACTGTAGGCTGAATGATAGAACAGATGTTCTATGTTAAAATGTTATGGGATGCATTTTCTTTTGTTAGTTTCTCATCAATTGTTTTTGATGGTAGGCCACTCTGGTAGTTCTACATTATGATCAAATAGCCACAGTAGCCTACTTGACCACTGTCTGAAACTGTAACTCACAGCGGGTACAGCCTCAGTGTTCACTGTAAACAAGCGCTGGACATTGCACAGAATTTTCACAACATTCTAGTTTACGCTCAGCAGATCAAAGGGATTAGAGGGAACATTACCTTGGACCTCTTACTCTCGCCCCCTTCGTTGTTCTTGTCCCCCCATCCTTCTGTCCCTCCTCTCATCTGTCTGTTCTCATGTTGAATCTTTCACTAGAGTGTGATACAATGACCCTCTCCATCCATCGATCCCTCTCTCTCTCTCTATCTCTCACTCACTCACTCACTCACTCACTCACTCACTCACTCACTCACTCACTCACTCACTCACTCACTCACTCACTCACTCACTCACTCACTCACTCACTCACTCACTCACTCACTCACTCACTCACTCACTCACACACACACACACACACACACACACACACACACACACACACACACACACACACTCCATTCATCTTCATCCATCTCTCCTTCGCCCCGTAGCTTTTTATAGTCCTGTAAGGACTTTACAGACAGAAATTTGTCATGTTGCGTTCATCACTTTATTCACTTCTACATGTCCATTCATCTCTGGTGTTAGACCAGCCCACAGTTCTTAGAGCTGGCATGTGATGGATTATCTTCATTAATAAGCACTTCATTGATGAATGATTAATGATGAGCCATACAAATCAAATCAAACTTTATTTGTCACCTGCGCCGAATACAACAGGTGCAGTTCAAGAAAGAGTGATGAAAATGTTTACCAAATAAACTAAAGTAAAAAATTATAAAAAAGTAACACAATAAAATAACAATAACAAGGCTATATACAGCGGGTACCGGTACCGAGTCAATGTGCAGGGGTACAGGTTAGTTGAGGTAATTTATACATGTAGGTAGGGGTAAAGGGACTATGCATTGATAATAAACAGTGAGGGTCAATGTAAATAGTCCGGGTGGCCATTTGATTAATTGTTCAGCAGTCTTATGACTTGGGGATAGAAGCTGTTAAGGAGCCTTTTGGTCCTAGACTTGGCGCTCCGGTACCGCTTGCCGTGCGGTAGCAGAAAGAACAGTATATGACTTGGGTGACTGGAGTTTGACAATTGTCAATCATGGCAACCGCCGTGAGTGCTACGGAGGGTAATCATTTGCTCTAGCAGTTGCTCTAGCCTTTAGATTGATGTGGATGTTGCCTGTAGTCCATGGCTTCTGTTTGGGATGTGTACGTACTGTCACTGTGGGGACGACGTCATTGATGCACTTATTGATGAAGCTGATGACTGAGGTGGTATACTCCTCAATGCCACTGGATGAATCCCAGAACATATTCCAGTCTGTGCTGGTAAAACAGTCCTGTAACGTAGCATCTGCGTCATCTGACCACTTCCGTATTGAGCGAGTCACTGGTGCTTCCTGCTTTAGTTTTTGCTTTTAAGCAGGAATCAGGAGGATAGAATTATGGTCAGATTTGCCAAATGGAGAGCTTTGTATGCGTCTCTGTGTGTGTAGTAAAGGTGATCTAAAGTGTTTTTCCCTCTTGTTGCACACGATAGCAAATTTCAATTTACAATTAAAAAAATAATAATTATGACGTTTTCGTCTTTTGAGCTTCTAGTCATGAAATCTATGCAGCCTACTCAATCACTTTTCATAGCTACTGTTGACAGGCCTCCTGGGCCATATACAGCGTTCCTCATTGAGTTCCCTGAATTCCTATCGGACCTTGTAGTCATAGCAAATAATATTCTAATCTTTGGTGACTTTAATATTCACATGGAAAAGTCCACAGACCCACTCCAAAAGGCTTTCGGAGCAATCATCGACTATGTGGGTTTTGTCCAACATGTCTCTGGACCCACTCACTGTCACTGTTACGGTGAGTGAATGAGGACCCAAAAGCGAACTAACTTAAACAGAGCTTCTTTAATAACCAAACGTAGGTAGGCTCAGATAGACCGGCAGATTCCGACAGGACAGGACAAGGTTACAGCAAACAGGACGATAGTCTGGTTCAGGCATGAAACACAACAAACAAGAATCCGACAAGGACAGGAACAAAAACAGAGAGAGATATAGGGACCTAATCAGAGGGAAAAAGGGAACAGGTGGGAAACGGGGTGAATGGGTAGTTAGGAGGAGACAAGGCACAGCTGGGGGAAAGAGGGGGAGAAAAGGTAACCTAACAACGACCAGCAGAGGGAGACAGGGTGAAGGGAAAGGACAGAAACACACAACATGACAATACATGACAGTACCCCCCCACTCACCGAGCGCCTCCTGGCGCACTCGAGGAGGAAACCTGGCGGCAACGGAGGAAATCCTCGATCAGCGCACGGTCCAGCACGTCCCGAGAGGGAACCCAACTCCTCTCCTCAGGACCGTACCCCTCCCAATCAACGAGGTACTGGTGACCACGGCCCCGAGGACGCATGTCCAAAATCCTGCGGACCCTGTAGATGGGTGCGCCCTCGACAAGGATGGGGGGGGGGGAAGACGAGCGGGGGCGCGAAGAACGGGCTTAATACAGGAGACATGGAAGACCGGGTGGACGCGACGAAGGTATCGCGGAAGAAGAAGTCGAACTGCGACAGGATTAATGACCCGAGAAATACGGAACGGACCAATGAACCGCGGGGTCAACTTGCGAGAAGCCGTCTTAAGGGGAAGGTTCTGAGTGGAGAGCCAAACTCTCTGACCGCGACAATATCTAGGACTCTTAGTTCTACGCTTATTAGCAGCCCTCACAGTCTGCGTCCTATAACGGCAAAGTGCAGACCTGACCCTCTTCCAGGTGCGCTCGCAACGTTGGACAAAAGCCTGAGCGGAGGGGACGCTGGACTCGGCGAACTGAGATGAGAACAGCGGAGGCTGGTACCCGAGGCTACTCTGAAAAGGAGATAGCCCGGTCGCAGACGAAGGAAGCGAGTTGTGGGCGTATTCTGCCCAGGGGAGCTGTTCTGACCAAGACGCAGGGTTGCGAAAAGAAAGACTGCGTAAGATGCGACCAATAGTCTGATTGGCCCGTTCTGCTTGACCGTTAGACTGGGGGTGAAAGCCGGAAGAGAGACTGACGGAAGCCCCAATCAAACGGCAAAACTCCCTCCAAAATTGAGACGTGAATTGCGGACCTCTGTCCGAAACGACGTCTGACGGAAGGCCATGAATTCTGAAAACATTCTCGATGATGATTTGTGCCGTCTCTTTAGCAGAAGGAAGCTTAGCAAGGGGAATGAAATGAGCCGCCTTAGAGAACCTATCGACAACCGTAAGAATAACAGTCTTCCCCGCTGACGAAGGCAGTCCGGTGACAAAATCTAAGGCGATGTGAGACCACGGTCGAGAGGGAATGGGAAGCGGCCTGAGACGGCCGGCAGGAGGGGAGTTACCGGACTTAGTCTGCGCGCAGACCGAACAAGCAGCCACGAAACGACGCGTGTCATGCTCCCGGGTGGGCCACCAAAAACGCTGGCGAATGGAAGCAAGCGTACCCCGAACGCCAGGGTGGCCGGCTAACTTGGCAGAGTGAGCCCACTGAAGAACGGCCAGACGAGTAGGAACGGGAACGAAAAGAAGGTTCCTAGGACAAGCGCGCGGCGACGGAGTGTGAGTGAGCGCTTGCTTTACCTGCCTCTCAATTCCCCAGACAGTCAACCCGACAACACGCCCCTCAGGGAGAATCCCCTCGGGGTCAGTGGAGGCTACTGAAGAACTGAAGAGACGAGATAAAGCATCAGGCTTGGTGTTCTTAGAGCCCGGACGATAAGAAATCACAAACTCGAAACGAGCGAAAAACAGCGCCCAACGCGCCTGACGCGCATTAAGTCGTTTGGCAGAACGGATGTACTCAAGGTTCCTATGGTCAGTCCAAACGACAAAAGGAACGGTCGCCCCCTCCAACCACTGTCGCCATTCGCCTAGGGCTAACCGGATGGCGAGCAGTTCGCGGTTTTCCCACATCATAGTTACGTTCCGACGGGGACAGGCGATGAGAAAAATACGCGCATGGGTGGACCTTGTCGTCAGAGAGGGAGCGCTGAGAAAGAATGGCTCCCACGCCCACCTCTGACGCGTCAACCTCGACAACGAACTGTCTAGAGACGTCAGGTGTAACAAGGATAGGAGCGGATGTAAAACGATTCTTGAGGAGATCAAAAGCTCCCTGGGCGGAAACGGACCACTTAAAGCACGTCTTGACAGAAGTAAGGGCTGTGAGAGGAGCTGCCACCTGACCGAAATTACGGATGAAACGACGATAGAAGTTCGCGAAGCCGAGAAAGCGCTGCAGCTCGACGCGTGACTTAGGGGCGGGCCAATCAATGACAGCTTGGACCTTAGCGGGATCCATCTTAATGCCTTCAGCGGAAATAACAGAACCGAGAAATGTGACGGAGGAGGCATGAAAAGTGCACTTCTCAGCCTTCACAAAAAGACAATTCTCTAAAAGGCGCTGGAGGACACGTCGAACGTGCTGAAGATGAATCTGGAGTGACGGTGAAAAAATCAGGATATCGTCAAGGTAAACGAAAACAAAGATGTTCAGCATGTCTCTCAGGACATCATTGACTAATGCCTGAAAGACAGCTGGAGCGTTAGCGAGGCCGAAAGGAAGAACCCGGTATTCAAAGTGCCCTAACGGAGTGTTAAACGCCGTCTTCCACTCGTCCCCCTCCCTGATGCGCACGAGATGGTAAGCGTTACGAAGGTCCAACTTAGTGAAAAACCTGGCTCCCTGCAGGATCTCGAAGGCTGAGGACATAAGAGGAAGCGGATAACGATTCTTAACTGTTATGTCATTCAGCCTCGATAATCTATGCAGGGGCGCAGAGACCCGTCCTTCTTCTTGACAAAAAAAAACCCCGCTCCGGCGGGAGAGGAGGAGGGGACTATGGTACCGGCGTCAAGAGCTACAGACAAATAATCCTCGAGAGCCTTACGTTCGGGAGCCGACAGAGAGTATAGTCTACCCCGGGGGGGAGTGGTTCCCGGAAGGAGATCAATACTACAATCATACGACCGGTGTGGAGGAAGAGAGGTGGCCCTGGACCGACTGAACACCGTGCGCAGATCGTGATATTCCTCCGGCACCCCTGTCAAATCACCAGGCTCCTCCTGTGAAGAAGAGACAGAGGAAACAGGAGGGATAGCAGACATTAAACATTTCACATGACAAGAGACGTTCCAGGAGAGGATAGAATTACTAGACCAATTAATGGAAGGATTATGACAAACTAGCCAGGGATGGCCCAAAACAACAGGTGTAAAAGGTGAACGAAAAATCAAAAAAGAAATGGTTTCGCTATGATTACCAGAAACAGTGAGGGTTAAAGGTAGCGTCTCACGCTGAATCCTGGGGAGAGGACTACCATCCAGGGCGAACAAGGCCGTGGACTCCCTTAACTGTCTGAGAGGAATGTCATGTTCCCGAGCCCAGGTCTCGTCCATAAAACAGCCCTCGGCCCCAGAGTCTATTAAGGCACTGCAGGAAGCTGACGAACCGGTCCAGCGTAGATGGACCGACAAGGTAGTGCAGGATCTTGAAGGAGAGACAGGAGTAGTAGCGCTCACCAGTAGCCCTCCGCTTACTGATGAGCTCTGGCTTTTACTGGACATGAAGTGACAAAATGGCCAGCAGAACCGCAATAGAGACAGAGGCGGTTGGTGATTCTCCGTTCCCTCTCCTTAGTCGAGATGCGGATACCTCCCAGCTGCATAGGCTCAGCTCCCGAGCCGGCAGAGGAAGATGGTAGTGATGCGGAGAGGGGGGCAACGGAGAACGCGAGCTCCTTTCCACGAGCTCGGTGACGAAGATCAACCCGTCGCTCAATGCGAATAGCGAGTTCAATCAAGGAATCCACGCTGGAAGGAACCTCCCGGGAGAGAATCTCATCCTTTACCTCTGCGCGGAGACCCTCCAGAAGACGAGCGAGCAAAGCCGGCTCGTTCCAGCCACTGGAGGCAGCAAGAGTGCGAAACTCAATAGAGTAGTCAGTTATGGATCGATTGCCTTGACATAGGGAAGACAGGGCCCTGGAAGCCTCCTCCCCAAAAACAGATCGATCAAAAACCCGTATCATCTCCTCCTTAAAGTCCTGATACTGGTTAGTACACTCAGCCCTTGCCTCCCAGATTGCCGTGCCCCACTCACGAGCCCGTCCAGTAAGGAGAGATATGACGTAGGCGACACGAGCAGTGCTCCTGGCGTAAGTGTTGGGCTGGAGAGAAAACACAATATCACACTGGGTGAGGAACGAGCGGCATTCAGTGGGCTCCCCAGAGTAACACGGCGGGTTATTGATTCTGGGCTCCGGAGATTCGAAAGCCCTGGAAGTGGCCGGTGGATCGAGGCGGAGATGGTGAACCTGTTCTGTGAGGTTGGAGACTTGGGTGGCCAGGGTCTCAACGGCATGTCGAGCAGCAGACAATTCCTGCTCGTGTCTGCCTAGCATCGCTCCCTGGATCTCGACGGCTGAGTGGAGAGGATCCGAAGTCGCTG
This sequence comes from Oncorhynchus mykiss, assembly GCF_057628025.1. Taxonomy (NCBI): domain Eukaryota; kingdom Metazoa; phylum Chordata; class Actinopteri; order Salmoniformes; family Salmonidae; genus Oncorhynchus; species Oncorhynchus mykiss. The sequence continues at coordinate 34,144,372 of NC_143027.1, read as the reverse complement.
GGTCCATTCTTGGTCGGATTCTTCTGTTACGGTGAGTGAATGAGGACCCAAAAGCGAACTAACTTAAACAGAGCTTCTTTAATAACCAAACGTAGGTAGGCTCAGATAGACCGGCAGATTCCGACAGGACAGGACAAGGTTACAGCAAACAGGACGATAGTCTGGTTCAGGCATGAAACACAACAAACAAGAATCCGACAAGGACAGGAACAAAAACAGAGAGAGATATAGGGACCTAATCAGAGGGAAAAAGGGAACAGGTGGGAAACGGGGTGAATGGGTAGTTAGGAGGAGACAAGGCACAGCTGGGGGAAAGAGGGGGAGAAAAGGTAACCTAACAACGACCAGCAGAGGGAGACAGGGTGAAGGGAAAGGACAGAAACACACAACATGACAATACATGACAGTCACAGTCATACTCTGGACCTAGTTTTGTCCCATGGAATAAATGTTGTGGATCTTAATGTTTTTCCTCATAATCCTGGACTATCGGACCACCATTTTATTACGTTTGCAATTGCAACAAATAATCTGCTCAGACCCCAACCAAGGAACATCAAAAGTCGTGCTATAAATTCACAGACAACACAAAGATTCCTTGATGTCCTTCCAGATTCCCTCTGTCTACCCAAGGACGCCAGAGGACAAAAATCAGTTAACCACCTAACCGAGGAACTCAATTTAACCTTGCGCAATACCCTAGATGCAGTTGCACCCCTAAAAACTAAAAACATTTCTCATAAGAAACTAGCTCCCTGGTACACAGAAAATACCCGAGCTCTGAAGCAAGCTTCCAGACAATTGGAACGGAAATGGCGCCACACCAAACTGGAAGTCTTCCGACTAGCTTGGAAAGACAGTACCGTGCATTACCGAAGAGCCCTTACTGCTGCTCGATCATCCTATTTTTGTAACTTAATTGAGGAAAATAAGAACAATCCGAAATTCCTTTTTGATACTGTCGCAAAGCTAACTAAAAAGCAGCATTCCCCAAGAGAGGATGGCTTTCACTTCAGCAGTGATAAATTCATGAACTTCTTTGAGGAAAAGATCATGATCATTAGAAAGCAAATTACGGACTCCTCTTTAAATCTGCGTATTCCTTCATTCCTCAGTTGTCCTCAGAGTCTGCACAACTCTGCCAGGACCTAGGATCAAGAGAGACGCTCAAGTGTTTTAGTACTATATCTCTTGACACAATGATGAAAATAATCATGGCCTCTAAACCTTCAAGCTGCATACTGGACCCGATTCCAACTAAACTACTGAAAGTGCTGCTTCCTGTGCTTGGCCCTCCTATGTTGAACATAATAAACGGCTCTCTATCCACCGGATGTGTACCAAACTCACTAAAAGTGGCAGTAATAAAGCCTCTCTTGAAAAAGCCAAACCTTGACCCAGAAAATATAAAAAACTATCGCCCTATATCGAATCTTCCATTCCTCTCAAAAATTTTAGAAAAGGTTGTTGCGCAGCAACTCACTGCCTTCCTGAAGACAAACAATGTATACGAAATGCTTCAGTCTGGTTTTAGACCCCATCATAGTGAGACTGCACTTGTGAAGGTGGTAAATGACCTTTTAATGGCATCAGACCGAGGCTCTGCATCGGTCCTCGTGCTCCTAGACCTTAGTGCTGCTTTTGATACCATCGATCACCACATTCTTTTGGAGAGATTGGAAACCCAAATTGGTCTACACGGACAAGTTCTGGCCTGGTTTAGATCTTATCTGTCGGAAAGATATCAGTTTGTCTCTGTGAATGGTTTGTCCTCTGACAAATCAACTGTAAATTTCGGTGTTCCTCAAGGTTCTGTTTTAGGACCAATATTGTTTTCATTATATATTTTACCTCTTGGGGATGTCATTCGAAAACATAATGTTAACTTTCACTGCTCTGCGGATGACACACAGCTGTACATTTCAATGAAACACGGTGAAGCCCCAAAATTGCCCTCGATAGAAGCATGTGTTTCAGACATAAGGAAGTGGATGGCTGCAAACTTTCTACTTTTAAACTCGGACAAAACAGAGATGCTTGTTCTAGGTCCCAAGAAACAAAGAGATCTTCTGTTGAATCTGACAATTAATCTTAATGGTTGTACAGTCGTCTCAAATAAAACTGTGAAGGACCTCGGCGTTACTCTGGACCCTGATCTCTCTTTTGAAGAACATATCAAGACCATTTCAAGGACAGCTTTTTTCCATCTACGTAACATTGCAAAAATCAGAAACTTTCTGTACAAAAATGATGCAGAAAAATTAATCCATGCTTTTGTCACTTCTAGGTTAGACTACTGCAATGCTCTACTTTCCGTCTACCCGGATAAAGCACTAAATAAACTTCAGTTAGTGCTAAATACGGCTGCTAGAATCCTAACTAGAACCAAAAAAATGTATCATATTACTCCAGTGCTAGCCTCCCTACACTGGCTTCCTGTCAAGGCAAGTGCTGATTTCAAGGTTTTACTGCTAACCTACAAAGCATTACATGGGCTTGCTCCTACCTATCTCTCTGATTTGGTCCTGCTGTACATACCTACACGTACGCTACGGTCACAAGAAGCAGGCCTCCTAATTGTCCCTAGAATTTCTAAGCAAACAGCTGGAGGCAGAGCTTTCTCCTAATGAGCTTCGTTTTTATGGAATGGTCTGCCTACCCATGTCAGAGACGCAAACTCGGTCTCAACCTTTAAGTCTTTACTGAAGACTCATCTCTTCAGTGGGTCATATGATTGAGTGTAGTCTGGCCCAGGAGTGGGAAGGTGAACGGAAAGGCTCTGGAGCAATGAACCGCCCTTGCTGTCTCTGCCTGGCTCTTTCCACTGGGATTCTCTGCCTCTAACCCTGTTACAGGGGCTGAGTCACTGGCTTACTGGGGCTCTTTCATACCGTCCCTGGGAGGGGTTCGTCACTTGAGTGGGTTGAGTCACTGATGTGATCTTCCTGTCTGGGTTGGCGCCCCCCCTTTGGGTTGTGCCGTGGCGGAGATTTTTGTGGGCTATACTCAGCCTTTTCTCAGGATGGTAAGTTGGTGGTTGAAGATATCCCTCTAGTGGTGTGGGGGCTGTGCTTTGGCAAAGTGGGTGGGGTTATATCCTTCCTGTTTGGCCCTGTCTGGGGGTGTCCTCGGATGGGGCCACAGTGTCTCCTGACCCCTCCTGTCTCAGCCTCCAGTATTTATGCTGCAGTAGTTTATGTGTCGGGGGGCTAGGGTCAGTTTGTTATATCTGGAGTACTTCTCCTGTCCTATTCGGTGTCCTGTGTGAATTTAAGTGTGCTCTCTCTAATTCTCTCTTTCTCTCTTTCTTTCTCTCTCTCGGAGGACCTGAGCCCTAGGACCATGCCTCAGGACTACCTGACATGATGACTCCTTGCTGTCCCCAGTCCACCTGGCCGTGCTGCTGCTCCAGTTTCAACTATTCTGCCTTATTATTATTGGACCATGCTGGTCATTTATGAACATTTGAACATCTTGGCCATGTTCTGTTATAATCTCCACCCGGCACAGCCAGAAGAGGACTGGCCACCCCACATAGCCTGGTTCCTCTCTAGGTTTCTTCCTAGGTTTTGGCCTTTCTAGGGAGTTTTTCCTAGCCACCGTGCTTCTACACCTGCATTGCTTGCTGTTTGGGGTTTTAGGCTGGGTTTCTGTACAGCACTTTGAGATATCAGCTGATGTACGAAGGGCTATATAAATACATTTGATTTGATTTGATTTGATGTGACATGCTGGTAGAAATGAGGTGAAACGTATTTACGTTTGCCAGCATTAAAGTCCCTGGTCACTAGGAGCACCTCTTCTGGATGAGCATTTTCTTGTTTGCTTATGGCCTTATACAGTTGGTTGAGTGCGATCTTAGTGCCAGCACCGGTTTGTGGTGTTAAATAGATGGCTACAAATAATATAGAATAATACATTAGAATTGATAACAGTCTATCAGTTACAGAGCTCAGAGATGGAGCATGGCATTTAGGTAGCACTGAATGGTCTCTGATGAGTCATTCACATGTGGACAGCTCAGCTTTAGAACACCTTATTCGTTTAATCGACTACTCATCTTGATTAGCTGAATCAGGTGTGTTAGTGTTGGGCTGGAACTAAAGCCTGCACACCCTGTATCTCTCCTCTCCACACAGAGCCTACATTGCTTCATTGATTCATTTAGCCTCTCTGTGATTGCACATGTCAATCATAAATGGTCTGCAGTAGTAACCATTAACTATCTGTCTCCCTATGTGGTCTTCTTTCCCTCTCTCTTGCTCTCTCTCTCTCTCTCTCTCTCTCTCTCTTGCTCTCTCTCTCTCTCTCTCTCTAGAAGGATGGTAAGGTGGTGGATGGCAGTCTGTTGGGGGATGCCAACGGCGTAGAGCCTGGTCCAGGAAGAGTGAAGGAGTCTGGGAAATGGCAGAAGCCCCAGTTCACACACAAAGCCCTGATGAACTGTTGTCTGATCAAATGGATCATAACCAGCAGGACAACACCAGACAAAGGTGAGGAGGGAGAGGGTGGGGGCGGCTGGAAGGTGAGGAGTGGGGAAAGGTGGAGAGAGGGGTATGGGACAGAGACAGAAAGGAGAGAGGGGGTGGAGAGAAAGGAGGAGAACTGTGTAGTCAAATGTTTAAACTCTAATTAACTGGATTGGAATTGATTCATGAATTGACTGGCCTGACCTCTCTTGGTCCCTTTGGTTGAGCCGACACGTTCAGTACCAGGAACATTTACCACGGGGTCAGAGTTCACACACACACTGTATTTGATTAATCAAAGGCCCTTCTTTTGCTCATTATTTTGGAGCTCTTAGTTACACTTCAGTGGCTAAGCTTGTATAGACCAGGGTTTCCCAAACTGGGTCCTGGTCCCACCCCCCTGGGTGTATGTTTTGGTTTTTAACTTACCACCACACAGCTGATTCAAATTGCCAACTCATCATCAAGCTTGGATTATTTGAATCAGCTGTGTGGTGCTAGTGCAAAAAATGAAACGTGCACCCGGAGGGTGCCACAGGACCAAGTCTGGGAAGCCCTGGTATAGACTGGTAACAGCTAAAACGGCCATTAAAAACATCAACTGGTTGCGTACCTCTCCCTCTCCCTCTGCATGTCTCTAAATGTACAGCATTCACATCATACTGTTCTATCAGACGTCTGTTCCTTGAGTGAGTGCCTCAGAAGTTTACTGTAATGGCTCATTAGCGCCACCTTGTGGCGTAAAATGGGAAATGCACATTTAAATATTTAGTGCATGATACTGTTGCGTTCACTCTGTGTATTCTGTATTCTGTTCTTAATAATGTAACTGCACCACAAGGATTGAAAGGTATAGAGTTATTCTAGAATGTAACAATGTATCAAAAGCTGATGTTTCATGGATGTTATTCTAGCAGGTCAGTGAAAGGTGATAAGGAAGAGAGAATCACATCCTTATATATCCTATAGATTCTGTTTCTGTGGTCACAGTCACAGTGTTCTGTGTCAGCATCATGAACATCAGATAGAGGGAGAGAGAAAGAGAGAGAGAAAGCGAGAGAGACAGAGAGAGAGAGAGCGAGCAAGAGAGAAATAGGAGGGAGAGGGGGGAGAGAAAGACATAGCGAGGTGGAGGTAGAGTGAGATAGAGAGGGAGACTGGGAAGAGAAAGGGCGATAGAGAGGGGGGATAGGCTTTGGTCCGTTTGCTACCGTGAGTCCCTCTAATCTGCTGGATACACAGAAGCCTATTTCATGTAACGAACCGTTATATCACCTGTAGCATGGTCAAGCAAGTTAATGTTTTCAACAGGTTACTAAACATCTACTGATTTAGAACCACAGAGTTACCGCAAGTCAGCACAAAGACAACAGGAGCACTGCCTGCGCTATTCTAGCACCATTTCAGCTTAAACATTTAAACATAATCAAATCAACAAGGCAATATATGCTTACGTTTAATATACTGGAAACAAACTGAAAGATATATCAAACAAATTGTCCAATGTTGCTAAATATCATGTGGCTGTCCATGGTACTGATTTATGTATGTGTGTGTATGTGTGCTTGCAAGCAAAACATTTTTTTTTTGCTCACTCTCCTCAAACATGTTGGCAAAACGGTCTATGGCTCTGTCATACAGTACACTTTTAGTTTTTGTTGTTATAGGCTACCTAGCTAAAATGCTTGCTTGTTTAACTTCCTCGCATGGACAACAATGAATCACAGAACCAGCTAAGTTAGCTAGCTAGTTAACATGAACCTACTAGGCGACATCTAGGCTACATATTGAACTTCAATGGTTTCCGGCCAGTGGCACAACATATTACATTGTGGTTAGATCATAATCATTGGCCTGTACAGAGAATTAAATCAAAACCACAAGTCCAAATCCCCAGGGCCGCTAGCTACTGCAGGACATCAACACAAGCAGACCAGAAACAGACAAGATTTTCTGAAAATTACATTTTGCTTAAGAAGTGATTTGATTGGTCTGAAGCCAAATTCAAACTGGCCTCCCTTCGGGGGAATTTTGCTGCAGCAGGACAACCCACAGTTGAGCTCAGCTCAACGCTGATTGGCTATTTATTAATTCTTTTTTTTATCAAGGGAGGCAAAATGCTTGCTGGCATCAATCAATCAAAGTGTGTACCTGGAGTGATCACCCACTCCAGGTAATCTCTTCCTCTTGTGTGTCTCTCCAACATAGTGCCAGGCTCTTCTAGGCCAGTGACCTATACGTGTGGGAGACTAGATAGCGTGATGTTATTAAGTTACAGCATGGGTCAGAACAGAGCAGAGCAGGTCAGTGGGGTGCTTCATCCATTATAGGGTGGAACGCTCATTCTGGGCTTTCCTCCCGTCTGGTTTGTGGTCTATCTTGCTCTCGGCAGTTTGTTAGTATTAGCAACCCTATATTGCCACTTTTCAGTGAGTGGGTGTTTTTGTTGTTTTTAAGACTGGTACAGACACCAAGACAAATGCATGTCAGCGTTTTTGTAATGGCATTAACGTTTTTCGGTGTTCTCCCTGACTTCTGGGTCTGTCTGTCTGTCTGTCTGTCTGTCTGTCTGTCTGTCTGTCTGTCTGTCTGTCTGTCTTTTGACCTACAATTAATTAGATGTATGCCTGCCCTTCCGTTGTGCCATTGATTAGATGCAAACCTATCCCCCCATCCTCCTCTGTCCTCCTCTGTCCGTCTGGCCAACAGCACCCATCCATTCATCACTCTCTCTGCCACTGCTGAATCAGCAAGCTCATGTACTTCTCTTTCTCTCCTTTTTTCGTTCTCTCCTTTTTCGGACCTTCTCTGCTCCCATGCTGTCTTTCTCTTTCTCCGTCCTTTGTTATGTAGCCTAGGGGTGTCCGGGGAAAGCATTTTTTTGTGTATGACAGTGTTTGCTCTCCCTTCTCTTTCTTAACTCCAAATGTCAGAGAAGAGATAGCTGATAGTTTCAAATATGGGGCTGCTATGACTGTTACTATACTGTTAAGATGTTATTTTGAAAACAGATCTCTCTCTCTCTCTCTCTACCCTCCCACGTTTCTCTCTTTACTCAGTATGTCCCTTTGAAAGTTGGCTAATGCAGTTCACAGTCTAAATCCCCATAATTCACAATTCCATGCAGTTTAAATAGGGACATAATACCCTACAGATCTGTTACCTAAACCACATTCTGGCTCAAAATAACCCGGACAGATGGAGTTAGAGAAAAGAGGAGACAATGGAAAAAGAAAAGGTGGAGAAATAGAGATAGAGAGGGGTGATGATGGAATGACAGCGGGTGATAGATATGACTTCTTTTCATTTCTCAACATGAGAGAGAAGAAATGTGGGCAGGTGAGACCCAGGGCGAGAGGGAAAGAGAGGGGGGCATATTTCAAAGGGAGAGAAATTAGCTTTTGGGTAAAAAGTATTATTTTAATTGCCTGGCTGTGGCTGTCTCTAAACCTGCAGGGCTGAGGTGAAGTATGAATGAGTGATTGTCATCTGTATCAGAGGGATTGGTATGAGTTAAGATGAATTGGGTGTATATATGATTGTCCTTGTTCGATAGAGCTATTGGACTTCTTTCAGCGATGTTCCTATTGGCGGATTCATTGCCAAATATACAAGCAGACACAGTCTCTGAAAGACTACAACTTGTCTTGGGCAGTGCTTTGTGCTTTGGCCCACCTCCCTCCCCCAAAGCGGGCTTTATTTAAAAGAAGTCCAACACTAACAACAATCCTTTGACCCCCTAGTATGCATAGTAGCCCGGAGGGAGGAGTAGTTGTCAGTGGATGCAGTAAGCAGGTGTGTGTTTGGTAGGGCAAACTGGGATCAGTTTCAGGAGCTAAGTGAAAGGCTGGTCATGGGTCACATCAACACCATCATCCTGGAAACGCTACACACACTCCAATTCCATACCGCCCCAACAGATCCACAGATGATGCAATCTCAATTGCACTCCACACTGCCCTTTCCCACCTGGACAAAAGGCACACCTATGTGAGAATGTTGTTCATTGACGACAGCTCAGCGTTCAACACCATAGTGCCCACAAAGCTCATCACTAAACTAAGGACCCTGGGACTAAACACCTCCCTCTGCAACTGGATCCTGGACTTCCTGACGGGCCACCCCCAGGTGGTAAGGGTAAGTAACAACACATCCACTACGCTGATCCTCAACACGGGGGCCCCTCAGGGGTGCGTGCTCAGTCCCCTCCTGTACTCCCTGTTCCCTCATGACTGCACGGCCCGCCATGACTCCAACACCATCATTAGGTTTGTGAATGACACAACAGTGGTAAGCCTGATCACCAACAACGATGAGACATCCTATAGGTAGGAGATCAGAGACCTGACCGTGTGATACAAGGACAACAACCTCTACCTCAACGTGATCACGACAAAGGAGATTATTGTGGACTACAGGAAAAGGAGGACCAAGCACGCCCCCATTCTCGTCGACTGGGCTGTAGTGGAGCAGGTTGAGAGCTTCAAGTTCCTTGGTGTCCACATCACCAGCAAACTAACATGGTCCAAGCACACAAAGACAGTTGTGAAGAGGGCACGACAAAACCTATTCCCCCTCAGGAGACTGAAAAGATTTGGCATGGGTCCTCATATCCTCAAAAGGTTTTACAGCTGCACCATCGAGAGCATCCTGACGGGTTTCATCACTGCCTGGTATGGTAACTGCTCGGCCTCCGACCGCAAGGCACCACAGAGGGTGGTGCGTACAACCCAGTACATCGCCGGGGCCAAGCTTCTTGACATCCAGGACCTCTGTACCAGGCAGTGTCAGAGGAAGGCTCTAAAAATTGTCAAAGCCTCCAGCACCCAATTCATAGACTGTTCTCTCTGCTACCAAACGGCAATCGGGAACCGGTCTAGGTCCTTGAGGCTTATAAACAGCTTCTACCCCCAAGCCATAAAACTCCTGAGCATCGAATCAAATGGCTTCCCCTCCCCCCTTCTACGCTGCTGCTGCTCTCTGTAGTTATCTATGCATAGTCACTAATAACTCTACCTATATGTACATAAGTAATCACTCCTCTCAATGGTGCCCTTTCCTTGAGAGCAAAACAATTCACCTCTCTTGTCTCCATTCATTTAACGCGGAGCACTGACACGCCCTGGCCTTAGTATTTTGTGTTTTCTTTATTATTTTGGTCAGGCCAGGGTGTGACATGGGTATTTATGTGGTGTGTATTGTCTAGGTTTTTTTTTTGTAGGTTATGGGATTGTGGTTATTGGAGTTGTCTAGGAAAGTCTATGGTTGCCTAGAGTGGCTCTCAATCAGAGGCAGGTGCTTATCGTTGTCTCTGATTGGGAACAATATTTAGGCAGCCATATTCTTTGAGCGTTTCGTGGGTGATTGTTTCTGTCTCTGTGTTTGTTGCACCAGATAGGGCTGTTTTGGTTTTTTCACGTTTATTGTTTTTGTATATTGTTCGTATTTTCATCTTCATTAAATGTTTATGAATAACCACGCTGCATTTTGGTCCTCCTCTCTTTCAACTGAAAACCTTAACGAGCACCTGCTCCCTCTGACCAGAGGAAACATAATAAATTATCACCAGACCACTTCTGGTGACCTTCACCGATTCCACAGCACCCAACTCTGTTTTCACCCACCCCGAAAACACAAATTGGTCAAAACATCACTCCTACTGTCACAGCCTCTCTGCTGCTGTATGTTGGTCACCATTATTCAAGTTTGTGGGCATGCCCCCTCTACCTAGCGGGCGGTATCAGGATTCGCTATGAATGCAGGAATTTGTGGTTTACTCTGAGCAGACGAATACATTTCAAGTTGGCATTTTAGTCATTTACGTAGCAGACGCTCTTATCCAGAGGGATTTACAGTAGTGAGTGCATACATTTGAATACTTTTTTCATATTGGTCCCCCGTGGGAATCGAACCCTCAATCCTGGCGCTGCTCTACCAACGGAGCAACACAGGAATACACAGGGAATGGACATTTCCCGATTCTACCAGTAAAATGAAAATGTGCTGGTTCTAGCTTGTGGTTTGGATAATTGTGATGTTTATGATAAAAACGTAATGTTGTTGAAAACTGCTGTTCACAAATGCTCTCCATCCAACCTCACTGAGCTCGAGCTGTTTTGCAAGGAGGAATGGGAAAAAATGTCAGTCTCTCGATGTGCAAAACTGATAGAGACATACCCCAAGCGACTTACAGCTGTAATCGCAGCAAAAGGTGGCGCTACAAAGTATTAACTTAAGGGGGCTGAATAATTTTGCAATTTTGCAATAATTACAATTTTGCTGGTTAATAACACTGGAGTGATAAATGATCAGATGGTCATGTACAGGTAGAGATATTGGTGTGCAAAAGAGCAGAAAAGTAAATAAATAAAAACAGTGTGGGGATGAGGTAGGTAAAAATGGGTGGGCTATTTACCGATAGACTATGTACAGCTGCAGCGATCGGTTAACTGCTCAGATAGCAGATGTTTGAAGTTGGTGAGGGAGATAAAAGTCTCCTTAGCATGGTTATATGATCAATTTTGTACTTTGTGTGGTTACGTAGTTAAGACCCAACTTTTACAACAGTTTGTACAGTTCCTCAGGTACACACGTGTTACAGGTGGTATATTTAAAGTCTTTCACATGTGATCATGGAACAAGATAGGAGAGCGGGAAGGGGAGTTGAAGGGTACTTAAATGTGAGGAATGTGGACAGAGTGAGAGAAACAGACAGAGAGAAGAAGAGAAGAAAGTGGTGGAAGTGTGTGATGTTTCATGTGAAAGGTCAGGCTCTTTAGAATGTCCTGTTTGATCTCTCTCCCTCTCTCTCTCTCTCTCCCTCTCTCTCTCTCTCTCTCTCTCTCTCTCTCTCTCTCTCTCTCTCTCTCTCTCTCTCTCTCTCTCTCTCTCTCTCTTCATCTCTGACTCAAGCCCAGTGTCACAAACTCCAAACAGACTGGGAAATGTGACACACACACACTGTCTGCCCTCTCCACACAGTTTTCAGCATCAGTTGATCTATCGGTCTGTAGTTTGATATGACGGGTAGGATAGTTATTATCTGAGAGTTCGCGTTTTTTGTTACTTTATTTACTGAGTGGATCACTTTGCGTGTGTCTCATTGACGTGTTAAGTTGTGACTAGTTTTTCTCCAATCGTAGCTGTCTCTTCTCGTTGGAATCTTGCATCGATTCTTCTAGTGTCATCTCATTGGAGTCTTTAGTTTGGCATTTGTGGCATCTCTATTCAGAGCTGAAGTCTCGTCTTGTCTAGTCTAGTTTATTCTCTTGTCACCTTGTGCTGTCTGGTCTCGCCTGGTTGCTATGGGTGCTGTGATGGCAGCTCTCTCCCTGGAGGCCAGGAGGCGTCTGTCTCGCCCCAGCTGTCTGTCTGACTGTCACCATAGGGCTGCACGCTACCACCGCTCAGGTAGGCTCTCACCCCACTCTCTACTACTCTTCTCTCTGGCTTTCACCTTACTCTCGACCTCTCTACTGTGGCTTTTTCTCTCTATGCTGTTTATTTCTATACTCATGTTCTCTGTCTGACTGTCACCATAATGCTGCTAGATACCACTGCTCAGGCATTGTACACCATCACATGTACCATCTCTCTCTTTCCACTCCCTCCCTCTCTTTCCTCAGTAAGTCCTGTTCTGAATATGGCTCTACGGTGTTTAAAAGCAGTATTTAGACATGTCCATATTGGTGTGTATCTTGTCTGTTTGTGTGTTGGACTCTGTTAGAGTAGGACTGTTTTCCCCAGCCAGATACGAATAGCATGGCTCAATCCTCAGGCGATCTATGGCTCAGCTGTCCAGAGGCTGGGTCTGGAGCTAATGATGATCCACTCACTGACCAGATACCAGACATTCAGCTCTTTCCTGTCTGTCTGCTCTGAAGCAAACTATGTTTTTTGTGTTGAACAAATTAGATAATGAGCTGATATTTGCAGTGATGCTGGCTAAAATGCCTCCATTGATCAGCCGTCTGTCTCTCCCCTCGCAGCCGCAGCAGCACACACGCGCACACGCACACGTACACACGCACACACGCACACACGCACACACACACACAAACACACACACACACACACACACACACACACACACACACACACACACACACACACACACACACACACACACACACACACACACACACACACCACACCACTCTGTGGAACCAAATCACTGTGGGTATTGAGTGACTGGAGCGACATACTGTAGGGTGAGATTTACAGTAGCTAAGTGTTTTCGTGAGGGTAAAGTTTCCAACTGGTATTCACAGACAGACAGACAGACAGACATACAGACATACATGCACACATTTAGGATCACAGGTTATATGTCTATCTAATTGCCAAGAAGGCTTCCCTAACATGTCAGAGTATTGATGCTTGTAGTGTATAGATATAAGGATATGGAGTGGTATAGTTAGTGCTGTGGAGTTAAGAGCAGATGACAGGGGAGAGGCTCAGCACAGGTTCATTGATCTCTCTCACTCTGGCCTCTCGCTGTCTCCCAGCCATCTGCATCAATGCATTAGCGAGCGCTTACACACACACACACGTCTCCATCGCCATCTTACTCAAAGCATTAGCAAGTCCACACTCATCAACTACTGTATCTTATCCTCAGTGTTCCACCACTTATCCACAGATATGTCTCACACAAGTGGGCACATACACACATACAGAAACATCTCCTTTTATTGTCTTCTGAACACAGCCCTTGTCTAGCACTTGCTGTGTGTGTGTGTGTGTGTGTGTGTGTGTGTGTGTGTGTGTGTGTGTGTGTGTGTGTGTGTGTGTGTGTGTGTGTGTGTGTGTGTGTGTGTGTGTGTGTGTGTGTGTGTGTGTGTGTGTGTGTGTGTGTGCTTGATCCTCCTATCGGGCCTTCTGTCTCAGTCTGGAAATGTGACTTCACCCCTGGTCCCCAAGCACTACGTCTGAAAAGAGAAGATGAGAGGGGGAAGGTGGTCAGAAAGAGAAGAGAGGGAGAGAGAGAGAGAGATCGAATGGGAGATAGATGAAGAGAATAAAATAGGGAACCAAATGAGATACTGAGCCTGTGGTTAGAAAGTGTGAAGGAATAAATGTGGGGGATGGAGGTCGGCTGGAAAGAGAGGTGAGACGGATGAGATGAACAGAGGGAGGAGAGGAGGGGCGATATGGACAGAAAGAGAGGAGGTTTGGAGTGGATGAAGAGAGTCACTGGACTGCCCACTGTAGCTTCATCATCTGTGGTTTCTTATGGGACAGAGGGGAAAGAGAGAGATGAAAGGAGGGTGGGGGGGAGAGAGAGAGAGAGCGCAGAAGAGGAGAGAAGGGAAGGCTACTGGCGGTAAGGGATGGGCGGTGCTTGCTGGTAGCTCTTCAGTCCATCGGACACCTCTCAGCTCTACACAGACCCAATCCTCCGGAACCCTATGTAGTCACTACCTGGAATAAACTGGACTGAAAATACTGGCCGTGTGAACCGCATTAGCTTGAATCACATCGAACCTGGCGTGAACCCAACCAGATCTGGACCAGATTCGATTGGACTGGACTGGACCAAGTGTTACTGAGAGAAAGAGGAAGGAATGGTCGGGAAACAAAGAGAAATAAGTGCAAAGATTGTTCGTAACGTCTTAGAAAGTGGTGTTTGGTGAATTATCAGAGACTAGAGTACTGATATTTAACTAGTCTATTGATCTGTCAATTATAGTATTGATTATATTGTGGATTGATTGAATAACTGATTGATTTACACATATTGTATACTATGACAAGATCTAAAATAAGGAAGGAAGGAAGGAAGGAAAGGCACCCGGTATTGTGTTTCATTCACAGAGAGGGACTGTTTTAAGTTCATAGATTCTGTTTCTTTATGTTGTGGATGTTCTTATATTTCTGTTTATATCGTGGGAAAGATGAGATGATCACAGTGAGGTGTAGGATTTCACTCTCATCACTTCTACACACCTTCCTGACTCAGCAAGTTAGTCATCTGATTCACTTCAACGATTCACAGTTTTAAAACAGATCATGAACCGGATATCACAGAACATCGATTGGAATTCTCTGTAGTTCCTGAAGGTGATTTTATCCAGAGATGATTCAGTCATTCAGTCCCCCAAAATGACGGCTCTAAGATGATTGACGTTTACTATTTGGACTGTAAAGGTGTACAGCGATGCTCTATCAATGGCTATCTGTCTGGATTTTTGAGAACAACTGTGTAGGAATGACAACAAAGTTTACTTTAGACCGCTCCTCACCACCAAAATAAGTGGCCTTGGACTCAACCTCTATTTTCCCACAAGGTCAGATCTAAAGAGAGCGTTTTTTCCCCATGTCTACCCACTTTTTAATATTTTCCATTCCATAATCTTTGACATTTTACATCCATTTTCTTGTCCATTCTTTCATGCTGCCCTGCTCGTTATGTTAGCACCAGCTGATAAGCTTAGCCAAGCCTCCAAGTACCTAGCCTACCTGACTGACTGGTGGATAGCCTAGCATCTGTTGTTCAAAGACAGCGACTATCACTATCATTAACCTTGCACCTGCTGGAGTCTTCCCCCCTCCCCCCTCCTCCTTTCCCCGGGCACCAGGCCTCTGTGTGTGGGCTTTCCCTCAGCGGGCTCCTCTCCCAGCCATGGGGTTTCAGATCCAGGGCATGGAGCTGTTTGCCATTGGTGTGGTCATGATCATGTTTGTGGCCGTGCTCAAGGGCTTTGGCATCCTGGAGCCCATGTCCTCCTTTGAAGGTAAGGGCCCTGATGAGGCTCCAGTAGGCTAGAAATCCAATGAAATGGCAGGGAAGCAAAAATGCTGGGGGTCTGTATCTTTTTATTCCATGTTCACAAATGGGCACATGGCATTTAGCTCAATGTTTCAGCTAAGGCAGGGCATTAACTATCTGCTATCTGAGGTTGGGTGTTCAAACTGCATCTTGTATTTGGGAGGCAAAGTGGATTTTTCTATTTTTTATTTTACCTTTATTCAGTTAAGAACAAATTCTTATTTTCAATGACGGCCTAGGAACAGTGGGTTAACTGCCTGTTCAGGGGCAGAACAACAACTTGTCAGCTTGGGGGTTTGAACTTGTAACCTTCCGGTTACTAGTCCAACGCTCTAACCACTAGGCTACCCTGCCGCCCCTATGTGGTATCTGGGTAACTAGTATCTGGGATAGGGCATTTGGTGTTTGCTATTTTGGCATTTGATAGATTCTAAGATAGTATAGAAAGAAAGTTGCACACTCTATATATGTTCCCAACAATTGAATTAGTCAACTTAACCAAACATAAAGCTGCCATCTTCTAAGGCTGGGGTAGGGCAGTTGGGCATTCTGAGACAGGCGATTGTGGTATCGATTAGGAAATATCTCTCAAGAGAAAAAATGTTTTAGTGGGCATTAAAGTCAAGTTTACTGTAGAGAATAACATCATTCAGATTCTATAAAGTTCCCTGAATAATATATAGTTGTAGGCCAAAGGCCAGACAAAGTGTTCTGTAGCCACTGTGCCAAATCAATTACAATAGAAAGCCTTCAACCCCACATTAAAGTGCTTCGGTTCAGACTTATCACAGACATCATAAGCATTAGAGAGTAGTATAATTCCATATGTGCCTTTTATCTTATTATCTATGGATCAGGTAAATGTAGTATTTGACACATTCATTGCTCCTGTGGATAGACTCAAGCGAAGGTGGCGATGGTGAATCATGTTGATCATGCAGTTTTTTGTGAAGGAGTGGTTCACCCATTATTCATAGTATTCTTTTGTTCTATTTTTCTGAACCCAAACTTCTGTCCTCTCTTCTCGCTCTCAATTCCTCTACAATGCATCTCTCTTCTTCTTCTTAACATCCTGCCTGGCCACCCTGGTGAGATATGTTCTCTCTCTCTCTCTCTCTCTCAATTCAATTCAATTCAATTCAAATGGCTTTATTGGCACGGGAAACAAAATAAATAAACATAAATATGGGTTGTATTTACAATGGTGTTTGTTCTTCACTGGTTGCCCCTTTTCTTGTGGCAACAGGTCACAAGTATTGCTGCTGTGATGGCACACCAAGGTATTTCACGCAATAGATATGGGAGTTTATCAAAATTGGATTTGTTTTAAAATTTGTCGTGTGTCTGTTTAATCTGAGGGTCACTCTCTCTCTCTCTCTCTTTCTCCCTTCTCCCTCTCAGTCCTTCCACAGTGCACCATTCTCTCTCCTCCTCCCTCCCTCTCTCTCCATCTCTCTCATCTTCAGAGAGGCATGGCCGACACCCAGGTCTAGCATTACCTAGCATTAATTATACATGCAGTATCGAACAGGCTTTCTTTGAGACCGCCTAAATGTGGAGCCTGCAGTACTTTGCCAGGACCATGAAGGACACTGGCCATCCCGCAATGGTCCCCAGAATCCTCTCCCACTGTTCAAAAGTGTCCCGGCAATAGTTTTTCCTCATTTTTCTCTCTCTCAATCTCTCTCACTTTCTTTCTTAAGTGCCCCTCTGATATACACTCAGTCCCAGCAGAAATGGAAATAGAGAAATACAAAGTCACATAGCCATAATAATAATAATAGTTACATAGCCAAATCGATCAGCAGTCAAATAAGGGCATCGGTTTTACTAGCTACATGATGTATATCCACCTAGCACCATTAACCACCATCCAATAATGGGTATTGGTGTCTGTTTGTGTGTGTGTGTGTGTGTGTGTGTGTGTGTGTGTGTGTGTGTGTGTGTGTGTGTGTAACACACAAATCCCTAGTTGTTGCTTTTGAAATGAGACTTTTTACCAGTCCTAATGTGTGTTGTATTTTGGATCTGTTTGATTTATTTCTGGCATGTGTGGTGGTGCTGTGTATTCTGGATTGTATGTGGCGTCAGTTAGATGAGAGAGTCTGGCCATTAATGTAATAATGGCCGTCGACTGATCAATACTGCTTGGACTCCTGCCTACTACTTCATTTCTACTGCCACCAGAGGACAGTATTGATCACCCCCTGTTTTTATCGCAATGGGGTCTTTGTGTGTGTGTGTGTGTGTGTGTGTGTGTGAGTGTGAGTTGAAAATCATTGGTATGACAACGTTTAAATAACAGGAGTTTTTGGCAAGTGTCACAGGCCTTGAGTGAACCAGCGTCCAGTGAATTACAGCAAAGCTGTATATGTTCTGACTGTGTCTGACTGTGGATTTGTCCCAAATGGCACCCTATTCCTTATATAGTGCACTACTTTTGACCAGGGCCCACAGAGCCATTTTGGATGCATCCTGTGTGAAGTGTCATCCTGCTGAGAGCTGTGTTTATGAACTCTGGAGAGATGAGAACAATTAGACTTGAACTGGATCACAGAGCCTGCTGGGGACATGGGATTTAGGACAGATGGCTGGGTCTCATTACTCTAAACTAAAGAGTCTTCCTTTCCTTGCCTCCTCTCCTTCATTTGCACCTATCTGAAACAGATGGTGATAACAATATGGCGCATGTCTATTGGGTGTCAGCTTCCATCTGTCTTATTCTGTCAGATCAGAGCAGATGAAGGAAAGAAGACGAGGAGAGAAAGCCACTTTAGACTATTGAGATGCAGCCATCTACACTGACTCCTCAATGGCAAATGGGTTCACTAACAAGTGCTGTGTTAATGTTGTGGAAACATCTTGTTAAACATCTTCATAATGGATGCAGACTTCTTGTTACAGATTTGTCTTGTACGCAGAGAGTGCGTGGGATTTCCTTTGTCGATGGAACTGTCCCTAAATGTGTTTTTTTTTCTCACAATTATTAAAAAAATAAATGTGGTAGGTTCTGTCTCTATCTGTGGGTAGTTTTTACAGGACTCCACGGGTTAATGGGATGAAGAGAATGAGAGGAGGAGGGGAAGCCAAGGAAATAAG
Organism: Oncorhynchus mykiss; assembly: GCF_057628025.1. Taxonomy (NCBI): domain Eukaryota; kingdom Metazoa; phylum Chordata; class Actinopteri; order Salmoniformes; family Salmonidae; genus Oncorhynchus; species Oncorhynchus mykiss. Next base: position 34,126,033 of record NC_143027.1, on the reverse strand, counting down.
TAGGGATGGAAGAGAGTAAATTTACACTGTTAATTAAGTGACGCATGTCTGTTGGCTCATCAGAGTTTGATTCAGCGGGATGAAATGTGTAACCTCTCACCTGGATGTCCCAGGACTTGGGAGTATAATGACGGGACAATTAGTAAACAATCGGAATAATCTTTTGGGAAAACAGCTTAAGAATTCACATGGAAAGAAGGATTGTATTTGTTCCTTGTAGTTTCAGTTTTATTTGAAAGGCTGTTTTAGGTCCTTTTGGATATCATTGAGGTTGAATCTGGTCCAATCGCTTTTCATGGCTTCTACTTAAATCTCTCTGAATCACAGTTGGAACTGTTCTCTCTAGAACCGTAGAACTCTCTGGAACGTTAAAGCATCCCAAGGATCCAAAGCAATATCTGTCTTTAGTTTGAGAGACAGATGGTATTTTATTGAGAGACTGGCAGAGGGAAAGTGGGTACGGAGGGAGAGATAACTGAGGGAGAGAGGACAGAGAGACAGAATTTTCACTCTTGGGGAAACAAAAAGACGGAAAGACTGAGGAAGAAGGGGAGTTGAGTGTCAGGTGGGAGTCAGCCTTGTACTAATGTTCCTCAAATTGATGCACTTACTGGGACTCATCGACATCACAGAGACTGGTAAGAGAGATGGGGATGGAGGGAGAAAGAGAGGGGGAGAGAGAGGTTGGATGGAGGGAGATGGAGACAGAGAGAAAGTGTCAGAGAGAGAGGTAGTATGGTGGGAGTATGGAGGGAGAGAGTGGGACTAACTGCATTTATAAAGATTGTCTGTTCCTCTCCTGTTCTCCCTAGTCAGTATCTGCGTTCCACAATTATTGACTTGACCATTTTCTCTGTTTTTTTTCTTCTCTTTTCTCACTGTCTCTCTATACCTCTCTTTACTCCGTTAACTGTCTTTACATTTCTCTGTCTCTCTCTCTCTCTCTCTCTCTCTCTCTCTCTCTCTCTCTCTCTCTCTCTCTCTCTCTCTCTCTCGTGTGTGTTTAAAGATGGTGAGTATGGAAGCAATAGAAATCTCTTGGTTTCTAGAAACTCCCCATTTTTTTGAGCTATCTTGCTTTTCTTTCTCACAGTGTTAGTGCTTTCTCTTACTTTGTTAGAACGAGTAGGACTAATACAAATTTTTTTTAAATCATTGGATATTTCAGAATTAATTTCTTTCAATGCCTTGTTATTGAATATTACTAATTTGGCACCTGTTCACTCAAATGTAATAAGTGAAAACTAACAGAAAACGTAGTTTCTCTGCAAAGATCACACTTTAAAAGAAAGTACCTCCCTCTCTTTTTGAGTCCTCCTTTTTTTTATCTCACTATTCTTCAATTTCTTTCTAACTCTTAATCTGTCCGCTCTTTCCACCCCTTACATTTGTTTTCCCTCTTCCTCTCTTTCCCTGCCTGCCATGGTCTCCCCATCCCTCTCTCCCACTGTCCTTCCTCTCTCCCTCTCTTTCCCCTCTCCTTCTCTCTATCCCCTTCTCTTTTCTCTCTCTCTCTCCCTCTCTCTCTCCCTCTTACCCGCTCTTTCCTCTTACAGACAGTAGTGACAGTGATTTGGAGCTGTCTATAGTTCGTCACCAGCCAGAAGGCTTGGACCAGCTGCAGGTTCAGACCAAGTTCACCAAGAAGGAGCTCCAGTCACTATACAGGGGCTTCAAGAATGTACGTAGGGGAGCAGAGAGGATGGGGTAGGGAGGCTTTAGGACTGTATTTGGGAGTTTTTTTTTTTGCCTTTATTTTAGCAGGTTGAGCTTGGATCTTTATTTGTGGGCAGTTTGGAGTTCTACATAAGAATGTAGAGTAGATTTGAGCTTATTGATGTACTGAAATTACTTCACCATTAATAGGCATATGGCTAATTTCCCTGTAACTCTCTTTATCTTTCTCTCTCTCTCTCTGTCTTTCTCTCTCTCTGTCTTTCTCGTAGGAGTGTCCGAGTGGTTTGGTTGACGAAGAGACGTTCAAGACCATCTATTCTCAGTTCTTTCCCCAAGGAGGTGAGCGGATATAACTATCTCCATTGAAGCTACTCTCTGTCTCTTTGTGCCTGGAATATGACAAAAGCACACCTGAACTACAGGGAGAATAACAGGAAAAGCTTATGGTTACTGATTATTTGAATGTCTGCCTACCCCCAACATTCTTTTATCCCCTCCATCTCTCTCCTCTCCTCATCCCTTTTCCCCTAACCTCTCTCTCCCTTCTTCAACCCTTTTCCTGTACACTACCTCCCCTATCTTTCCTTTCTTATGTTCTTCTCTTCTCCCCCCGCCCCACTCTCCTACAGACGCCACCACCTATGCACATTTCCTGTTCAATGCGTTTGATATGGACAGAAATGGCTCCATTCGTTTTGAGGACTTTGTGATCGGCCTGTCTGTTCTTCTGAGAGGGTCAGTCACAGAGAAACTCAACTGGGCCTTCAACCTGTATGACATCAACAAGGACGGATACATCACTAAAGAGGTACACTGTGATTGGCCACCATAGAAACACCACATATCTAAATGATTGGCTACAGATGTAGGATCTTAATTTGAGTACTATTTAGTTACTGAGATTTTTTCTGCACGGCAGGAAATGCAAACGTGTAGTGTATTCAAGATTTTAAAAAGGCTTCTAAAGTCTGTAATTTCCACTTAAAATTTCAGACTTGATTTGCCCTCATGAAAAGTGTATCAACCCCTAAAAAAATGTCCATTCATTATTATCCACATAATCATTCACATTTCCTGTTGCTGCAGGATTATTTACCTGCTGTAGCAAAGTGGCTCAAATTAAGATCCTACATCTGTAGCTTTAGATACATCACGGTAAACTATGACCTCTCTCTCTCTTTGCTCTTTCTTTCTCTGTCTCCCTCTCTCTCCCTCTCTCTCAGGAGATGCTGGCTATTATGAAGTCCATCTATGATATGATGGGCAGGTACACATACCCAAGTGTACGGGATGAGGCACCCTCTGAACATGTGGATAAGTTCTTCCAGGTGCACACAGCGCTGTGCTCACAAACACACTCGCTCAACATGCACACACAACATGCACACACGCCTCAACAAAATGCTTCTTACTTACTGAACATGCTCTCGTCCTCTCTCCTTACTTCATTCATTCTGCTCCTCCCTCTCTCCATTCCTCCCTCCATTCCTTTCTTCTTTCTTCAGAAAATGGACAGAAACAGAGATGGAGTGGTGACCATTGAGGAGTTCATTGAGACCTGTCAGAAGGTACCACAGTTACAAAGCATGCATCAACACAACAGCAGACCTGTGCGCTACCTCACACTTTGACATTATTAATAAAAGACATAGACAACGTTAACAGAATCACTTGAAGGGGGTATGCATAAGGCATTCGTAACACCTTTATGAAACCAATCATAACACCGTTGAGTGTTGCAGTATCATTCATTACAAACCGTTAACAGATTTTTTCAACATTAGCCATAAGACGTACAGTGGAAATGTGTATTTATACTGCCGCAGTACCCAATCCTCTGATACACTATTCACATAACAGGCTGGGACCAGCACAGGGCAAGTGGTTAGTGTCTTTGTGCATTGAGTGTTATGTGTCCTCTCTCATGATCTTTCAACATAGCAGGATGCCCCCTTGGAATTATCATTATTAGCTTACTGAATTATGAGCTTTTCTGGTAGTGGGGTGGTTAAGAATAATAATTGTTTAGTTTGTGATGAAAGCACCAAAACATATAGTCAACGTTTAATGGTCACATGCACATAGTACAATGAAATGCTTCTGGGAACCCAGAGAGGAACATTTGGTGATGCACAATATTTGCAGCATGTGCTAAGGGAACTGCATCTATGTTGTTATCTAGCTGACATGTTTTAGCTAGTACAGTGTCAATGTCTTCATCAAATACCATCAGAACCAGTGATGTAGTGATAAAGAAATAGGTGGCCGTTGGCTGTCAATGCAGTAACAGGTGGCAAAACACCAGTCTCAACGTCAACAGGGAAGAGGTGACTCCAGGATGCTGGTATTATAGGCAGAGGTGCAAAGAAAAAAGCCATATCTCAGACTGTCCAATAAAAATAAAAGATTAAGATGGGCAAAAGAACACTGGACAGAGGAACTCTGCCTAGAAGGCCAGCATCACAGAGTTGCCTCTTCCCTGTTGACGTTGAGACTGGTGTTTTGCGGGTACTATTTAATGAAGCTGCCATTTGAGGACTTGTGAGGCGTCTGTTTCTCAAACTAGACACTCTAATGTACTTGTCCTCTTGCTCAGTTGTGCACCGGGGCCTCCCATTCCTCTTTCTATTCTGGTTAGGGCCAGTTTGCGCTGTTCTGTGAAGGGAGTAGCACACAGCGTTATATGAGATCTTCAGTTTCTTGGCAATTTCTCGCATGGAATAGCCTTCATTTCTCAGAACAAGAATAGACTGACGAGTTTCAGAAGAAAGTAATTTGTTTCTGGCCATTTTGAGCCTGTAATCGAACCGACAAATCCAGATGCTGCAGATACTCAACTAGTCTAAAGAAGGCCAGTTTTATTGCTTCTTTAATCAGAACAACAGTTTTCAGCTGTGCTAACATAATTGAAAAAGGGTTTTCTAATGATCAATTAACCTTTTAAAATGATAAACTTGGATTAGCTAACACAACGTGCCATTGGAACACAGGAGTGATGGTTGCTGATAATGGGCCTCTGTGCGCCTATGTAGATATTCCATAAAAAATCTGCCGTTTCCAGGTACAATAGTCATTTACAACATTAACAATATCTACAAGGTATTTCTGATCACTTTGAATTTATTTTAATGGACAAAAAAACTTGATTTTCTTTCAAAAACAAGGACATTTCTAAGTGACTCCAAACTTTTGAACGGTAGTGTATATATTTGAACAATCAAGGGACAAGCAGCCACCCATAAGCATCCTGGAAGAAGCAACTGCCATGACCTGAGCTCCTCTCAACTGTGTGTGAGAGATGTGTGCTATCTGGGGAGTTATGAGTAATGAGTGCAGAAGACACATTTCTGTTGTTCGCTGTAACATGGACAAATGAAGTTGTATTGTATTGAATGGTGGATTTGAAGTAAACAGGCCAGATACTCTTGGGCTGGAGCACCAATCCTGCTCTTAGGATAATACTTAGGGGGTTGGCTACTGTGGCTGTGAACATACATATTTCTGTTGTACTATGGATTAACAAGGCAACAGTAAACATGTCCCCCGCAAATGATGCAGCTCCCCCCATTGGGCCAATTGAGATATCATGTGTGAGTAATACATTTCAGTTATTGTGTGTGACCACAGATTATCCATTATATGGGCCAGATACTCAAGTTTCCTCTTTAACAATGTGTTAAACAATAAATGTCTTTAAAAAAAATGGAAGGCAGCAAGATCAGGTGGGGACATTCTAGCCAATACATGTGTGAACAACAGGCACCACTCCAATATAAATTGGGGGGTTTTCAAAGTTGCCAGGATGTCAGGTGTGCTACTTATATTTAACCTTTATTTAACTAGGCAAGTTAGTTAAGAACAAATTCCTATTTACAATGACGGCCTACCTGGGAACAGTGGGTTAACTGCCTTGTTCAGCTGCAGAACAACAGATTTTTACCTTGTCAGCTCAGGGAATCGATCCAGCAACCTTTCGGTTACAGGCTCAACGCTCTAACCGCTAGGCTACCTGCCGCCCCTATATCAGTTCACTCATAACAAGCTAAGCACTACTAAACTTATTTTTGATCAAATAAGCCACATGTAGCAAATAAGCCATTACATTGTTTGTTAACCAAATTCGACACTCTCTCATTGACCTCCATACAAAAACTACTCACTTGGTGAGCCAAAACTAAATAAATAAAAAAACGCCACCTGCATTTTTTGGATCCAGTTATCCCTCTCACTTCGCATCTTCCTCTCTGGTGTGACTTGCAAATGTCAGTTAATTAGTGTAGCTCCCGCCTTGGGCAATCAGTATAACTTTGTAAATGTCAGATCTTCATGGCAAGATGCATCATTCACCCAAGTTTTGTCAAAATCGGGCCAGTGCTGTCTGAGATATCACGTGTGACTAACATGCGAACGGACAGACAGACAGACGGACAGAGATTTCATTGTGGGAACAAGAACCAGACTCATAACATTCGTTCAACAGTCTGTCTTGTTTGTTTGTCTTCCAGGACGAGAACATCATGAACTCCATGCAGCTCTTTGAGAACGTGCTCTAGAGCCCAGCAGAACATTCTACGTCATTCTCCCATCGTCCGATCCCGTCCTCCTGTCTATACACAACCCCTGTCCAATCCCACAATACACACACACACACACACACACACGCACACTCAATTAAGTGCATCCTAATCTAGGATGGCTAATCCACAGATATGTACTAGCAGAGTTCATTTACTGCGGCGCTAGCTTCAACCTGCCACTGCTTGTGGACTAAAGAGCGCACTAGAGAAAGAAAAGAGGAGAGAAGAGAGCTACTGGGACTTCTTCTACTTTACAGCTTGTCAACTTCCCAAAGAAAGAAGAAAGAAGGACCAAACTGCTCAACACTGATGATCCGAGGAGCTTCTAGAACTCTGCCTTCTCATTGGACCAAAAAGACAAATGACCAATCAAAAGATGGAGAGAGAATATGAGAGTGGCAATTGTGGAAACTCATCATGATGTTGCTGACCTCCAGACCAGGATCCTGCAGCTATAACACATAAGTACACTTACACAGCACTTACACATACTATATGGGGATGCACTGACACACTTCTTTGAAGAGTGTTTAAGTGAGTTGATGTAGCGTACAGCAAGTTGGATTGATCCTGGGCAAGGACGCCAGCACCAAACACCACAGAGACACTAAAAAGAAAAGTACTGAAGCATGCGCTTGCACTAAGAATCATTCATATTCTACAATATGCACCAGAAGAGAATGCATTGTAAATGTAGATAGTCACAGTAGACCACTAAAATAAAACTCAGTGTGTATGTAGATATGTATAGACAGTAATATATAATAATAACATAAATAAAGTTAAGACGTTGTGCTCTCATCTGTACTGCTCTATTGGTAGTAAGTAGTAGGTGGGGTTAAGGTTAAGGCCAAACCAAATCTGTGGGCAGGTTTTCTTAACAGTTACAGAATACTAATTGATGGAATTGTAGCCTTACATCTTTAGTATGTCTTTTTGGATCATTTGATCGTACAGGTATTTTGTTTCATTTCAAGTCAGTTCTGGAGTTTTGAGTTACCCCTACGTGCGGTGGGCTCTAACTCTACTGGTTGCGTCTGGCCATAGTTCTAGGTGACACAGTGAGGGTCACTCTGTTCTGTCACCAACGGACCAGCGAGTCACCAACGGATAAGCATGAGATGTACAGTATGTCAGTGCCTCCTTATAATGTGTGTAACAACAAGACAGATATACTAAGATGTATATGTGTTATAAACTAAAGCCATCCTCAGATGAATACAGAGTATACAGCTATGGCCTGATCCCTCTTCTCAATCGTTCATCAGAGGTTTTGTTTTGTTAATGTCCCAAAATGGCCCCCTTATTTCCTTTCAGGAATAGGGTCCATTGTGATGTGATCATCCGAGGTCTGAGCACTGACCGCTAGTGATGACATCACTGTAATTTCCTATCCTAAGCCCTGATAAGGTATGTGGTGTTGTTGTTGTACAGATATATGCAGTAGTGAATGAAGGAACAGTGTTCCTGTGGCAGAAAGTATTATTACATGCCTGTTCTTCTCATTGAAACCAAAAGCATTTCTGGGACGGCAAAAATATGCCATAATCCTGATGCGGTAATACCATGGTAAATAATGGTAATACTATAATCCTTTATACCTGTAACACGTTGACTGCTCAGACTGCAGACAAACCCCATACCCACACCCCGCCCCACCCCATACTTTCATACCCCTACACCTAAGCCCTAACCACCAAAGCCCCTAGGCACCAGGCCCTATATATTGTACCCTGTGGCCCTGTTCTAGGAAATCACATTGTCTCAAAGGTAGAGTGTCGTAACAGAGGTTTTCTCTGTCTTTGCCATAACAACATAGCTCATGTGACCTGGCCTGGAGCCGATTAGTTATGTTCACACGTGTGCGTGTGTGTGTTTGTTTGTGCGGTGTGGCATGAATGAATGAAACAGACTAGAGACCAAACCATAGAACTAAAGCATGCACAGATAGCATGGCCAAGCACTGGTGCCTGGCCTAAATGTCATACACACACACACACACACACACACACACACACACACACACATAGACATATATATACTCACACACACACTCCATGTGAGCCACTCTCTCCATGAGAAAACAATGTTGTGTTATTTACTGTTTGAAGGAGGGCCTGTTTTGAAGCAGAAAGACTAGAATGACCAGTGCAAACATGAGGGAATTCTTAACTCATAATTAATTTGAATTCTAAATGGCCTGATTGAGAATTCCCAGGATTCCTAGGCTGTATGTGTTGATCACTTCACTATCTGTGGGATGTCATCATGAGTGGGTGGGTGGGTGTGTATGTGAGCATTACAAAGTGTACGTGTGTGCATGAGCGCTAGAACGTGTGTGTGTGTTACCAAGTGGAGCATGATGTAAATCCAGGCTTTAGCATCTCTAGTGCTACTCCTCCTGCCAAACACCTTCACAAACATGTGACTCCTGATTCTACTGTCCCAAATCCTCAGGTCTCAGCTCCCTTACACCACACATGCGCACACACACACACACACACATTAAGGTTCAAGTTCTGGAATACTACATGCCTACATAAGCCTTTACCTCACATACCTGTAGTCATTGTCATGTGGGGTACTTTATCTCACATGCATAAATAACCACCAGAGCGAGCAGTGAGAGAGAGTTTGTGTATGTCTGTTCTCACTCCCTGGTGTATGCGTCAGTGGCAGGTGCTGGTAGGGTAAAGGCTGATTGGGGATTAGTCAAGTGCCAGGCCATAGCAGGTCAGGAGGACACGGCCACTTTGGCCAATGAAAAATGAAGCACTTTAGTTAGTTCATTGAGTGGATAATATACTGTAGCAGATCTTACACTACAGAGCCAATAATAAACAACATAAAGAGTAGATCTAAGAGCAGGTGCCTGCTGTACATCAAATCGTATTCATTATTGTCTAAAAGGCAAAACTGATCCTAGATCAGCACTTCTAATCTGAGATGCTTGTTGATAAATACATGCCCAAATATGACTTTGTTTCTGGATGGAGACTGATTTGCCAGACTGCTGTATAAATTCCTCTGTTGGTCTTTGAGTTGACTGCCTGATCTGTTAGGTACCTGCTTTGATCATTGATTTAGTTGCTGTGAGTTTTATTGTTGTTATTTATCTGTGTTGGAAAATGGCGGTGATAAAATAACATGGTTATTGCTTATTGTGGTGGAAGGGAATTGGAGATGAGCAGAGTAATGTGATGACGAGATGAAAACAAATGGAATGTGATAAGATGTGATATTGTTGCATAACATGAGAATATCACCACTTGATGCCGACGAAGAGCACCACTATGAGGAAGTTGGACTTTCACATTGAGAAACAGAAGGGCGAAAGCTAGGAGGATAACCTAGGTTAACGATGTGGGCCTGCAATCGGAGGGTTGCCAGGCTGAATATCATGCCTGATCTAGGATTCTAGATAAGACCTCACACTTAAAAATCAATCAACCTCAGGTGAACTTTTAATGCAGAGGGCTAAATCAGGGTCACACAGTGTTTGAACTTTGAAACAAAAGTACTTTGAAACAAAAGTATACACCTCACACACATGGTTATGAACCATGGCAGATATAGAGTTGAAATGTATTTAGTTTTGAATTTGCATCCCAATATTATACTTTATATACATAATTTAAGACTGAAATATAACAAAACCGTTTAACATAGAAACACAGGATTTTCAGCGTTTAATTTTTTTTAATGTTTATTAACTATAAAATGTTATGAATAACATTCCACCCATGAGGCCACTAGGTCATTTGACTGCAGGAAAGGTCTATGCAGTAACATACTACAGGCCAAATAGGCAACTGACTTCAGGTAAAGTATTAACGTTTTACTGCAGTGGGTTAAATCAGGGTCACACAGCGGGATTCTTGGTAGTCTTAACAAATCTACTTTGAAACAGAGGTATACACCTCATACACATGGTTATGGGCTTAAAAAAGAAGACACCTGTACCATGTCAGATATAGAGTTTAAATGTATTCAATTTTGAGTTTGCAGTCCAATATTACATGTTATATACATCACAGAAGACTGAAATATTAACAAAACCCGTTTGACACAGAGACACCAGATTTTCTGCGGGTTTTTTGAAATGTTTATTAATTATAAAATGATGAACGATATGAATAACATTCCACCCATGAGGCCACTAGAGGGAGATTTGGTCCTTTGACTGCAGGAAAGAGCTACCAGAAATGAATGTAACCAATAACAGTACATTTACTACTAGTAACATACGGTATGTAATGGGGAATTTATAAAAAATAAACAATCAAAGGGCAAACAGTTAACACAATAAAACAATGAATGCGCAAGAATTGGTGGGAGACAGCTGGGTGCATTCTGGAGAGAGATGTGCCAACATCTTCGCCACACATCCCTCCCCTTCTTCTTGTCTCAACATTTCAAATGATACTGAAGGCACATCATCTTTACATCATCTTTACACACATTTTAGATGTGATTGCTTTTTACTGACAGCCGCATCTCAATAATCAGCTAGGCCTATATTGCCAAGCTCGCTGCCCAAATTGCGGGATTCCCAATTAGGCATGTATATGTGATTTGAAACAATCCACAGCTTTAAAAGAAGCAAATTATCCCCTGTGGCTAAGTCATGCTCTCTGGTGAAGTATTTTTAATTATTTTCTTTCTTTCTGTATAGACGGGAGTAATTGTATACTTTTGACAAATGTATTTCAATTTACTTTAGGCTACAGTGACTACTGTTACCGAATCATGTCCTATGCTTAGGTTACTCATCACATTAGGAATTGTATTTTATTGTTGGCCTGCAAATTCTTTATTATAAAGGGGATTTTTTTCCCCCCAACCCCCTGCACTCAGCACCCCATACTCAAAACAAAATCCTGCTGCTATGCAGACAGACAGGCAGACAGACAGACATGCATACATGCAGTATAGAGAGATTGAATTATCAGGAAACTGGTTAATATTGGCACAGTTCACATTTCAACAGTGAGATGACTGCACAATATTGCAGTACTTCAGTCTACAATGCAATCTGGAGACCGTTTTTTAGAAGGCCTACATTAAACCATTATTGTCCCCCCCCCCCCCCCCCCCCCCCCCTCTTGGTCTTGTTTTGGATATGTAATTATTTGGGTTATATATTTGGGCAGCATGTCTATGTTTGTGGAGCATGGGTCTTGAAGAACTGTGTTGCTGCGATACGCCTAGAATACCACTAGATGTGAGTATGGAACGGTGCAAATATCCACAGAACCAGGGAGAAAGTGGAAGACGACATTTTGTGTTCATAAAAACAGGGATAAGCTTGTCGAAACGAGAGCACTGAGAAAGAGGGGGAGATTGGAGGAGAAACATTGAGAGAAAGAGGAAGGGTAGGCTTCTGGAACCGGCGTGCCCAGAACACATTGAATTTTGCCGCGTTCTAAAACCTGGAAACTCGGAAATATCCGACTTCAGTTTTGTTCAAGACAACTGTGTACGAGCTCCGACTGGGATAAATCTTTTGAACGGTCAGCCAACTCGGAATTCATAGTCGGAAACACGGGTATATTTATAGAGCCCCGACTTTCCGACCTGAAGATCACTGACGTCATGATTTGACCTCATTTTATTCCCAGTTGTCTTGAACGCACTAAAGTCGTAAGTCAGAAGTTTTTGAGTTCCCGGTTGTCATGAACGTGGCAGTAAGCACAAAGAGGAAGGGCGTGACGTCAGGGCCTATCTGAGCATGCGCTGTTATGTGTCCAGTCAACCCCGTGCCTATCTGTAGACTACATAATACACACTCTTTCTGTATCTACAGACATTGCTGTCTGACAGCCCCAAACACTGGCGCAGGAGACTACATGAATAGTTATTTTCTACCTACTAAGAACTGGACCAACACACATCTAACGCTCATTTCGGCGTCATTTGAAGGTTGTTGTTCGGGTTTAACCTACCTTTGGCTGTATCACCCCTAACCAACCCTAACCTCACCAGCACCGCCACGGGGACTTTACCATAACCCTGAAGGGAAACGGGTCCTGCCGGTGTTCCTTCCCCAGGACAGGTGAGTGTTTACCTGGGAACCAGCTGTTTGGTGCTCACTAGCAGTATTTGCATCATTCTCGTGATGGGGAATATGACGCCATAGCTAGCTACAGTGTGACAGAGAGAGGGAGATATACAACATCCGAGGATGGACCAATAGCAAACGCGGAGGGAGCAGAAGGATCATGTCTATAGCAATGCATGCTCATAATCAGAGGGCCTCATAATTTAATGATAAGAGATGCGCAGTGGAATAGTATGAGTAATTGCTTTCTATTGATTAGCATATAGGCAATTTCATGGTAACAGAATGACGCTGAGACTACGATTTTTGGCAAAGTTAAACAAACCATACAACTCTATGCATAAGGACTACTTTCAAAAATGTCCACATAAAACAACCCATATACTTGAAAAACAGTGCAGATGTAAAGTTTTGTAACACAATGACAGTAAAATGGCCCTTTTTATGTGACCAAGTTTTGCAAAAACTCTGTTCAACATCTACTCTGAATTGAGATTCAATGATGTCTGCATAAATAATGGGCTGCTTGGACATCGCAGTAGAGCACAGTACATTGTTCCCTAGTGTGCTTTACTGTACAGACCTATACACTACTCTACTTTGAGTGTGTGTGAGAGAGAGAAGACTGTTTTCACAATTCTGTCAATAACAGAATGCCAGTGGAAGGGAGGACAGTAGCTGGTGACCTAACTGCGGTTTCCGATTTACACCTTTTAATTGCTTAATAAATCATAAACACAACTGTTATCAGTAAAATTAAATATAAATGTTATTCGTTTCCAAGGGTCTTAACTTCAACATTATTGTGTTTTGATTTACAGTACCAGTCAAAAGTTTGGACACACCTATTCATTCAAGGGTTTTTCTTTATTTTCTATATAGTAGAATAATAGTGACGACATCACAACTACGAAAACACATATGGAATCATGTAGTAACTAAAAAAAGTGTTAAAGAAATCTAAATATATTTTATATATGAGATTCTTCAAAGTAGTCACCCTTTGCCTTGATTACAGCTTTGCACACTCTTGGCATTCTCTCAACCAGCTTCACCTGGAATGTTTTTCCAACAGTCTTGACGAAGTTCCCACATATGCTGAGCACTTGTTGGCTGCTTTTCCTTGACTCTGCGGTCCAACTCATCCCAAACCATCTCAATTGGGTTGAAGTCAAGTGATTGTGGAGGCCAGGTCATCTGATGCAGCACTCCATCACTCTCCTTCTTGGTCAAATAGCCCTTACACAGCCAGCCTGTAGGTGTGTTGGTTCATTGTCATGTTGAAAAACAAATGATAGTCTCACTAAGCGCAAACCAGATGTGATGGCGTATCGCTGTAGAATACTGTGGAAGCCATGCTGGTTAAGTGTGCCTTGAATTCTAAATAAATCACAGACAGTGTCACCAGCAAAGCACCATCACACCTCCTCCAGGCTTCACGGTGGGAACTACACATGCAGAGATCATCCGTTCACCTACTCAGCATCTCACAAAGACACAGCGGTTGGGACCAAAAATCTCAAATTTGGACTCATCAGACCAAAGAACAGATTTCCCCCAGTTTAATGTCCATTGCTTGTGTTTCTTGGCCCAAGCAAGCCTTCTTATTGGTGTCCTTTATGAGTGGTTTCTTTGCAACAATTCGACTATGAAATCCTGATTCACGCAGTCTCCTCTGAACAGTTGATGTTGAGATATCTGTTACTTGTGATGCATTTATTTGGGCTGCAATTTCTGAGGCTGGTAATGAACTTATCTTCTGCAGCAGAGGTAACTCTGGGTCTTTTTTTTTTTGTGGTGGTCCTCATGAGAGCCAGTTTCATCATAGCGCTTGATGTTTTTTGCGACTGCACTTGAATAAACTTTCAAATAACTTGAAATATTCTGTATTGACTGACCTTCATGTCTTAAAGTAATGATGGACTGTCTTTGCTTATTAGAGCTGTTCTCGCCATAATATGGACTTGGTCTTTAACCAAATAGGGCTATCTTCTGTATACAACCCCTACCTTGTCACAACACAACTGATTGGCTCAAACATATTAAGAAGGAAAGAAATTCCACAAATTAACTTTTTACAAGGCACACCTGTTAATTTAAATGCATTCCAGGTGACTACCTCATGAAGCTGGTTTGGGATGGGATGAGATTTGGGAATAGTTGGACCGCAGAGTGAAGGAAAAGCAGCCAACAAGTGCTCAGCATATGTGCGAACTCCTTCAAGACTGTTGGAAAGGCATTCCAGGTGAAGCTGGTTGAGAGAATGTCAAGAATGTGAAAAGCTGTCATCAAGGTAAAGGGTGGCTAATTTGAAGAATCTCAAACATAACATATATTTTGATTTGTTTCACACTTTTTTGCTTACTACATAATTCAATTTGTGTTATTTCAGTGTTGATGTCTTCACTATTATTCTACAAAGTAAAAAATAGTAAAAATAAAGTAAAATCCTTGAATGAGTAGGTGTGTCTAAACTTTTGACAGGTACTGTATTTCAAATACATTTTTAAGACTTCTTCTGGTAGATATTTTTCGAGACCTCTCTTCCATCTGTTTGACTAGAAACCAAAGCCTTTGATTATTACTAGTTTTAGAATGGGAAATAATAATAAAAAACTGTGTGTGTGTATATAATATATATAATTGAAAGGTGTGTGTGTGTGTGTGTGTGTGTATATATATATATATATATATATATATATATATATATATATATATATATATATATGCCTTCATTTCTGTAAAATATAGACTCTAAAATATAGAAAAAATAGTCATTTTACCTCTCCCCCTTCCCTTCATCTTATAACGTGTGTGTGTTAAAATTTGTTGTTACATAAGAAGGACTATTCATCGATATCCATCCATCAATCACCATGTAGGGATTGCATCTGATTTTTAGGGTGAGATTTATTACCATGGTTGTCCTGGAAACAATGCTTGGAGGAATGTGTGTGTGTGTGCGTCACTTGCGTGAGCCAACATGAGGAAGAAAGATTTGTTTTGTCCTCCGGTTACCAAAAAGTTATTCGTAGCCTATAATCTATGGCGATTTCTACACAATTAAAGGCTCCAGCAGAACCTTTGGTTTGTAGGTTAGGCTGCACAAGTTAGGCTATGTCATTATGATCAATATGAACCATGCACGCTCTCTCGCCACGGGGAGTGCGTGAGTGTGAGAGAGGATATGCTCCCCTCTGATCCCCTTCATTAATGTAGCTTACAAATTGTGTTTTAGGTGTTATTTAAATCACATTCTCAAATAAAATGTTTAACATAATGGCTTAACTTTGCCTCCACAGCTGTTTCATGGGGATTTGGCTATTAAGCCTGTAGCCTACCGTTATTAATAATGAATATTATTACTAGTGTGAGAGCTGGGCCACCCGGTTGACTTGTGCTGCAGTGGGTCTCAGACCAATATAGTCTGACTGCGACCCGCATCCGGGGATGTTCTTCCCGCCCCCTCTTTCAACTGGCTCCTGGATGCTTCTCTTTCTATTGATTCTTGGCTACTTCCTCGTTCTAGTTTACTCCTGCCGGAATTCTATCTTTTAACCTGCACTTAAGCCTACCTTTCCCTTCAAGACATTGGGTTCTATGTTAATATATTTCTGACTGCCGAACGAAGCTCTCCTCTTGTGCACACGACATGGCTCTGGTCGTAGTGGCTGGTGCGTAGTTAGGATAAATGAAACGGCAAATCATTACAGTTAATAAAAAGTCTCATAGATCAGACTCCAATCTCAGGTGTGTCCCGAGATGATAAATGAAGGCATTTAACAAATACTTAAGAGGCACGGCAAACAAAAGGTTTAAGACAAACCATTGGCAACCAAGCCTAGCGTTGTACTTTCTCCTATGTCAGTGGCACACGCTTTATGATTGGAGCTTATACTATTGCCCTGCGGCCACCTCCATTGGACAGTGCTGCAAGAAGTGTGCTGTAAGGACAGCTCCCCGTACCCAGTTCACGTTGGACATGGATAGCTCAGATTTGATCACACTATGCTTCCTTACCATAGGCCTACCTCTGCTCTATACCCCACTTTTCTAGCCACTCCACCATCTCCCTACAACCTGCCCTTTTGCCGTAGGCCTACCTAATTTCCTTAAATTACACTTGGTATAGGCCTATAAGCAGCTCTCACCTTCCTATGATGTATTATACCACCGACCCGCATCCACCCCGCTCGCCTCCCTTCTGCCCCGCTGGGAAGGCCAGTTAAACCCAGGGCCGTGCCCTAGGGCTGACTTTCTAGTGGGGAACGGACCATCTCCTGTAAAGGACCTGGTCTTGCAGGTGGGGGGTGGTCAGCACAATTCCGGCCTGGGGATGTGGGCCTGGTCCGAGGTCGGTTGCGTTCCACCTGACTAGCCTACGTCAACGACTAATCCTCCACCTGTTCCATTATCAATCCTAAGGGTTTTTCTACTAAAATATGTGATATTTTGTGTAATTCGTTGACCATTCATGCGTTAAGTTTCTTGACAATGTTGAACTTTGAAACCTGTGTCTTTTTGATAATCAGAAGCTGAAACTCATGAAATTCAGGTAGAAAAAGCATGATTTATTTTACGTAAGTCATCAGCGGTGGATCCGGTGACACTAAGGCGCAATTACGCATGCGACACGATAGGCCTATTAATTAGCCCTACTACTATTACATTCAGGACGCCAGTGTCGCTCACTAAAACAAACACAAATGAATAACCAATTACTTAATAATATTAATAATAATATTAGGCCAACATGGGAATCAAGTATACCACAGTTAGATTGCTCAGATTTGTGGGGCACTGTTATGGATAATTGGCCTGAAAGTATCATCTTCTCCCACTGCCAAGCAGACTATAACGGCTGACATAGAGCAATAGCCTAGCATTCCAGCTGACTAGTTTAAAAAATATTTTTTCTTGGACACACACACACACACACACACAATGAATTCCTGGTGGGCTGGGACCTGGGAGGGTTCGCCAAGCAACAGGCCCTCCCAAGTGGCAGTTTTTAGAGGTCGGTCGTCAGGAGCACCATGAGGGTTCTACCCTCGACACTAATTTGCCTACTTTAATAGCCTAATAATAATAGGCCTACCTGTTATTTTAACAGCCACTGGTCAATGAATAGGGTAGGCTACGGCGTTAGAATGTCTACAATTAATCAAGAAAATAAATCTTACATTTCATAAAAGTAGACCTATAGGTGTTGCAAACTGTATCTGGGGACTAAATGGAAACTAGATGACTAAGGAATCCAATCCATTCTCAAATAATCCATGAGATCAGATTAACTCACTGTATTTATGCGTGAGAATATTTACACCTAATGTAAATATTCAAGTGTACATTCACCTTGTTTTATTTAAACTTTTTGATGAGGCAAGGACTTTGGCTAAACTGCTGACAATCTAAACCTATAATCGTTTGTATAGGACACGTAGGTAGGCCTACAGTAGTATAGTGTTGATAAAGAAAAACCTGAGCACCATTCAATTCTGTATTAAACTTCACAAGTAGTTTGTTGGACATGATGATTAGATGGTAATGGCCATAGTGTTATATTCTAACATTTGAATTTGGGTGAATAATTGCGGTCTGGATGAAGTTAGTGTTAAGGCTAAATTTACATAACCTTTTGCGATTAACCAGCTGGTTCCGATACTTATTTTGTGGGAGAAGAGACAATGTGGATAACTCCACAATAAACACCCATGTGTAACAGGTGAACGTGAAATCAAACGCGTCACATTATTCTGCGTATTCTTCACACCGTTTCTATTACTCAACATGCTCCAGCTGTGACGGTGCCGAGGGTATTCACTCACATCC
The DNA here is from genome assembly GCF_057628025.1 of Oncorhynchus mykiss. Taxonomy (NCBI): domain Eukaryota; kingdom Metazoa; phylum Chordata; class Actinopteri; order Salmoniformes; family Salmonidae; genus Oncorhynchus; species Oncorhynchus mykiss. The sequence continues at coordinate 34,107,886 of NC_143027.1, read as the reverse complement.
CAGACACCAGAGATCACGTGGCGTAGTTGTCTTTCTGATGAACCTATGTAACGTAGAGCGAAGGCAATAGATAGGCCAATAATTAAGTCTCTCTTTTCAAACTCATTTCTAGACACCTTCCAGTCAAACATGAATGGGGCCGTAGATTATGGCAGTCATCTCTCGATAACGTTTTTAATTGAACAATAATGTGCATTTTATTACAGAATGGTGAAATGAAATCGATTACCACCTCCTCACAGCTGTAGCCATACTGATACTATTGGTTAAAGCTGCAATCAGCAGTTGAAACAATAACAAAGTGGACTCCCCACCACGGTGTGAACCGGAGGATTGGGCTGGAGAAATGTAACCGCTCTCAAAGTCAAAGGAGCTATGGATGCCACGACTGACAATCCATGATGTCAAAATTATAGTTTTAACCATGTTACATTTACTCTTTACAAAAATTGGAGTAAAACAAGCTTATATTCTGGGTTCTGAAGGGGTGTGACAGTTGAACTAAGCTCACAAGACATTTATAAGTCATATTCTTCAAGAATGAATGGGTACATTTCATTAATTTATAAGTCCAAAATTGGATGAAGCAACTAATGATTGCCCCTTGAAGTGATGTTTGTTTCCACCTCAGTCTGGGATCAACAGGATATCCTTCTTTAGATTGTCCCACGCTGGCCCACACAAGTCTTTCCAGCTCTGTCTCTGTGGAGTGATGTGGGTTTTTTGTTGACCATGTGTTGTAGCTGTCTCCAGCTGTTCTGTTTCCAGATATTCAGGATTACCAATTGAAGATGACTGATCACTCAGACACTTCTCTGTACAATCAAGAAGTTTCTTTATTCACCGCAGGATCCTGGGGAACACGATATCACATCCAAGCAGGGCGGAAACATGTTCAAAGACCAGGCTACACAAGTCAGTCTTTTTTTAAATATTTCTGAGTTCACTTTACATCACCGTCTTGGCTCGTAGGAAGATATAAGATCTGAGATCTACAGTAGGATGGGGTTAAACCAAGCTTAGACTTAAACATGATAAATGGCATTTGAAAATCTATTCTAAAAGGTTACCGGTAGCCAGTGTAGAGAAGCAGTTGTGATGTGGTTACATTTCCTGGTGTATATACTAGAGGTCGACCGATTTATGATTTTTCAACGCCGATACCGATTATTGGAGGACAAAAAAACCCGATACCGATTTAATTGGCCGATTTTAAAAAATTTAAAAATATTTAATTTTTATATATATATATATATATATTTAAAAATGTATTTTATTTATTTGTAATAATGACAGTTACAACAATACTGAATGAACACTTATTTTAACTTAATATAATACATCAATAAAATCAATTTAGCCTCAAATAAATAATGAAACATGTTCAATTTGGTTTAAATAATGCAAAAACAAAGTGTTGGAGAAGAAAGTAAAAGTGCAATATGTGCCATGTAAGAAAGCTAACGTTTAAGTTCCTTGCTCAGAACATGAGAACATATGAAAGCTGGTGGTTCCTTTTAACATGAGACTTCAATATTCCAAGGTAAGAGGTTTTAGGTTGTAGTTAAATAGTCCTATAAATACTATATTATCTCTATACCATTTGTATTTCATATACCTTTGACTATTGGATGTTCTTATAGGCACTTTAGTATTGCCAGTGTAACAGTATAGCTTCCGTCCCTCTCCCCGCTCCTACCTGGGCTCGAACCAGGAACACATCGACAACAGCCACCCTCGAAGCAGCGTTACCCATGCAGAGCAAGGGGAATAACTACTCCAAGTCTCAGAGCGAGTGACATTTGAAACGCTATTAGCACACACCCCACTAACTAGCTAGCCATTTCACATTGGTTACACAAGCCTAATCTTGGGAGTTGATAGGCTTGAAGTCATAAACAGCAGAGCACGAAAGTGCTGTTTCAATGAATGCTTACGAGCCTGCTGCTGCCTACCATCGCTGTCAGACTGCTCTATCAAATCATAGACTTAATTATAATATAATAACACACAGAAATACGAGCCGTAGGTCATTAATATGGTTGAATCCAGAAACTATCATCTCGAAAACCAGACGTTTATTCTTTCAGTGAAATACGGAACTGTTCCGTATTTTATCTAACGGGTGGCATCCATCAGTCTAAATATTCCTTATTACATTGCACAACCTTCAATTTTATGTCATAATTAGGTAAAATTCTGGCAAATGAGTTCGCAATGAGCCAGGCGGCCCAAACTGTTGCAAATACCCTGACTCTGCGTGCAATGAACGCAAGAGAAGTGACACAATTTCACCTGGTTAATATTGCCTGCTAACCTGGATTTATTTTAGCTAAATATGCAGGTTTAAAATATATACTTCTGTGTATTGATTTTAAGAAAGGCATTGATGTTTATGGTTAGGTACGCGTTGAAGCAACGACAGTCCTTTTTCGCGAATGCGCACTGCATCGATTATATGCAAAGCAGGACACGCTAGATAAACTAGTAATATCATCAACCATGTGTAGTTATAACTAGTGATTATGATTGATTAAGTTTAATGCTAGCTAGCAACTTACCTTGGCTTCTTACTGCAGTCGCGTAACAGGCGGCTCCTCGTGAGGCAGGTGGTTAGAGCGTTGGACTAGTTAACCGTAAGGTTGCAAGATTAAATCCCTGAGCTGACAAGGTAAAAATCTGTCGTTCTGCCCCTGAACAAGGCAGTTAACCCACCGTTCCTAGGCCATCATTGAAAATAAGAATGTGTTCTTAACTGACTTGCCTAGTTAAATAAAGATTAAATAAAGGTGTAAAAAAAAAATCTGCAAAATCGGTGTACAAAATGACCGATTTCGATTGTTATGAAAACTTGAAATCGGCCCTAATTAATCGGCCATTACGATTAATTGCTCGACCTCTAGTATATACAAATAGTTACTGTAATCTAGGCATGAGGAAATAAAAACGTATAACCTTCTCCAGGTCAGTGATTGACTAGCTATATTTCTTAGATGATAAAAGTAGAAGCCCTGCAATTCCCCCCTTTTCCCCCTGCTGTCATACCATGCGAGAAACACCATACAAGGACGTAATATATCACACAAACTTTGCTGTCTCTGGTTATATGTATGTTATGCCCAGCAAGCATTTTACGTAAAAAAATATAAATAAAATCAATAAGCCATGAATATGAATTCCAAGTTACAACACCTGCGTAAAAAAAGTATAATGTTATCTTGTCAATGTACTAAACCAGTGGTTCCCAAACAGTGGGGGGGGGCACAGTTTGGAACTCTCCCAGCAAAAGGGAAGCTGTAATAGTAGAATGCACAAGGTGCAATTTTTAAATTGGGTAGTGCATCATCAGTTCTTCTTGTCATGTTAGTCATTGCATACGTTAGAGAGCTATTTATAACTAATCCGGAATGTCCAGATCAACTAGCCCATGTCAGCTAACGTTTTTTAGCCTTTAAATAATGTTGTAATTTTTATGTTTCTCAAATATCACATGAATACACAGACATGGCAAAATGTATAGAATTGCAAGAACATTTGCTTTAAAACGGCAAAATGTTTTTGCATCCCATGACAAAATGTGTACAATTGAAGGAAATAAGCTTTAAACCTGCAAAATTACAGTGCCTTGCGAAAGTATTCGGCCCCCTTGAACTTTGCGACCTTTTGCCACATTTCAGGCTTCAAACATAAAGACATAAAACTGTATTTTTTTGTGAAGAATCAACAACAAGTGGGACACAATCATGAAGTGGAACGACATTTTTTGGATATTTCAAACCTTTTTAACAAATCAAAAACTGAAAAATTGGGCGTGCAAAATTATTCAGCCCCCTTAAGTTAATACTTTGTAGCGCCACCTTTTGCTGCGATTACAGCTGTAAGTCGTATGGGGTAAGTCTCTATCAGTTTTGCACATCAAGAGACTGAATTTTTTTCCCATTCCTCCTTGCAAAACAGCTCGAGCTCAGTGAGGTTGGATGGAGAGCATTTGTGAACAGCAGTTTTCAGTTCTTTCCACAGATTCTCGATTGGATTCAGGTCTGGACTTTGACTTGGCCATTCTAACACCTGGATATGTTTATTTTTGAACCATTCCATTGTAGATTTTGCTTTATGTTTTGGATCATTGTCTTGTTGGAAGACAAATCTCCGTCCCAGTCTCAGGTCTTTTGCAGACTCCATCAGGTTTTCTTCCAGAATGGTCCTGTATTTGGCTCCATCCATCTTCCCATCAATTTTAACCATCTTCCCTGTCCCTGCTGAAGAAAAGCAGGCCCAAACCATGATGCTGCCACCACCATGTTTGACAGTGGGTATGGTGTGTTCAGCTGTGTTGCTTTTACGCCAAACATAACGTTTTGCATTGTTGCCAAAAAGTTCAATTTTGGTTTCATTTGACCAGAGCACCTTCTTCCACATGTTTGGTGTGTCTCCCAGGTGGCTTGTGGCAAACTTCAAACAACACTTTTTATGGATATCTTTAAGAAATGGCTTTCTTCTTGCCACTCTTCCATAAAGGCCAGATTTGTGCAATATACGACTGATTGTTGTCCTATGGACAGAGTCTCCCACCTCAGCTGTAGATCTCTGCAGTTCATCCAGAGTGATCATGGGCCTCTTGGCTGCATCTCTGATCAGTCTTCTCCTTGTATGAGCTGAAAGTTTAGAGGGACGGCCAGGTCTTGGTAGATTTGCAGTGGTCTGATACTCCTTCCATTTCAATATTATCGCTTGCACAGTGCTCCTTGGGATGTTTAAAGCTTGGGAAATCTTTTTGTATCCAAATCCGGCTTTAAACTTCTTCACAACAGTATCTCGGACCTGCCTGGTGTGTTCCTTGTTCTTCATGATGCTCTCTGCGCTTTTAACAGACCTCTGAGACTATCACAGTGCAGGTGCATTTATACGGAGACTTGATTACACACAGGTGGATTGTATTTATCATCATTAGTCATTTAGGTCAACATTGGATCATTCAGAGATCCTCACTGAACTTCTGGAGAGAGTTTGCTGCACTGAAAGTAAAGGGGCTGAATAATTTTGCACGCCCAATTTTTCAGTTTTTGATTTGTTAAAAAAGTTTGAAATATCCAATAAATGTCGTTCCACTTCATGATTGTGTCCCACTTGTTGTTGATTCTTCACAAAAAAATACAGTTTTATATCTTTATGTTTGAAGCCTGAAATGTGGCAAAAGGTCGCAAAGTTCAAGGGGGCCGAATACTTTCGCAAGGCACTGTATCTCCACCAACAAGAGGGCTGTGAACAGTTTGTGTCATGAACTGTACTTGTGCCCATAGAAATACAGTTGAAGTTGGACGTTTACATGCACCGTAGCCAAATACAGCCTGAATTCAAAATATATATATTTTTAAACACCCATCTACACACAATACCCCATAATGACAAAGTGAAAACATGTTTTTAGAAATGTTTGCAAATTGATCTAAAAATTAAATACAGAAATAACTCATTCACCTCCATTTGCTAATACTTTGTTGAAGCACATTTTGGCAGTGCTTACAGCTGTCTCTAAGCTTCCCACACCTAGATTGTACAAAATTATACTTTTCAAAATTCTTCAAGCTCTGTCGTAATGGTTGTTGATCCATGCTAGACAACCATTTTCAGGTCTTGCTGTAGATTTTCAAGCCACTCAGGAACATTCAATGTCTTCTTGGTAAACAACAGTGTAGATATGGCCTTGGGTTTTAGGTTATTGTCCTGCTGAAAGGTGAATTCATCTCCCAGTGTCTGGTGGAAGCCAGACTGAACCAGGTTTTCCACTAGGATTTTGCCTGTCCATTCCATTTCTTTTTTCTCCTGAAACTCCCCAGTCCTTAACGATTACAAGCATGCCCATAACATGATGCAGCCACCCCTATTCTTGAAAATATGGATAGTGGTACTCGGTAATGTGTTTCTAAGCTCTACTAAGCTATATGGAATTGTTTTAAGACGGTCATACCAAGGATCATTTTGCTATTTGATTTTGAATTTTAAAACCACTTGAAGTATAAAAAATAAAAAAACATTTGTATTTCTTTTTATGAACAATTATTTTGGCCTTACTGCTGTTAGCCCATACAAACACATTGAATAACAGATTCACTACATGGAACAACAGAACAAACATCCTTTAGATTTTTTTGAGAGGACTGCTGTGTCTCCTATAGCTGAGAGATAGGGAAAAAAATAGGGGGAAAAAAATAGAAAAAAAACATATTTATACATGTATTTAACCCCTTATTTTTGGCACTATACCTTCTACATATATACATACATTCAGTTTTTTCAACTGGTTCCGGGGGGACATCGAACAAGTCTTGTGAGGCCTGTGGGCATCCTAGAGCAAAACAACTATACAGTTTTTTGCGATGTATGCACGGACCGGTTTGGGTTTTTACCTTACCTTCTATAACAGTACTTGAATGTTTGGTTTGTTAAATGTGATAGGCTGTTTGTAACATCCATTTTTATAGATTACTTCGCTACTTGAGTCATTTCTCTCCACCCTCTCTCTCCATGCCACTTTCCACACAGACCTAGCCCCGGCTTCTGTCTCACTCAATGAGCGCATTTGTTGTTCCTCGACCACGAGACACTTGCGTCCAGTCTTCATGGTCAATGCAGCATATGTAACAATGTTGATGACAACGATGCAGTTGTCACTTTGCTTTTTAATATAAATCTACTAGCATTCTATAATTACACTATTAGCTTGTATTTCTTACATCAGCAAACAGCTAGTTTGTTCCTAAATCTTGTGAGACAATAATTGTTAGCCGCTAATGCTAATCGCTAGCTAGCTAATAAATGTACTGAGTAAGAGCAAGCGTCTAGCTATACAGCCTGATAATACTAGTGATGGTGTAGACCTAAATCAGCATATTGTTTGTGCAACAGAATCTTATCAATTTAAAGAGGAATACGCAAAGCAAGAATATGTTAGCTACACAATGTAGCCACAGATTATAGGGTCCCCTAGGAAACACCTATCAACACTAGTTCATACCCTGTCACAATAACTCCTCCCTGGCATTTTCATTCGTTGTCATGTCAAACAACACTGTATTAAAAGTGCCCACCATTATATTCTAACTACATAATTAGAATAGACATTCTATTTCCACGATTCCAACAGTTAACCCAAGTGTTTTGCTCTAAATCGCAAGTCAAATTGCAACATTTGGTTAAAAATAAGGCCCAGATATCGTGCAGCCCTATGTGGCAGTGTGGAAATGATTTCATTTGCAGAAATTGACACCTTTTGGGTTGAAGTTTAATTGTTTTATACTGTTCAATCAGAATGGAGAAAGACCAATGGAAATCACTTAGAATGTATGTGTTGCCACCCTAGGGTCATGCACTACTCATAAAGCAAATTTAGAACTTTTATTAATAAAAAAACATAAAATATCCTCATAATTAAAAAAAAAATGTAAATATATTTTGCCCATATCGCCCAGCCCTACTTTGTAGGCCAAACCGTTCGAACGCTACAGACGATTTTGTGAGAAGACAGAAGTGCGCCATTGGCGGATGCGATGGATTGAGACGCATCCAATGCAAAAAAACATCTCTCTAGTTTAAACTGACAGATTTTTATGGGATTTTTTAAATTATTATGCTAATTAGATTGTCGCAGGGACTTGAACATCTGCCTTTGGGGGTTAAAACTGTTGTAAATAAGCATGCTCCGTTTAAAATTTTGAAAAAACTTGGTATAAAAAAAACTACGCGTGAAGGATAGATCAATCCCTTGGTTCACGCATGAATTGTATGAACAATTACAGGAAAGAAATTTAGCTTGGGCTGAGGCTCGATTGAATGATACTACTTCTGACTGGCAGACATTTGAGAAATCGATACCTGTCTCTGGTTAGAAAAGCAAAGTCAACATACTTCCTGAACTGTGTATTTGAGAATCGTGGGAATCCACTTCTGGAAAGTAGTCAGGTTATGACAGCCTCTGGTCCCATAATAGACCAAATGGAAATGTGTGGTGCTTTTAATAACCATTTTGCCTCAGCTGGCCATCTTTTTGAAATAGTTGTTTCTGAAAATTCCTCTAATTCCAGTAGAGAGTCCTTTATTCACCTTGAAACAGACTGTAGAGAATGATTCACACCCAGATAGAGAATGTCTATTTTCATTTCAATCATTTTATATCTATGATGTGCTAAGTGTATTGCTAAAAATCAGTGGGAAAAAAACATCCACAGGGGGTAATTCTCTTGATCCTTTTTTACTGCAACTCTTTGGCTCTCTTATTGCAGAATAATTAACCTATATTTCAGGTGTTATCCCTAAGATCTGGAAAGAGGCACATGTCCTCCCCCTACCTGAAGGAGGAGAACTTGGAAATTGGACGGTAGTTATCTTGCCTTTCCAAAGTTTTGGAATCCTTGGCCTACTCTCAACTAATAACTTTTTAAACTTCTTCTCATTCTATTCTAAATGTGCACCAGTCTGGTTTTAGACCTGGACATGGCACCGCTTCAGTTGCTACACTTGTTCTAGATGTGTTACATTTCTTCGATCATAAAAGCCATTGTGCTGCCTTATTTATAGACGTTTCCAAGGACTTTGACACTGTTGACCATAACATTATAATGCAAAGACTGAAATAGGCCCGGATCAGGGTTCTTGCAAGTGGTTTGAAAATGATCTGTCAGATAAGACGCAATGTGTGATTTCTGAAGGCCTCAAGTGTAGTTTCCTGGATATTAAAGGTGTATTATTTTATTTATTTTTATTTAACCTTTATTTAACCAGGTAAGCTAGTTGAGAACAAGTTCTCATTTGCAACTGCGACCTGGCCAAGATAAAGCATAGCAGTTCGACACATACAACAACACAGAGTTACACATGGAATGAACAAAACATACAGTCAATAATACAGTAGAAAAAAACAAAGTCCATATACAGTGAGTGCAAAGGTCAAATAAGGGAGTTAAGGCAAAAATAGGCCATGGTGGCGAAGTAATAACAATATGGCAATTAAACACTGGAATGGTAGACGTGCAAAAGATGGATGTGTATAGCAGGGGTCTGTATTGGGTTCTCATAACTATTTATATAAATAATATTGGTTTATCTGTTGACTTGTAATATTCTTATGTATGCAGGTGACACTTATGTATGCCATTGCCCCAACTGTTGCCCAGGCTATGTTAGAGTTGCAATCTGACTTTGTTGCCTTACAGAGAGCTCTGGTTGGTTTAACTTGTACTTAATCCGGGAAAGACTAGATATGTTTTTTTTTCTAATTCTCACAAAACAAATTCAGATGGACTACATATTTATTAATTGGATGGTTCTCCCATCGATCGGGTTCCCGCCTATAAATATCTGGCCATTTGAATTAACAAAAATGTAATGTTTAAAAACATACGGGTGAGCTAGTGAAAAAGCTGAGATTTAAAGTGGGCTTCTTTTTTAGAAATAGGATTAGCCTCTCCCTAAATAGCAGGAAGCATATTGTATAGTCATCTTTCCTGACAGTTCTTGACTATGGTGACACCATTTACCAGATTGCAGCAGCCACTTTAAAACTTTGGATGCAGTCTACCATAGAGCACCCTTCGCTTTATCACAGGTGACAGTTTTAATACTCTACTGCATCCTATATCAAAAAGTTGTCTGGTCCTCATAACATTTCCAAAGCTCACTTCATTATTCCCTTTTGTTAACAAAGCTGTACTAAACAAGCTCCAACTTCACTGTTAAAATATAAAAATACCAAACCCCTTCACAAGGTTTTTTAACTCTTGACGTTCCTCGGGTCTCCACCGAACTAGGTATATCCACTTTTACACTGAATCAAAATATAACAGTTCATATAAGGAAATCAGTCAATTTTAAAACAATTCATTAGGCCCAAATCTATGGATTTCCCATGACTGGGAATGCAGATATGCATCTGTTGGACACAGATACCTTAAAAAAGGGTTGTGGATCAGAAAACCAGTCGGTATCTGGTGTGACCACCATTTGCCTCATGCAATGTGCCACATCTCCTTTGCATAGAGTTGGTCAGACTGTTGATTGTGGCCTGTGGAATGTTGTCCCACTCTTCAATGGCTGTGCGAAGTTGCTGGATATTGGCGGGAACTGGAACACGCTGGTGTACACATTGATCCAGAGCATCCCAAACATGCTCAGCAGGTGAACATGTCTGGTGAGTATGCAGGCTATGGAAGAATTGGGACATTTTCAGCTTCCAGAAATTGTGAGCAGATCCTTGTTACATGGGGCCGTGCATTATCATGCTGAAACATGAGGTGATGGCGGCATATGAATGGCACGACAATGGTCCTCAGGATCTCATCATGGTATCTCTGTGCATTCAAATTGCCATCGATAAAATGCAATTGTGTTCATTGTCCGTAGCTTATGCCTGCCCATACCATAACCCCACCACCAGCATGGGGCACTGTTCACAACGTTGACGTCAACAAACCACTTTCCCACATGACGCCATCCACGTCTACCATCTGCCTGGTACATTTTGAAACCGTGATTCTCCGTGAAGAGTGCACTTCTCCAGCATGCCAGTGGGCAACGAAGGTGAGCATTTGAAGTAGGTTACGACGCCGAACTGCAGTCAGGTCAAGACCCTGGTGAGGACGAATAGCACGCAGATGAGTTTCCCTGATTCAGCTGTCCAGGTGGCTGATCTCAGACGATCCCGCAGGTGAAGAAGCCGGATGAGGAGGTCCTGGGTTGGCTTGGTTACACGTGGTCTGCAGGTGAGGCCGGTTGGACGTACTACCAAATTCTCTTAAACGTTGGATAAAAATGAACATTCAATTCTTTGGCAACAGCTCTGGTGGACATTCCTGCAGTCAGCATGCCAATTGCACACTCTCTCAAAACTTCAGGCATCTGTGGCATTGTGTTTTGTGACACAACTGCATATTTTAGAGTGGCATTTTTATTGTCCCCAGCACAAGATGCACCTGTGTAATGATCATGCTGTTTAATCAGTTTCTTGATATGCCACACCTGTCAGGTGGATGGAGAAATGCTCACTAAAAGGGATGTAAACACATTTCTGAGCTTTTTGTGCGTATGGAAAATCAAACATGGGACCAACACTTTACATGTTGCATTTATATTTTTGTTCAGTGTAGTTTTCAAGCACCTCATTGCTGGAACCAACTACAAAATACATTACAGTTGGATGTTCTGGTGCTGCTCAGGCACAAAAAAATATTGATTAGGGACCATCTCTTATTGAGGAATGTAATTTATTTTTTGAATATTTGTGTTGTATTGTTTGTATTTGATTTAGATTTTGTCTTATGAAATTGTATATGCAGGTCTCCCTTGTGAAAGGGACCCTGCTTAAATAAAATATAGGATAACGTTGGTCATAGCCAGTCAACTGAGTTTTGTGAGTTCATCATGACTTACTTGAGGGTTCGTTTTTGATTTCGACAACGCTCACTTGCCCACTAACACGGGATACACATCTGCGGTAATTGTGCTATATCCAATCCTATCACAGAACTTGAAGGTGAGACAGACTGCCCAGCAGCACAGTGGATCGGACTTTGTTTACATAAGACAATATGTCACTTTTTTTTAACTTGAGAAATGCTGCACCAAACACTATAGCTAGTTGTAAAATTGTGTGAATAAAACCTCCTTGGCAAAAATGTCAAAATGAAATGCCCAGTGCAGTCAAATATCTTTTTGTATTTTATATACTGTATATTTCCTCTGAGTTTGAAATAATACTGTGAAATTGTGAAAATGAGGATGTCCTTTTAATGTAAGAGCTGTTTGTTAATTTCAGCCTGTTTTGGTGGGATGGAGTTTTGCCCTTCCATGTTGACATCATCATGTGGTAAATGGGTTAATAGACCAATAAGAGTTCCAAACCTCTCTGTCAATAGCAGCACATTTTCAGTTTTTTCCTCCCCACTCAGATCAGCCCCAGACAGTCTTAGCAAATTCTTGCTTGAGAAATTGTCCTTTTCTAAGAAGCTATTTTTGTTTATTTGTGACCGTTTAAAAAAAGCATTTTTTTACTTAAAATAATCACAGTAAGGTGCTTAATTGTTACCCAGAAATTATTTTATATTAAGATAAAATGGCTGCATTGGACCTTTTTCTGAATGACAGATTTCTTGAGTTCTCTTCAATTCATTCGGACTATTTTGAGTAAGTGATACTGTCTTTGTTCCTATGGTTTATCATGGGGACAAACATGAATAACTGCCACATCGAACCACACACCAAAGACTGAAATCTCGTTTTTCCTCATGAGCAACAGAGAAACACATGCTGAATCGGTGCTTTCGGTCACTCTTTAAATTTCCTGTATTGCATAAAAATACTACATCTGTATATCCCAGTCACTGTGTTTCCTAAATGTTTCGACATGCACCAGCCTTTAGACTTCTGTTATCAGATTGGCAGTGCACTTTGCTGTCGGTACATAGTTACCATACAGTTGAACTGATGAGAACTTACTTCCGCACAACAGTTCTGAGAGGACTATTTTGTGGGGAATCTAATTTGTACAGATATTTTGTTGACTTATCCTTTGGTGTTGGAGTTCTCGAGCAACATGGCACACCAACACCTTCTCAATGCTGGCATGTCGGTGTAAATGAGGGGGAGGGGGGGGGGGGGGATTGCCATTGACAAGCACAACAAAAGGTACATTTTACAGTATTATTGCGATCTGTAGACATGTAATTTCAAGGTGACTGTTATTTCAGCTGACCTGGGAGAAGTCAAACGGGGCATCCAGTGCCATGTACAGTGCGTACTGTAAAAACAAGAATGTACGATACTAAACAATTGTGTTACATCAAGATATGGACACTAAAACTATTGGTCTTACCATCAGCATAAATATCCCACAGTCCCCGTGGTTCTCCTGTCAAGGAAAAGCCCCAATTTAAAGAGGAAAAAATTATACACACACATTTTTAACACAAAGAAACATCAACACTTTGTGGACAGCAGGAGTTGATATGCAGCAATGTTTGAAATAATGTGAAGGCTGGTAAAAAAAAAATGTCTGTTCCACCTATCTGAGTCCACTGACCCAGTGATATATGCTGTGCAATGTCCCTGAAAGGGACATAGTTATTATGATGCATTATACAACTGGTGGGTCTAATTCTGAATGCTGACTGGTTAAAACCGCATTCCAGCTGTGTCTATTTCACAAGTTACCACCGGCTGAGTAATGAACTAGTGAGGATCAGACAGACAGGCAGCTTTTCTCAGCCAATCAACATGCGAATCAGCATCATTTTTTATGGATATATATATTATACACACACACACAACTAAATATCAATAGAAAACAGATCAAATGAAACAGTGGAGCTATTTTGCAGTCTTTCCATCTCAGTTTGAAGTGATTGTGTTAACCGTGTTGTTGGCTAGCTCCTCTGAACAACAGTAACCTGACTAGAGCACATTTTTCTATGCCAGATGAAATCGCACATCATTCTCTTATTTTTATGGATGTATCCAAATAAGTGTCACTAGAAAACAGCTTGTGCAAATGCAGCTACTTTGTTGTTAATTAGTCTGCGCTGTTTGACGTGACTAAGTTGGCTGGCTAGCAAGCAAGTGATAAGAACGTTGCCAGTCAGTATGGCAATAGAACATTTAGAATGAACAACTGGGTCGCGTCTATAGAGACAAAACAAAAAGACTGAACGACTGGGTCGCGTCTCTGGCAACCGAACTGATAGAACAAACACCCAGCCAGCTTGGGTACCAACCCTAGATTTGTATCTGGAGTATATCTTGTGGAAGGATAAAATAGTATGAATAAATTAATCAAAATAACATTTTTACTGAAAATATGTCAATCATTATTTGAATATGTTGCTAACCCACTGTATAAAAGTGATAATGCCCTCGAAGCCTGTGTTTTGGAGGATATATTGGCACGTTTTGCCAGCCCTCAACTTTGTCCCGGGCCTAACAACACCCGTTCCAATATATCTTCCAAACACCGGCTTCGAGGGCATTGTCACTTAAGGAGAATACAACATTAACACACACACAAAATGAAAGGTTCTAGAACATGACTGGAATTGTGTGAAATTAACACTATATACCAACGGTCTGCAGAACAGGACCTTGTGTTCTAACAAAGCACATCTTTATCTGGCCAACTGCGCAACACAAATATAACTCAACTAAAGCTGCACACAGCAACATATGATATGTCACCGTATCCAAGCAATCTGTTCTCCAAGCATACAGAGTCAAGAAGGTAGATGACCCTCTGCAGTGGCTTCAAGACCTACAGTACAATTATAATGTTTTATAAAATTCAGAAGCTTATCAGTTAGTTGGGTATAATGACATACAATGAAAATAAATTGTGTTTTAATAAAAATGATTTGAATAAAAAAATATATATACTGTAGCTACATACTGTAATGATATTCAAACCACCTACACATAGCTTGATGACAGATTCTTTCACATGATCATCAGACTGAAATTAAGTACAGAATGTCCATCGTTCATTTGAAACCATATTACTAATTTGATACCTAGTCGGTTACCATTTAGAACTTCTGGAAGTGTATTGGACGTCAACTGACAGATGTGAGTCAAATTGTATTTAAATCATTTAAATGGCAACCATATTTTATGCTTTTACTTACAGGCAAAGTGGTGAAAGGGTCTGCTCCAATGGAAGGCACCCAGGTGTCACATACAGACTTGCCACAAAGATATCCTTGCCCTGCACAATACAGTAAAAACCAAATGATTATGTAAGGCACTGCCTCTAAAACATTTTACTGTGTTTGTGTGGATCAGTATTTCATAGATCAAGGCAGAAATGGGACCAAGTCACAATTTAGCAATTCTCAAGTCTTAACCTTTGCGTCTCGAGTCAAGTCCCAAGTAATAATGGGCAAGTCCCAAGTTCCTAATTTTGGGTTTTGAGTCCTCAAGTCAGTGGTTAACACTAGAACTACCAAGGCGGTCAATCTGACCGTTTTCAATATTGTCATTTCATTAACTTAATTTCAATAAAAACCTTGAAACCAACTGTCCCTGACTTTTCCTAAATATGTGTGTTTTACACTATCAGTACTTTTAGGTAGATGTCAAACTTTCTGAGCATTTCATCCTCAAAGTGCCATGGCAGTCAAAATGACCCTATGCATATTTAACAGTAGAATACCTGGGCCTCAATGAGTACCAATAGCTGCCAGTCTAATAAATCCATTTAATATACACAACCTAATATAACCTAACCTAAATATTAATGGATTTATTTTTGAAAGGTCAGTAAAAACATGATACGAAACTATTTATTTCATAAGAACGGAATAGCATGTTCTTGAGTTTTATCTGCTTAGTAGCTGAGGCTATATGGTTGTGCCATGCCAATGAAATCAGCTTGTTCATTTAGCAGACATCACAGGCTTATATTCTGCTGCCCTACCACAGTAAACACATATTTTACATTAAGAATATAACAGAAGAAAATATATACTGAACCAAAATATAAACGGAACGTGCAACAATTTCAAAGATTTTACTGAGTTACAGGTCATATAAGGAAATCGGTCAATTGAAATAAATAAATTCGACCCTAATCTATGGATTTCACATGATTGGGCAGGGGCGCTACTGTGGGTGGGCCTTGGGGAGCATAGGCCCACCCACTGGGGAGCCAGGGCCAGCCAATCAGAATGAGTTTTTTTCCCCACAAAAGGGCTTTATTACAGACAGAAATACTCCTCCTCAGTTTCATCAGCTGTTCGGATGGCTTGTCTCAAACGATCCAATATGTGAGGAAGCCGGATGTGGAACATTTCTGGGAAATTTGATTTCAGCTCATGAAACATGGGACCAATAGTTTACAGGTTGCATTTATATATATTTTCAGTATAGAGAGAATATTTCTTCCCAAATAGCAATTGGGGATTGTCGCCAATACTCACATGAGGAACGCGTGCGTGGAGCTTCGTTTATTCTAGGAAAGAGTTGTATTTTTTCACAAAAAGACCATCTGTTCAATTTGTAGAGTTGTTTGGGGAAAATAGGTTCATTTAGAAACCTTGCAATCTACTCTTTCCAGTAGGGTGTAGAAATCAAAATGTCTGGCCTGCATGGACTGCTATAGAAGGCTATTGAAGAAGTGCTATTTTTGTAAGCTCCATTCTCTTTGTCAGTGCACGCTGCACTGGTCATCAGTCTATTCATTCTCAATTTGATAATATTGTTACACGTCAGACTATTGTCAATTTAATCTTGTTTTTAGGCCACATATATTATTATATGTGTGAAATTTGTTTCAGTATAGCTTAGGTGTAGTTTGAACAGGCCAGCTGGGCAGGTAACTTATTTTAGTATTTACACTCTATTCGCTTCTGGATCAATCAATACATTTTCTTAACAATTACAATTTACATTTGGTGTCCTGAGGTTTCTTACGACCTAATTTATCTTATTAAATGCTTTGATTTAGCAATTACACAATTTGAAATATCAACAGTCTGAATGACTGTCATGGCCAGTCTATTAGTTATGGAATTCCAGCGCTCCGAGTGTTGTTTTATACCAATTTCATTGCAATCTTTTAATTTAGGTTATATTTTCTGTTACAGTACATAGGCC
Source organism: Oncorhynchus mykiss (assembly GCF_057628025.1). Classification (NCBI taxonomy): domain Eukaryota; kingdom Metazoa; phylum Chordata; class Actinopteri; order Salmoniformes; family Salmonidae; genus Oncorhynchus; species Oncorhynchus mykiss. The sequence continues at coordinate 34,091,257 of NC_143027.1, read as the reverse complement.
TATGTAATAAACTTCACATTTAGTGAAATTAATGTTGTTTGAATCATCATTACTAATAGAAAGGCCACCCAAATGATGATTTATAGCTAGTGTTGATAGTACAGCTACAGTTTGACTGACATTGTGAAATCTCTAATTAGAATCAAGTGTTTCCCCCCCGCCCACTACATTGGAGGTTGAGAGGTCTGTGGTTGGCTGAGAATGAACATTCATGGAAACCCATGCTGAGAGTGCATATTTTCAAGCGACACGCAGTGAAAATATGAGACAGTGCACAATTTTTTTCCCTATTGCCTTTCCGCATCTGCCGGCTCAGCAGCACTAGGCAGAACAGAATTTTTACGTTCATTTCCCATATAACCCAATGCGCTTTGAGCAATAGAATTGCCATGAATGTATGTTCACGGTGTAATAGCAGAATTTAACAGAATCTCTTTTGAGAGAGGTTCATTCAAGTATCTCGAGCATCTTGAGAGTTACAGTTCAAATTAAGTCCTGAGTCATAGATGCTCTAGTCCAAATCGACTGTCAAGTGTTTACATTTTTTTTGTCTCAAATCTCAACATTTGCGACTTGAGTTTTACTCGAGTTTAAGTCACGTGACTCGGGTCCAGATCTCTGATACAGGGTATACCCGTTTAAATGTGAAACAAACTGACACAGAATTCATCAAGACAGCCTGACTCACTAATAAACTGTGCAACATAAACATACCTTACACCTGGTTATCTGCTAAACTATTTGGAAAGATGTGTTCCCCACCCCCCAAAAATAAAAACATTTTACATAATTTAATTTATTTTTAAAATATTTTTTACAGAGGACCACTTAATATAGTTTGTCGGTACAAAAATAAATAAAATAACTTCCCGGTGATTCCATCAAACTGTCCAGCCCAATCGTTTCAAAGCCTGACTAACACAGCCAAACACCTCCAACTTCAACAATCCTCTTGTCTTTCGATCTGCTGCTGTCCAGTCAATCTAAGAAAAAGACAATTCAGGGTTACCTATAAACAAATTCCATGGGAAGTAACATTCAGCAATGTTCAACTTTAATACTACAACATATGGCATAGACAGATAAACCTGAGTCTGTTTGTGGAATTGTTATGCCAACAAACTTGGATATACATTTGAAGTCAGAAGTTTACATATACACCTTAGCCAAATACATTTAAACTCAGTTTTTCACATTTCCTGACATTTAATCCTAGTAAAAATTCCCTGTTTTAGATAAGTTAGGATCACCACTTTATTTTAAGAATGTGAAATGTCCGAATAATAGTAGAGGGAATGAATTATTTGAGCTTTTATCTCTTTCATCACATTCCCAGTGAGTCAGAAGTTTACATACACTCAATTAGTATTTGGTAGCATTGCCTTTTAAATTGTTTAACTTGGGTCAAATGTTTCAGGTAGCCTTCCACAAGCTTCCCACAATAAGTTGGGTGAATTTTGGCCCATTCCTCCTGACAGAGCTGGTGTAACTGAGTCAGGTTTGTAGGCCTCTTTGCTCGCACACGCTTTTTCAGTTCTGCCCACAAAATTTCTATGGGATTGAGGTCAGGGCTTTGATTGCCACTCCAATACCTTGACATTGTTGTCCTTAAGCCATTTTGACACAACTTTGGAAGTATGCTTGGGGTTATTGTCCATTTGGAAGACCCATTTTCGAGATTCTTGAGATGTTGCTTCAATATATCCACATAAATTTCCTCACTCGTGATGCCATCTATTTTGTGAAGTGCACCAGTGCCTCCTGCAGCAAAGCACCCCCACAACATGATGCTGCCATCCCCGTGCTTCACGGTTGGGATGGTATTCTTCGGCTTGCAAGCCTCCCCCTTTTTCCTCCAAACATAACTATGGTCATTATGGCCAAACAGTTCTATATTTGTTTCATCAGACCAGAGGACATTTCTCCAAAAAGTATCATATTTGTCCCCATGTGCAGTTACAAACCATAGTCTGGCTTTTTTATGGTGGTTTGTGTGGCAGTGGCTTCTTTCTTGCTGAGCAGCCTTTGAGGTTATGTAGATATAGGACTCATTTTACTGTGGATATAGATACTTTTGTACCTGTTTCCTCCAGCATCTTCACAGGGTTCTTTGCTGTTGTTCTGGGATTGATTTGCACTTTTTGCACCAAAGTACGTTCATTCTCTAGGAGACAGAACGCATCTCCTTCCTGAGCGGTATGTCGGCTGCGTGGTTCCGTGGTGTTTATACTTGTGTACTATTGTTTGTACAGATGAACGTGGTACCTTCAGGCGTTTGGAAATTGCTCCCAAGGATCAACCAGACTTGTGGAGGTCTACAATTTACAGTGCCTTGCGAAAGTATTCGGCCCCCTTGAACTTTGCGACCTTTTGCCACATTTCAGGCTTCAAACATAAAGATATAAAACTGTATTTTTTTGTGAAGAATCAACAACAAGTGGGACACAATCATGAAGTAGAACGACATTTATTGGATATTTCAAACTTTTTTAACAAATCAAAAACTGAAAAATTGGGCGTACAGTTTTATATCTTTATGTTTGAAGCCTGAAATGTGGCAAAAGGTCGCAAAGTTCAAGGGGGCCGAATACTTTCGCAAGGCACTGTATTTTCTGAGGTCTTGGCTGATTTCTTTTGATTTTCACATGATGTCAAGCAAATATGCAAGGAGTTTGAAGGTAGGCCTGGAAATACATCCGCAGGTACACCTCCAATAGGCTAATTGACATCATTTGAGTCAATCCGAAGCTTCTAAAACCATGAAATAATTTTGGGGAATTTTCCAAGCTGTTTAACTTCTTGACGCACCCATCCCGTTAGTGGGATCATTTTCATCAACACCCGCTGAATTTCAGCACGCCAAATTCAAAGTAAATTACTAAACATATTTCATTTTCATGAAATCACAAGTGCAATATAGCAAAACACAGGTTAGCTTGTTAATAATCCACCTGGCGTGTCAGATTTCAATACAGCTTTTCGGCGAAAGCATAACAAGCGTTTATGTAAGAACGTCTCTCTCAGTAGACAAAATATTAGAAACACCTAGCAGCCAAGTAGATTGGTCACGAAGTCAGAAAAGCAATAGATTAAATTGCTTACCTTTGATGATCTTCGGATGTTTTCACTCACGAGGCTCTCTGTTACACAATAAATGTTCCTTTGGATTCATAAAGATTATTTTATATCCAAAATACCTCCATTTGTTTGGCGCGTTATGTTCAGAAATCCACAGACGCGAGCTGTCACGACATCGCAGACAAAAATTCCAAATAGTATCCGTAATGTCCACAGAAACATGTCAAATGTTTTTTATAATCAATCCTCAGGTTGTTTTAAAAATATATAATCGATAATATATCAACCGGGACTGTCACTTTTTCAATAGGAGAGGGGGAGACAATGGCTGCCCCACTCTGTTGCGCAAGCAAAACTCATGCGAACAACCAGCTACCCACTGACGCGATGTTATCTTTCTTGCTCATTTTTCAAAATAAAAACCTGAAACTGACTGTTGACACCTTGAGGAAGCGATAGGGAAATTAATCTGGTTGATATCCCTTTAAATGGAGCGAAGGCAGGCTATGGAACATGGGAGCTTTCAAAATAGAAGCCACTTCCTGGTTTGATTTTCCTCAGGTTTTCGGCTGCAATATCAGTTATGTTATACTCAGACAATATTTTGACCGTTTTGGAAACTTTAGAGTGTTTTCTGGGCCTGAGAAATAGGCAGTTTCAAATGGGTACGTTTTCTTTAGCCAAAAACGAAAATCCTGCCCCCTACACTCAAGAAGTTTAAAGGCACAGTTAACTTAGTGTATGTAAACTTCTGACCCACTGGCATTGTGATTAAGTGAAATAATCTGTCTGTAAAGAATTGTTGGAAAACATACTCGTGTCATGCACAAAGTAGATGTCCTAACCAACTTGCCAAAACTATAGTTTGTTAACAAGAAATGTGTGGAGTGGTTGTAAAACGAGTTTTAATGACTCCAACCTAAGTGTATGTAAACTTCCGACTTCAACTGTACGTATCAAGCGCTTTCTTATAAACTCTCACTGAATCAGCATATACAGTGGCTCCAAAATTACTGGCACCCTGACTGGCAATGCACAAACAAGACTTAAAATAATATAAACAATATAATTATAGAGAGAAACTCAAAATACCAACATGTGAGAAATACTGTACTTTATTAATGTTTCAATGGAACCCACCAAAATCATATAATTATTTAATACAAAATAGATTTCACCAAAATCAATGTTTCATAATTATTGGCACTCCTTATTTAGCACTTAGTGCCACCACCTCTGGCAAGGATAACAGCATGGTATTTTCCTGTAATGTTTGACAAAGTTAAGGAACACATTTGGAGGGATTTTGGACCATTCCTCTATGCAGATCCTTTCAAGATCCTTCACATTCTTGGGTTTGCACTTATCAACTGCCCTCAACTCAGCCCACAGGTTTTTGATTGGATGGAGGTCTGGTGACAGATGGCCATGACAGAACATTGATTTTGTTGTCACAGAACCATTTCTGTGTGGATCTTGAGGTATGTTTTGGGTCATTATCTTGTTGGAAAGTCCACGTACTGCCAAGTCCCAGCCTTCTGGCAGAGGCAACCAGATTGTCAGCAAAAATTGCCTGGTACTTGGTGGAATTCATTATGCCATCAATCTTAACCAGTGCCTCTGGACCTCTGGAATTAAAACAGCCCCAAAACATCACTGACCACCCACCATATTTCACCGTGAGTAGGAGGTGCCTCTCCTTGTATGCATCTCTGTTTCGACACCAAACATGCCGATGCTATATCTGACCAAAACATTCAATTTTGGTCTCATCTGACCAGACCTTCTTCCAATCGTAATTTAAATGACGTTTGGCAAACTCCAAGCGCTTGCGTCTGTGTCTTGGTGTCATTAAGGGCTTTCTTCTGACAACCCTTCCAAAGAGCCTGTGGTTGTGGAGGTGGCATCTGATGGTGCTTTTTTAAACCTGGTGACCCCAAGACGACGCCAAGGCCTGCAATTCTTTCACAGTGAGTCTTGGGGATTTTGTTGCTTCTCTCACGATCCTCCTCCCTATGCTGGGGGGCAAAATGCATTTGCGTCCTCTGCCCGTGAGGTTTTCAACTGTTCCATATCTTTTAGAATGTTTTAATAATTGCCCTGACAGTGCTCAGTGGTATATTCAATCGTTTGTGCATCTTCTTGTAGTCATTACCAGATTTCTGAAGGTCTACGACCAGCTGTCCCTTTTGAACTGCCAGTCCTTTTCTTTTCTCCATGGTGTTGGATGACAAAGGAATATTGCATGCCTGTTACCTCATTTTTATACCCTAGTTAAAAAGAAAGTGATGTAATGGCTTAATATAGTTTCTTAGATAAACTTAAATAAGTGGAATTTAATTCCTGGTTTAATGTTGGTAGATGTTATTTACAATAATATTTAATCTCTTGCACTTAGCCATCCCGGATCCGGGATCGTGAATACAGCCTCAAGCTCATTACCATAACGCAACGTTAACTATTCATGAAAATCGCAAATGAAATTAAATAAATATGCTAGCTCTCAAGCTTAGCCTTTTGTTAACAACACTGTCCTCTCAGATTTTCAAAATATACTTCTCAACCATAGGAAAACAATCATTTGTGTAACAGTATTCATAGCTAGCGTAGCATTTAGCATTAGCATTCAGCAGGCAACATTTTCACAAAAACCAGAAAAGCATTCAAATAAAATAATTTACCTTTGAAGAACTTCAGATGTTTTCAATGAGGAGACTCTGTTAGATGGCAAATGTTCAGTTTTTCCTGAAAGATTATTTGTTTAGGAGAAATCGCTCCGTTTGGTGCGTCACGTTTGGCTATCAAAAAAAAAACGAAAATCCAGTCATCAAAACGCCAAACTTTTTTCCAAATTAACTCCATAATATCAACTGAAACATGGCAAACGCTGTTTAGAACCAATCCTCAAGGTGTTTTTCGCATATCTCTTCGATGATATATCGTTCGTGGAAGTGTGCTTTCTGTTCTGAATCCCAGGAGAAAATGCCTGCAGCTGAAGATTACGCACCAATTTAGACAAAGGACCCCGGGCGGGCCCCTGGAAAATGTAGTCTCTTATGGCCAATCTTCCAATGATATGCCTACAAATACGTCACAATGCTGCAGACACCTTGAAGAAACGAGAGAAAGGGCAGGCTCATTCCTGGTGCATTCACAGCCATATAAGGAGACAATGGAAAACAGAGCTTCAAAAATTCTGCTCATTTCCTGTTTGAAGTTTCATCTTGGTTTCGCCTGTAGCATAAGTTCTGGGGCACTCACAGAAAATATCTTGCAGTTTTGGAAACGTCAGACTGTTTTCTTTCCAAAGCTGTCAATTATATGCATAGTCGAGCATCTTTTCGTGACAAAATATTGCGCTTAAAACGGGCATGTTTTTTTATCCAATAATGAAATAGCGCCCCCATAGTTTCAAGAGTTAAGGGTGCCATTAATTGTGAACTTGATTTGGAGGACATTGATTTTATTTAAATCAATACATTATTTTGTTGGGTTCCATTGAAACATCAATAAAGTACAGTATTTTTCACATGTTGTAATTTTGAGTTTTATCTCTATAATTATATTGTATATATTTTTTTAAGTATTGTTTGTGCATTGCCAGTCAGAGGTGCCAGTAATTTTGGAGCCCACTGTACATCTATATTATTCTCTGAGGCTACCCGAAACATGTCCCAGTCCGCGTGATTAAAACAATCTTGAAGCGTGGATTCCGATTGGTCAGACCAGCGTTGAATGGTCCTTGTGACGGGTACATCCTGTTTGAGTTTGTGTATAGGATGGGAGAAGCAAAATGGAGACGTGGTCGGATTTTCCCGAACGGAGGCTGGGGGAGGGCCTTGTATGCATCGTGGAAGTTAAGAGTAGCAGTGATCCTGTGTTTTGCCAGCTCAGATACTGCAATTGATATGCTGATTGAATTTAGGTAGCCTTGTTCTCAAATTTGCTTTGTTAAAATCATCAGCTACAATAAATGCAGCCTCCAGATATATGGTTTCCAGTTTGCATAGAGTCCAATGGAGTTCCTTGAGGGCCATTGTCGTCTCCCTTGGGGGGATATACACCGCAGTGACAATAACCAACTAGAATTGTCTTGGGAGATACTACTGACCGCATTTGATTGAATTCTAGGTCCTGTGAACAGAAGGACTTGAGTTCCTGTATGCTGTTACAATTACACCATGAGTCATTAATCATGAAATATACACCCCTCCCTTCTTCCCTGAGAGATGTTTATTCCTGTCGGCACGAGGCACAAAGAATCCCGGTGGCTGTACTGATTCCGACAGCATGTCCTCAGAGAGCATGTCCTCCAAGTTTCTGTGAAACAGAGTATGTTACAATCCCGGATGTCTCTGGAAAGCAACCCGAGTAAAATACTCTGGAAGCGGTGGGTGATGTGTGCGCCTCTGAAGTCTGACCAGAAGGCCGCTCGTCTACCTCTCCTGTGACGGTGTTGTTTTGGGTCAGCCTCTGGAATCAGTTTGAATGCCTTGGGTGGATCGAACAAAGGATCCGCTTCGGGAAAGTTGTATTCCTGGTTGTAGTGCTGGTAAATTGACGTCACTCTGATATCCAATAGTTCTTCCCGGGATGTATGTAATAACACTTAAGATTTTCTGGGCTAAAAATGTAAGAAATAATACATTAAAAAAAACGAAATAATGCTTAGTTTCCTAAGGATTAGAAGCGAGGAGACCCTCTGTCTGCGCCATCTTGCAATATTTTTCAGGTGAAGGATTAAGTAGCTAGCGTAATACAAAGTGTGTGCTTTTACAATCAATTCATGCAATTATTCACTATAAGCAGGTATTGCTGAAAAATAGAGTTGAACAACTATGGTTTAATACACTAACAGTCAACGACCAAAAGTACATTTTTATTACCTGATGCACCCCAGACCTGCTGAAAGACCTTGTCTTGTGTAGCTTGGGTCTTCGTCTTCTCTCGGCCTGATGACAAGGTCTATGTTTGAGCCCTTGTTGTCTATCCCACACTATTTGCACAATGACCTTACTTCTTCCACCGATTTTGTCAAGAGTATTGAAAAGTAAGTGTTTGTTGATTGATTCGTTACATTAAAAAGGACATTTTTGGGATACAGTCCCAAAAATGTACATCACTTCAAGTGAAAAGCAAAAACATGCAAAACACTAATTTGATCAAATTCATCAAAAGGGTTGGGAGAATGTCTGAAAATTGACTTTGTGAGAATTATGATTAAAATAGGGCAACTAACGTTACTCCTCACTATCCCTAAACGAGGCCAGTAACAATCATTTTAACTGCTATGCATTGTCCTTGCCTTAATTTATAATACGGGGAGTAACTTTGCATTGCTATGCTACATCTGTACCCATGACTAAGCTAGTGAGCATTGTTAGCTAATGTTAGCTAGATCAGCTAAAAAGTAACATTTCTTGTAGCACTCAGAACAACTTGGAAACTAACAGTACTAGAAAGGTTTTCACACGTTTCAAACATACTTATGGTTGGTTGTGTATACAATACAGTTACAGGGGTTTATCAACTTTACGGATTTATATTCAGGAGCGATAGCACCACATGTACATACACTATATATACAAAAGTATGTGGACAACCCTTCAAATTAGTGGATTCGGCTATTTCATCCACACCCGTTGCTGACAGGTGTATAAAATCGAGCACACAGCCATGCAATCTTCATAGACAAACATTGGCAGTAGAATGGCCTGTACTGAAGAGCTCAGTGACCTTCAATGTGGCACCATCATAGGAGGCCACCTTTCCAACAAGTCAGTTCATCAAATTTCTGCCCTGCTATGAGCTGCTCCGGTCAACGGTAAGTGCTGTTATCATGAGGTGGAAACGTCTAGGAGCAACAACGGCTCACCACGAAGTGGTAGGCCACACAAGCTCACAGAACAGGAACACAGAGTGCCGGAGCTTGTCGCGCATAAAAATCACCTGTCCTCCGTTGCAACACTCTCACTACAGAGTTCTAAACTGCCTCTGGAAGTAACTTCAGCACAAGAGCTGTTCGTATGGAGCTTCATGAAATGGGTTTCCATGGCCGAGCAGCCGCACACAAGCCTAAGAAGTACCATGGGCAATGCCAAGCTTTGGCCTGAGTGGTGTAAAGCTTGCCGCCATTGGACTCTGGAGCAGTGGAAATGCGTTCTCTGCAGTGATGACTCACGCTTCATCTGGCAGTCCAACGGACAAATCTGGGTTTGGCGGTTGCCAGGAGGATGCTACCTGCCCTAATGCATAGTGCCAACTGTAAAGTTTGTTGTAGAAGGAATAATAGTCTGGGATAGTTTTTCATGGTTCGGACGAGGCCACTTAGTTCCAGTAAGAGGAAATGTTAACGCTACAGCATAAAATTACATTCTAGATGATTCTGTACTTCCAACTTTGGCAACAGTTTAGGAAAGGCCCTTTCCTGTTTCAGCATGACATTGGCCCCATACACAAAGCGAGGTCCATACAGAAATGGTTTGTCGAGATTGGTGTGGATGAACTTGACTGGCCTGCACAAAGCCCTGACCTCATCCCCATCGAACACCTTTGGGATGAATTGGAACACCGACTGCGAGCCAAGCCGAATCGCCCAGCAACAGTGCCTGACCTCACTAATGCTCTTGTGGCTGAATGGAAGCTAGTCCCTGCAGCAATGTTCCAACATCTAGTGGAAAGCCTTCCCAGAGGAGTGGAGGCTGTTAAAGCATCAAAGGGGGGACCGACTCCATATTAATGCCCATGATTTTGGAATGAGATTTTCAACGAGCAGGTGTCCACATACTTTTGGTCATGTAGTGTACCTTTTTCTTTGGAGTTCAAAAACTGGCTGCTACTGCAACCCCGTAGAATGAGGAAGTAAGCAGCTACTGCGACCCGTAGAATGAGGATGTAGCCAAGCCAATAGAAAGAGAAGCATCCAGGAGCCAACTGAGAGAGAGTGCAGGTTTTGGGCGTGTTTTCCCTGGGCGGTTCTTGCCTGGTCAGGGAAGAACCGCCCAGGACACGGGTCGCAGTCTTACCAAACTCTCTGACGCGGATTGTGGTGTGTTTGCCTGCCGTAGGTAACATGTGACTAAGATTACACTGCTGTGCTGGGTCACAACGTGTCTCTGGACCTCAGAGAGAGGGAGAGAGAGAAGAACAAGGAAAATGAAGAAAAGAGAGACGGTGACACCGTGTGGAGGTGTAACTTCTGTGGCTCAGAGTGCGATCACTGAATCGCTCACGTGCATGTTCCATTTCTCTGAATATCATTCCATTCCAGCCTGGGGCGCAGGCAGGTAAGTAAGCAGGCTTCAAAGCTTAGGTCTTCAGCAGCAGCCTTTATAAACAGAATACAATGGTCACAAATAGGGCTGTTACGGTGACAGTATTTCCACCACATCGGCGGTCAAGACGGCAGTACAATTCCACTTAACCGTTTAGTCACGATATTTTTGCTTCTCCAAACTCTGATGCTGCTACTGGTCATTAGTAGCCTACCAAACTTGCTAATTGCCTGGTACTCGGCACTCTATTGTCCCGCTAATCACTCTGACATCAATGCAAATGTAATTGAAAATCTAATCAAACACTTCATGAGCTCATATTGCGCAACATTTCTATAGGCTATGCAAATGTGTGAGAAAACAAGAGTTTTTATGGCCTCTATTACAAATAGGATCCCATCAGCTTTCTATAGGTGTGGCCTACTATATTTATTTATTTATTTATTACTCAACTTTCCTAATATTAAGCACATTGCTTCTCTTTACAATAGGAGTATAGCCTACCTGGCTGGCATGAAAATGAACCAATGGACAAGCGTCCTCTATTTGCTATTTAAGTTCATAGATGACATGTATTTTTCCCCCGCTGCTCCTGTTTTGAGACAGGTGCATGATGATGGTCCATTCTAAATCAAAACAAATTTTGCACATACAGTTGAAGTCAAAAGTTTACATACACCTTAGCCAAATACATTTAAACTCAATTTTTCACAATTCCTGACATTTAATCCTAGTAAAAATTCCCTGTTTTAGGTAAGTTAGATCACCACTTTATTTTAAAAATGTGAAATGTCAGAATAATAGTAGAGAGAATGATTGATTTATTTCAGCTTGTATTTCTTTCATCACATTCCCAGTGGGTCAGAAGTTTACGTACACTCAATTAGTATTTGGTAGCATTGCCTTTAAATTGTTTAACTTGAATAAAACGTTTCAGGTAGCCTTCCACAAGCTTCCAACTTCCAATTTTGGAGAATTTTGCTCGCACATGCTTTTTCAGTTCTGCCCACACATTTTCAATGGGATTGAGGTCAGGGCTTTGATGATTACCACTCCAATACCTTTGGCGTTGTTGTCCTTAAGCCATTTTGCCACAACTTTGGAAGTATGCTTGGTGTCATTGTCCATTTGGAAGACCAATTTGCATCCAAGCTTTAACTTCCTGACTGATGTCTTGAGATGTTGCTTCAATATATCCACATAATTTTCCTCCCTCATGATGCTATCTATTTTGTGAAGTGCACCAGTCCCTCCTGCAGCGAAGCACCCCCACAACATGATGATGCCACCCTCGTGCTTCACGGTTGGGATGGTGTTCTTCGGCTTGCAAGCGTCCCCCTTTTTCCTCCAAACATAACGATGGTCATTATGGCCAAACAGTTCTATATTTGTTTCATCAGACCAGAGGACATTTCTCCAAAAGTACGATCTTTGTCCCCATGTGCAGTTGCAAACCGTAGTCTGGCTTTTTTATGGCGGTTTTGGAGCAGTGGCTTCTTCCTTGCTGAGCGGCCTTTCAGGTTATATCGATATAGGATTTGTTTTACTGTGGATATAGATACTTTTGTACCTGTTTCCTCCAGCATCTTCACAAGGTCCTTTGCTGTTGTTCTGGGATTAATTTGCACTTTTCGCACCAAAGTACATTAATCTCTAGGAGACAGAACGCGTCTCCTTCCTGAGCGGTATAATGGCTGCGTGGTCCCGTGGTGTTTATACATGTGTAGTATTGTTTGTACAGATGAACGTGGTACCTTCAGGCGGATCAAGGATCAACCAGACTTGTGGAGGTCTACAATTTATTTTCTGAGGTCTTGGCTGGTTTCTTTTGATTTTCCCATGATGCCAAGCAAGGAGGCACTGAGTTTGAAGGTAGGCCTTGAAATACATCCACAGGTACACATCTAATTGGTTCAAATGATGTCAATTAGCCTATCAGAAGCTTCTAAAGCCATGACATCATTTTTTTGAATTTTCTAAGCTGTTTAAAGACACAGTCAATTTAGTGTATGTAAACCTTTGACCCACTGGAATTGTGATACAGTGAATTATATGTGAAATAATCTGTCTGTAAACAATTGTTGAAAAATGACTTGTGTCATGCACAAAGTAAATGTCCTAACCGACTTGCCAAACCTATAGTTTGTTAACAAGAAATTTGTAGAGGTTGAAAAACAAGTTTTAATGACTCCAATTTAAGTGTACGTAAACTTGAATGTAAACTTCCAACAAATAATGTGATATTTGAGGCTCTCTCTCACTAATTGATTGTACAATGTGTTAACATATAGTATTATATTATGACGTCAGTTTGTGATTGTGTGATTTGAGGGTTAGATACATGTTCATTTCAACATTTATTTAAAAAAAATTATGAACAATGGGAACACTGCCTTGTTCATCTGAGCCTTGCTGTTTGAAAGCTGTCGCAGATGCACTTCCCCCGACTTCACTCCTCAACTTACTTCTACAGTCAGTTGCTTTAGCCTTACCACTCAATCACACCTAATATCTGTGGTGCTGCTCGTGGCATCGCCGTCTTGCTGAGTCTAGCTTTTGACTGTTATACATTTAATCTCAATGTGACCTGCCAGATTAAGAATCTTAAACCCCATCAGAGAAAAAAGCTGAAAATAATTGAACATAACTGAAAGGAATTTTCATTTACTATAATAGCCTTGCTCTGTAATATTCAGGGCCGTACAGTAGAATATAATACATTTAACTACAGTTGAAGTCGGAAGTTTACACTTAGGTTGGAGTCATTAAAACTAGTTTTTCAACCACTCCACATATTTCTTGTTAACAAACTATAGTTTTGGCAAGTCGGTTAGGACATCTACTTTGTGCATGACACAAGTCATTTTTCCAACAATTGTTTACAGACAGATTATTTCACTTATAATTCACCGCAATGCAATTCCAGTGGGTCAGAAGTTTACATACACTACGTTGACTGTGTCTTTAAACAGCTTAGAAAATTCCATAAAATGATGTCATGGCTTTAGAAGCTTCTGATAGGCTAATTGACATCGTTCGAGTCAATTGGAGGTGTACCTGTGGATGTATTTCAAGGCCTACCTTCAAACTCAGTGCCTCTTTGCTTGACATCATGGGAAAATCAAAAGAAATCAGCCAAGACCTCAGAAGAAATATTGTAGACCTCCATAAGTCTGGTTGATCCTTGGGAGCAATTTCCAAACGCCTGAAGGTACCACGTTCATCTGTACAAACAATAGTACGCTATTATAAACACCAGGGGACCACGCAGCCGTTATACTGCTCAGGAAGGAGACGCATTCTGTCTCCTAGAGATGAACGTACTTTGGTGTGAAAAGTGCCAATCAATCCCAGAACAACAGCAAAGGACCTTGTGAAGATGCTGGAGGAAACCGGTACACAAATATCTATACCCACAGTAAAACAAGTCCTATATCGACATAAACTGAAAAGGCCACTCAGCAAGGAAGACTGCCATAAAAAAGCCAGACTACAGTTTGCAACTGCACATGGGGACAAAGATCATACTTTTTGTAGAAATGTCCTCTGGTCTGATGAAACAAAAATAGAACTGTTTGGCCATAATGACCATCGTTATGTTTGGAGGAAGAAGGGGGAGGCTTGCAAGTCAAAGAACACCATCCCAAACGTGAAGGACGGGGGTGGCAGCATCATCTTGTGGGGGTGCTTTGCTGCAGGAGGGACTGGTGCACTTCACAAAATAGATGGCTTCATGAGGGAGGAAAATTGTGTGGATATATTGAAGCAACATCTCAAGACATCAGTCAGGAAGTTAAAGCTTGGTCGCAAATGGGTCTTCCAAATGGACAAATGCCCCAAGCATACTTCCAAAGTTGTGGCAAAATGGCTTAAGGACAACAATGTCAAGGTATTGGAGTGGCCATCACAAAGCCCTGACCTCAATCCCATAGAAAATGTGTGGTCAGAACTGATAAAGCGTGTGCGAGCAAGGAGGCCTACAAACCTGACTCCGTTACACCAGCTCTGTCAGGAGGAATGGGCCAAAATTCACCCAGCTTATTGTGGGAAGCTTGTGGAAGGCTACCTGTAACATTTGACCAAAGTTAAACAATTTAAAGGCAATGCTACCAAATACTAATTGAGTGTATGTAAACTTCTGACCCACTGGGAATGTGATGAAAGAAATAAAAGCTGAAATAAATTGTTCTCTACTATTATTCTGACATTTCACATTCTTAAAATAAAGTGGTTATCCTAACTGACCTAATACAGGGAATTATTACTGGGATTAAAAGTTAGGAATTGTGAAAAACTGAGTTTAAATGTATTTGGCTAAGGTGTATGTAAACTTCTGACTTCAACTGTACATTTACACCAATTTACACAGGGGGAATTCATATCCAGGTTTTGATTCTTTACATTGATAGAACCATGTGAATATGCTGTTTAGTCAACTCCACTGTGTTAGTATTTGGAGTGAGCGGTGCTTAGTCTGTGTGTACTGTACAATATAGGTTTGGAATCCATAGACGGCTTCTCTGTTGCAATACACTACACACCCTTTCTGCCTGCTGTCTTTCATTAGTATTTAAGCCCTTTTGTGTTGTAGGTGTACTGTATAGATGTTATAGCTGTCATCTCAACAGCGACCCCAATCTCCCCTGCCACGCACCAACACCACACACCCCAGCATAGTTCCGTGGCCTCTGAACTTTCCAGGCCAATGCTCTCTTGACCTTTTATTGTTGTCCGATTGAGAGGAGATGGAGATTCAGGAGTGATGGAAGAGAGATGGAGAGGAAACGGATAAGCAGCAAAGCTGCATAGTTGCAATACACACACACACACACACACACACACACACCCTTTCTGCCTTCTGTCTTGCTTTAGTATTTAAGCCCTTTTGTGTTGTAGGTGTACTGTATAGATTGTTTAAACAACCATGTTTGATTAGTATTTAAGCTCTTTGTGATGGGCTGTATAGCGGTGGATCATTAACATGGTTTAATAGACCTTCCTGGGGTGTCGGCATTCTTTCATCCTCACACTCAGTCAGTGACAGTCGGGGTCTATTGTGGTTAAATAGTGCCCCCCACCCCCCCACAGAGTCAACTAATGAATTGCAACAGCAACACCAGCCACAGCTGCTGTAATGAAAAGGACTAGAGAGATTTACAGCCAATAGCTCTTATCCCCTCTGAGGGAAACGTCACAATGCCACTCTTACTATTCTCTTCAGCTACTTTTGTTAGAATTTTCAACAAAGAAGAGTTGGCCGTGTTGCTTCTGTTCTGTATCTCATAGGTTACGAGTATTTAGTGTTTTAACAGATCTGTCTCCACCAACAGTACATAAAATAAGTGCTGTAGTCTTGACTCTTGTTCAATTCAAACTAGAGGTTGACCGATTTTATGATTTTTCAACGCCGATACCGATTTGTTGGAGGACCAAAAAAAGTATATACCGATTAATCGGCCGATCTTTCTTTTAATTTTTTATATTTGTAATAATGAAAATTACAACAATACTGAATGAACAATGAAAACTTTTTATTTTAACTTAATACTTAAAGAAAATCAATTTAGTTTCAAATAAATAATGAAACGTGTTCAATTTGGTTTAAATAATGCAAAAACACAGTGTTGGAGAAGAAAGTAAAAGTGCGACATGTGCCATTGTATAAAAGCTAACGTTTAAGTTCCTTGCTCAGAACAAGAGAACATATGAAAGCTGGTGGTTCCTTTTAACATGAGTCTTCAATATTCCCAGTTAATAAGTTTTAGGTTTTAGTTATGAAAGGAATTATAGGACTCTTTCTCTCTATACCATTTGTATTTCAAATACCTTTTTACTATTGGATGTTCTTATAGGCACTTTAGTATTGCCAGCCTAATCTCGGGAGTTGATAGGCTTGAATTCATAAACAGTGCTGTGCTTCAAGCATTGCTAAGAGCTGCTGGCAAACGCAGTAAAGTGCTGTTTGAATGAATGCTTACGAGCCTGCTGCTCTCTACTACCGCTCAGTCAGACTGCTCTATCAAATATCAAATCATATACTTAATTATAATAAACACACAGAAATACGAGCCTTTGGCAATTAATATGGTCAAATCCAGAAACGATAATTTCGAAAACAAAACATTTATTCTTTCAGTGAAATACGGAACCGTTCCATATTTTTATCGAAAGAGTGGCAACCCTGCTGTTACATTGGACAAACTTCAATGTTATGTCATAATTATGTACATTTCTGGCAAATGAATTACGGTCTTTGTTAGGAAGGAAATTGTCTTCACACAGTTCGCAACGAGCCAGGCTGCCCAAACTGCCGCATATACCCTGACTCTGCTTGCGCTGAACGCAAGAGAAGTGACACATTTCCCTAGTTAATATTGCCTGCTAACATGAATTTCTTTTAACTATATATGCAGGTTTTAAAAAATATACTTGTGTATTGATTTTAAGAAAGTCATTGATGTTTATGGTTAGGTACATTTGTGCAACGATTGTGTTTTTTTCCCCGCTAATGCGCTTTTGTTAAATCATCACCCGTTTAGCGAAGTTAAATGACACATTTAACAGGCACCCCATTGATTATATGCAACGCAGAACCAGCTAGTTAACATAGTAATATCATCAACCTTGTGTAGTTAACTAGTGATTATGTGAAGATTTTACTGTTTTTTACAAGATAAGTTTAATGCTAGCTAGCAACTTACCTTGGCTCCTTGCAGCCACAAGGTCCTTTTGATGCTGCACTCGCGTAACAGGTGGTCAGCCTGCCACGCAGTCTCCTCGTGGATTGCAATGTAATCGGCATCCAAAAAGACCGATTACCGATTTGTTATGAAAACTTGAAATCGGCCCTAATTAATAAATCGTCCAACCTCTAATTCAAACAGTCTGTTTCTGTTGCTTAAACTAGTGACGGTTACATATTATTTATTGAGGAGAAGAGTGCCCATGCTTTTCTGGAGCAAGTGGCTTTGTCTTCTGATTTATTTTGCACAGAGAACTGTAGGAAGAGGACTTGAAGTTTGTGTGCGTGCGTCTGTCTGTCTCTTATTGCTGGGGGGGAGGACGCCCCCCATCCAAACAAGAAAGGACGGCCCCCATCCAATCTGCACCACCACATCCCATGACAATCCACCATCACACAAACCCTGGTCCAAAGCTGTCATCTCAACAGCGATCCCACCCTCCCCCGTCACACACCAACAACACACACGCCCCAGCATAGTTCTGTGGCCTCTGACCTTTCCAGGCCAATGCTCTCTTGACCTTTATTGTTGTCCGAGTGAGAGGAGATAGAGATGCAGGAGTGATGGAAGCGCGCTGGAGAGGAAACTGATAAGCTGCAAAGTTGCAATACATACACACACTTTCTTTACTATTTAAGCCATTTTGTGTTGTAGGTGTACTGTATAGATGGTTTAAACAACCATGTTTGATTAGTATTTAAGCTCTTTGTGGTGGGCTGTATAGCGGTGGAGCATTAACATGGTTTAATAGGCCTTCCTGGGGTATCGGCATTCTTTCATCCTCAGGACCAGAGAGATTTACAGCCAATAGCTCTTATCCCCTCTAATGAGGGAAACTTCACAGTGCCACTCTGTCACTCTTCTCTACAGCTACTTTTGTTTGAATTTTCAACAAAGAGTTGGTCGTGTTGGTCCAAAGCTGTCATCTCAACAGCGACCCCACGCTCCCCTGCCACACACCAACAACACACACACCCCAGCATAATTCTGTGGCCTCTGACCTTTCCAGGCCAATGCTCTCTTGACCTTTTATTGTTGTCAGAGTGAAAGGAGATAGAGATGCAGGAGTGATGGAAGAGGGATGGAGAGGAAACGGATAAGCAACAGAGCTGTATAGTTACAAAACCTTCCCAGAGACACTGTCTGTCATGAGCAATACTATTATGTAGAGTTCGGGGCCTTTCATACTAAATTGGTTTGGAGCCTTTTTAGACCAAACTCTGGAGTGTTTCCCCCTTAGTGTTCACACAAGTCCAAATTAACTGAACTATCTGCACTTGGGAGCGCAATAAACAACGCACTGTGGTTCACTCAAAAATAGTGACCTCGGTCCAATTCCATTCGTACCAAATACTTATTTTCCACCATAATTTGTAAATAAATTCATAAATCCTACAATGTGATTTTCTGGATTGTTTTTTCTCATTTTTGTCTGTCATAGATGAAGTGTACCTATGATGAAAATTACAGGCCTCTCTCATCTTTTTAAGTGGGAGAACTTGCACAATTGGTGGCTGACTAAATACTTTTTTGCCCCACTGTAACTATATTATGATTATTTGTATCAATTTGGTGGCCATTGTTTAACAAACTGTGCCATGACATGTGCTGCAGCAGTAGGCCAAACAACAGAAACATCGCTAGACCAACACATTCCTCACTTTCCAGTTGCACAATTTAAAGGGGAACTACACAAAAATCCCAAACTGTTTTTTTTTTTTATCCCCAGACCTTAAAAATGGTCTTCTGGTGGGATTTAAGAATTGACATGAACTCAGAACATACATTTTGTTGTGTCTCTATGAATAATTGTAATATTGAGAGTAAAAAAAAATGTAGAAAAAAATCCCAAACCAGGAAAAATAAAACTGAGAAAATACCAAATATCATTTTGAGGGGCCAGTCATTCCAAATACGGGTTGCTAACCATTATTGTCACAGGTAAATTGACAGAAGAGAGGAATGTGCCTGTTTGAACGCTTTAATGAATAAGTAGCTCGCAACCTTTCATTCTTTTTAAGTAGCTCTCATGCTAGAAGATGTTGGAAACCCCTGGCTCGGAACTGTGTGTGAAAATGCACTTCGTTTGGCTGTTATGTCCCTTTCACATCCCTAGTACGAAATTATTCAAGGGCAGATCAAATACAGATAAGATCATAGGTTATCTATTTGGTTTCTGAATAGAAAAGTAACAGCAGAAGCCGCTCATGAATAGGCCCCAATGCCTAGGTTGCTTAGCTCTCTGACATTTGTTGTAGATTGTTGGCTAGACTAAGCATAACAATTTATCGTTCTTGCAAAGACCTGGCCATGCTTAGCTGTGGACAATTATCTGGTAAGACTGGGATACATGCATACGCGCACGCACACACACACACACACACACACACACACACACACACACACACACACACACACACACACACACACTGATGGGCAGGGATTGTGTTCCTCCTCAAGTGGAATCTTACATCACAGTGGAACAGAGCTCAGGTTACCATGGTGATGTAGCCAGCACTGTCAACCATGGGTATACTGGGTTAGGTTAAAGTTAGCGTTGCATGTGTCTTTCTCCTCTTTCTCTGTTCCCCTTTTCTCTCTGTCTCTGTCTTTTTCTATTTCTGTCTCTCTCATGCTCTCTGTTTCTCTTTTTACCTTCCCTGTATCTCCACACATTCTAGTCCACAGAGTATGTGCTTCTGATAAAGAAGTTGTCTGTTGAAGCAATAAGGCACTATGGGGGTGTGGTAAATGGCCAATATACCACGGCTAAGGGCTGTTCTTATGGACAACGCAGAGTGCCTGGATACAGCCCTTAGTCGTGTTATATTGGCCATATACCACAAACCCCCCCGAGGTACCTTATTGCTATTATAAACTGGTTACCAATGTAATTAGAGCAGTAAAAATAAATATATTTGTCATACCTGTGGTATATGGTCTGATATACTACAGCTGTCAGCCAATCAGCATTCAGGGCTTGAACCACCCAGTTTATAATTGTTGTTATAGGACTGTGTTCATAGGACTATATCCCTCTAGGTGGACAATAAACAGATTGTACATGAAGTTATTCTAGGTGCTTCTGTAAAGTTCTGATTTTGTATTCTTGTAAATTTCACATCTGTTTCTCTGCAACTAACCTGTACCCCTGAACATTGACTAGGTACCGGTACGCCCTGTATATAGCCTTGGTATTTTATTGGGTTGCATTTTATTTTTAACTTTAGTTTATTTAGAAAATATTTTTTAAACTATTTTTTGAACTGCATTGTTGGTTAAGGGCTTGTAAGTACGCATTTCACGGTAACACCTGTTGTGTTCAGGGGATGTGACAAATAAAATTGGATTTGAACTGCAAGGAGTCACAACTGACTGAAAACACACTCACACACCCACACTGAAATGTGTACCCTTCAGAAACCAGGGTTTGAAGAGAGGGTAATGGATTGTTGTCAACACTAAGACATCAGCTCCATGGATCTCTCTGTAACTCTCGGTTTCTCTCTGTGTCTCATGGTGGACGCTCTCTCTGACAAATGTGATGAGCCCTTTGATGTTGTTGATGTTCATGGTTTCCGTGGTTTCCATGCCCCCGGGGTAGTAATGGTGTGCAAGTCAGTCAGCCGCACAGACACAAAGTCTCTGTCTCTGTCTCTCTCTCGTTCCGCTCGGCTCACATGCTAGTGTCTCCTCATGTTAAAACTAGGCTCATCAGAACGAATTGAGCCGGGAGAAACAGAGCTGTGGTAGTCTCTGTCACACATAACACTGTAGCCTTTGGGACAGACCATACACACACACCACTGTAGTCTACTATGGGACAGACTGCCACTGTAGGACAGCCTGTTAGGGCACCAACTCACGTGTTTTATTATTATGTACATGTCACGAAAAGGTGTGTGTGTTTGTGTGATAGGCCTATGGCTTTGTAACAAGCTTGTGTGTGTGTGTATAGAGAGAGAGCTCAATTAATCAATCTCATTAATTACCTGACTGATGAACGGTTAATGAATGTTGGCTGTCATTTTTAACTACTATCTCACCCTCTCCCCTTACCCCTCAACTGTCCACCTCTCTCCTCTGTCTCTCAGCCTCTTTCTCCCCCTCCCCTCTCTATCGCTTTCCCCCCTCTTTCAGCCCTCCCACACAGATGCACCCCGCCGCCCAGCTCGACAGGAGCGATGGGATGTGTCAACTAGGTACTTTACTTGCCAACATTAAACACTAACTGGGGGAAGGAAGGGGTGAGAGGTTTAGAAAAGGGGGGGCATGATGTCAACTAGGTACAGTGCCTTGCGAAAGTATTCGGCCCCCTTGAACTTTGCGACCTTTTGCCACATTTCAGGCTTCAAACGTAAAGATATAAAACTGTATTTTTTTGTGAAGAATCAACAACAAGTGGGACGCAATCATGAAGTGGAACGACATTTATTGGATATTTCAAACTTTTTTAACAAATCAAAAACTGAAGAATTGGGCGTGCAAAATTATTCAGCCCCTTTACTTTCAGTGCTGCAAACTCTCTCCAGAAGTTCAGTGAGGATCTCTGAATGATCCAATGTTGACCTAAATGACCACTGTCAAACATGGTGGTGGCAGCATCATGGTTTGGGCCTGCTTTTCTTCAGCATGGACAGGGAAGATGGTTAAAATAGATGGGAAGATGGATGGAGCCAAATACAGGACCATTCTGGAAGAAAACCTGATGGAGTCTGCAAAAGACCTGAGACTGGGACGGAGATTTGTCTTCCAACAAGACAATGATCCAAAACATAAAGCAAAATCTACAATGGAATGGTTCAAAAATAAACATATCCAGGTGTTAGAATGGCCAAGTTAAAGTCCAGACCTGAATCCAATCGACAATCTGTAGAAAGAACTGAAAACTGCTGTTCACAAATGCTCTCCATCCAACCTCACTGAGCTCAAGCTGTTTTGCAAGGAGGAATGGGAAAAAAATGTCAGTCTCTCGATGTGCAAAACTGATAGAGACATACCCCAAGCGACTTACAGCTGTAATCGCAGCAAAAGGTGGCGCTACAAAGTATTAACTTAAGGGGGCTGAATAATTTTGCACGCCCAATTTTTCAGTTTTTGATTTGTTAAAAAAGTTTGAAATATCCAATAAATGTCGTTCCACTTCATGATTGTGTCCCACTTGTTGTTGATTCTTCACAAAAAAATACAGTTTTATATCTTTATGTTTGAAGCCTGAAATGTGGCAAAAGGTCGCAAAGTTCAAGGGGGCCGAATACTTTCGCAAGGCACTGTACTTCACACATTGACCAATCCAAAACCTGAAGATGGATGAGAAGGCAAGGGGGAGAAGAGGGGCGCAGTCAACACTGCTGGCAGACACAAGAGAGAAGGGGGAGGTAGAAGAATGGAGGATGGGGGAAGAGGGTTGGTGCAGAGGAGGTAGAATAAGGGTAAGGAAAGGCTAAGGACAGAAGGAAGCTCAGGGCTAGTTTCCCGGAACTAGATTAAAGCTACTCCTGGACTAAAAAGCTCTGGAGACTGGAGAGGAGGCTTAGTCTGTCATTTTTAAAGCAGAGGGATGGGTGAGGGTGTTGATGGAAAGGTATTAGTCTGAGGCCTTGTGTCTCATGGGGGTGAGACAGTGGGTGAGGGTGAGACAGTGGGTGAGACAGTGGGTGAGGGTGAGACAGTGGGCGAGACAGTGGGTGAGGGTGAGACAGTGGGTGAGGGTGAGACAGTGGGTGGGGGTGAGACAGTGGGTGAGGGTGAGACAATGGGTGAGACAGTGGGTGAGGGTGAGACAGTGGGTGAGGGTGAGACAGTGGGTGAGGGTGAGACAGTGGGTGAGGGTGAGACAGTGAAAGATGACATGAGGGGTGAGTGGAGTTGACATGACGCCAGAAATAACACCACCTCCTGACTAACAAACTTAACTCCCTGCTTCTATCCTGCTCTCCTTCTCTCTCCTCACGCTTCCTTCTCCTCCTTCCCATCTCTGACCTTTTATCCCTCTACCTTCTTTCTCTCCTCCTTTGTCTATCCCTCACTCTCCCCCGTAATTTCCCCTGTCTACTCTGCTTTACTTTTGACCCTATCTGCCCCTCCCCAATGCCCTGTCTTTACCCTTCTCAATGCCCTGTCTTTACCCTTCTCAATGCCCTGTCTTTACCCTTCTCAATGCCCTGTCTTTACCCTTCTCAATTCCCTGTCTTTACCCATCTCAATGCCCTGTCTTTACCCTTCTCAATGCCCTGTCTTTACCCTTCTCAATGCCCTGTCTTTACCCTTCTCAATGCCCTGTCTTTACCCTTCTCAATGCCCTGTCTTTACCCTTCTCAATGCCCTGTCTTTACCCTTCTCAATGCCCTGTCTTTACCCTTCTCAATGCCCTGTCTTTACCCTTCTCAATGCCCTGTCTTTACCCTTCTCAATGCCCTGTCTTTACCCTTCTCAATGCCCTGTCTTTACCCTTCTCAATGCCCTGTCTTTACCCTTCTCAATGCCCTGTCTTTACCCTTCTCAATGCCCTGTCTTTATCCTTCCCAATGCCGTCTTTATCCTTTATCCTTGCTCTCCTCCCTCGTCCCCTACCCCCTTCTCTGTTTGTAATCGACAGCATGTACTGTATGAGTACATACATCTGGGTTGTGTCCCGAATTGCACCATATTCACTTTTTAGTGCAGTACTTTTGACCAGGGCCTATAGAGCTCTGATCAAAAGTATTCCACTATAGAGGGAATAGGGTGCCATTTTGAACTCATTCTGGGTCTTCCAGGCCCATCCCAGTATCAGGTCTTTCCACAGTCCTGGATTCCCTCTGACCTTTTGATGATCCAGTCTAGGGTAAAGAGAAGGTGACTGTGCAGATACTGTTGCCTCAGGTCAAGTCTTGGGCTCTGGAACCAGGACCAGACCACTGTCTTTCTGTAAACTCAGCTTTAGGTCCAACCCTGCTTCCCAGCCCCAGCCACAGCCTCAGTGACCCCCGTGGAGCTTTTGATTCAGTGGACAAAGGGCCCAGGTTCTAAAATACTCTACATAGTACAGTGCCTTCTGTACTACTCTAGTCTAGATGGCCTCATGGCCACACTCAGGAAATTCATAGTAAATAATCAATCTCTCTCCCTCCCCTCTTTCTCACCCTCTCTCACTCTCTCTTTCTCTCTCTCTCTCAGTAGATGACACAGTCCTGGACCATGTAAGGGAGCTGAAGGAGCAATCTGCAGTGTTTCTACCGGAGAGAGCGACGGGGAGAGTGAGGGAAGAGGAGGAGCGAGGAATGGGCATGGGGAAGAATATCACCTCTAAGTCGATGGAGGGAGAAGGGGCGAAGTATGAGGAGGAGAACAAACACAGAGCAGACTTCTACCCCATTCCGGTACAGTATACTTGTGTGCGTGTGTATGTATTTCTGTCTGTATGCATGCATCTGTGTGTGTGTCTGCTTGCACAGGGGGATTTAGGCAGTTAAGGGTCATCAAGCTGACACACTAACAGAGGATTGATTTGTAATGACAGGGTTAGGCCACCATACACACAGACCTGTCATTAGGATCACTTAACACTCTTCAAGGTCACACACAAACACACATGTCGTGACAGTTTTTTTTGTTCTGGCCATTCCCTCTTGGCTGCAGCACAGTCCCCTCATGGGCGTCACACAAGTCAGCTAGAACGAGGGTTTCCGAGCCACAAACAGATGGACGGACGCATGTGATACTGAGAAACCCCAACACAAAGCCTGTTCTGTTTTTGATTCCATCAGAGATTTACAACCATAGTGCCTTAACGTATTCACATGTTCTTGTGTTACAGTCTGAATTAAAAATGTATTTAAAAAAAAAATAATAATTCTCACCCATCTACCCCATGAAGAGAACGTGTTTTTATAAATGTAAATTTGCTAATTTATTGAATATTCACACACTTGAGTCAATACATGTTGGAATCACCTTTGGCAGCAATTACAGCTGTGAGTCTTTCTTGGTAAGTCTCGAAGAGGTTTGCACACCTGGATTGTACAATACAGTGCATTCTGAAGGTATTCAGACCCCTAGACTTTTCCCACATTTTGTTACGTTACAGCCTTATTCTCAAATTGATGAAATCTTTTTCTTCTTCTAATCAATCTACACAAAAGACGCTATAACGACAAAGCAAAAACAGGTTTTTAGAAATGTTTGCAAATGTATGCAAATAAAAAATCTTTACTCAGTGCCTTGTTGAAGCACCTTTGGCAGTGTGTGCTTAGTGTCGTTGTCTTGTTGGAAGGTACACCTTTGCCCAAATCTGAGGTCCTGAGTGCTCTGGAGCAGGTTTTCATCAACGATCTCTCTGTACTTTGCTCTGTTCATCTTTCAATCGATCCTGACTGGTCTCCCACTCCCTGCCGCTGAAGTAATCCCCACAGTATGATGCTGCCACCACCATGCTTTACCGTAGGGATGGTGCCAGGTTTCCTCCAGACGTGACGCTTGGCATTCAGGCCAAAGAGTTCAATCTTGGTTTCATCAGACCAGAGAATCTTGTTTCTCATGGTCTGAGAGTCCTTTAGGTGCCTACAAGTGGCCTGTCATGTGCCTTTTACTTGATGACTGGCTTTTGTCTGGCCACTCTACCGTAAGGTTCTGATTGGTGGAGTGCTGCAGAGATGATTGTCCTTCTGGAAGATTCTCCCATCTCCACAGAGGAACTCTGGAGCTCTGACAGTGCCCTTCTCCCCCGATTGCTCAGTTTGGTCGGGCAGCCAGCTCTAGGAAGAGTCTTGGGTGGTTCTAAACTTTGTCCATTTAAGAATGATGCAAGCCACTGTGTTCTTGGGGACCTTCAATGCTGCAGACATTCTTTCGTACCCTTCCCCAGATCTGTGCCTCGACACAATCCTATCTTGGAGCTCTACGGACAATTCCTTCGATCTCATGGCTTGGTTTTTGCTTGGACGTCAACTGTGGGACCAAATCATGCCCAATAAATTGAATTTACTACAGGTGGACTCCAAGTTGTAGAAACATCTCAAGGATGATCAATGGAAACAAGATTCACCTGAGCTCAATTTTGAGTCTCACAGTAAAGGGTCTGAATACTTATGTAAATAAGGTATTTCAGTTTATTTATTTTTTATATAAATATGCAAAAAATGTAAAACATGTTTTTGCTTTGTCGATATGGGTATTGTGTGTAGATTGAGGATTTTGTTTTATTTATCAATTTTAAAATAAGGCTGTAACGTAACAAATTGTGGAAAAAGTCAAGGGGTCTGAATACTTTCCCAATGCACTGTATTTGCACATTATTCTTTTTAAAATTCTTCAAGCTCTGTCAAGTTTATTGTTGATCAATACTAGACTGACATTTTCAAGTCTTGCCATAGATTTAAGTCAAAACTGTAACTAGGCAACTCTGGAACATTCAATGTCATCTTGGTAAGCAACTCCAGTGTATATTTGGCCTTGTATTTTAGGCTATTGTCCTGCTGAAAGGTGCATTTGTCTCAGTGTCTATTGGAAAGCAGACTGAACCAGGTTTTCCTCTGGGATTTTGCCTGTGCTTAGGTCTACTCCGTTTATTTTTATCCTAAAAGAACTCCCTAGTGCATGCCAATGACAAGCATACCTATAACATGATGCAGCCACCACCACGCTTGAAAATATGAAGAGTGGTACTCAGTGATGTTGTGTTGGATTTGGGGTTGAATCTGTGTTTGAAATTCACTGCTCGACTGAGGGACTTTACAGATAATTGTATGTGTGGGGTACAGAAATGAGGTAGTCATTCAAAAACCATGTTAAACACTATCCACACAGAGTCCATGCAACTTATTATGTGACTTATTAAGCAACATTTTTACTCCTGAACTTATTTTGGCTTGCCATAACAAATGGGCTGAATGTTTATTAACTCAAGACATTTCAGCTTTTCATTTTTAATTAGTTTATTAACATTTCTAAAAACACAATTCCACTTTGACATGATGGGGTATTGTGTGTCGGTCAGTGACACAAAATCTCAATTGAATCCATTTTACAACAGGCTGTAACACAACAAAATGTGGGAAAAGTCAAAGGGTGTGAATACTGTCTGAATGCACTGTTTTATTATAAGTATCCAATTCACATGCTCCTCTCTGCTGTTACTGAATGGCTGAATGGGACAGAGGTGGACAAAGGGACACAGTGGCTATTCTCAATGACCTGTACAGCAATAGTCCCACCTCCCTCCCTTATGTCATTTTTTTTCTTCTTAATCCTCACCTCGCTCTCCCCTCCATAGCTCTCTCCCTGCATGCCTTCCCCAAGGTTACTAGTTTTGTGATGTTCTGGGACATTAGTTAATGTCCATTAATACAAATGACAGACAGACAGAAAAACCAAACAAAAACAGACTGTGTAATGTATAATCTTTCATTTAGGATCCATTGTCTAGAACCTAATATTCAGTTCATTCTAAGGTCTCTCATCTGTTGTCTGCTCTGCCAGAAGTGATCTTTACAAGCTAGTGAAAAATGGGCAGTAGGATCAAATATAATGTGTCCCCAGGCAAGGTTCTCTATCTCTCTCTCTCACACACACACACACACACACACACACACAGTTTAATGCCGATGACATTTGAGTCAGAACGAAAGTCATTTGTTATTTTTCATGCCTGACAGACGAGATGCAAAGACGCATCCTCAAAGTGTGTGTGTTCGTGACCTTCATCTATAATTTGCTAACCAAGTCACAGACAGAGAACACAACCATCAAACAGGATACAACACACACCCTGGATCCTTAGAGCATATGTGTGTCTGTCAGTGTGAAGAATAGACCAGTGCATGTACTAATGAAGGAACTAATTTACTTATGGCCCTCTTTTCCCCTGGTTCCTTTTTATTAAGCTGAGCTGCAAAGGCCCCCAAAGCAACACTGAGGCTGTCCTTGTGTGTTAGGTCCAATAGTTTTGTTAACCTTACCCAAGCATTATCAATGTCCTTGCTTTGCTTTCCTTGAAATGTACTCTCACTTGCAGATCCACACACACACACTTGTGCGTACGCAAGTGTGTTAGTTGTGTTACTTTTAACCCTTCCTTGGTTAAATAAAAAAATAAAGTGTGTGTGTGTGTGTGTGTGTGTGTGTGTGTGAACTGTTTGCAAAACACTTAAGGGGGCGTTTTTGCTCTGCCAAAACAGACGGTATCACTGCAAATGCACAGTGTATGAGCATAACACTTAATTCAAAAGTTTGGAATGCAACAAACCCACCATAGCACTTTCTATTATATGTATTGTAAACATGCATTATTATATGTTCTGCATGATACGATCTCTACCGCTCCTCCTTCATTGACATGTTGTAAACCTGCTGTTGAAGGGTCTGAAATACATGTTTTTGGGAGTAAGACAGTGATAATGACATTGTTTGTGTATGTACTGTCCTGTAGATGGATAGAGTATTGCCATGTATCTGTCTGTGCTGTACTGTAGGTGGTGGTTAACGGAGTGGGACAGGCCGCTGGAGAGCAGGACACTGAAGACACTGAGCTGATGGCCGTCTACACTGAAGAGAACCAGGGAGGAGAGAAAGTACAAGGCGCACGCACACTTCAAACTCCTAACTCTCCCTTCTCATCTCACTAATCGCCCTACATCCTCTGTTTATCCTTACCTTCCTCCCCCTCTCTCCCCTAGCTTGCTCTTTTGATCATCCCCTCCTCTCCCTGTCACTGTGACTCTGCACTTTTCCCCTCGCGTGAGAACAAGACAAGAGACAGAGAGAGAGGTCACAGAAGCAGGAAGAATTTCTCATCGGTGTCTGTTTGAATCTCTCTTTCTTATTCTCTCTCTCCCTCTACGTTTCTAAATCCTTCCCTCCCTAGTCTTTCTTCATTACGAAACTCTCTTGCTGAATCTTTTAGTTTCTCTCTTTCATTCTGAATTCCCCGCTCCCCACTCCTCCCCCTCTGTCTCTGTCTGGACATGTGGCTGTGACCTCATCAGCCTGTGACTATGGGCCCTGGTCGAAAGTAGTGAACTAAATAGGGAATAGGCCATTTGGGCCTATAATTCATCCTACCAAATGTGACTCATGTCAGTAACTAATGCTTTAATGACAGCCCCTAGAGTGGTTGGGTTCAGGTTTTACCTCCCTCGGGCACACACACTTACAAAGAGATTGCTACCTGTAACACTAAACTACACTTAGACAAACACTTAGTCTTAACCCTTTACTCCAGAGACCATATAGCCTGTGGTGTTTTTGAGGTTGTACATCTATAGTTCTCACCATTTTGTTTGTGTGTAGAGTTCCATGTCGGAGACTTTGGACAGTGCAGACAGTATGGACGCCAGGAGAATGGACATGATCTACACCATTGAAGACACTCCTCCCTGGTACCTGTGTATATTCCTGGGCTTACAGGTGAGACGCATGCAAGCACACACACACACACACACAAACACATCCCCCTTGGTTCCTCTGGGTTACCTTTTTAAAGGGGTATTGTGCGATTCTGGCAATGAAGCCGTTTTTGAATGTCAGATGAACTTGTTGATACCATTTGTATGTCTCGGTGTACAGTATGAAGGAAGTTAGAGGTAGTTTCGCGAGCCAATGCGAGCTAGTATTCGGGCAATGACAGGAAGTCTACATAGCGTACCTGTAGACTTCCAGTCATTGCGCTAATTAGCATTGGCTCGCGAAGCTATCTCTAACTACCTCCAACTAGTCAGTTAAGAACACATTCTTATTTACAATGACGGCCTACCTCGGCCAAACCCTCCCCTAACCCGGCCTATGCTGGGCCAATTGTGCACCTCCTTATGGGACTCCCGATCACTGCCGGTTGTGATTTAGCCTGAGATCGAATCCGGGTCTTTAGTGAAGCCTCTAGCACTGCTACTACACGCAGAGACAAACATGGTATCCACAAGTTCATTTGACTCTGGGTCTGTAGAAAAACGTCTTACAGATGTCTGATCTTAACTTGATCAGTCTTTTGTTGCAGAGAATTTTCCTGAAGGTTCAGGAAATTAAAATGAGTCTTGTGATTGGCTAAAAAATTAGCAGTTCTCTTTCTCTCCATTCGAGGGCAGTCGAGTCATTGGGATCAGGGCTCGCTATCTTAAAATAATGTTCTCGCTCGCTCATGCTATAGGCTTAGGTTGTATTACTGCAACACTTAAATGTGCAAGAATGTATCTGAGATGCAGCCATACACATCAACAACCGTCATTTTACATAGCTTAATAACGCATTGTAGTTATTGGTCTCTACTAGGCTATGATATACAAGTGTCTAAACGAGGAAAGGCTTTATTTCTATTGTACAGAATGCTTGTAAAATAGATCAATTGCCCTTAGTCTGTTAAAAATTGACCAAATTGTTTCGATGACAATGCCAACCAGAGGGCGAACATATCTTTAAAGACTTTGGCTGCAAGCAGGCCTAAAGGCAGAGAGGAAGAGGCAAAGTGAGAAGGCTCACTCTCGGCAAAATAAGCCCAATGCGTTTCTATGGGCTTAATATGCAGATCTAAGCTTGTTGCCTGCCTTTGGGACGACCCCCATTGGGCAAAGACATGAGCATCTTGTCATTATCTACAGATCTCTGACTAAGGTAATAGAGGTGACCAATAATGCTTGCAATTGAGATCAGCTGTGTGGGTGAATTTAGCGCATATTGATGGTTTAACGAGACCTCAGTTGGCAATAATTTAGTGCCATCGATGGTTGCAATAAGCCCCTTGTTATTTTATTATATTCCTATAGGCTACCCATTAGCTTATTCAGTCACAGATAATCTACTGTTTGTGTTTCCCTGGCTAAATTGAGGATTGACAGATGTAGGCCTACAGTACTGTAGAACGATGAACTTTCCTCCAGTGTGGATGCTCGCCCATGTTTTATAGTTAGGCTATGTATAATTTGCAGAGGTGGGTAGAGTACTTAAGTAAAAGTACCGCTAATTTCAGCCTTAAGAAACTACTGAAGTAAGAGTAAAAATAGTATCTGGTCAGAAAACTACTTAAGTACTAGTTACAAATTTTGTTTGGTAATTTTTTACACCTGTTGGTAAACTGTGAAAGCGAAACAAAAGGATAACAACTTAGTGCAATTTATTTATTATTAAAGCCTGACAGCATCATCTTGCAGATGTCCCCCAGCACAGATACTCTCCAATGAAAACTGACATTAAACAAAGTCCGTAGGCTGTACAGTTTCAATGTTGACTTAATATCTTTCAATGTGCACAATTTCATAAAGCTATATGGTACTCGAGACATTGGAACTATTTTACAATTTCAATACCATTAATGAAGAGACATTGGAACTATTTTACAATTTCAATACCATTAATGAAGAGACATTGGAACTATTTTACAATTTCAATACCATTAATGAAGAGACATTGGAACTATTTTACAATTTCAATACCATTAATGAAGAGACATTGGAACTATTTTACAATTTCAATACCATTAATGAAGAGACATTGGAACTATTTTACAATTTCAATACCATTAATGAACTTTTATTTCACAATATAATTTCAAGTGTATGTGATGGTAAATGCATACTAAAAATATTTACAGCAAGTGTGATGTTTAATTTTTCACTCAGAATGAACAGGTTAGTGTTACAACAGTCAAACAATCAGTCCTGAAATGTCACTATCAATCATGTTACTAGTATGCAAATCAGACACATTTCACCATGGACTTAAATTGACGTAAAAAAATTATAGATTTTAGCTAATCCTAACCCTTTTCCTAACCTTAATCTACTCTAACCTGCTACGTTAATTCTCCTAACCTGCTTCGAAAAGTCAATTTTTGATTAACTGTATCTCTTCTAGAGAACCGGATTGACACTCCCTCCTTCTCTTCTGAACATCCTTTCCACTTTGAAGAGCATGTTCTTTTCTTAGCTGGCCCATTCTCCTCACCCTCGGTTGTGCCGCTACAAGCTGTAAATAAAGACACACACAAAAAAAAGTGATTTCTAGTCTGGCACAAAAAGCTTACTGAGATGATACACTGACTGTATGACAGAGGTGCTTATAGGCCCTGTCACAAAAACTGAATGACATTTAGACAGAGAGAGAGAGAGAGAGAGAGAGCAATGCATGGGAGGATGCTGCAGTTGATCTAGCTAACGTCAGCTAGTTACATGGTTGACACTACAGTTAGCTAGCTTAGACAGCGTATCAGCGTAGTTTCAACCTAATGTGATAGCTAGTTAGCTATTGCCACACACATCTGAGTACTCTATTCACTCTTTTTGCCAATAACAAAGTGACTAGTTGGGAAACGAAGATCGTATGAGGAGCTTAAAACAGGAGATTCATCTTTTTCTGTCAAATTCTGGGTTAGCCAAAACTAGCTAGTTAGCTACCTAGGCATTTCATTTGCACTTGTCCTCAACTCAATTTCAGCAGCAGAATTATATCTTAGAAATACTTATCTTACTCCAGAAATATATAATATTGCAAACGCAGAAGGTAATTAAAGTGCAATTTACCTCGCATCTGGATAAGAACCCAAGAACAAATATATGAAGAGCTGTGGTCGAGATTGAACTGCGTTTGACGGACGACTTTTGAGAGTCAATGGATTTAAGAGTTTTGATGACAAGCTATTTTGAATACATTTCCTTGGTCAAGGGGTTATGAAGTGTTCATACATGTAAAAGGGAACCAATAGTTTGATTCAATGTACATTTAATTTAATTCGCTACATTTGGTTATTATTATATAATAATATAAATCTATGTAACAAAGTGATTTGGTCAAATATAATGGAGTAAAAAGTAAGTTACTTCCTTCAGAAATTGCTTGAGTAAGAGTACTACTAGTTCCTCAAAATATATCAAGGGCAGTAGTGGGCCGGATTCGAATCCATGCCTACTCTGGCGTATGTGTGCCATTGTCAGCAGCTGTACACACTGGACCACAAAGACACTGAGATTAACCATGAATTTAGTTAGCCTATTGCTTGCCCCACCTGCCCTGAATGACGTGTCGCCACTGGTTTTTATGCAGTTGACTGTCTGATTATATGTGTAATATGCAAATAATGCCATGTTGACTCTCTATGTAATATGCAAATAATGACAACTGCCTTGTGTCCTCAGAGATATTCTATTACCCATGCTGCAACTGAATAACATGGCTTCCTCTCCTTGTCTCCTCTCCTTTATCTGCACTGATGTGAAATACTTGGAGAGGTGAAAGGCAATGCCTGATCGGGATCCTCCCTATTGCTTTAACCTGTCCTTTGTTACCAGTGCAGATGAACAAGAGGAGACAAGAAGTGGAAGCCACTTCAGACAATGTTCAGATGCAGCCATGCCCAGATCAAAAAATGCCATCTCACTGCTTATTCAAGTGTCCTCCTATTTCCCCTTCTATAACCCATATGATGTAACACAGTCTCCCCACTTCTGATGTAACTAAGCCCCTCCCCTTCACACTGATGCTTATGAAACATACTCTTATGAAAGTTGTTGCACGTGCACACACACACACACACTTTCACAATTTAACCCTCTCTTCTCTCACTCTAGCACTACCTGACATGTTTCAGTGGTACCATTGCGGTGCCATTCCTGCTAGCTGAAGCCATGTGTGTAGGGTTTGACCAGTGGGCTACCAGTCAGCTCATAGGAACTATCTTCTTCTGTGTGGGAATCACCACCCTGCTACAGACGACACTGGGCTGCAGGTACACACACACACACACACACACACAGTGATGGGTTTAGGGCATATGCAGGCACCAAGGGAAACTGTAGGCCAGTGTTGTGGCTACAGGCCTATGTCCATAATACTCTAGAATACTCTGCTATTGATCTTCTCTCCTGCACTTTCCCCTTTACTGCTTGTAAAATGTTTTACATCCCTCTCTCTTTCTCTAGTGTTCTCTCCATCTCCTCTCTCTCCTTATACCCTCTGCCTCTCACCCCCTACTCTCTCCTCTGTCCTCGCTCTCCCTCCTCTCTCTCTCCTTATACCCTCTGCCTCTCACCCCCTACTCTCTCCTCTGTCCTCGCTCTCCCTCCTCTCTCTCTCCTTATACCCTCTGCCTCTCACCCCCTACTCTCTCCTCTGTCCTCGCTCTCCCTCCTCTCTCTCTCTCCTTATACCCTCTGCCTCTCACCCCCTACTCTCTCCTCTGTCCTCGCTCTCCCTCCTCTCTCTCTCTCCTTCTACCCTCTGCCTCTCACCCCCTACTTTCTCCTCTGTCCTCGCTCTCCCTCCTCTCTCTCTCTCCTTCTACCCTCTGCCTCTCACCCCCTACTCTCTCCTCTGTCCTCGCTCTCCCTCCTCTCTCTCTCCTTATACCCTCTGCCTCTCACCCCCTACTCTCTCCTCTGTCCTCGCTCTCCCTCCTCTCTCTCTCCTTATACCCTCTGCCTCTCACCCCCTACTCTCTCCTCTGTCCTCGCTCTCCCTCCTCTCTCTCTCCTTATACCCTCTGCCTCTCACCCCCTACTCTCTCCTCTGTCCTCGCTCTCCCTCCTCTCTCTCTCCTTATACCCTCTGCCTCTCACCCCCTACTCTCTCCTCTGTCCTCGCTCTCCCTCCTCTCTCTCTCCTTATACCCTCTGCCTCTCACCCCTACTCTCTCCTCTGTCCTCGCTCTCCCTCCTCTCTCTCTAAGTACCATGTTGGCATAATAGACAGTGAAGAGATTGTGAAAATACCCTCTCTCCTCTGTCCTCGCTCTCCCTCCTCTCTCTCTCCTTATACCCTCTGCCTCTCACCCCCTACTCTCTCCTCTGTCCTCGCTCTTCCTCCTCTCTCTCTCCTTATACCCTCTGCCTCTCACCCCCTACTCTCTCCTCTGTCCTCGCTCTCCCTCCTCTCTCTCTCCTTATACCCTCTGCCTCTCACCCCCTACTCTCTCCTCTGTCCTCGCTCTCCCTCCTCTCTCTCTCCTTATACCCTCTGCCTCTCACCCCTACTCTCTCCTCTGTCCTCGCTCTCCCTCCTCTCTCTCTAAGTACCATGTTGGCATAATAGACAGTGAAGAGATTGTGAAAAGTCACTCCTCCATCCTTTCTCTTCCTCTGTTCCTCCTTCATTCCTCTTTATCCCTCTATCATTCGTGTGTGTGTGTGTGTGTGTGTGTGTGTGTGTCAAATCAAATCTTATTGATCACATACACATTTAGCAGGTGTTATTGCGGGTGTAGCAAAATGTGTGTGTGCATGTAACTCAACAGTTTCTGAAAGCACATGAGCCAGAAGTTGTACTGTTGGTAACTGGCATGGAGTGGGTTAGCACCAGGGCAGGAAAGTGTGGGTGGGTGTATTTGGCCAACAGTAGAGCTGCATCCCCCTCTTCCCAGACTGACCATTAAACTTGAAATGTTCTGAGTGTCCGGGGGTTCCTCCAAACTGGCACCATATTCTGACGGCTCTGGTCAAACGTAGTGCACTATGATATAGGGAGCCATTTGGGTTGTCGGCCTGAGTATGTAATGAATGTTTGGTGTCAACAGTAAACCAGACTGTGGGAGAAGATATCCTTAGCTTTACATTCTACACAATGTGGTTAGCGTTAGGGATATGTTTAGGGCTACATGGTGAGGAGCATTGACTGAATGGACAAACAAGCACTCCTTTTTATTTCTTTCTCTCTCTCTTCCACCTCTCCCTCTACAGGAAACACTCTATCCTTTTCTTTTTCTCTCCTTTTCGTTCCCTCTTTCTTTTTCAGTTCTTCCTCTCCTCACTGTGGTTAGAGGTTCAAATTTGACTCCGTGAGTCAGTGTGACCTGAGATGCCCTTCTGTTCTCTCCTCTCTGTCTCTCCCTCCCCTTGCCCACTCTCTCGCTCACTCTAGAAATACGATATCCTTTAGAAATACCACAGCCAGGTTTCATCATTGTTGCCATGGTTATTATCGCTACCACACGTGAATGTGTTGCTAGATGCCATGTCACGTCATGGTAATCTGTTTGTAATTGTGTTTGCACGTCTCAGTCTCATGGCCAAGACACAGCAGCACTGACAGGAAATCACTGGACACACATACTGGACACACACACTGGACACACACACACGCACACACAGAAGGTACTCCGCTAGTCTCATGGCCTTGAGCGATTCCTGTGTGAAACGAGAGAATTAAGCAGTATTTTACTGTTTCAGCGGCTACAGTGTCTAATAGTCAGGCTACAGCCTTGAAAAGAACTGCACATACACTCTCAGACCAGTGGTATGGCAGACCTCTGTCTGCCTGGCTCTCACACACTCCTCTCAGCTCAAGGAGAAACCAGGCGTTCAGCCACATAGGACTGCTGTGAAAAATGGGTTGATGTAATTTAAGCTGTGTCCAACTGAACCCTTCAACCGAAGAACCATAAATGTGGGCCAAAGAGCTCTATTTTCATGTCATCTGACCATAGCACCGCCTGGAGTTTGATAAACGCCATTGGCACTTGGATTGGAACCGGTTCTACGGTCAGATAACATTAAAACATAGCTATAAGGCCATGCACACCAGTGGTGGGTTTGTCGTTGGAAAAAAAAGAATATGCAGAAAACTACCTCATACTTATGGTAAAATATAATTTACATTTTGAGCATGCAATATAGCACAGTATTTATTTTAGTATTTTTTTGCTCATCTTTATCAAGGGTATCAATAGTTATGGACCTGACTCTCCTGTCCTTAGTCCTGCAGTTAGGACTGATCACACAGAGAAGCATACACAGCACTTGCATACACAGAGGATTAACCTATACATAGCAGTTGTGCACCATAGAGGGCTGCGATTTCCGACAGATAACTTAGCGATAAATCTTTTTTGTTGTCCCGCAGATTGTTTGGAAAAAGTTGTCTTTCTGCTTCATAAGTGTTAGCCTACCTCTTGTAATAAAAGCACATTTGCTGCTGCATTCACACAATCAGAATTCGCTGCTTCTAGTTAAGTTGCCTGTCTAGAAATCAGAGTAGGGAGCACCAACTAAAAGTGTTAACCATCTACCAAGACAACTGGGGAACTTGGCCAGCCACTCTTAAATAGCACGTGGGTAAGCAAAGGTGAAAGACCTTCCCACTAACGAGATGGCAACCAGCACAGGTGTAACACATAAGGAGGTGACACGAATCGGTGTGCCCTATGCACTAACGAGCTACATGTGCTAAAGTCCAACCTAAAACAAAAACTGTAACAACATAGAAGTAAAGTTGTGTTTGCAAAGTATTTCAAGAAACTGGAAAACATATCAAGCAAGTATTTTTATGTTCCACAAGTATTATCAGAGTAACTGTTTTGTACAGATAATTATCAGACTCAAGTTACAAATGCTGGTAAACACTCAAATATATTTTGTTTACATTTTTTCACAAAAGTAATGCCCTGGGCCTTTACTAATCCTGTATTAGCAGACCGATATAGACATATTCAGCGCCAGCAATCAACATGTTTTTCTACATGTAACAATGTGCAGGGCTCTAGCTGTGCCACTAGAAATTCTGGTTCGAGTCCAGGTTCTGTCGCAGCCGGTTGCGACCGGGAGACGCATGAGGCAGCGCATAATTGTCCCAGCGTCGTCCGGGTTATGGAGGGTTTGGCTGGCATGGATATTCTTGTCCCATCGCGCACTAGCGACTCCTGTGGCGGGCCGGGTGCAATGCACGCTGACACGGTAGCCAGGTGTTTCCTCCGACTCGTTGGTGCGACTGGCTTCCGGGTTAAGCGGGCCTTGTGTCAAGAAGCAGTGCGATTTGGCTGGGTTGTGTTTCAGAGGACGCATGGCTCTCGACCTTCCCCTCTCCCGAGTCCGTACGGGAGTTGCAGCGATGGGACAAGACTGTAACTACCAATTGGGGAGAAAAAGGGCTAATTAAAAAAATATATATATATATATATATATATATATATAACAATGTGGAGGGCTCCGCATTGACATGACTAGTTGACGGTAGGTGGGGGCGTGAAATCCTGTATAAACACAAACTCACTTCCTTTACAACTTCCTTCACCACAGATTAGCGAAGCGAAAAAAGTATGTTTACTCTGACTTCTGCGAAGTCCGCCTCACAGTAAATGCTGTATGGCCACAGCAGACGTTGGAGTGACCATGTATAGCCTATAAGTCGCTTTGGATAAAAGCGTCTCATAAAATGCCATTTATTTTATTGTTATTATTATATTCATAGAGTGGGCTATATAGCCTATGCATAGGTGGAGAAGCACTGGGCAATTATCTTTCCAAGGAAATGTACTAAATAAATATGATTAGGCTATAGTTTACTACATTGACATAAATATTGATAAATACCTAGACATAAATATTGATCACCCGTATTGTCTCCGTCTGAACATCGTCCCACTCCTATAAAACATAGCTCAAGAGAATATGCAAGTCTCTCCAACTCTGCTATATTAAAACTACGTCTAGCCTATTGGCTGATATATCTGGGTAATACCGATAGTCTAATATAATGGTTCACGTGAGATTCAGTGTTAATTTATGTATTTCTTAGATTATATTTGCCCATTTTGATATTGCCTATGCGCCTAAAATTGCAGTACTGCGTTTGGTTTCGCGACCAATTCTTTTTGTAGTGGGAGTCGGCGGGTGCGGTATGAAAGCTGCGGGAGCGGTATAAATAAATCCATCCCGCGCAGACCTCTAATGCCCCGATCAGTTAAAAAAAAAAAACTTCTGTGCCATGTAATTAACATTATCACAGGCTGCGAGAATTCAAAGAAGCATTTGAGAAGTTGTTAGTAAGAGCTGTTCTCTGCTTCATTGTATATCTCTCACAACACAATCTGTAGCCAACTGATCAAACGTCAATATGACGTCCATCTTTTCACTAATGACTGTCATTTCTGTGTCACAAATCACAGCTATCTGTGTCACCTCTGCAACGTGGAGAGGGCGGGAGTGGAGGGGAGGAGGGGGGGGCAGCTGAGGTTGAGGGCTGAAGAGATGGATAAGAGGCGACAAAGGCATGAGGGGAGGGCGGAAGGGAGGCAAAGAGAAATGGAGAGTGAGTGGTGAGGAGTGCTAGTGGCTGTGTTTGATGAGTCACAGTGTCCAGTGAGGTCAGATCAGTGAGCACACACACTGTTCTAGGAAAGGTGACTCGTTTGTGTGTGTGCTGACATGTGCCCCTACCAGTGTATTTCTAAAGTGTTTCTGTCTGAGTGTAGCGCTGATGTGTGTGTGTGTTTGCGTGTCAGTGTGTGCACAGCTGGTCCCACCTGGGGACAACATGTGACCCTCTGAAGTAGATGAGTGCTGCTGGGTAAATTGGTGTCTGTGTTTGTCACGATCTCTCCCCCTTTCTCTCTTGTTCTCTCTCTCTCTCTCCATCTGTCTCACTCCCCCCACACACACACACGTCAGTGAAGATGACACTCAAATGGCCTACTTTCAGTCTAATCTACTATATACTGAGCAAAAATATAAACGGAACATGCAAATATTTCAAAGATTTTACTGAGTTCATATAAGGAAATCAGTCAATTGAAATAAATTAATTGGTTCCTAATCTATGGATTTCACATGACTGAGAATACAGATAAGCATCTGTTGGTCACAGATACCTTTAAAAAAAATAAAGGTAGGGGTGTGAATCAGAAAAGCAGTCAGTACTGGGTGTGATCACCATTTGCCTCATGCAGCATGACACATCTCCTTCGCATAGAGTTTATCAGACTATTGATTGTGGCCTGAGGAATGTTGTCCCACTCCTCTTCAATGGCTGTGCAAAGTTGCTGGATATTGACAAGAACTGGAACACACTGTTGTACATGTCGATACAAAGCTTCCCAAACATGCTCAGTGGTCAACGTGTCTATGAGTATGCAGGCCATGGAAGAACTGGGACATTTTCAGCTTCTAGGAATTGTGTGCAGATCATGGGGCCGTGTGTTATCATGCTTAAACGTGAGGCGATGGCAGTAGATGAATGACACAACAATGGGGCTTAGGATCTCATCACGGTGTCTCCATGCATTCAAATTAACATCAATAAAATGCAAATGTGTTTGTTGTCCGTAGCTTATGCCTGCCCTCACAATGTTGACGTCAGCAAGCTGCTCGCTCACATGACGCCATACTCTAAAACGATGTTGGAGGCAGCTTATGGTAGAGAAATGAACATTCAATTCTCTGGCAACCGCTCTGGTGGGCATTCCTGCAGTCGTCATGCCAGTTGGACGCTCCCACAAAACTTTTGACATCAGTGGTATTGTGTTGTGTGACAAAACTTCACATTTTAAAGTGGCCCTTTATTGTCCCCAGCACACGGTGCACCTGTGTAATGATCATGCTGTTTTAATCAGCTTCTTGATATGCCACACCTGTCTGGTGGATTGATTATCTTGGCAAAGGACAAATGGTTACTAACAGGGGTGTAACCAAATTTGTTCATAGAATGTGAGAAAAAATAAGCTTTTTGTGCGTATGGAACATTTCTGGGGTCTTTTATTTCAGCTCATGAACACATGGGACCAACACTTTACATGTTGCGTTTTATATTTTTGTTCAGTGTAATAACAATAATGTTAGTAAAGTGATAGTTAATTTGATGTATGTCAAACATTCAAATACAGAGCAGCTTTTAAAGGTTCTTAACAGGCAAATGTCTTTATGTGTCATGACTGGTTATTAGTGGTCCTCCTATTTTTATTCATTGTTGACATAGCTAATTTCACCTGCCTTGTACATTTCCATGGATATAAGTTCCATGCTTATTCATCATTTATTGATCTCATCAATCTGGTTGTTGATTAGAGTTAATAATGATGTCCACCTGCACACTGACTGGCCAGCATTCAAATGAATGCTAATTATCAGCCACCACCTGCTCCATTCCAGCGCCACAGCTCTGTAAGTTTCCATGCCGTTGCTGTTACCTAGCCAGGGTAGACCCTGCTTCTGTGTTCACTAGTGACACCTATTGGACAGACAGGAGAACTGTTGGTTACATGACTTGAATCCACAGCCATAAGGGCTACGTAACACTGGCATATTCATCACATAACCATCATATGACAGCTGTTATCACACACACTATGATAACTGACTTTACAGTTTTCAGCAATTTTACATGTGGGTTGCAGTCACTCCTTGTCCATAAACTGCATTCAAGGAAACTACATATTTATTATTTTCATTCTAAAGCACATATATCACTTAAACAAATATGCTTAGTGTGTGTATTAGAGGAATGTGTGTGTGTTCTAATTGGGTGAGTTGCTGGTGTGTGTGTTGTCACTTAGCTAAAAATATAATAATCTGTTAATAAGATGCTTAGTGTGTGTATTGGTGTGTGGTTGTTGTTCCAGACTTCCTCTGTTCCAGGCAAGTGCCTTTGCCTTCCTGGCTCCCGCCAGAGCAATCCTGTCACTAGACAAGTGGAAGTGCAACGCTACAGGTAAACACAAACACGTGTATACACATACACACACCCCACGAGTGCCTTCATTATGACCTGGTCTCACCCTCACTCTCCTGTCCACGTGAGCTGGCATCAGTAGTGCTGACTGGCACCTCAGTTGGCATCAGATGAGGTTTTCAGGTTGGCATCAGATGAGGTTTCCAGGTTCGGTGCCAGTGTGCTAATATATAACGTCGGTGTCCTGGAAAAACCTTGTATCTCACTTTTTGTAGATTTAGATTTTATTAAGTTTAAATCGATAGTAGTCATGCCCCTCCATGTTCCATGAAAGTTTCATTACTCTGGAAGTAGAACTAATAAAAGTAATGAAAAAACGCCTTGTGAACTAGCCTGGCTATTTGAGAACTGGCGTCAGCCAGAGTACTTGTGATCCTCCATGGTGATAGATCAGAAAACAAACCGTGACTTTTAACTTTTTTTTATTTTACGATAACAGAATGATAAATATGTGTTTTAAGCTTTCTTTTATGTTCTTTCTGTTTTCTTTTCTTTTCTTTTTTCTCACTCCATCTTTCTCTCTGTTACCTTCTCCGTCCCTCTGTCAGTGGTTCCTTCCATGTTCAACGAGACTGAGCTGCTCAACACTGAACACATCTGGCATCCCCGGATACGAGAGGTGAGAGAGAAGTTAAATGCGAGACGGAAGGGGAGAGAGCAGGAGATATGGGGGATATTTTATAGTATCCAATCTTTACACTGCATAGTGTACAGCGAGAGGTCTACTCCTGTGTTCTGTGTCAGTATTGTTCAAAGCCCATGTTAGATAGCACATCCCAGTGATACCCTCTGGGCCTACACTGAAACGTAGAGTAGATAGAGTTCTAAATGATGATGTTTGTTTAAACCTGTTGCTGTGACTCAGCCTTTGGCCTTGTGTGTTTGCGTGCGTGTGTGTTTGTGTGTGAGAGTGTGACAGAGGCCTTTAACTCGCATTAACCTTTTATAAGGCTTGTGTAAGCGGGTTTGGTAACCCTGTTTTGATGCGTGTGTGAGGCGGTAACTCAATCACGATGTCACAATGAATAGAATTAGAGACGAGGACGTCGATAGACTATCAAGGCTGTACCAAAGTCTGTCTCTTTGCCCTCCAGATCCAGGGGGCTATCATTGTGTCGTCTCTGATAGAGGTGTGTATTGGCTTCCTGGGGCTCCCTGGGCTCTTGTTGAAATACATCGGGCCCCTAACTATCACCCCGACTGTGGCTCTCATCGGCCTGTCTGGCTTCCAGGCTGCAGGGGAGAGAGCAGGGAAACACTGGGGCATCGCCATGCTGTGAGTAGTATACTGTGGCTCTAATCTCTGCTGACTGACTACTTGTATAGTCCCCTATACATTCCCCAGCCCTCTATATGTTTTCCTATAGTGTCTGTTGTCTTTGTCTTGTTATGATGCATGGCAAATTTAG
Organism: Oncorhynchus mykiss; assembly: GCF_057628025.1. Taxonomy (NCBI): domain Eukaryota; kingdom Metazoa; phylum Chordata; class Actinopteri; order Salmoniformes; family Salmonidae; genus Oncorhynchus; species Oncorhynchus mykiss. The sequence goes on along the minus strand of NC_143027.1, from coordinate 34,048,360 downwards.
GTGAAAACAGAAAGTAAAATGATTTCTTATCTTATCGATCTTTTGTTATCCTATAAGACTGACTCCCGCCCCACAGAGGCATCCTTCGCCAATCAATTATCATAGCAGCCCATTAAATAGCCAATCAGAATGAATTACCGGCAGACGCAGTCGCCCCTGCGGAATGGAGGTGGGAACCCTTAGTGCTCCAGACAGAGTCCTCTAGGCCTAGGTTCAGAAGGACTGTTGGTAATTGTTTGTGTCTGCTACATTGTTATTCATTTATTTATTTAGTCTCTTTCGGGAAAATTTGTCTTGCGACTCATCTCAAACAACATAACATCTGTGTTTCTTTGCTATGTACACTTCTTTGAGTTATCAATGAATTGATTTCATTGTGTTTTTTGAGAATTACACCTTTGGATTCGGCTGTCTTTTTTTTGCAGTCTTCAACAACGGGTTATTGGTTCTCTTGACAAAACTGTTCTACATATCAAAGCAGATAGTGGATGTTTGCAAGTGTGCTTAGTGCTTTTCCTTGATCCCTGACTTCTGTATTTCTTGCTCGTCCTCTCTCTCCCTCTCTCTAGGACTATATTCCTGGTGTTGTTGTTCTCTCAGTATGCGAGGAACGTACAGCTTCCTCTGCCCATCTACAAGGCTAAGAAAGGATGGACCTCTTATAGATTACAGCTCTTCAAGATGTTCCCTGTGAGTACCCTGACACACACACACACACACAGAGAGAGAGATGTGCATGCACAGAGAAATACACTGGTAGGAGCATACACACCTAAATACACATCCCCTTTCCTGGAGTGTGCTTATTGATCCAGTCCATCACAGTGCCATGTGAGGTAAGATAAATGGGCACACACTCCTCCATCTCTCTCCGTCTTTTAGATACCTCTTTCCATCCTCCCATTACCTGTCAAGTCCTGCTGTTCAAATCTTATTCACCCTCCCCTGTCTCCTCCCCCGTTCCTCTTAATAAGATCTGAAATGATTCAGCCCTCTGTGGTGCCCTTTTGACTTTGTTTTTCCCTGTTCTGAGCTGTATATATATCTCCTGTGTGCCTGTCTGTCTGTGGCCGTATGTGAAATTTGTTTAGCCTACTACTTACTAAAACTGCATTCTGTGTACTAATCGTACTACATACTATTTAGAACATACTGTTTGGTAAAAACGTATGCAGTAAGCAACAAACATATCAACATACTACTCATCCATACTGAGAATGTGTCATCTAAAGCGCAATCGTGCTTGTTCCTTACCATTCGTAACTTTCTGTTTTTGCATACCCAAACGGCCTACTATTTAGTATGCATGTACGGATATTCGGACGTGGCCTGTGTGTTGTAGACCGCCTGTACCCTCCATTCTGTTGGCAAACGTGCAATCACTGGAGAATAAGCTGGACGAGCTCAGTTTGAGACTATTACATCAACAAAACATTAAGAAAAATAATATCCTATGCTTCTCGGAGTCATGGCTGAACAAGTACATGGGTAATATACGGTTAGCTGGGTTTTCTGTGCATTGGCAGGAGAGAATGGTAGTGTCCAGTAAGCTCCGGGGGAGGCGTGTGTCTCTGCGCAATGTCTTATGTTAAGGAAGGCTCAAGGTTCTGCTCGCTCGTTAGAATATCTCATGATAAACTGTTGACAACTATTTAACACAAGTTTTCATCTATATTTTTCATAGTTGTTTATTTACCACCACAAACCGATGCTGACACTGAGACCGCACTCAACTAGCTGTATAGGACCATAAACAAACAAGAAAATGCTCATCCAGAGGCGGCGTTCCTAGTGGCCGGTGATTTCAATGCAGGAAAACTCCAATCAGTTTTACCTAATTTCTACCAGCGTGTCATCTGTGCACCTAGAGGGAAAACAATTCTAGATCAGCTTTACTCCACACACAGAGGCGAATACAAAGCTCTCCCTCCATTTGATGTCTGACCATAACTCTATCCTCTTGATTCCTGCTTAAAAAAACTCAAAAAGGAGGAATCAGTGACTCACTCAATACGCAAGTGGTCTGATGAAGCGGATGCTAAGCTACAGGACTTTCGCTATTGAGGAGTTTACCACATCAGTCACTAGCTTCATAAATAAGTGCATCGATTACGTTGTCCCCACAGTGACCATACGTACGTGCATATCCCAACCAGAAGCCATGGATTACAGGAAACATCCGCACTGAGCCAAAGACTAGAGTTGACGCTTTCAAGGAGTGGGCAGCCCAACAATGCAAGCCTACCAGACAGGCTAAATATTTCTATGCTAACTTCAAGGCAAGCAAAACAGAACAATGTGTAAGAGCATCAGCTGTTCTGGATGACTGTGTGATAACTCTCTCCGTAGCCGATGTGAGTGAGCCCTTTAAAAAGGTTAACATTCGCGAGGCCTCAGGGCCAGATGGATTATCAGGACGCTTACTCAGAGCATGTGCTGACCAGCTGGCAAATGTCTTCACTGACATTTTCAACCTCTCCCTGACCCTGTCTGTAATACAGTGCATTCCAAACGTATTCAGACCCCTTAACTCTTTCCACATTTTGCTATGTTACAGACTTATTCTAAAAATAATTAAATTGTTGATCCCCCTCATCAATCTACACACAATACCCCATAATGATGAAGCAAAAACATGTTTCTATAAATTAGCAAATGTATTAAAAATAAAACACAGAACTATTACATTTACATAATTATTCAGATCCTTTACTCAGTACTTTGTTGAAGCACCTTTGGCAATGATTACAGCCTCGATTCTTCTTGGGTATGATATGATACTACAAGCTTGGCACACCTATATTTTGAGTTTCTCCCATTCTTCTCTACAGATCTCAAGCTCTGTCAGGTTGGATGGGGAGCATCGCCGCACAGCTATTTTCAGGTCTCTCCAGAGATGTTCGATTGTGTTCAAGTCCGGGCTCTGGCTGGGCCACTCAAGGACGTTCAGAGACTTGTCCCGAAGCCACTCCTGCATTGTCTTGGTTGTGTGCTTAGGGTTGTTGTCCTGTTGGAAGGTGAATCTTAACCCCAGTCTGAGGTCCTGAGCACTCTGGAGCAGGTTTTCATCAAGAATCGCTTTCTCTGTGCATCTTTCCCTCTATCCTGACTAGTCTCGCAGTCCATGCCGCTGAAAAACAACTCCACAGCATGATGCTGCTACCACCATGCTGCACCAGGCCAAAGGTCTTTAGGTGCCTTTTGGCAAACTCCAAGAGGGCTGTAGGTGCCTTTTACTGAGGAATGGCTTCCGTCTGGCCACTCAACCATAAAGGCCTGATTGGTGGGATTCTGCAGAGATGGTTATCCTTCTAGAAGGTTCTCCCATCTCCACAGAGGCACTCTGGAGCTCTGTCAGACTGACCATCGGGTTCTTGCTCACCTCCCTGACCAAGGCCCTTTTCCCCGATTGCTCAGTTTGGCCGGGAGGCCAGCTCTAGGAAGAGTCTGGGTGGTTCCAAACTTCTTCCATTTAAGAATGATGGAGGCCACTGTGTTCTTGGTGACCTTCAATGCTGCAGACATTTTTTCGTACCCTTCCTCAGATCTGTGCCTCGACACAATCCTGTCTCGGATCTCTATAGAAAATCCCTTCAACCTCATGGCTTGGTTTTTTTCTCTGACATGCACTGTCAACTGCCTTTGCAAATCATGTGCAATCAATTGATTTCACCACAGGTGGTCTCCAATCAAGTTGTAGAAACATCTCAAGGATGATCGATGGAAACAGGATGCACCCAAGCTAAAATCCGAGTCTCATAGCAAAGGGTCAGAATACTTACAGTACCAGTCAAAACATTGGACACACCTACAGTGGGGAGAACAAGTATTTGATAACCTGCAAAATCGGCAGTGTTTCCTACTTACAAAGCATGTAGAGGTCTGTCATTTTTATCATAGGTACACTTCAACTGTGAGAGACGGAATCTAAAACAAAAATCCAGAAAATCACATTGTATGATTTGTAAGTAATTCATTTGCATTTTATTGCATGACATAAGTATTTGATACATCAGAAAAGAAAAGCAGAACTTTTAATATTTGGCACAGAAACCTTTGTTTGCAATTACAGAGATCATACGTTTCCTGTAGTTCTTGACCAGGTTTGCACACACTGCAGGGATTTTGGCCCACTCCTCCATACAGACCTTCTCCAGATCCTTCAGGTTTCGGGGCTGTCGCTGGGCAATACGGACTTTCAGCTCCCTCCAAAGATTTTCTATTGGGTTCAGGTCTGGAGACTGGCTAGGCCACTCCAGGACCTTGAGATGCTTCTTACGGAGCCACTCCTTAGTTGCCCTGGCTGTGTGTTTCGGGTCGTTGTCATGCTGGAAGACCCAGCCACAACCCATCTTCAATGCTCTTACTGAGGGAAGGAGGTTGTTAGCTAAGATCTCTGGCCCCATCCATCCTCCCCTCAATACGGTGCAGTCGTCCTGTCCCCTTTGCAGAAAAGCATCCCCAAAGAATGATGTTTCCACCTCCATGCTTCACGGTTGGGATGGTGTTCTTGGGGTTGTACTCATCCTTCTTCTTCCTCCAAACACGGAGTTTAGACCAAAAAGCTCTATTTTTGTCTCATCAGACCAGATGACCTTCTCCCATTCCTCCTCTGGATCATCCAGATGGTCTTTGGCAAACTTCAGACGGGCCTGGACATGCGCTGGCTTGAGCAGGGGGACCTTGTGTACGCTGCAGGATTTTAATCCATGACGGCGTAGTGTGTTAGTAATGGTTTTCTTTGAGACTGTGGTCCCAGCTCTCTTCAGGTCTTTGACCAGGTCCTGCCGTGTAGTTCTGGGCTCATCGCTCACCTTCCTCATGATCATTGATGCCCCACGAGGTGAGATCTTGCATGGAGCCCCAGACCAAGGGTGATTGACCGTCATCTTGAACTTCTTCCATTTTCTAATAATTGCGCCAACAGTTGTTGCCTTCTCAACCAATCTGCTTGCCTATTGTCCTATAGCCCATCCCAGCCTTGTGCAGGTCTACAATTTTATCCCTGATGTCCTTACACAGCTCTCTGGTCTTGGCCATTGTGGAGAGGTTGGAGTCTGTTTGATTGAGTGTGTGGACAGGTGTCTTTTATACAGGTAACGAGTTCAAACAGGTGCAGTTAATACAGGTAATGAGTGGAGAACAGGAGGGCTTCTTAAAGAAAAACTAACAGGTCTGTGAGAGCCGGAATTCTTACTGGTTGGTAGGTGATCAAATACTTATGTCATGCAATAAAATGCAAATTAATTACTTAAAAATCATACAATGTGATTTTCTGGATTTTTTTAGATTCCGTCTCTCACAGTTGAAGTGTACCTATGATAAAAAATTACAGATCTCTACATGCTTTGTAAGTAGGAAAACCTGCAAAATCGGCAGTGTATCAAATACTTGTTCTCCCCACTATACTTATTCAAGGGTTTTTCTTTATTTTTACTATTTTCTACATTGTAGAATAATATTGAATACATAAACTATGAAATAACACATGTGGAATCATGTAGTAACCAAAAAAGTGTTAAACAAATCAAAATATATGTTATATTCTTCAAAGAAGCCACCCTTTGCCACGATGACAGCCTTTGCACACTCTTGGCTTTCTCTCAACCAGCTTCACCTTGAATGCTTTTCCAACAGTCAGCACACAAAAAAATATGATTTCATCCTTTTTAGAAAAAGACTGTAATGTGGAAAAAGTCAAGGGGTCTTAATAATTTCCGAATGCACTGTACCTACTTGTTTCAAGCAGATCCTGTGCCCAAGAACACAAAGGTAACCTATCTAAATGACTACCATCCTGTAGCACTCACATCTTTAAGCATGAAATGCTTGGTCATGGTTCACATCAACACCATCTTTCCAGACACCTTGGACCCACTCCAATTTGCATACCACCCCAACAGATGCACAGATGACACCATCTTTATTGCATTCCACACTACCCTTTTCCACCTGGACAAAAGGAACACCTATGTGAGAATGCTATTTATTGACTACAGCTCAGCGTTCAACACCATAGTGCCCTCCAAGCTCATCACTAAGCTAAGGACCCTGGGACTGAACACCTCCCTCTGCAACTGGATCCTGGACTTCCTGACAGTCGCCCCCAGGTGGTGGAAGTAGGAAATAACACATCCGCCAAGCTGATCCTCAACACGCGGGTCCTTCGGGGGTGCATGATAGTCCCCTACTGAACTCCCCACGCAAGACTCCAACACCATCATTAAGTTGGACGACAATGAGACAGCCTATAGGGAGGACAGAGACCTGGCAGTGTGGTGTCAGGACAACAACCTCTCCCTCAATGTGAGCAAGACAAAGGAGCTGATCATGGACTACATGAAACGGAGGGTCAAGCACGCACCCATCCCCATCGACGGGGCTATAGTGAAGCAGATCGAGAGCTTCAAGTTCCTCGGTGTCCACATCATTAAGGAGCTGTCATGGTCCAACCACACCAACAAAGTCATGAACAAAGGCACGACAACACCTGAAAAGATTTGGCATGGGTCCTCAGATCCTCAAAAGGTTCTACAGCTGCACCATCGAGAGCATCCTGACTGGTTGCACTGGTTGCAACTGCTCGGTCTCCGACCGCAAGGCACTTCAGAGGGTAGTGTGTAGGTCCAGTGCATCACTGGGGCCAAGCTTCCTGCCATCCAGGACCTCTATACCAGGCAGTGTCAGAGGAAGGCCAAAAAATGTTAAGACTCCAGCCACCCATGTCATACTGTTCTCTCTGCGACCGCACGGCAAGCAGTACCGGAGTGCCAGGTCTAAGTCCAAGAGGCTTCTAAACAGTTTCTACCCCCAAGCCGTAAGACTCCTGAACACCTAATCAAATGGTTACCCAGACTATTTGCACCCCCCCTCTCTCTCTTTTACACCGCTGCTACTCTCTGTTGTTATCATCTATAGCATAGTCACTATAATAACTCTACCTACATGTACATATTACCTCAACTTAATGGTGCCCCCGCACATTGACTCTATACTGGCACCCCCCTGTATATAGTCTCGTATTGTTATTTTACTGCTGCTCTTTAATTACTTGTTACTTTATTTCTTATTCTTATCCAGATTTTTTTTTTTTTTTTTACTGCATTGTTGGTTCGGGGCTCGTAAGTAAGCATTTCCCTGTAAGGTCTACACACCTGCTCTATGCGGTCCATGTGACTATACATTTTATTTTATTTGCTGTGTGCCCCCTGCTGGTCATTTGCTGTCATGATAGCTCATATACAGTGCCTTGCGAAAGTATTCGGCCCCCTTGAACTTTGCGACCTTTTGCCACATTTCAGGCTTCAAACATAGATATAAAACTGTATTTTTTTGTGAAGAATCAACAACAAGTGGGACACAATCATGAAGTGGAATGACATTTATTGGATATTTCAAACTTTTTTAACAAATCAAAAACTGAAAAATTGGGCATGTAAAATTATTCAGCCCCTTTACTTTCAGTGCAGCAAACTCTCTCCAGAAGTTCAGTGAGGATCTCTGAATGATCCAATGTTGACCTAAATGACTAATGATGATAAATACAATCCACCTGTGTGTAATCAAGTCTCCGTATAAATGCACCTGCACTGTGATAGTCTCAGAGGTCCGTTAAAAGCGCAGAGAGCATCATGAAGAACAAGGAACACACCAGGCAGGTCCGAGATACTGTTGTGAAGAAGTTTAAAGCCGGATTTGGATACAAAAAGATTTCCCAAGCTTTAAACATCCCAAGGAGCACTGTGCAAGCGATAATATTGAAATGGAAGGAGTATCAGACCACTGCAAATCTACCAAGACCTGGCCGTCCCTCTAAACTTTCAGCTCATACAAGGAGAAGACTGATCAGAGATGCAGCCAAGAGGCCCATGATCACTCTGGATGAACTGCAGAGATCTACAGCTGAGGTGGGAGACTCTGTCCATAGGACAACAATCAGTCGTATATTGCACAAATCTGGCCTTTATGGAAGTGGCAAGAAGAAAGACATTTCTTAAAGATATCCATAAAAAGTGTCGTTTAAAGTTTGCCACAAGCCACCTGGGAGACACACCAAACATGTGGAAGAAGGTGCTCTGGTCAGATGAAACCAAAATTGAACTTTTTGGCAACAATGCAAAACGTTATGTTTGGCGTAAAAGCAACACAGCTGAACACACCATCCCCACTGTCAAATATGGTGGTGGCAGCATCATGGTTTGGGCCTGCTTTTCTTCAGCAGGGACAGGGAAGATGGTTAAAATTGATGGGAAGATGGATGGAGCCAAATACAGGACCATTCTGGAAGAAAACCTGATGGAGTCTGCAAAAGACCTGAGACTGGGACGGAGATTTGTCTTCAAGACAATGATCCAAAACATAAAGCAAAATCTACAATGGAATGGTTCAAAAATAAACATATCCAGGTGTTAGAATGGCCAAGTCAAAGTCCAGACCTGAATCCAATTGAGAATCTGTGGAAAGAACTGAAAACTGCTGTTCACAAATGCTCTCCATCCAACCTCACTGAGCTCGAGCTGTTTTGCAAGGAGGAATGGGAAAAAAATGTCAGTCTCTCGATGTGCAAAACTGATAGACATACCCCAAGCGACTTACAGCTGTAATCGCAGCAAAAGGTGGCGCTACAAAGTATTAACTTAAGGGGGCTGAATAATTTTGCACGCCCAATATTTCAGTTTTTGATTTGTTAAAAAAGTTTGAAATATCCAATAAATGTCGTTCCACTTCATGATTGTGTCCCACTTGTTGTTGATTCTTCACAAAAAAATACAGTTTTATATCTTTATGTTTGAAGCCTGAAATGTGGCAAAAGGTCGCAAAGTTCAAGGGGGCCGAATACTTTCGCAAGGCACTGTATCTGCTGCTCCAGTAGACAGACGCTTGTATTGGTGACTCCACTCTAATAAAGTTCTCTTCATCACTCTCTCTCCCTGTCTGATTAAAAGTTCCGCTCTTTATCAATCTGTTCTTTACAGTTTGAACTGGTGACCTCACAACTCCCATATTGAAAAAAAGTAATCATCACTCTCTGTTTAAAGGGCATTCTATAGAAGTTCTGCAGATTTATTGTGGTGTTCTTCACTGTAACTCAACAGGACATAATGTAATTCTCTGTGTGTTTTGAGGGTCATGTTTGACCTTTAGTGTTTCTGCCTTCCTCAGATCATCATGGCCATCCTGGTGTCATGGCTGATTTGTTTTATCTTTACCGTAACCAATGTTTTCCCACCGGAGAAAGACAAGTACGGTTACTACGCCCGCACAGACGCACGCCAGGGAATACTGGCAGCCGCACCCTGGTTCAAGATCCCCTACCCTTGTGAGTTACCACTCCTTATGGTGTTCAACCCACCCCTAGCTAAGCCCAAATTCTGAATGAGAGCATCCAATAGCTTCGTAGGTTCCTCAAGTCTAGAATGTTTTGGAGTTGTTTGTTCCACATCAGTGTGTCAATGTTTGTTTTGTTTTTTTTACCCATAGTTCAGTGGGGTGTTCCTACGGTGACAGCGGCGGGGGTGATTGGTATGTTCAGTGCCGTGGTCGCCAGCATCATTGAGTCAATTGGAGACTACTACGCCTGTGCCCGCCTCTCCTGTGCCCCCCCACCCCCCATTCACGCCATCAACAGGTACTTGACCTTGCTTGCATAGCTCCTTGCCTAATGCACCTCATAGAATATGCTTACCTCACACAGACACAATGGTTTGAATCATGAAATGACATCCGTCTCTCGCTCACTCTCTCCCTCTTTCTTTCTGTTTTTCTCTCTTTGTAGGGGTATATTTATGGAAGGTCTCTCCTGCGTGTTGGATGGGCTGATGGGGACAGGAAACGGCTCTACTTCCTCCAGTCCTAATATAGGCGTGCTAGGCATCACTAAGGTAACCATCACACCCTTCAATGCACAGAGTCCTACTACAAGTTCTATTCAAATATTAAATATTTGTTTTAATTGGCTAGTAGTCTGCTTGGATTTAATTTGCTCTGTAGAGTGGGACTATTTTATTCTTCCTGCTTCTTCGCTTTCTTACTCCCTGCTGCTCTCTGATTGGTCCTCCAGGTGGGCAGCCGGCGTGTGATCCAATACGGTGCTGCTATGATGCTACTGCTAGGGCTGGTGGGTAAATTCAGCGCATTGTTCGCCTCCCTGCCTGACCCTGTCCTGGGGGCGCTGTTCTGTACCCTGTTTGGGATGATTACAGCTGTGGGACTGTCCAACCTGCAGTTTGTAGACCTCAACTCTTCCAGGAACCTTTTTGTTCTGGGCTTCTCCATTTTCTTTGGCCTGGTGCTGCCCAGCTACCTCAAACAGAACCCTCTGGTCACTGGTGAGTAGAGGACAAGTGGACTACAGATTTAGCTCATTGGCCTACTCCTTCAGTGTTCACACATCTAAAAGGACTGGGTAGGTCTCTGAACCCTCTCTCTCGTTCTCTCTCTATCCCTCTTTTCTGTCTCTCAGGTATAGTGTCGATTGACCAGGTGTTGAACGTCCTCCTGACCACAGCCATGTTCGTAGGGGGGTCAGTGGCATTTGTGCTGGACAACACTATCCCTGGTGAGTGGACTGTACTATCCCACTATCACTGATAGACTAAACTATCACACTACTACTATTAATCTACTACTGTACTCAACCATTTTGAGTGCATTTTGAGATAGGACAAGCATATCACAAACTGTTGCCTCCTCCAATCGCTCACCCCCTCGTCCTCTGTCTTCCTCTTCTCTCTCTCTCTTTCCTCTCTCCTTTCCTCCTGTCAGGTACGCCAGAGGAGCGAGGGATCAGGAAGTTGAAGCGTGGGTCGGGACCCAGTACTGCGGAGCTGGAGGGGATGAGAACCTACGACCTCCCGTTCGGCATGGACTTCCTGCGCCGCCACACCGTCTTCCAGTACTTCCCCATCAGCCCCACCTTCAGCGGCTACCAGTGGGGCGCGATCCGCAAGGCCTGCAGACTTAGGGGGGGACGGGGTGGGGTAGGGAAGGCAGCAGAGATGGAGGGAATCACAGATCCAGGGGAGAGCGGGGTATAGCAGACTGGTAGAACCGGGCTGGAGGGAAGAGAGATGGAGTTTGGTACCATGGAAGGAAGGGAGGGGTGGAGGTTTTTGGGTAGCGTCAGTGCAGTGTGACATGCTCAACCCTGTCTTGTATGTATGTGTGTCTGTATAACACTGTCTATGGCCTATTCATGCTGTTGTTAGCATGTTATAACCAGTGTCATGAGTGTGTAATAACAGATGTCCTTATAGGGAACGTTTCAGATGGAGTTGCAACATGCTCTTGTCTCTGCCTAGTATGTGAGTGAAAGAGCATAGGAATGCCTTAGACAGCCCATTATTGAGGTCCCTCTCTTCCCATTGCACTATTTCTTCTAGATCTTCAGTTAACACTTATTTTCTCAGTTAACCTGTCTACATCAGTCAATCTGTCTACATACATTCCAAGGGGAATGGTAAGAAAAGGTTTGTTCTCTGCTGTTTAACCAAAATACTCTGATGTATTACACTCCCAGTGGCCTCTGTGTGTGTGCGTGCGTGTGTGTATGCCCACCCATGACATTGTGATGGGGTTGAGTGTGTCACTTGCGCTGGCACATTTCCTGTTTCCGGACAGATGGACAGAGACAGACAGACAGACAGACAGATGGACGGACAGTATCTCGTTTACGGCAAAAGTTTAAAGCTCAATGATTGACACCTTACAGACCCATTGAGAATCAGACGCAGCTGGTCAGTCAGCCCTGTTTAGCAAACCTACACTTCCCACGGTGGTTATGGGAAATGTAGTCTCCTGTTGAAAGGGGATTGGATGGAATTGAGGCTTTATGAAAATTCACATTCAACTAATAATTGGCCTGCATACAAAATGTACACACACACACACACACACACACACACACACACACACACACACACACACGCACACTACCAAACACAAGCAAGGCAAGGTCATGCAGATACTGTTGATGAAAGTGGCTTGTCAAGTGGTAGACCTTAGCCATGCAAAGTGATTGTGGTGTTCGTTTTACATTATTAGAGTTAATGCACATTTTGTTTACTGGAACCTGCCCCTCTATTTGGTTTATATTACCCGTTTAAGTCAAACACACAATTAGGGCTGTTATGGTGACCGCATTATCACAACACCGGAAGTCACAAGTCATGACCGCAGTCAAATTCCACGTGACCGCTGAGTCATGGAAACTCTCCAAAACTGCACTTTGATGGTCATTAATAGCCTTGTACTCAGCGCTGTATTGTCCCTCTAATCACTCTGACATCAATGCAAATGCAATCAAAAATAAAATGTAACACTTAATGAGAGCCCTGGAATTCAGAGTTGGAACGGAATAGGATCACCTTTGTGCAGCTAGATAGAGCCAGCTCCTCATAGCTCAACCTGAACTCAAGGGTAGATGTAACATAGTAAATGTCAATCCGAGACACTCCATTTAGTATGACATGTTACATTTCATATGGCATGCATTAATTTGCTGTGATAACCATACCAAACGTAACATATACTAATTACTGTCCCAGATATACGTTTACTACACAACATGACCAAAAGTATGTGGAAACCTGCTCGTCGAACATCTCATTCCAAAATCATGGCCATTAATATGGAGTTTGTCCCCCCTTTGCTGCAATAACAGCCTCCACTCTTCTGGGAAGGCTTTCCACTAGATGTTGGAACATTGCTGCGGGGACTTGCTTCCATTCAAGAACAAGAGCATTAGTGAGGTCGAGCACTGATGTTGGGCGATTAGCCCTGGCTCGCAGTCGGCGTTCCAATTCACCCCAAAAGTTTTCGATGGGGTTGAAGTCAGGACTCTGTGCAGGCCAGTTAAGTTCTTCCACACGGATCTAGACATTTCTCCAGAGAACGAACAGTTATTGTGCTGACGTTGCTTCCAGAGCCAGTTTGGATCTCTGTAGTGAGTGTTGCAACTGAGGACAGACATTTTTTACGCGCTTCAGCACTCGGCGGTACCGTTCTGTGAGCTTGTGTGGCCTACCACTTCAGGGCTGAGCCGTTGTTGCTCCTAGACGTTTCCACTTCAGAATAACAGCACTTACAGTTGACCGTGTCAGCTCTAATAGGGCAGAAATTTAACAAACTGACTTGTTGGAAAGGTGGCATCCTATGACGGTGCCACGTTGAAAGTCATTGAGCTCTTCATTAAGGCCATTCTACTGCCAATGACTGTCTATGGAGTTTGCATGGCTGTGTGCTCGATTTTAGAAAAGGGGTGAAATAGCCGAATCCACTAATTTTGGAGTGTCCACATACTTTTGTATATATAGGGTATGTTATGTCTAGTCTATGAGACCATGCTGCATAGCTGGGGTTGTAATTTTTTCCCCCGCTACAGACGGCTATACCGTTTCGGCTATATCATATTGGTTCGCTAATACAAGACTAGGAAAAGACCCAGTGCACTACATTTGTGATTGTTATTTATACAGTACCAGTCAAAAGTTTGGACACCAACTCTTTCAAGGGTTTTTCTTTATTTTTACTATTTTCTACATTGTAGAATAATAGTGAAGACATCAAAACTATAAAATAACACACATGGAATCATGTAGTAAACAAAAAAGTGTTAAACAGATAAAAATATGTTAGATTCTTCAAAGTAGCCACCCTTTGCCTTGATGACAGCTTTGTACACTCTTACCATTCTCTCAACCATCTTCCGCTGGAATGCTTTTCTGGCAGTCTTGAAGGAGTTCCCACATATGCTGAGCACTTGTTGGCTGCTTTTCCTTCACTCTGCTGTCCAACTCATCCCAAACCATCTCAATTGGGTTAAGGTTGGATGATTGTGGAGGTCAGGTCATCTGATGTAGCACTCTATCAATCTCCTTCTCGGTCAAATAGCCCTTACACAGCCTGAAGGTGTGTTGGGTCATTGTCCTGTTGAAAAACAAATGATAGTCCCACTAAGCGCAAACCAGATGGGTTGGTGTATCGCTGCAGAATGCTGTGGTAGCCATGCTGATTAAGTGTGCCTTGAATTCTAAATAAATCACAGACAAGTGTCACCATCACACCACTTCCTTCATGCGTCACAGTGGGAACCACACATGCGGAGATCATCCGTTCACCTACTCTGCGTCTCATCAAAGACACAGCGTTCTCAAATTTGGAATTCAGACCAAAGGACAGATTTCCACCGGTCTAATGTCCATTGCTCGTGTTTCTTGGCCCAAGCAAGTCTCTTCTTCTTATTGGTGTCCTTTAGTAGTGCTTTCAGCAATTTGACCATGAAGGCCTGATTCACACAGTCTCCTCTAAATAGTTGATGTTGAGATGTCTGTTTCTTGAACTCTGAAGCATTTATTTGGGCTGCAATTTCTGAGGCTGGTAACTCTAATGAACTTATCCTCTGCAGCAGAGGTTACTGGGTATTCCTTTCCTGTGGCGGTCCTCATGACAACCAGTTTATCATAGTGCTTGATGGTTTTTGCGACTACACTTGAAGAAACTTTAAAAGTTCTTGAAATGTTCCAGATTGACTGACCTTCATGTCTTAAAGTAATGATGGACTGTTGTTTCTCTTTGCTTATTTGAGCTCTTCTTGCCATGATATAGACTTGGTATAGACCAAATAGGGCTATCTTCTATATACCACCCCTACCTTGTCACAACACAACTGATTGGCTAAAACGCATTAAGAAGGAAATAAATTCCACAAATAAACTTTTAACAAGGCACACATGTTAATTGCATTCCAGGTGACTACATCATAAAGCTGGCTGGGAGAATGCCAAGTGTGCAAAGCTGTCATAAAGGCAAAGGGTGGCTTGAAGAATCCCAAATATAAAATATATTTTGATTTGTTTAACACTATTTTGGTTACTACATGATTCCATGTGTGTTATTTCACAGTTTTGATTAATCCGCTTTACAACCGGTGTAGCCTATCTGGCATATTAAAAACAACCGCACAACCTCCATTTGCTATTCGAGTGCAGGCTTCGTATTACATGTTGATTTTTATTTTTTATTTTTTTGTGGGCCATTAATTTCAAAATAATTCCACACATTTATCATATGTGAAAGACCAGATGAAATTGAAAATAGTCTAATGGGTGAGAATATGATCAAGCGCTTGACAAATTGCGAATGAAAGACGGATGAAGTGTGTGCAGCCTGCGCAAGAAACAGAGCAGAGCGCATGCCTTTTCATGCAACCTTTTTCAAATCATCATTACAGCATTTGTCAGCCTTTGGCTATATGTTTGGATTTCTAATACATTCCAAGGTTTGTATCACAACTACAGTTGCATAAATAACTCTAAATGAAGCATATAGGAGGACTTGTTTCAAGTTATCACTTTGTTAACTGCTCAACACAGAATAGGGAGTGCAACACGTGTGCACTCCCTCGGACATCGTTTTGGGGAAATATCCATTCTATTTTATTCAGCTATGTTCAGTTGTATTCTTCTTACTATGAAATAATAATATAAAATAATTCCACAATAATTCTAAGCAAATCTTGTGCGTTAAATGAACTAATGCCACAGCCATATGGCATAGCCAGATCAGGGCCGAACATAAGGATGACTCAGAATATACTATTCTGTTCTTCTGAAATAGGCTACATCTTCATATAATTTCTTTAGACCTGCCTAAAATAGGCTATATTACATGGATTTATTAAACTTTTGAAAATGTAGATGTTCCAAAGGTCCACATCAGTGGCTTGTAGACTATGCGTGGAAGCCCGGAGATGCTAAACGTGTTTATGTTAATTAAAGGTCATTTTAACGTGAACCCAGCAATTATTTGCATGGCAGTTAGGCTGACAACATTTCATGACTGCCACTGCCCTACACACAACACAACAGATCTCCCAACAAACTGTCAATGTCCTCCACTGGACAGAGGGCCCGGTCCCAAATCAACCTCTAGTCCTGGACACTTCTCCTAGTCCCCTAGTCGGGACACTTCTCCAAGTCTCCTAGTCCTGGACACTTCTCCTAGTCCCCTAATCTTTGTACACTTCTCCTAGTCCCCTAGTCTTGGACACTTCTCCTAGCACCCTATACCTGGACACTAAATGCCCTCTCATAGATCTGAAAGAACTAGAATGGATGTATGGAAATATCATGGTAACAACCCTCCTGAAGGGTTAGTTGACGCTAGTAGGCCACCACTTTTGATTACACCTGTCTGTTTCTTTCACATCCAGGAAGCGCCATGAAGAAGAGTCTAGTCCATGGGTATGAGCTAGTGCTGGGGAAGAGGGCTTGATTTGGGACTGGAAATGAGGGTCAAAGTTGATATGTTCACCCAGTCAGCTTGCAGGCCTTACTGTGTCAGTATTATCTTTCGCATCTTTAACTACCACCACCAAAAACCAGCTCTCTCATGAACGCGTACTCCCTCATCCAGCTGCTGTTATTACAACTGGAATTTCAAGGTTGACTTATAAGCTGCTTGTAAGACATTATTGAATAGTTTAACTCGTAATAACTATTTGTAAGTCATTGCTGTAAGTAAGTTGTTCATGTATTTATTAACCTGTAAGGATCTATAATCATATAAATAACAAGCAACAGGCTATATACAATCTAATGGTTAACCAACTGTGTAATAATGTTCATAAGCAGTTCATAAGCACACTTTCAAAAGCATTCATACTTTTTTTTATATATATATAGGCTACAAATGCTTTAGCACGAAGCAGAATGCACTTGGATTTCTAGTTGTGCCATTGTTTTTAAAATGTAGCCATTTTTTCTAACTCACTGATATCCTTAATTTTGCCAATGTGTGTTGGATGCATACTTAGACTAGTGTTGGGTAGTGTTTGTCAGCACATGCATGGGGGTATAGGTGGTTTGGCCACTGCCCAGGCCACCGCCTGAGTAAAGATCATGCTATGATTAAGGCTTATGTTCAGAGTAACACCCGTGCAGGGTTTGCAGAGGAAGGGAGAGGAGAGACACTCCACAGATTTAGCTAGGCAAATGACCAGAAAAAAAACAGATGTACCCAGATGCCTGACTGAAAGTGAGAAATAGTGAAAGAAAAGAGAGGCGGTTTTTAAAGTGCCAATCGCATCCCTGATTTCTGTCCTGCCCTCTGCTCTGTCCTACTCTGCTACAAATGTCAGGTGGTCTACTGTTCTGTTCAAGTGAACATGTTTGATTTACAGACACGGCACCATAACAGTATCTTCAGGTTTAAGGGTGTGTAATGGAGGGGGTATTTTAAAATGTTTATAGGGGAGGGGGAGAGGGGTTGTGGCTGTATTATTATTTTTTCAATGGCTCACAGGCTGTACAATCTTATCCTGCACCTATTAATTACTATTATTGTTATGATTGTTACTAGAGCCATTGTTCATATTGTTGACATTGTTCACTTATAAGTGAACAGTGTAACCCCCCCTCCCCCCAAATCCTCTCTCCATCCCTCATGTGTGGTAGAATGTTTCAGAGCTGGGGTCAAGTTCATGTCAATAATTCACAACTGAGGGTGCATCAGAAATGGCACCCTATTCCCTATATTGTGCACTGTACTGCATAAGGGATAGAATGTCATTTGGGACAAACTTAGTGTGATTGACATGGGGGCGACTTTTTGGAACCTCTGCTATGTGTGTTTGCTGGAGTGCTGTGTGTTACTGTGTGAGCCATCATCCATAGAAAACCAATGGTTGACTGTTGAGGTAGGGTTGAATTGGGACTCCTTCTGGCCAGTGTGGTTGACTATCATAAGCCTACATGAGACTTAACAACATGAACAAGATGCACAGATTCAGACTGAACCAAAATGCAAAAGAAGCACCTATCCTTTCTTCATTCTTTCTCAAACTATTTCCCTTGCTCTTCTATTTGCTGCACCAAAACAATAAGAGTGGGAGTAGTCACTGGTTCAGAAATGCAGACATTTTTTAAATGTTAAGTAACATTTCAGATTTACTTTGTTTTATCTTGTTGATTATTTTATTTAGTTATGATTAGTAAAAAAGTAATTGTTTAGTGAAATTTATGTGATGAGTATTTGTGTGCCTTATGCACAATGTCAGAAAGATATTTATCAGTTTAGAATTGACTTGTTCTGGCCCTATAATAATTTTCTGATTCTCCGTTGTTGCAGAGAGATCATGATAGTGTTAGTCTCCACAGGCAGCAAGTTGAACTGGACATGACTCCGTTAGGCCCTCGAACTAGACCTGAAGGTGTGAGGGGAAAAGGAGAACACCTTGAACATTCTGCTCTAAACAGACTAACTATAGTCAGGGTGTGGAGAGAAGAGGATAGCCAATGGTTTTGTACCAGTGTTTGATATGGCAGCATGCTTGGTACTGCCTTCCTCTTCTCTGCTCCGTAGAGCTAGGAACAGTGGATACTATAGATGGAATTGACCAGTCCTTCAACTTGCTCAACCCCCCCCCCCCCCCCCCCTCCCCCACCCCACGCCTGCAGTGCAGATATGGTGTCCGTGTCCTCTCTGTTTAAGTGTACCTGTTTTCAAGAGAGAGAATGTCTGAAATAGCATGTTGTCCACTAGGGGAGTAGGGTGTTATTTCAGCTTCAGCCCATAGACCACCTCATTTGAAGCCAATGCCTCACCTCTGTATGAGCTTTAACTCATTCTCAATGTTAAAAACCATGTCCCACGAGCCAGGTCAAGGTATGGCCATGTCTATGACACAAAAAAAATATATCCCTTTCAGTTATTTTGAAGGGGAAACTACCTGAAGAATATACATTTCTCTTTCTCAAGTGTTTTATCTTTTTAAAGTTTGTTTTTTTAATACATCGTTATGTTTATTACAGACAGATGTTTGTAAGAAAATAAATCATGCATTTTAATATTTTGTCATGCTGCAATGTGCACCATTTATTACATTTTTATTTAATTAAAATAAAGAATACATTTCTTTGTATTTTTAATCTGTAGTTTGGTGGAATACTTTTGCTAGTTAGAATTTTTTTAATATTGTATATTTCCAACATTGCTTCCTGTTATCATGTTAATAAAGTGTTCATACAAATTGAGAAACACCTGACAAACTTTAAACAGATGTAAAAATATATAAATGTATATTGAATTGAGTAGGCTACAGTGTGTGGAAAACTTCTGAACCAGGCATTGTGTATACTAATAGTAGCAACAAAATGTTATATTCTTTGTTCCTTAAACTATTTAATAAGATGTTACAGAATTAATGCTGTCTATTGTCTTTATTGTTAGTAGAAATCAATTCATTATGTTTAGACCTCTATCTTACTATTTCAGCCTAGGCTTAACATAAATACACTAGATCTGCTGCACAACATACCCACATCATATATATAGTCTCAAATGCTATTGTTTAAATGATCCTCTTTCAACTTGTCCACTCTCTCCACCCCTGAGAGTGAGTGTTCGTGATAGTGAGATTAAGCATATTGTTGTGTCTAGTAACATCACGCACTAAACCATCCTCTTTATTAACGTCAGGAGCGGCGCTGCGCTGAGCGGCGCAGCTAGAGCAGATGTTACTGAAGAGATTAGTGGGACATAGAGAAGAGAGCAGCGGAGGAGAACGCCACTTAATGGCGCCTACTTTAAATACATGTTATTGACTACTATGTTTAGAATAAGAGTGATTACATACAGCCTAGGTTACTGCCATACAACCCCACATTTCACCTGAAATCAGTCAAAGCACATTAACATGTATTAAGGGTTAAGTACCTATAGGCCTAATGGTTTTAAAATTGAATTTGACCTACACAGTTTTAAAATGAAAATTGCAACTCACTTTAAGTAGGCCTATCCCTTGTGTATGCGCAGTGGGTCTAGTTATCTATCACCCCCTATGCATGTGAATTGGGGGTAGCATTGTTTTCAAGATTCACCCTCCTATTCTATTCACCTATTCAGAGAGTGAGCAGTCAGCGCGAACAAAGCTGCGGCAGATCGTGCGCTGATTGGTTACCGGGTACGGTGCCAGAGGTCCACTACAACAGATGGGGTTCTCCTCTCGTCGCGCAGACGCCACGCATGCAAGCCCCGGTGCGTGCATGCACCGATTGTTTCCTATGCCCGGGTAGGGCGAACCGAGCAGGGAACGAACAGACTGGGCGACTCACGGTTTACGGTTAACGACTATCCCACCCGAAACCCAGCGTGGCAGAGAAGAACCAAGCCCAGTTGATCGTTTGTAAACATTAACAACTAAAGCCCGAAGAGGTCCTGAAAATCACCACTAGCAACTCTGTCCGTAAGTAGGCTATATGTTAAAGCGACATTAGTCTGCCATGCCTCTAACGATCGATAAACTCACAAGGCAAACACTTTGTTATTTGTATTTGCATAGATATTGGCTATAGTTTCGCCAGTTAGAGCAATTGTGACTGGAACAAGAATGCGTGTGAGACTAATTTAGATCCATAAACAGAGTTTAGAAGTAATCGGAGATGAACCTTCTTGCATTGATAATGCAATGCTATTAGCCCTCAAGTAACAGCAATTAGTACCAAATTATACTTTTGCTGGGAAACAAATTCACATGTTTTTCCAGTTTTTATTATGTCATTGCACAGAAATGAAACCGATTAGAAGCCGTATCTGGGCTCTGCCTATACAGTTTAGTAGGCTAGTCTATAAAACATTATGTGTCTGTCTGGACAGATTACATAACATCAATATCAGATAGGCTACTTAAGATTCTTCTCACACACACTGGCCAGTGGTAGTGCCCAGAGACTGATCCTCTCAGATATGGATGTCCAAGCATGTGGTCATATTTTCCACACTAAGTTGTGAGGGAATTCATAATATTGGCCTGTACCTTAAATGATTAATAATAGACTATTGTGCTTCCTAAGGTCATATACAATTTCACAATAGTGGTGTGATTCTGAAGAAAGCCATTAAAGGCCGAAACGTCAATCTTTTAAACTTGTCTAATAAAACAAAGTATGTTTTATGGTGAGTGTTGCACCTTTTCCTGTCTAATGACACCATAATGGTGTGAGCCAGATTGAAGGGGCATCTTGTCTATTTACAAACACACACACACAAAAGCTTTGGCACTGTGTGATAGAGTTGGTTGTTAGACATCAGATGTTTTTAGGGTTGCTATGACAATTTGAACAATAGTGGGAGAGCAAAGTTGGGGTTGAGAGGGAGGAATTCAGGAAGAGTACAGAACTGGAGATTTGGACCTGCATTCATCCCTTCGGCTAAAGCAGTTGAGGACAGAGGCACGGGGCAAGAGATCAAAACGTGTGTGTGTGTGTGTGTGTGTGTGTGTGTGTGTGTGTGTGTGTGTGTGTGTGTGTGTGTGTGTGTGTGTGTGTGTGTGTGTGTGTGTGTGTGTGTGTGTGTGTGTGAGAGAGAGAGAGAGAGAGAGAGGGAGAAAGAGAAGTCAGGAAATTGAGGTCAGGAGTTTTAATGTCAGTGGATTAGTGCCAGTCTGTGGGAGGTGGAGGGATGGGGGGTGGAGTCAGAGAGAGAATGTTAAAAGGGATGGAGGAAAACAAGTTAGATAAAGAGGAAACAAAGGGAAACAACAGCACTAATGAGAATAGATATTTTACAACAAGGAAGTAATAGACCAGGAGTTCAGCGCAAGAGAGCGAAAGATAGGATAGAGAGAGGGGGAAGAGAAGAGGGAGTAGAAAGCAATCTAAAACTCTTCTGCTTTGCCAATATTTATACCTGCTTTCCATGCCAATAAAGCTTATTTCCTTCAGAAAGTATTCATACCTCTTTACCTATTCCACATGTTGTTGTGTTACAGCCTGAATTCAAAATGGGTATAAAAAAATGTTCATCTACGCACAATACCTCATAATGACAAAGTGAAAACCTGTTTTATAGAAT
This sequence comes from Oncorhynchus mykiss, assembly GCF_057628025.1. Taxonomy (NCBI): domain Eukaryota; kingdom Metazoa; phylum Chordata; class Actinopteri; order Salmoniformes; family Salmonidae; genus Oncorhynchus; species Oncorhynchus mykiss. The sequence continues at coordinate 34,026,511 of NC_143027.1, read as the reverse complement.
GTTTTTATGACGTGCACTCCATAAAAAAAGACTGCTAGAGATTATGTTTGTCTATTATGTTGTGCGGAATCACCTGGTTCATTCATTTGTGAACGTTGTATTATGTTATTGAAGGCTGCTGCTGAAGACGTATGCATTGAAGCCTGCTTAATTACCTGCCTGCCCGCCGTGCTGGAATGTCATTTAGATAAACGACACGTGAGCACTTTAATGATGGCTTATTATCGGTGATAGCACTCGGAGCCACAGAACTTGAGAAAGTATTCATACCCCTTGACTTATTCCACATTTTGTTGTGTTACAGACTGAATTCAAAATGGATTAAATATATATTTTTCAAACATCTACACACAATACCCCATAATGACAAAGTGAAAACATGTTTTTAGACATTTTAGAAAATGTATTGAAAATGAAATACAGAAATGTCTCATTTACATAAGTACTCACCCTGAGTCAATACTTTGTAGAAGCACCCTTGGCAGCAATTACAGCTGTGAGTCATTCTGGGCAAGTCTCAGAGCTTTGCACACCTGGATTGAATCTCTGTGTTGATCATTGCTAGACAACCGTTTTCAGGGATTTTCAAGTAGATTTATGTCAAAACTGTGACTTGGCCGCTCAGGAAGAGTCACTGTCTTCTTGGTAAGCAACTCCAGTGTAGATTTGGCCTTGTGTTTTAGGTTATTGTCCTGCTGAAAGGTGAATTCATCTCCCAGTGTCTGGTGGAAAGCAAACTCCCCATTCCTTAACGATTACAAGCATACCCATAATATGATACAGCCACCACTATGCTTGAAAATATGGAGAGTGGTACTCAGTAATGTGTTGTTTTGGATTTGCCCCTAACATAACACTTTACATTCAGGAAAAAAGTTAATTGCTTTGCCTAATTTTTTGCAGTATTACTGTAGTGCCTTGCTGCAACAGGATGCATGTTTTCAAATATGTTTATTCTATACAGGCTTCCTTCTTTTCACTCTGTTATTTAGGTTAGGATTGTGAAGTAACTACACATGTCTGTTTTCTCCTATCACAGCCATTAAACTCTATAACTGTTTTAAAGTTACCATTGGCCTCATGGTGACATCCCTGAGCGGTTTCCTTCCTCTCTGGCAACTGAGTTAGGAAGGACGTCTGTATCTTTGTAGTGACTGGGTGTATTCATACTGTCACGCCCTGATCTTTTTCACCTGTCTTTGTGCTTCTCTCCACCCCCTCCAGGTGTCGCCCATCTTCCCCATTCACCCCTGTGTATTTATACATGTGTTCTCTGTTTGTTTTGTTCGTAGAACCTACCAGCATTTCCCCCTTGCTCTTGTCTCGTCTTAGTTCCTGTTTTCTAGTTTTTCCCGGCTTTGATCCCTCTGCCTGACCTGAGCCTGCCTGCCGTCCTGTACAATTGCCCCCCGATTCGCTCACTCAGGGATCCCATCTTGTATCTGATGAACTCCGGAAGTCCCCGGCATCTACGTCCCCGAGAGAGTCCGAGCTTATCTGAGTTCCACAAAGAGGTTCCAAAGACTGCCGATTCACCTCTTCCCGAGCCGATGCAGCTCGGCAAGGCTAGGCTGTCTCCAGCCGAACTCGTACGCAGACTTTTTGTATCTACCTGTCCCTTCAAGAGGCCTAGCTCATTCGTTGGAGTGAGTACTCTGTTGGGTCTTAAAGATAATTTTTCTTCTCTCCTTACTCACCCCCCTCTCCACCCCACCCTGCTGTGGGGCGACCAGTCCAAGTCTCTCCTGATACTCATCGACTCTAGGGCCCATGTGAGGCTTATGGACGTTACCCTGGCGTCCGAGCTGGGCATCCCCACTCAACCCCTCTCCGTTCCCATGGATGTTAAGAGTGCTGGACGGGTGCTCTGTAGGCCCGGGTCACCCACCATACCACACCCATCAACCTATGATTGTCAGGGAACCACAGTGAGACGATCCAATTCCTGCTAGTTGAGTCTCCGCAGGTTCCTGTGGTATTGGGATTCTCTTGGCTCCAGCGACACAATCCCTCTATTGACTGGGCTACTGGTGACATCGTGGGCTGGAGCCCGTCCTGCCACATTCATTGCCTGAAATCAGCTCTGCCTACCCCGGGACGTCTTCCTGGGGGCTTGGAAATTGCGCCGATCCTCTCTGCCAGCCCCGCGGAGTACCAGGACCTTCGCAGCACCGACCAGTATCCAAGAACGTCAAGCCAGATGCGCTGGCACGCCGCTATAGACCCGCTGCTACACCCGCTGAAGCCAAGATGCCATGTGGCATCCCTTGAGGGGGGGGGGGGGGTACTGTCACGCCCTGATCTGTTTCACCTGTCTTTGTGCTTGTCTCCACCCCCCTTCAGGTGTCACCTATCTTCCCTGTTATCCCCTGTGTATTTATGCATGTTTGTCTGTTGCCAGTTCGTTTTGTTCGTAGAACCTACCAGCATTTTCTCTCTTGCTCCTGTCTTGTCATAGTTCCTGTTTTCTAGTTTTCCCCGGCTTTGACCCCTCTGCCTGACCTGACCCTGAGCCTGCCTGCTATCCTGTACCTTCCAAAGTGTAATTAATAACTTCACCATGCTCAAAGGGATATTCAGTGCCCTTCTTTGCGAGGCATTGGAAAACCTCCCTGGTCTTTTTGGTGGAATTTGTCTTTGAAATTCACTGCTCAACTGAGGGGCTTTCAGATAAATGTATGTGTGGGGTACAGAGATGAGGTAGTCATTCCAAAATCATGTTAAACACTATTATTGCACACAGAGTGAGTGCACATTTTTACTCCTTAACCTTTCTGGTGCAGGCCTTCCGCTAGCTACCCACCTCGACAACATCCGGTGAAATTGCAGAGCGCCAAATTCAAAATACAGAAATAGTCATAATAAACATTTATAAAAAAATACAAGTGTTATACATCGGTTTAAAGATTAACTTCTTGTTAATCTAGCCACTTTGTCAGATTTCAAAAAGGCTTTACGGAGAAAGCATACCATGTGATTATCTGAGGACAGCGCCCCGCTTACAAAAGCATACAAACATTTTACAACCAAGTAAAGGAATGACAAAAGTCAGAAATAGAAATACAATGAATCACTTACCTTTGAAGATCTTCATATGGTTGCAGCCACAAGAGTCCCAGCTACACAATAAATGTTTGTTTTGTTCGATAAAGTCCCTCTTTATATCCCATAAACTCAGTTTTTGTTGGCACATTTTGTTCAGTAATCCACTGGCTCAAAGGCGGTCAAAACATGCAGACGAATACATCCTAATAGCACCGGTAAAGTTCGTCGAAACATGTCAGACGATGTTTATAATTAACGTCAGGTTGTCAATTGTCTAAATAATCGATTATATTTCAACCGGACAATAGCGTATTCAATAGAAAGGAAAAACAACGAAGGGTGCGCACTCGGTCACACGCGCAAACCAGCACTGCATGATTCTACAGTCCACTGACAGAAAGGTCTCATTCTTCTTCATTTCAAGCCTGAAACAATGTCTAAAGACTGACATCTAGTGGAAACCATAGGAACTACAATCTGGGTCCTAACCCATTAGATACTCTATAGGCATTCAGTTGAAAATACCCGCATCAAAAAAATCCCACTTCCTGGATGAATTTTCCTCCGGTTTTTGCCTGCCATATCAGTTCTCTTATACTCAAATACATTATTTTAACAGTTTTGGAAACTTTAGAGTGCTTTCTATCCAAATCTACCAATTATATGCATATCCTAGCTTCTGGGCTTCTGAGTAACAGGCAGTTTACTTTGGGTATGCTTCTCATCCAGACGTTGAAATAATGCCCCCAAGCCATAAACGTTTTAACTTTATTAAGGCTTGCCATAACAAAGGGGTTGAATACTTATCGACTCAAGACATTTCAGCTTTTCATTTCTAATTAATTTGTAACAATTTTTAAAATATAATTCCACCTTATCATTGTGGTATTGTGTGTAGGCCAGTGATAAAACATCTACATTTAATCAATTTTAAATTCAGGCTGTAACATAACAAAATGTGGAAAAAGTCAAGGGGTGTGAATTCTTTCTGAAGGCACTATAATTGTGCGGAAAGAGGGAGGAAGAGAGAGCAATGCTTAGACTAGAGAGAGACAGGCTTGGCTGCTGTGGTTGGTAAGGGGTGGAGGAGGAGAGGTATGCTGACTTGGCTGCTGTGGTTGTTTAAGGGTGGAGGAGAGAGAGAGACAGGCTTGGTTGCTGTGGTTGTTGTAGAGAAGGATTCAAGGGAATGCGGAGGGAGGGGAAGACCGGGGGGGCTATTTTTGGAGCCCCATCCAGACAGAACAGATCACATTATCCCAAAATCCATCATCCCAGCAGGAATGCAGAACAGAACAGAGAGCCATGGGCTGAGCTAGCCTGGGTCAATGTTGGGTCAATTTGTCTGTTTTTTGATACGGACGGTCGTTTCCCCCCAAAACAACAGGCATGGTACGTTTTCTGCAAGCAGCAGACTCAATTGAGACAGATCAGAAGTAGTGTGTCAGTGTAGACACATCATTATTAATCTCTAGTGGACAGATGTATGTAACATAAAGTAGCTGATGCAGTTACGCAATATTTTTGATCTAGGTTTCATTATTGATGTAGAACTGCCAGGCTAGACCAGGGGTTCCCACATGTCCAGTCTTAAACTCCAAAGCCTTTTAGAGGTTTCTTGGGCCACAGTCCAGTCTTAAACAACATACCAGTAGTGGGTCCTATTCCTATTCCTAACATACCAACATACAAGAAGGCTTGGACCAACATACTTCCGCCCTCAAGGACTGAGCCACAGCCACCCATCCCTGGTCTTGGTATTAAATGCCCAGTGCTGTCAAAAGTGTATTTTAGGACAATAACCTAAAATATAAGGCCAAATATACACTGGAGTTGCTTACCAAGATGACATTGACTGTTCCTGAGTGGCATAGTTACAGTTTTGACTTAAATCAGCTTGAAAATCTATGGCAAGACTTCGAAATAGCTTTTTTTGCGATGATCAATATCCAACTTGACGGAGCTTGAAGGATTTTTAAAAGGATAATGTGCAAATACTGTACAATCCAGGTGTGCAAAGCTCTTAGAGACTTACCCAGAAAGACTCACAGCTGTAATCGCTGCCAAAGGTGATTCTAACATGTATTGACTCAGGGGTGTGAATACTTAATAAATTAGGTATTTCATTTTGAATGCATTTGCAAAAATGGCTAAAAACATGTTTTCACTTTGTCATTTTGGGGTATTGTGTGCAGATCCATTTTGAATTCAGACTGTAATACATCAAAAAGTCAAAGGGTACGAATATTTTCTGAAGGCATTGTATATTTCCACACTATGAGTTTGGAATAATATTGTGAAAACTACTAAAATGCCCTTTTAGTATATGAGCTATTTGAAAAGAACGCCTGACATTTCAGCCTGCTTTGGTGGGATGGAGTTTTGGCCTGCCTGGTTAATAGAGAGTTCCACATTTGTTAATAGAGAGTTCCAAACGTCTCTCCCAATAACAGCTAGTTTTCAATTTTCCCCTTCCCACTCACACCACTCCAGACAGTCCTAGCTAAATTATTGCTTGAGAAATTGCTCTTTGCTAAGAAGCTATTTTAGTTTGTTTTTAATTTTTTGTTATTTAAAACAGTCACAGTAAGGTACTTAATTATTACCCTGAAATTATTTGATATTGAGATAAAAAATAGCAGCATTGGACCTTTAAAAGCTAATGTCTCCTAGTGTGTTGTTCAGTGGTGCCTGACAGGGCCTAATGTAGGTGCTGAAATATTGATAATGCTGCATGGTGTGTGGGTTGATTGGTATTACATTTTTCATATGGTCATAATGTTTATGGTTGTGAGGTGTTGGCTGGACACCTGAGGTATGCTGTGGGTGTGGTTGTTGTCTGTTGCTTCGTACCTCTCAATTCCTCTCTGTCTGTATATGGGGGTACGTGTGAGCCTTTCAGAGAGAAGCTGTGTGTGTTTTTGTGTGTGTGTGTTGGTGCCTTTCTCCATGCGTGTGTGTGTGTGTGTGTGTTTATGTGAGAGAGCGATATCATATTTCATGTCTGTAGTTTGAATTGAGGAAGTCTCACTCATGTCAGAGCGGCAGCGGCAGTTTCCGCTGTGACTGAGGCTCTGAAGGAGGAAGAGATTAGCGGATGGGGAGCGCTTCCTTTTAACCAGCCCCTTCAACCGCCACTCTCTGGTGCCCTCTCCATCGCCTCTCCCCTTTCTCTTACAAACACACTGAAGCCTTAGACTGAGGCACTGGGTCATCTACCCTGGGTACACAGCCACTGAGACAGATTCTGAAGAGCCACACTTAGTGCTGAACTCTCTCTCTCCTCCACAGAAAGGACACAGTAGCTTCATTGGGCTCCTGCCTGGCTGTCTTCAGGTAAACTCCTCTGACTGGACCCTGAGGACTAACTGCCACAGTAGATGTAGCAAGATACACTGGGTAGCATAACAGTGTGGGTTAGAGTGTATGTGCCAATGGCAGTGATTTAAGAGGTCTTTCAAGGAGGAGGAACTTAGCTTGCTGGTACCTGGGACAAGGCTGAGACACTGTGTGTGCAACTGAAATGATTCATGCACCTGTTCTTGTCCATCTGGAAGCTTCTGTGCTGCCCCCTAACACACACACACCATTTCAGAATGTGGAAACATGTGGGGGTTCTGGCAGCATGCCATATTAAATTAACATCTGTTTGTGTGATGGTCACCATGGAAGCTTCTGTGTGTGCTAGTGGTTTTCTGTGTGCGATGTGTTTTAGACAGATGGGAGAGGAGGAGGAAAAGAGGAAGAGAGAGAGATTGTGTCCTCCATCTCACACTGACAGAAACTTGTGTCACAGAGACAGTTTGTCGAGTCACACCAGGAAAAGGAGCCATAAAAACTCACAGACCCTGCTTCTGCCTACCGCCGCTCAGTCAGATACTTAGATACTTGTATGCTCAGTCAGATTATATGCAACGCAGGACACGCTAGATAATATCTAGTAACATATCAACCATGTGTAGTTAACTAGTGATTATGATTGATTGTTTTTTATAAGATACGTTTAATGCGAGCTAGCAACTTATCTTGGCTTACTGCATTCGCGTAACAGGCAGTCTCCTTGTGGAGTGCAATGAGAGAGAGACGGGTCGTTATTGCGTTGGACTAGGTAACTGTAAGGTTGCAAGATTGGATCCCCCGAGCTGACAAGGTGAAAATCTGTCTTTTTGCCCCTGAACGAGGCCGTTAACCTACCGTTCCTAGGCTGTCCTTGAAAATAAGAATGTGTTCTTAACTGACTTGCCTAGTTAAATAAAAGTATAAAAAAATATTATTATTTTTTTAAATCGGCAAATCGGCGCCCAAAAATACAGATTTCCGATTGTTATGAAAACTTGAAATCGTCCCTAATTAATCGGTCGACCTCTAGTCTGAGCTGGCATAGCAGAGAGAACAACATTAACCCTGCATATAAACTGGCTGGCTAAAAGATGCAGCTAACTAGCTACAGTTGAAGTCGGAAGTTTACATACACCTTAGCCAAGTACATTTAAATGTAATCCTAGTAAACATTCCCTGTCTTAGGTCAGTTAGGATCACCACTTTATTTTAAGAATGTGAAATATCAGGATAATAGTAGAGAATTATTTATTTCAGCTTTTATTTCATCACATTGTCAGTGGGTCAGAAGTTTACATTAACTCAATTCGTTTTTGGTAGCATTGCCTTTAAATTGTTTAACTTGGGTCAAACGTTTGTAGGCCTCCTTGCTCGCACACGCTTTTTCAGTTCTGCCCACACATTTTCTATAGGATTGAGGTCAGGGCTTTGTGATGGCCACTCAAATACCTTGACTCTGTTGTCCTTAAGCCATTTTGCCACAACTTTGGAAGTATGCTTGGGGTATTGTCCATTTGGAAGACCCATTTGCGACCAAGCTTTAACTTCAGTCTCCATCTGTTGGTCTTCAGTATCTATCCACATTAATGTTTAAAAGCATCTGATCACAATTTCTCTCTTTCTCTCTCTCACACTCTCTCTAGCTCCTCTCATGCTGACTGAGAATGGATAACATGCAGGATGGGGTTCAGATTGGAGACAACAAGTTCATCAGCAAGTATGCCATACACACACTCACACACTCTCTCACACACACACACACACTCTCACACACACGGACACACACACACACACACACAGAGTGTGTTCAGGTGTGTGTAGTAATAACAAAAAGTATAATATTAAAATCTATGTAAAGTAATAAATTGTTGTCAAGAATAATGTACTTCTGTCTTCAGGGCAACAGTCCTGTCCCACCTCAAAACCTACAACCTCTATTATGAAGGACATAACCTGCAGTTGAGACACAGAGAGGTGCGTGCGTCTCTCTCTCTCATATTACTGTATAATTTACCCCAAACTGACTCTGTTCAATATTTCACCCTGCCCCAAAGGGGTAATAACTGTCTGTGTGTGTGTTTATTGATTATGGTAACTTTGTCTCTACAGGAGGAAGGGGAGCTGATCGTGGAGGGCTTGCTGAATATCTCCTGGGGCCTGCGTCGGCCTATCAGATTGCAGATGCAGGACGATCACGAGCGAATCAGACCTCCCCCCTCGTCTACATCCTGGCACTCCGGCTGTGCCCTGGATAATCAGAGGTAGGGAGTGAGCTCTGGTTACCATACCAAGGCAACATATAGAAACGTACTACGTACTGTATGTATAAAAGGTCTATGTTTTTACCAAGGGTGTATATTTTTGTTAATACAGTATGTCCTGATACCATGGCCATATTGATATCTCTTTATTATAACTAGGGTGGGTTACGGCGACCTAGATATAGGGTTTTTAGTTTACTTTGACTACACATATTGTCTCTGGTCAGTAGTGCTGAGCGATGAACCAACCTTTCTGTTATTTGAATTCCATTTAGTTAGTTTTTTTTTCTGTGAGCTCAATGCGCACATTGCAGTTTCTCTAGAGATAAATCAGATCCAGCCTGAACTGCGCAATGTAGTAGGGAGTTGTAGTTTCCAACAGACCAAAGTTCTGAGTAGTTTAGCACAGACAACCTGCTAATTAACTAGCATGACCACAATCCATTGCATGCCTGTTTATTTTATGCCTGCTACTGTACATAAGAGACAGAAGAATGCACAATCGAGGGATAGAGAGCAGTTGTTCGCAAGGTATCTCTACCTGAAACTCTCTAAGTGATCTAAGTGATTGATAGTTGGTATTCAGTCGTAAAAGTATACCTTATTTACTTTGAGGAACTAGTAAGGGATTTTGTCAGACAGGATAGGCAGCAGCTCTATAGAGAGAAAATAATAATAAAGTCCTTAAATAAAACAAATGTAATATACACAACAACTCGTTACAAGCATTTCTCTACACCCGCAACAGCATCTGCTAAACACTTGTATGTGACAAATAAAATTGGATTTGAACTGAAATATTTTATTCAAGTCAAGTGAATAAATTCTGGATAAGTGACAGGCACTAATGATTACATAGAGACCATATTTCACTGTTCCTCTACCCGTCTCATTTACACTTTGATGTAGAACAACTTTTAAGAGAAGATAATGTGTCATAAATAATGTCAAGCTATTAAATATGGGAATATTCCTGTTTTCTCTATGTCAATAGCAATGAAGGTACCCAGCAGACCCTGCCCAACATAGAAGTGACAGAGCACGAGAGCCAATCCGAGGACAGTATTGTGAAGGCGGATGAGGAAGAAGGTGGATCTTATAGAAGACTAGTCTGAAAACCTTCAGCATGTTATTATGGATAACTCAATTATTTATCCTACATTAGATAGCCATGTCTGTTCAACACAATACATTTTTAGAACATTCTGTGACATTCATAGGAACGTGATTGTCTGACTCCTCCCCTTTCTCCTATCTCTATGCTCTGGTTGGACAGAGGAATATGAGCGCTCCGCCCAGCTGCTGAGGACGAAGAGCGATGCCGGGTTTCTGAGGAAGGCCCAGCGCCGGTCGCCTAGCGACCAGAGGAGAATACGACGACACCGTTTCTCCATCAATGGACACTTCTACAATTACAAGGTACCCATGCGCACACACACACACACCATAATACTGCAGCTACACACTACTACAACGACAACATAATACGACAAATAAATTCATTTTCTCTCTCTCTCTCTCTCTCTCTCTCTCTCTCTCATTCCTCTCCCCTTCTCATAATTGTGCTTCCCCCATTGCCCCTTTAGACTGCAGTCTTCACTCCAGCGTATGGTTCAGTTACTAACGTGCGGATCAACAGTTGTATGACCACGCCCCAGGTGCTACGAGTGCTACTTAACAAGTTCAAGATTGAGAACAGCCCGGATGACTTTGCGCTGTACCTTGTACACACCAGCGGGGGTGAGTGAGTGTCGTGTCGTGTGGTTCTGTGTCTGTCACAGAGTGTGAAGCTGAATCACGTTCTCACTTTCACAGGGTCAATGTGAGCAATGTCTGTGTTTATCCTAGAGTAGAGTACGCATTATTAACTGTTTTTGTGGGCGTGTGCGCGGGTATGAGAGTGCTGCAGCTCTGTGGCAAAGCATGGCAATCTACTAGCGTAACTTAAGCACACCCGTTGTAATGCAGTGAAAGTGTTTGACAATGTTTCTTCTTTCAGAGCGTGCAAAGCTGAAGCGCAGTGACTACCCCCTGGTGCTGCGTGTGCTTCAGGGTCCGTGTGAACAGGTCAGCAGAATCTTCCTAATGGAGCAGGACCTGGGCGAGGAAGTCACCTATGATGTAAGACTGCTAATGTATAACTGCCAAATCATTCCTCGCCTACATACCACTGTGTAACTGCTAAATCATTCCCCACTTCTTAGTACACATAAACTTAATCACGTCCTCAGAATGGAATATTCTGTATGTCCCCTTGTCTATTACAAAAGGGCTCAGTTCAATATAACCTGCAGTGGGCTATTTATGCACTAGACTAGAATTTAAATAGACCTGTTACCATAACACAGTCCAGAGTCAAACCAAAACCATAATTTACTTACCGTAAGTTAAGCAGCTTAGGGGTCTGCAAGCCAAGCCAATTAGTTGTCCTCAACAATGACTTGCCACCGGCTTGACAGTGTGAAGTCACTGCCCATAAACTGAAATAAGCTTTGTGACTGTATGACATCCTTTATGTAATTGTTATTATTACAGTATTGTGACTTTGTAATAGTTGAGGGTTCTGGCCAAGTCTGTGTTTGTAATTGCATTTCTTCCTCCTCCCAACCAGGTGGCGCAGTATATTAAGTTTGAGATGCCAGTGCTGCAGAGTTTCATCACCAAGCTGAAGGAGGAAGAGGACCGGGAGGTGCAGAAACTCAGGAGCAGGTGAGGTGCCGGCAACATCTACCTACCTCCCCTGAACGGCTGTGTTTATGGTGTCATGTACTGTGTATTTATGTCTCATTCTCTTCTCTCTCTCTCTCTCTCTCTCTCTTTCTCTCTTACTTGCTCTCGCTCTCTTACTTGCTCTCGCTCTCTCTCTCTATCTGTAGGTATACATTTCTGCGGTGTATCATTGAGAAGCAGCTGCGTTGTCTTCCTGAGGGGACTGCCTGTATGTGACCCGGTCTAGGGAGGGACCACCAGATCTTCCCAAAATCTCCCTGACCTCCTTAGCTACCCCTCCCAACCCCAGATGCCGTCCCAAGCCCCAAACAGGAGTGACCCTGAACCACCCCGGGGAGAGGCATCCATTCTAACCTCGCTTTAATCTCTTCCAAGACCTCTATAGGGACAGTGTACTAATTCTGTGAGCTGGGTTGTGTGTGGTAACTTCCTCAGTTGAGGTTGGGGTCATTATGAAACATGATGTCTGCTCTTTCCGTCCATACCAAGAACAAACAGTACATATCCTCCTTGCTGTCCCAATCCCTCTCTGACACACCTGCCTCTCTGTCGTGATATCTGCATATTAACTGTATCCATATCAGCAATAATAATGGTTAATAATGAAGGTAAGGTTTGGCACTTTTCTCTTGTGGGTCTGTATGGGGCATTTTAGACTGTCCCATGTCCTATACCACTCAGATGCAAAATAACCTAAAGCACATCTACATCTCTTTGTTAGTTCTACTGAGTTAGATATATCTATCTCTTTCCATCCATTATTCTCCCTACCTCTCTCTCCTTGCATATTTGTATTTTCTATTTTTGGCCAAAGCCCCATTTTGCAACCTGCAGATAACTGATTGTCTCCCTCTCCAAACCAGAACCTGCCTTAGACTCAAGAGTGGCATCCCACACTAGATGAGATTCTCACCCACCCAGTCAGTCGGTAGGGGGGTTGAATGACTCCTGTCCTGTGACAGTATGTGGTGTTGAAACATGCCTGTCACACAAGTGTGGTACAGTACTATCTCCATGATCAGCTCTACAGAGGCAGGAACTGTAATGTAACTTCATGACTGTTCTTGCCACAGTTCATCTAAAACTGTCTCCTAACCAATTCTAGTGGAATGGAAAAAACATGCATTTCTGCTACCTGTGTTATTTTTTTTCTTACCTTTATTTAACTAGGCAAGTTAGTTAAGAACTAATTCTTATTTACAATGACGGCCTACCGGGGAACAGTGGGTTAACTGCCTTGTTCAGGGGTAGAACGACAGATTTTTTTACCTTGTCAGCTCGGGGATTCGATCCAGCAACCTTTCAGTTACTGGACCAATGCTCTAACCACTAGGCTACCTGCCACCCCATACCAGGGTTATGCCAGGGTTATAATCACATAGTGTAGTATAGTGTGATATGACCGGTGTGTCTGCTCTACTAGCATAGCTAGAGACTGAAGCACAAAACATAGAGAGGACCAGAGTTCCTTAAGATTGTGAATTATGTACATGATGAATCAACTACAATAGCTCAAACGAGGGAATGTTTTGTGTGTGTGTGTGTGTTAGGTTGTGTGTGTGCACGCACATTTCTGAAGCAGTACTTACTTTCCTGGTAGATATTGATCTGTGTGACTATGTGCATGTGTATGACTGTATACAGTACTTTGAGATGTGGTACAACAATTCTATTACACCTATATCAACCCTCAGCTTTTAAAAGGTTGCTGTATATTGTGTGTGAGCGAGTGTGTGTGAGCGAGAGTGTGTGTGTGTGTGTGCGTGTGTGTGTGTGTGTGTGTGAGCGTGTGTGTGTGCATGTATGTCTGTCCTTTCAATTTCTATGGCTCTTTCAAGACTGACACCATGTATTTCATAATAAAATATTTTAGCTGTTTTAATGTTGCATTCTGACTCTCTCTTCAAAGGCACATGCCACTATTTAGAAATTTAGCTTTCTACAATAATGATTATTTATTTGGTCTGTACTGTCTAGCCTTTTTGGGTCTGTGGGTAGAAACCACATTATCTTGGTTGTATAATACTTATTTATTACTTAATACAAAGCTGTATGATATTACTCTGTATTATTGCTGTCTGTTTTGGTAGGCTTGGAGGCTTACAGTAACTGCAGGCTAAAAACACACACAGGTCATTATTTGAGTTTCTACTCTGTTGGTGGGTTAGGGGCTGAAACACACACACAGGTTCTCTTTGGCTAAGTGTACTGCTAAGTTTGCAAGTATTTATGTGTTGTTGGGGCATGGGCTTACTGTAACACTACAGTGTTAGCAGGGATGAGCATCATTTGTTTATCCTGCTCAGCCAATGAGGAGGTCAGAGATAGATCCCCTCTCTACCTGGCTGAGACCATTTGGAGGTTGAAGAGACCCATCCCACACTCTCTCTCTCTCCCAGACAGTCACAGGAATCACTGACGATCACACACACTAAGGAGAGAGCCAAAAGGACAACAGAACAAGCAACGGACATCCTCTTGACACATCTGTGATTTTCCTCAGCTCTTTGTCAACTTCTACAGGTAAGAGTTTCAACTCTCACTACTGCTTTTAGCTTTGAAGTCAAATGTACATTATTGTTATCCTTCTGTCATTTCTATAGATTTTTAAATCTGTGTTATTGATGATGTAGCATCCTGTAACTGTTATCTGGGATTTGGAAAATACAATTACCAAGATGCATTAATGCAGGTACATCACGTGTGTCAATAGTGTTATTTGCCAATGTTTGACCCAGTTGTATCCTGTATAACTAATTCTATAGTGGTCAAATGTTAGTCTAAAGAGTTTTACATAGACATTTACACCATGCCTAAACAGTTACCAAAAGCTATGTAGAGCTGCCCAGATCAAGTTAGTAAACAATCAGAATTGGATCATTAAGAGAGTAAAGACAAACTATTAACATCCGTCCAAACTCATACAATTAGTGAAGTATGAGCAATATTTTAGAAAATAATTCTCTCTTTTTTTAAATGAAAAAGGATTACATTTACAACTTTCAAGAACTCTGTATTCTGAATGAACCCGGAGGGAAGTTATAGATCTCCGTGTTCTGTATGAACCAGGAGGGGTGTTCTAGAACTCTCTGTTTTCTGAATGAACCAGGACGGAAGTTATAGAACTCTCCATTTGCTGAAATAATATCTACCAGTGGAGGCTGGTGGGTGGAGCTATAGGAGGTTGGGCTTAAACATGTGGTTTCTATAGGTTTGATACTGTTCCATTAATTCCATCCCAGCCATTACAATGAGCCCATCCTCCTATAGCCCTTCTCACCAGCCTCCACTGACCTCGAATGAACAATGTAGGTAATCTTGGAAACTGGAACGCTACTGTGTTAGATTTATCTACAGACAAAAGGTTCAGGGATAAGGATAGTCTTGGCGCCAAGGACACAGATTACACTGTAATGCTGTGTGATGATGATGGGGAGAGAGGAGGACAGAGAGGAGGACAGACAAACAATCTTAGGGAGGACAGATTAGTGGTAAAGAGGTCTGAGTAAGAGAGACCGAGACAGAGGAGAGAGATGCACAGAGAGATGAGAGGTAGAGAAATGAGAGAGATTATGGAGGTAAAAACCATATGACCATTATTGAGATGTAGTAACATGGTACTTGTGAAGTTAATCTGTTATGGCATTGGTCTAGTGGTCATCTCCTGACCAAGTAGAACATGTATCTCTTGGGTTTTGAAACACAAAAAAAGGGGATTGACAAGGACTATTGTCATCTCGCATCAAAAAAGAGTTAAGAGAAAAAATGTTGACAGTAGAAACTTTCCCTTCAATCCCCTCGTTGTTTTTCATACTAGACTAGAACCAGAGTTCGTACCAACCTGAGTTTATATACTGACTTGTCAATCCACTGAAGACTTAAATCCTATGTTGAGTTGTTAGATTCTTATCTATGCTATTGTGTGTTGACATCTCACAGCTCGTGTAACACTCTTCTGTCAAAGCTGGATTAGCAGCCGCAGCTCACTCTGCCCTGCTCTTAATTTGTCTCTAGCATAAAAATAACCTTTACTTAGCACATTCTCAAAGCCTGCAGTGCCGAAAACGTTAGTGCGTTAGTGTGTGTGTACGTTGTGTTCTACCATACTCAAACGTGTGTGTGTGTGTATGTTATGTTCCACTGTACTAATCACTGGACAGACTGTCCAGACTTGCTGATGAATGCAGGCATTACATCACTGTGTGGGTCTTAAGGCTTGCAGCTGACACTAAACACAGATCTGGATCAGCTTTCCCTTGTCAATCAACCCAGTTAACCCACAGGTGGTTTAAATCCTAACTGACACTAGATTAGCTCGTAGGGTTATCCCACTTCATACACACACAGTCATGATCATGTCTTGTTCTTGTCTTGATAATGACCCAGCGCTCGTGTGGAAATGTGGGATATTCTCATCAATCACAAACTGTTCATGATCTTGTTTTCACAGAGAATGAGGATTGTTGGCCAACGGAGACTTCTCCTCACTGTGGCAACCTGCCTGTTGCTCCTAGCAACCGTCTGCCCCACCTCAGAGGCTCGCCGTGGTGGGGGCTTCGGTCGTAGTGGGGGCTTCGGTGGGGGGTGGGGCGGTAGTAGCCGTGGGGGTTACCCTCGTCAAGGTGGAGGCACGGGATACCGACCAATGCCATCCTCGAGTGGACAGGCATACCGACCAATGCCTGCCCAGAGTGGCGGCTCCAGTGCGGGGAAGATGGCAGGGGCTGCTGCTGCTGGTGCCGTGGGGGGAGCAATGCTGGGCAGTGCGTTGAGTCGTCCTGGCTACGGAGGAGGATATGGGGGTTATGGAGGAGGTTATGGAGGTGGTTATGGAGGCTATGGAGGAGGCTATGGGGGGTACCCCAGAGCTGGAGGGTATGGCCCCAGGCCTGGTGGCTATGATGGTCCAGAGGGCTCTGGGGATATGGGGTACTACTATGGAGCATCCAGTGGGCCCATCTATAACAGCATCATCGTCATCATCGGGTCACTAATGTCATTGGTGATGGGGCACTGGGTGGGAGTGATGTAGAGATGGAGTGAAGATTTGGATGGAGTCACGACTAAAGCTCTCCAGACCAAGACCATATGTATATAAAGGCTCTGGAGACCCAAACCAAAACTAGGCTCTGACCAAGATCCAGATCAAGACCTTGGGCATTGAGTCGCAAGCCATGACCTCGTTGACAATGAGATCACAGTTCCATCTGTTTTGACTCACAGGTGTAGTGGGGCAAATACACTTCCTATATAGATCCCTGATGCAGAAAGACTCTGATGTGGATTCTTTGTCAACTGATTGCACACAAAAAAAATTACTTTTTCTTTTCATGAGACATTACACAACATAAAATATCTGGTGTGTGATAGATGACCTTCCGGTCAAGCACTCACTACCTCCATGAAGCAGTAGTACATGATTTACTTCTCTTTACCATGGTTGTTATCAACCGTTTAATATTGCCATGCTGCAGTAACAGTTTACTTGAAAGACTCACGCTATAACTCATGTTTCACTGATTTCAACCCTTAGTAGAATACTGGCAGCTTTTGGATGTGGATTTGTAAATGCTGTATATTGTTCAAATCTATTAATTATATTTTGTGTCCATTACTTTTCTTACTTTATTGAAAATGATGTGATTTTGGGTGAGTGGAGTGTATTAACACCATTATGAACCAGGTGGTTTGAGCCCTGAATGCTGATTGGCTGAAAGCCGTGGTATATCATACCACAGGTATGACAAAAAAAATACTTTTTACTGGTCTAATTACGTTGGTAACCAGTTTATAATAGCAATAAGGCACCTCGGGGGGTTTGTGGAATATGGCCAATATACAAAAGGGCTGTATTCAGGCACTCCAAAACTGCCCTTAGCCGTGATATATTGGTCGTATACCGTAACCTTTTGTGCCTTGTTGCTTAAGTATAATACACAATAACTAGTTCCATGTTCTGTGTTGGTGTCATTTGATGAATCTGATGTAGTTTTCCTTTCGGGTTACTTCAATAAAAACATGGGAGACAGAGATGCGTGTATCCATTCATGATATTGACCATAATCATGTGTAAAATGCACAACTATCCTTAGATCATGAAATGAGAAGGTGACGGTTCAGATAGTAGTCCTATTTAAATAGGCTTTTGAGGCCAGACAAAAACATGCAGTCACTTCAGTACCTATGCAACAATCACCAGTCAATCGAGCATAGTTCTAGTAGACATTTTGGATTCTAGAATGTGAAATCTGTTTTGGGGAATTTGTGAATGGCTGTATATAGGCCATTCATTGAAGTGGATCTCAATTCAAATTTTAGATTAGGAACCTGACTCACACAGTGGAGTTATTCATAGCTATGGTAAGTGGTTTCAGTCTTAGCCCAGATCATTAGGCTGTAATGCTATTGTTGTGACACACATGTTGACGTGCGCCAGGTATGTTGGTCAGCACTCAATAATAAATAGGATGTCCTATGACTAAACACCCTCACTGTGAGATCAATTATATTAATGTGGGTCTCCTGGCTGTCAGGCTGTAATATAGTCACTTCATCAGCAGGTGGAGACATAAGAGAACTGGAAGAATACTGGTTACCCGTTAAGTTAACCCCAAATGTCTGTTCCATTATGGAATTTATCCTCCGAACAAGTCTGTCTCACTCATGCAATTATGTATGGTAGACCTACAAGTTGCGACTTCCTACTGCCCTAATTGAGCTAACTGGAGGAGCAGTATCTTGATATTTATTGACGTATTAATAATGTTGATCATGATCATATAAAATAAATATAGAGAGAACTTTTCTCAAATGTATTTTCTCAGAACGAGAGAGCAAGATAAATAGCTTCTGCTTGACTTGTAGCCAGAATGTTCAGGCATCCTAATCTATGCAGATAAGGGCATTCACTGTTTCCTCTCACTTCTTTTCTAGTTTTTCCTCACTCCCCCTCTCTTTCTTTCTCTACCTTTCACATTTAATAGTCACGCTTCATTTCAGGAGCAAGTTCTAGGCTACCTAGCAACACCATGCAGTGTGCAGGCTGTGGTTGTTATGGATATATTCCCATGGTCCATTACAAGAGATGAAGGCCTAGCAACAATAGTCATTCTGTTTCTGTATTATGTCCAATGCTACTGATTGATCAAACAAAAAGAGAAAATGATTTGACAACGTATCCTACAGATACAACTAATAACGTTCCTGATTCTCTGAGGTCAGCCTTTTAGTACAGAAATATATATGTTTTTCGTTGGAAACTATGTTAGATTTGTCCAAATATAGCCGCCTTCACACAGCATAAAATATGTTATAAAAGACGGCTTAAAAGAAACAAATCCCAAAGATTAATTTTGTAAAGTAAAACCCAAGTGTGCTTTCACCATCTTTTAAACCACATGTGAATGACTATTTGGTTTGGAATGAGGTTGTGCAATAAAAGTGTTACATTTCTGAACATTAATAGTTCTAACCCAGAGTTTATTAATAGAATCCAATTAACCTTTAAGTGGTGGTGGGAAAAGTACTCAATTGTAATACTTGAGCAAAAGTAAAGATGCCGTAATAAAAAATTACAAGTAAAGGTGAGTCAGCCAGTAAAATACTACTTGAGTAAAAGCCTGAAAGTATTTGGTTTTAAATATACTTAAGTATCAAAAGTAAATGGAATTGCTAAAATGTACTTACGTATCAAAAGTAAAAATATAAACCATTTCAAATTCCTTATATTAAGCAAACCAGACGGCACAATTGTATTTTTTCTTTTTATTAACGGATAGCCAGGGGCACACTCCATCACTCAGACATAATTTGTTTAGTGAGTCCTTCAGATCAGAAGCAGTAGTGATGACCAGGGATGTTCTCTTGATAAGTGTGTAAATTGGACTTTTGGGTGTCAGGGGAAAATGTATGGAGTAAAAAGTATATCATTTTCTTTAGGAATGTAGTGAAGTAAAATACAAATAGTAAAGTACAGATACCCCAAAAAAACTACTTACGCAAAACGATGTTAAAGTACTACTTAAATACTTTACACCACTGCCTTTAAGTTAGTTTCTCATTGCTGTAGGAATGAAGAGAACAGCCATGGTATCTGAATGGTTTTCTGCTATCAGACCAACATCAAATGGAATATATGGGTTAAATATTACATTTAGAGAATATGAAAACACAATATCTGAGGGTAGATACACACACAATGATTTAATGAAGACAAGGAGGGACATTGGTAAAGTGCAGGTGAGCATTGATCATAATGTTCTCACATATACAGTACCAGTCAAAAGTTTGGACACACCTACTCATTCAAGGTTATTTCTTTATTTTTTTACATTTTCTACATTGTAGAATAATAGTAAAGACATCAAAACAATGAAATAACACATATGGAATCATGTGGTAACCAAAGAAGTGTTAAAAAAGTCAACATATTTTAGATTCTTCAAAGTAGCCACCCTTTGCCTTGATTTCAGCTTTGCACACTCTTGGCATTCTCTAAACCAGCTTCACCTGGAATGCTTTTCCAACAGTCTTGAAGGAGTTCCCACGTATGCTGAGCACTTGTTGGCTGCTTTTCCTTCACTATGCTGTCCAACTCATCCCAAACCACCTTAAGTGGGTTGAGGTCGGGTGTTTGTGGAGGCCAGGTCATCTTGTGCAGCACTCCAGCACTCCCCTTCTTGGTCAAATAGCCCTTACAAATCCTGGAGGTGTGTTGGGTCATTGTCCTGATGAAAAACAAATGATTGTCCAACTAAGCGCAAACCACATGGGATGTTCTACCACTGTAGAATGCTGTGGTAGCCATGATGCTTAAGTGTGGATTGAATTCTAAATAAATCACTGAGTGTCACCAGCAAAGCACTCCCTTACCATCACACCTGCTCCTCCATGCTTCACGGTGGGAACCACACATGTGGAGATCATCCGTTCAACTACTCTACATCTCACAACGGTGGTTGGAACCAAAAATCTCATTTGGATTCATCAGACCAAAGGACAGATTTTCATCGGTCTAATGGCCATTGCTCATGTATCTTGGCCCAAGCAAGTCTCTTCTTATTGGTGTCCTTTTGTAGTGGTTTCTTTGCAGCAAATTGACCATGAAGGCCTGATTCATGCAGTCTCCTCTGCACAGTTGATGTTGAGATGTGTCTGTTACTTGAACTCTGTGAAGCATTTATTTGGGCTGCAATTTCTGAGCCTGGTAACTCTAACGAACTTATCCTCTGCAGCAGAGGTAACTCTGGGTCATCCTTTCCTGTGGTGGTCCTCATGAGAGCCAGTTTCATCGTAGTGCTTGATGGTTTTTGCGACTGCACTTGAAGAAAATTTCAATGTTCTAGAAATTTTCCAGATTGACTGACCATGTCTTAAATTAATGATGGACTGTTGTTTCTCTTTGCTTATTGGAGCTGTTCTTGCCATAATATGGACTTGGTCTTTTACCAAATAGTGCTATTTTCTGTATACCAACCCTACCTTGTCACAACACAGCATATTGGCTACTACTACCCGGATAAAGCACCAAATAAACTTCAGTTAGTGCTAAACACGGCTGCTAGAATCTTGACTAGAACCAAAAATTTGATCATATTACTCCAGTGCTAGCCTCTCTACACTGGCTTCCTGTTAAGGCAAGGGCTGATTTCAAGATTTTACTGCTAACCTACAAAGCATTACATGGGCTTGCTCCTACCTATCTTTCCGATTTGGTCCTGCCTTACATACCTACACGTACACTACGGTCACAAGACGCAGGCCTCCTTACTGTCCCTAGAATTTCTAAGCAAACAGCTGGAGGCAGGGCTTTCTTCTATAGAGCTCAATTTTTATGGAATGGTCTTACTATCCATGTGGGAGACGCAGACTCTGTCTCAACCTTTAAGTCTTTATTGAAGACTCATCTCTTTAGAAGGTCCTATAATTGAGTGTAGTCTGGCCCAGGAGTGTGAAGCTGAACGGAAAGGCACTGGAGCAACGAACCGCCCTTGCTGTCTCTGCCTGGCCAGTTCCCCTCTCTCCACTCGGATTCTCTGCCTCTAACCCTATTACAGGGGTTGAGTCACTGGCTAACTGGTGCTCTTCCATGCTGTCCCTAGGAGGGGTGCGTCACTTGAGTGAGTTGAGTCATTGACGTGATCTTCCTGTCCGGGTTGGCGCCCCAACTTGGGTTGTGCCGTAGGGGAGATCTCCGTGGCTATACTCGGCCTTGTCTCAGGATGGTAAGTTGGTGGTTGAAGATATCCCTCTAGTGGTGTGGGGGCTGTGCTTTGGCAAAGTGGGTGGAGTTATATCCTGCCTGTTTGGCCCTGTCCGGGAGTATCGTCGGACGGGGCCACAATGTCTCCCGACCCCTCCTGTCTCAGCCTCCAGTATTTATGCTGCAGTAGTTTATGTGTCGGGGGCTAGGGTTAGTCTGTTACATCTGGAGTATTTCTCCTGTCTTATCCTGTGTAAATTGAAGTATGCTCTCTCTTTCTTTCTCTCTCTCGGAGGACCTGAGCCCTACCATGCCTCAGAACTACCTGGCCTGATGACTCCTTGCTGTCTCCAGCCCACCTGGTCGTGCTGCTGCTCCAGTTTCAACTGTTCTGCCTGCAGCCCTGACCTGTTCACCGGACGTGCTACCTGTCCCAGACCTGCTGTTTTCAACTCTCTAGAGACAGCAGGAGCGGTAGAGATACTCTGAATGATCGGCTATGAAAAGCCAACTGACATTTACTCCTGAGGTGCTGACCTGTTGCACCCTCGACAACCACTGTGATTATTATTATTTGACCCTGCTGGTCATCTATGAACATTGTAACATCTTGGCTGTGTTCTGTTATAATCTCCACCAGGCACAGCCAGAAGAGGACTGGCCACCCACCATAGCCTGGTTCCTCTCTAGGTTTCTTCCTAGGTTCTGGTCTTTCTAGGGAGCTTTTCCTAGCCACCGTGCTTCTACACCTGCATTGCTTGCTGTTTGGGGTTTTAGGCTGGGTTTCTGTACAGCACTTTGTCACATCAGCTGATGTAAGAAGGGCTTTATAAATAAATTTGATTGAAATTTGCTTGAAGAAGGAAAGAAATTCAAAAAAATAACTTTTAACAAGGCACACCGGTTAATTGAAATGCATTCCAGGTGACTACCTCATGAAGCTGATTGAGAGAATGCCAAGAGTGTGCAATGCTGTCATCAATGCAAAGGGTAGCTACTTTGAATAATCTCAAATATATTTGGATTTGTTGAACACTTTTTTTGGTTACTATATGATTCCATATGTGTTATTTCATAGTGTTGATGTCTTCACTATTATTCTACAATGTAGAAAATAGTAATAATAAAGAAAAACCCTGGAATGAGTAGGTGTGTCCAAACGTTGGCCAGCACTCTGATGCACAACAATGTTGTGTCCACAGAACAGTCACAACATGATACTTAAGCCAAACCTCACTGAAACATAAACCAGGGCCACATTCTGTAGTCAAACGTTGTTGAATGTTGCAGATAGAAATTCCATGAATAGAGCCAAAATGATTCCTTGGTCTACATGACAGAGGCATGTTTGTCCAACATTACATATTACTTTTTGAACATTACAAAAACATTGTATCCCGCTGAACACGCCCCCGAGCACAGAGCGGTAGGGGACAAGTAAAAAATAAAAATAAAACTAACACGAGTGCTGAAGAAAGCCTTGAATTAGGGCTGTCCTGTCGAGCCTTAAATAGAGTGGAGGCCAGAATGAAAACTGACAGATTATAGAAGATGAATGGACACAAACACATTTATCTTTTATCACAGAGGAAGTATTTACATTAACAGAGTATGCACACCCATACATTCAAGGCCCAAGACAATGTAGAAATTGTTTATGACATGATGGTAAACAAGGTGTTTCCCCCCCCCCCCCCCCCATCGTCTATCCAATATATTCCAAAAGTATTCTAACTCCATTAAAAAAAAATCTGTTTACACCCCAACGAATACAGTATAATAATTTAGACTTCAATCTAGCTACTTCTCTCTAGAACCCACATCTAGCATTATAGTTCAACTTATATCATTGTCATATGCTTATCATTTACCTTAATATTACCAGGTACCAAGTTGACTAAGACCATTACTTTAAAGTGGACAGTGTTTTTCTGAATCTGTATTCCTTGACTTGTCGGGCTGCCGCTACAGTGGCCTGGTTCAAAGCCTGGTTGGGCCTAGACAACAAGAGCCCTTACAGTACAATCTACAGTCACTTCACCACCCCAGAGAGGAAAGTAAGACACCAGAAAGGGGAAGGAGGGAAGAAGGGAATGTACAAAAGAGAAGGGCCTTGGAGTCGGAGCAAAGAAAGAAATCAGGTTTACGCAAGTGTCTTTGAGCACATGCAGCTTACTTGACATATAATAACAATACAAAGCAAACTAAATCAATCCACGGAATAGTATCAAACATATTAACCACAAAGACACATAACATATAAAGATGACATCAAGCCCCGATACAGGATAATTGATTCAGATAACCTGACAGCCATCCATTACATAGGATATCAGCTGGGTGAAAGACAAGGGATCCAAGCACAAACTGATAGCCCTTCCATAAAAAAGGTGAAGTCAAGCTAGCAATGTTTGTCAAATGGATTCTCTTTTGCCACCGTAGTAAAATGTATACATGCTTATGCAAAATCACAGCCCCCATGTACGAAAGAGGTTACGTTAGAATGGTGTAATTAGTAGTCTTACAAGCAAAAGCCAGTTCAAAGTGTACAGGTATGTGTATTGTATTAAGCTAAAATAAATACAAGCCATAGTTAATAATATAAAGCTCACATTCATTGTCATGCATACTTGACTGTCATATTCAACAATTCCCCTTCCCCAGCTGATGTTAATATGGATGTCATCTTATCTCAATCAATATTTACACTACAGTCCTATCTACCTATCTACTATCTACGTGTACACACACACACACACACACACACACACACACACACACACACACACACACACACACACACACACACACACACCCCCCCCCCCCCCCCCCCTAGTATTTCCAGTTCATATGATGTAATGGAGTAAATGGCCATTTCCCTTCAGTCTGTCTACCATATAATACAGCATCTAAATTATCCTGGAATCCCTGTTGGTGCTGGGAACTGGGCGTGATCCAGCCAGTCCCTGCTTAACCTTAATCAATATTTATTTATCTTATTTATGAAATATGCTGTATATAATAGTCATGCTGCATGCATGAGGCTGTAGTACTTGGCTACAGCAGGAGCAAACTCAATGCTTTGGGGACAGCAGGGTTGGATTTTAAAAAGTGCCAGCATTTTAGTAACACACGGGCGCATGATTACAGATTCATATAATGCAAGTAACAGTGCATGAGAAACAACAATACAAAAACAGAACAAAAATCCATAGAATTGATCAATCAAAAAAGTCCACTTATTATGGAGAGTCCTGAGGCGTCGATCAAAGGAGGATGAGAGAAGAAGACAGACTGTCCCAGCATCCCTCCATCAGCCCCATTCTTGACTCCGACTCACATAGCGTGGCAGCAAACATTGTGTCCTTTCTCCTTCTTCCCTCTATTTCCCTCTCTTTCTGTTTCTTGCTCTCTCTCTGCCTCAGTGCAGTAGTAGCATGTTGCTGTTCAGCAGCAGTAGTGCAGTAGAGGTGAGAACAGCTAGCAGTCCCTGGTATCCTCCTCCTCCCAGTCTCTCCACTCCTCCTCTGGGTCTTTCCCGGGGCGTGTTCTTCTTGTCCTCCTTCTTTTTCTCCAGGTAGTGTTCGGCGTACACCATGTAAAGCTCCACACACCTCCGAGCCTTCATCTGCTCTATCAGCGCTGGGTAGCCAATCTCAGAGATGCTCACTATATTTTCCTCATCATCATCCTCAGGCTCAGCTATGGCTGGAGGGAGGGGCTTGGCTGCATGAGGGGGGGTTTGAGGGTTTGGGTTCAAGGGTTCAGGGGTCACAGGCTTCTCAGTCGCTGCTGTACCGTTACTCTCAGCTGTGACATTACTCTCACTGGAACTGCCCTCTGTGGCAGAGCTGTTACTGGGGCCACTGCCTGGTGCTTGGGTGGAACCGGGGTCGGTAGTATTGGTGGAACCTCCAGGAACAGGGGCTGGCTCTTCACTCTTCTCCCCGACTGCAGTGCCTCCTCCACTGGGTACGACTACCTGAGTGCTGGGGCTGTCTGCAGCTCCCTGTGGTGGTGAGTTCTCCCTGGCTCCTGTTTCCGATCCACCCTTCTCCCCACCTCTCAGCAGGTCAGTCCTCTTCATACAGTTCTTCATGTAGTTATCATAGGACTGTGGAGGCGGGCTGAAGTGGTAGTCCCTGCTGTAGTCATTGTCATCAGTGGATTTGGTGCCGTACCTCCTGTACATGTAGTGGTTATAGTAGTACTCCTCCTGGGGGTTGTGAAAGCCGAAGTGAGGCCGGGGAAACCGGCCCAGTCCATAACCCAGAGCCATCCCAGCCACAACCCCAGCCCCGGCCGCCATCGCTGCATTACGCCCAAACCCCCTGGACTGCTGCGAGGGTCCCATCCCCATCCCCTGCACGGAGCGGGAGAACGGGGAGCCACCGGCACCACCATACCCCCCATAGCCGTAACTGCCCCCGTAGCCAGGGCTAAGGATCCGGTTGTTGGGGTTTTGGTTCATGTAGCCCCCTCCATAACCACCACCATAGCCTCCACCATAGCCTCCACCATAGCCTCCACCAGCTGGGTATCTGTTTGGATAGCCTCCTGCCGGGTAGCCCCCTGGGTAGCCTCCAGCTGGATATCCTCCAGCAGGGTAGCCACCTTGGTTAGGGTAGCCACCTTGGTTAGGGTAGCCACCTTGGTTAGGGTAGCCACCTTGGTTAGGGTATCCTGCCCTGCCTGGCTGTTGAGGGTACCCCCCTGGTTGCTGTGGATAACCTCCTGGTTGCTGCGGGTACCCTGCTTGGGGGTTCTGTGGGCTCTGGGGCTGGCGAGGGTAGTTCCCTGGCTGGTTATTGGTCCCTTGGTTGGGTCTGCGTTGGGTGTTGCTGCCTCCACGGTTGGAGGTGGAGGAAGGTTTCTTCCCAAAGCCTATGCTGGATTTACCACCAAAGCCTCCTCCCCCTCTCTTGGCCAGGGACAGGTGGGCATTGAGCAGCAGGAGAGAAAGGCACAGCACGGCCAGAGGAGAGCTGAGCTTCATCATTACTGCACTGCAGAGACAGAGAGAAGGAGAGAGAGAGAGAGAGAGCAATAAGGTAGAGAAGAAGAAAGTTAGAATTTCCATTATCTAATTTCTGTGGATAACACTCACCGGTTCCTTTTTAAAAGAAATTCTTACAGTATAACATTTTTCAGATAACCATATAGGTCAACACTGTAGACTCTACACAACTGTAATTTAGAGAATAAAAAATAAGAGTCTGTTTATTCCACCAGTCCAAGTCCCACCAGTTCCATCTGTGATGATTAGTAGTTAGAGGAACTGGCCCAACTCAAAATGTTAAGACAAATCATAAACCTACATAGACAATAGGACTGTACGTACAACTGGAAAATAATTTTAAAAAGTAAGCTAGAGAGTTTGAGAATGTGTTCCCTCATTCGGTCTCTGAGGTGATTAACCGAACTACCAGATACAGTAAACACCAAGCCAACAGGGTGGAAAATCCCCAGAGTGCCCAGTGTATCCTCTGGTTGTAAATAATTTAAAATGAGTCACTATAGCTACTTGGTTAATGATAAGAGTAGCGCTGACTGAAGAATGGTGGGGACCTGGGTCACAAGACACGTTAGTTAATTCCATTTCCATCCAAAATGTTATAGAACCAAAAATGCTATAGAAGCCAAAGCCCCTCTGTACTGCCCCACACATTGCCAAACTTGGGTTAGGCCTGTATCTCAATATTCAGATCCGTCTACATTACATAAATCATGTAGACCGAGAGCCATATACAGTATATATTTAAATATATGGTTCTGTGTAGGCCTACTGCATGAAAACATAAAACGGGAGCCTTGCCCAAAATACAGTCTTAAGCCAGTGGTCAATATAGGGATTTATTTCTCTATTCATTCTGTACCATGCGCGCACATCAATGTTGATGTTATGAAACTGATCTAGACGGCTGCCTCATACGGCCTTAATTTGCCCACTTCGGTGTGTATGCTATAATTGACAAAGTAGCGTAAATAGTAATGTCTTGGGAAATTCTTTTGAGCATTCATCATAAGTAACCCAGAGTGCCCGATAGCCAATGTTGGCTGTCTAACCGAGAACAAAAATAACATACAGTGCTTTCAAAAAGTATTCATTACCCTTGACATATTGCACATTTTGTTGTGGTACAGCCTGAAAATTGAATAAATAGATTGTCACCCATCTACACACAATACCCCATAATGACAAAGTAAAAACATGCTTTCAGACAGCTTCGTAAAATGTATTGAAAATAAAATACAGAAATACATTTTCTCAAGCTATGTTTCATGGGGAGCGTAGGTAAACAGCAATCTTTGTGTCGTTCCACTGATCTTCAATGGGATTCAAGTCTGGGCATTGGCTGGGCCAATCAAGGACTTTCACATTCTTGTTCTGAAGCCATTCCAGCGATGCTTTGGCTGTATGCTTGGGTCATTGTCCTGTTGAAATGTAAATCTTCGCCCCAGCCGAAGGTCTTTTGTACTCTGAAGCAGGTTCTCAAGGATTTTCCTGTATTTGGCTCCATTCATTGTTCCCTCTATCCTTACTACTCTCCCAGTCCTTGATGATGAAAAGCATCCTCATAGCATGATTCTGCCACCACCATGCTTCACGGTAGGAATGTTAGACGGGTGATGAGCTGTGTCTGGGTTTCTCCAGACATAGAGCTTTGCATTTAAGCCAGAGTTAGCAGACTACATAATTTTTTGCCTTATGTTCTCAGTCTTTCACGTGCCTTTTTCCAAACTAAAAGGTGCACTGTCTTGTGCAATATAACAATTGATATGTGCAAACTATGGCATAAGGGAAAGATGAGCGGATAAGAGGAAAATCGTAATTTCGATGAACGTCTTAGAGAGAGTAGTCGAAACAACTATTTGTTCAGCACTCTTGAAATGTACAGCGACAGAAATCAGAACATGGGCCGTTCTTACAGTATTCTCCTTCTACACCAAATCAGAACCGTAGCATAAATAACGGGGGCAAATAAACACACAATGAAAGCTTTTACAATTTTCAATGATGACATTTCCCTAAAACAGGCTATAGGCTACAAGTGACACATAGGCTGCTAACAGCTTATTACACAACATACACTTAGTATTACTTTCTTAGCTCCAGTATACATATCTCCCTGGCATATTACATAATTTATTCAGCATGGGTGGTTCGAGACCTGAATGCTGATTGGCTGACAGCCGTGGTATATCAGACCGTATACCACGATTATGACAAAACATTTATTTTTACTGCTCTAATTTCGTTGGTAACCAGATTATAATAGCAAATCAAAATAAAATGTTATTGGTCACATACACATGTTTAGCAGATGTTATTTTGGGTGTATGGAAATGCTTGTGTTACTAGCTCCAACAGTGCAGCAATATCTAACAAGAAATATCTAACAATTTCACAACAATACACACAAATCTAAAGTAAAGGAATGGAATTAAGAACACATAAATATTTGGATGAGCAATGTCAGAGCAGCATAGACTAAAATACAGTAGAATAGAAAACAGTATATACACGAGATGAGTAATGCAAAATATGTAAACATTATTAAAGTGACTACTGTTCCATTATTAAAATGTCCAGTGATTTCATGGCTATGTATATAGGGCAGCAGCCTCTAAGGTGCTAATGATGGCTATTTAACAGTTTGATGGCCTTGAGATAAAAGCTGTTTTTCAGTCTCTCTGTCCCAGCTTTGATGCATCTGTACAGACCACGCCTTCTGGATGATAGCAGGGTGAACAGGTCGTGGCTTTCTTCAGCCTCCTGAGGTTGAAGAGGTGCTGTTGCGCCTTCTTCGCCACACAGTCTGTGTGGGTGAATCATTTCAGTTTGTCAGTGATGTGTACGCTGAGGAACTTGAAGCTTTCCACCTTCTCCACTGCGGTCCCATCGATGTGGATAGTGGGGTGCTCCCTCTGCTGTTTCCTGATGTCCACGATCAGCTCATTTGTTTTGTTGATGTTGAGTGAGAGGTTGGCACCACACTCCCAGGGCCCTCGCCTCCTCCCTGTAGGCTGTCTCATCAATGTTGGTGATCAGGCCTACTACTGTTGTGTCGTCTGCAAACTTGATGATTGAGTTGGAGGTGTGTGTGGCCACGCAGTCATGGGTGAACAGGGAGTACAGGAGGGGGCTGAGCACGCACGCTTGTGGGGCCCCTGTGCTGAGGATCAGCGAAGTGGAGGTGTTTCCTACCTTCACCACCTGGGGGCCGTCAGGAAGTCCAGGACCCAGTTGCACAGGGCGGGGTTCAGACCCAGGGCACCGAGCTTAATGATGAGCTTGCAGGGTACTATGGTGTTGAATGCTGAGCTATAGTCAATGGACAGCATTCTTACATAGCATTCTCTTGTCCAGACAGGATAGGGCAATGAAAAGTGCGATGGCGATTGGAGCGTCGGTGGATCTATTGGGGTGGCAAGCAAATTGAAGTGGGTCTAGGGTGGCCGGGAAGGTAGAGGTGATATGATCCTTGACTAGTCTCTCAAAGCACTTCATGATGACAGAAGTGAGTGCTACAAGGCGATAGTCATTTAGTTCAGTTACCTTTGCTTTCTTGGGTACAGGAACAATGGTGGACATCTTGAAGCATGTGGGGACAGCAGACTGTGATAACTTTGTCATCAAAGTCTGGCATTCTCTGGATTTATGATTCTTTCAAGACAACTGAGAACTCGGGAAAAAACAAGGTCTAATCATGACGTCACAGATCTTCAGGTCTGAGTTTTAGAAAGAGGCCCGAGTTCGCAACTTGGAAATCCGAGTTGGAAGACCGTTCAAAACGTATTGAGATCTCAGTTGTCTTGAACGCACTGAAATCTGATTTCCCAGTTCCGAGTTTCAAGTTATTTTGAACGTGGCAGAAGTCATGCTGGATTGACAGCATGTCCAATGTATTCAATCTTGTCTGCCCCATGGTGTTGAGTGTGAATGCTTATCCTTTTAAGCTTGGAAAAGTGACCCATTGAGAAAGATGTTTTAAATCCTTAAACCCAGACTTGGACCACACACCCTCTCCACCGAATAGCAGGCAGGGGAAGCAAAATAGTGACTGCTTTGTGACGATTGCAGTTAGCCATTGGTTCCTTCCAAACCACTCATGGTTGAATTCTCAATTACCGACTTGTTATGTGATGTTTATGTCCAATGGCGGATGAGCTACAATACATTCTATCTATAATTTATCTTTATATCACAAGGATTGAAAAGGATTTGCCAGTAGAGTGTCGACATGATTCAGACTATTTGTCTAGCTTGCTAGCTAAGATTGTGAAAGTATGATGATGACATGATCAATCCAATCAAAGCTATGGTAGATGTGATTTGACGTCCTTTTATCTGTGGCCAATGACCTTGAGCCTTTGCTGGCTGCCCTGACACCACAGAAAGCACTGAGCAAAGCTGAAACACCTGCATTTTGGAGCTGCCTTACTCAAGAAAGAGACAATGTCTGTATGCGGCTTTATTAACTCAAGCATTGTTTTTAAAAAAATTTTTTGTTTGCAAACTGATATGTGACATGAATTAATGCCAAAATAACATGCAAACAGGTGGGTCTCAATGACGGGTCACCACTGGCTTTAGGCAGAGTCTGGGTAGTTCCATATTCATGCCCAAGTACAGAGAGATGCTTGATGAAAACCTGCTCCAGAGTGCTCAGGACCTCAGACTGAGGCGAAGGTTCACCTTCCAACAGGAGAATGACCCTAAGCATATGGTCACGTTCTGACCTTAGTTATTTTATCATGTCTTTGTTTTAGTATGGTCAGGGCGTGAGTTGGGTGGGTTGTCTATGTTAGTTTTTCTATGATTTGCTATTTCTGTGTTTGGTCTGGTATGGTTCTCAATCAGAGGCAGCTGTCAATTGTTGTCCCTGATTGAGAACCATATTTAGGTAGCCTGTTTTCTATTGTGTTTTGTGGGTGATTATTTTCTGTTCTGTGTTTTATGTATGCACCGTAAAGGACTTTTTCGGTTTCATTTCGTTCTCTTTGTTGTTTTATTATTTAGTGTTCTGAGTTATAAATAAATATAATGAACACTTACCACGCTGCGCATTGGTCCTCCGATCCTTCTTCCTACTCCTCCTCAGAAGAGGAGGACGAGAATCGTTACAGAATCACCCACCACCAAAGGACCAAGCAGCGTGGTAACGGGCAGCAGCAGCAGCAGCGATCTCAGGACTCCTGGACATGGGAGGAGATCCTGGACGGCAAAGGACCCTGGGCACAGGCTGGGGAATATCGCCGCCCCAAGGCAGAGCTGGAGGCAGTGAAAGCTGAGAGGCGGCGGTATGAGGAGGCAGCACGGCAGCGCGGCTGGAAGCCCAAGAGGCAGCCCCAAAAAGTTATTGGGGGTGGCACACGGGGAGTGTGGCGAAGTCAGGTAGGAGACCTGCACCAACTCCCCGTGCTTACCGTGGAGAGAGAGGGACCGGGCAGGCATCGTGTTATGCTGTGAGGCGCACGGTGTCCCCGGTGCGCAGGCATAGCCCGGTGCGATACATAGCAGCGCCTCGTATCGGCCGGGCTAGAGTGGGCATCGAGCCAGGTGCCATGAAGCCGGCTCAGCGCATCTGGTCTCCAGTGCGTCTTCTCCGGCCGGGGTACATGGTACCAGCCTTACGCATGGTGTCCCCGGTTCGCCAGCACAGCCCAGTGCGGGCTATTCCACCTCACCGCAATGGCCTGGCTACGGAGAGCATTCAACCAGGTAAGGTTGGTCAGGCTCGGCGCTCGAGAGCTCCAGTGCGCCTTCACGGTCTGGTCTATCCGGTGCCACCTCCACGCACCAGCCCTCCGGTGGCAGTCCCCCGCACCAGGCTGTCTCTCCGTCTCCTTCCTACAGGTGCTCCCGCCTGTCCAGTGCTGCCAGAGTCTTCCTCCTTCCCAGCGCTGTCAGAGTCTCCCGTCTGTCCTGAGCTGCCAGGGTCTCCCGTCTGTCCTGAGCTGCCAGAGTCTCCCGCCTGTCCTGAGCTGCCAGAGTCTCCCGCCTATCCTGAGCTGCCAGAGTCGCCCGCCAGTCAGGAGCTGCCAAAGCCGCCCGCCAGTCAGCCAGGAGCTGCCTGAGCCACCAGTCAGCCAGGAGCTGCCAGTCAGCCAGGAGCTGCCAGAGCCACCAGTCAGCCAGGAGCTGCCAGTCATCCAGGAGCTGCCAGAGCCGTCAGTCAGCCAGGAGATGCCAGAATCACCTGTCACACCGGCGCTGCCAGAATCAACCTTCACTCCGGAGCTGCCGGAGTCTCCCGCCTGTCCGGTGCTGCCGGAATCTCCCGTCCGTACAGTGCTGCCGGAATCTCCCGTCCATTCGGGACCCGTAGCTTGGGTCCCCAGTCCGAGGTCGGCGGCGAGGGTCGCCACCTTACAGAGGCCACGGAGGCGTGTAAAGAGGCGGAGAAGGTCTGTGGTGGAGTGGGGTCCACGTCCCGCGCCAGAGCCGCCATCACGGACAGACACCCACCCAGACCCTCCCCTATAGGTTTAGGTTTTGCGGCCGGAGTCCGCACCTTTGGGGAGGGGGGTACTGTCACGTTCTGACGTTAGTTCTTTTATTATGTCTTTGTTTTAGTATGGTCAGGGCGTGAGTTGGGTGGGTTGTCTATGTTAGTTTTTCTATGATTTGCTATTTCTGTGTTTTACCTGGTATGGTTCTCAATCAGAGGCAGCTGTCAATCGTTGTCCCTGATTGAGAACCATATTTAGGTAGCCTGTTTTCTATTGTGTTTTGTGGGTGATTATTTTCTGTTCTGTGTTTTATGTATGCACCGTACAGGACTGTTTCGGTTTAATTCCGTTCTCTTTGTTGTTTTATTATTTAGTTTTCTGAGTTATAAATAAATATAATGAACACGTACCACGCTGCGCATTGGTCCTCCGATCTTTCTTCCTACTCCTCCTCAGAAGAGGAGGACGAGAATCGTTACACATATAGCGTTACACATACATAAGTGGCTTCGGGACAAGTCTCTGAATGTCCTTGAGTGGCCCAGCCAGAGCCCAGACTTGAACCCGATCAAACATCTCTGGAGAGATCTGAAAATAGCTGTGCAGCGATGCTCCCCATCCAACCTGACAGAGTTTAAGCGGATCTGCAGAGAAGAATGGGAGAAACTCCCCAAATATAGGTGTGCCAAGCTTGTAGCGTCATGCCCAAGAAGACTCGAGGCTGTAATCACTGCCAATGGTTCTTCAACAAAGTACTGAGTAAAGGGTCTGAATACTTTTTTTATTTTTGATACATTTGAAAAAAAATAATTTGTTTTTGCTTTGTCATTAAGGATATTGTGCGTAGATTGATGGGGGGGGGGGGGGGGGGGTGGACCATTTTATATATTTTAGAATAGGGCTGTAATGTAATAACATTTGGAAAAATATGCCTCATTACAATTATATCTTGGAGATCTACGGACAGTTCCTTGGACATAATGGTATAGTTTCTGCTATGACATGCACTGTCAACTTATGGACAGGTGTGTTTCTTTCTAAATCATGTCCAAACAATTGAATTGGCCACAGGTGGATTCTAATCCAACTGTAGTGACATCTCAAGGATGATCAAAGGAAATTGGATGCAACTGAACTAAATTTGGAGTGTCATAGCAAAAGGGTGAGAATACTTATGCAAATAAGATTTTCTGTATTTAATTTTCATACATTTACATTTTCTAAAAATACGTTTCCACTTTGTCATTGTGGTATATTGTGTGTAGATGGGTGAGAAAAAAAGTAAATTGAGTCCATTTTGAATGCAGGCTGTAACGGCAAAAGTCAAGGGGTATGAGTACTTTCTGAAGGCACTAATCGCTTGAATCGTTTCAAAATGGCGCTACAATGTGGCAGTCACGCCACCTGGTCACATAACCTATACTAGCGTACTACACACATTATTCTAATCTTTACATAGCATTTGTGTATGCGATCCACAGATTCTACAAATAACGGAGTTTACGACGTTGTTTGGCTACATTTATGTAAGGCGCGTGCGCCCTACAATTTGGTGATGTTTATCTCTGCAAAGGAACGTGTTAAAGCTCACCCTAAAATTCAGCGCGGTGCCGAGTTTTATTATTGCGTAGAATATTTAAAACGTCAGTGTTTTCTACCCTTAATAGGCTATAAAGGCTATAAAAAGTCCGGTCATCTATTTCGGAAACGTCGGCACCTGCTACGTTCTATCAAATCAGACAAGCACAATTCGAAAGCCAAACGTTCCCTATTTCATTATATTTTAAAACTACACATTTTCTAAAAGAAATAGCATAAAATGTAGCACCTTACCGTTATTAATGTGCCAATGCGACGTTGGTGACGCTTGTTTTGTCCGTTAGGTTGCCGCCGCCCTTTCTTGAGTTGAATAGGCCTACAGCGACTATTATTCTGCCAGCAGCACAAACGATAACGTCACGTTGGTATGGTAATGAGGAAACATTCTAAATAAAAGCTTGCTTTTCAAAACATTGCATTCAAAAGAAATTGCATTTTAATCAATGGCCACTTCTATTGTGACAACAAGAACATGCAATGAGTAATATATGAAAACAAATAAAATATGCTTTCAAAAAATAATAATTATACCAATAACGAAAAATACAATGTTGTCACTGGTATGTTGAATATTGGGTAGTATATATAACTTTTCTACCTATCTAAACTAAAGTGGGGTAGAAAATATCGGCCTGTTGCTGACTTTTCACTCCGTTCCCTCCATAGCCCCAAATGCAACACACTGTAATAGACGGGATACATATTGGCTTGTAGAGAGAACTTCTCTACCTTTCTCAGCTAAAGTGAGGTGGGGTCTCCATAGGGTCTCTCAATAGGGTCTCTACTAACCCAGTATATTGCATTGGGTGCTATAGAGCAAGACCTAGACACACAACATGTGGTCCCGAGAGTGGACTCTATAAAATGTTGCCCTCTTGCTAAATTGATGACGAAAGCCATAGCGAAACAGTGCAAAAAGGCTGGCTGTCAGGTCAACTGGTTTTAATTATAGCCTACACAATAGCGTTCAACATACCAGTTTAATCTTTCAAAATAAATGCTAGTATCAATAATACAATATAAAAAATAAAATATGTCAAATTATCCCTTTATTTTTTCAGAGGTTGTTGCATGCTGTGAAAAACGGTTTCACTGCACTAGAGTGCAAAAAATATCGATAATCCCAACGTTTAGCATGTCTTTGCAGGGGTACTCTTAATTTAGACAAAAAAAATATGTGATCATCCTGACATCATAATATCCTGCTGCTAGGAGAACGGTACATTTTACAGCGTGTCCTGCTTTTAATGAACCAGGGATAACTGGCAGGGGGAGAGTTTCCATTGACACGCTTACCAGAAGTTACCAACATGGACGCAAATATAACTTGGAGCCAGCAAGTGATGTCAATGTTGGGATGACAAACGAAGGACAAATGGATAATTAGCCCACAGAATTACTAGTTTTCACTTTTTTCTTTTGTAAGACTGTTCTTTGGCCTTATTAAGAGACCAATATTCAGCTTGCCATCATAGTTTTCCATTTTTGTATTTATAACACAATTGTCTACAACTATCCAGTGAATCCTTATCCTATCCTTTTTGGCACTGTCTCTATTCCTGTTTTCCCTCTAGCTGCACTCTCTCTCTCTCTCTCACACACACACACACACACACACACACACACACACACACACACACACACACACACACACACACACACACACACACACACACACACACACACACACACACACACACACACACACACACACACCCTTTGCTACTTGGGGAGCTGCAATTGCTTCCTGCCAAAGATTGTTCTGACTGACTCACCTCACTTTAGGGTTTAGATATACTGTACAGCATACCAGTCAGTCAAGACAATATTGTCATTGCAGATTTGATTCTATGAAGTAGAGATCAGTGCTAGACGTATCTCCTCTAAGACTGTATTCAATCAACAAATACAGACTGGGTGATTGAAAGGAAACTGCAATATCTTTTTCCTGTTAAGTCCCATGTTCCAACAATAAAAAACAGTATGATAAAATGTATAATAAACTATTTTATTGAACATATCTTTCCTTTTTATGGACTTTATTTCACTACATGAATCTATTCAGGTCCTATCTGGTTCTGGTTCTGATCTCGTGAGAAGAATGTAAGCTCGCGAAATCAGGATGGTTCGTACGAGGCTATAGTGAGACAGGATGGAAAGTGGAAATGTGATAGCCTACAGTGAAGTGCAGATATTGCTTAGCCTAAGTGCCAATCAGTTTATGCTATCATGCCAACTCCTTGTCAATCATTGTCATGCCAAGGTCCCCCTATCAAAATCCATGGTGTGCCATCCATGGTGAGTAACACTCATTGCCATATGGTGTAATGTGGTCAATTCTACAAACCTGTGTGATTAGAAACATTATTTATGATTATTTATCTGGTGGGTGGTAGGAACGTTCCACTTTCTCTTGGGTCAGTTGAGTAGCTTAAGCCAGGTATTCCCAAACGGGGGTACGTGCACAATGCCGACAGGGGTACGCCAAATACAAATGTGATTCACTTTTTTTTTAAATTATAATAATACAAATTTGAATAAATGGTTTTGAAACTCTTTTTCTCTTCACATTTTCAAACAGTCCATTTATATATTTCAACGGGGCTATACATTTGGGCGAGTTTTTTTTCCTCGCCTGAGTAGCCTCGTTTCACTGCCAAAAATTAAATTAAACCATCTAGTGTTCAGCGAAATAACACCACAATGTCAAATACAGGTTGCCTAGTCAAATAATTAACATTCATTCACATTAACCGTTACTCTCTCGGGAATTCCACTAATGGTCCGTATGTAGCCAAACGTAACTGCTGCTCATGTTGTAATCTGTACTGATGGCGCAAAAGCTTTGACAGGGAGACATAGTGGAGTGGTAACGCGCATGCAAGCAGTTGCTCCCAACTCCACTTGGATACACTGCAGCATCCACAGAGAGGCTCTTGCTGCCAAGGGAATGCCTGACAGCTTGAAAGACGTTTTGGACACTACAGTGAAAATGGTTAACTTTGTTAAAGCAAGGCCCCTGAACAATCGTGTATTTTCTACACTATGCAATGATATGGGCAGCGACCATGTAATGCTTTTACAACATACAGAAGTGCGCTGGTTGTCAAGGGGCAAAGTATTGACAAGTTTTTTGAATTGAGAGACAAGTTTAAAGTTTCTTTACTGACAATCATTTTCACTTGTCTGACCGCTTGCATGATGATGAGTTTCTCACACAACTGGCCTATCTGGGTAATGTTTCTTCTCGCCTGAATGATCTGAATCTAGGATTACAGGGACTCTCCGCAACTATATTGAATGTGCGGGACAAATTGAGGCTATGATTAAGAAGTTGGAGCTCTTCTCTGTCTGCATTAACAAGTACAACACACAGGTCTTTCCATCATTGTATGATTTTTTGTGTGCAAATGAACTCAAGCTTTACGGACAATGTCAAATGTGATATAGCGAAGCACCTGAGTGAGTTGGGTGCGCAATTATGCAGGTACATTTCCGAAACAGACGACACAAACAACTGGATAAGTTATCCCTTTCATGCATTGCCTCCAGTCCACTTATCGATATCTGAAGAAGAGAGCCTCATCGAAATTGTAACAAGCGGTTCTGTGAAAATTGAATTTAATCAGAAGCCACTGCCAGATTTCTGGATTGGGCTGCGCTCAGAGTATCCTGCCTTGGTAAAACGCTGCTGTTAAGACACTGATGCCCTTTGCAACCATGTACCTATCTGAGAGTGGATTCTCGGCCCTCACTAGCATGAAAACTAAATGCAGGCACATACTGTGTGTGGAAAATGATTTAAGACTGAGACTCTCTCTAATACAACACAACATTGCAGAGTTATGTGCATCCTTTCAAGCACACCCTTCTCATTAACCTGTGGGGTTTTTTCCCCACAATGTTCGATTAACAGATAAGGTTTTATATGTAAGATGGTTAAATAAAGAGCAAAATGATTGATTATTATTATATTATTATTTGTGCCCTAGTCCTATAAGAGCTATTTTTCACTTCCCACGAGTATAAGAGCTCTTTGTCACTTCCCACGAGTCCGGTTGTGACAAAAACTCACACTCATTCTTATGTTTAATATATGTATCGTATAGTGTGTGTGTGTGTGGCAGGCTTACAATGATGGTAAAAAAACTAATTTGAGAGTGCGCTGACTGACCCCGGTGCTAGAGGGGGTAAGCAGCTGGAGTGTAACTAAGCCTCAATACCTCTCTATGCTGGTCTCATTTAGAAATGCAAAACCCCCACGTTGCTCTAGTAATAGAGGTAATGGCGCTCTCTGCTGCCTCTAGTCAGAAATGCATTGTTTTATACCATCATCCGGTCCCAATTAACTTCCTACCTGTCTCCCTTGGCCCTAACCATTTTTAATGTTTGCACATAGAAATAATATGGTGGAAGATCCTCCACTACACTACTTTTACCTACCCAGACAGATCTGCAAGCGTGAAAGGGTTAGGACCTAGGGGACGGGATTGGGAGCAAATTGGGACTGTACCACATTTAAAGTGTTGGTCCCATGTTTCATGAGCTGAAATAAAAGATCCCAGAAATGTTCTATATGCACAAAAAGCTTATTCCTCTCAAATGTACTCTTTGCAAATGTTTCCACAGGTGTTGCACTGTATCACGGATTGATATTATTCATATGACATTATAGACATTACAAGACAGTGAGGCTGTGTGGAGTTTGTCCTTTCTGAATGACTGTCTGCAACTTTTGTCATAATGGAACCCCTGTCCTCTTCAAACTGGCTTTTATCTTCATAGTTTACTAACTTTTTTCATTCGGCACAACTCGTATGTGTTGCTACTATTAGCTAGCACTGCGCTAACTCTGAAGATTATGGCTATGCTATGACCATGCATGAGTGCATTAGTGACTGATTGAAGTAGATCAGGGATGGCCATTCCTCCTGAAGAGCTACTGGGCATACAGGCTTTTGATCCAGCCCATCTCTAGCATACCTGATTTAGGTAGTCAAGGTTCTGATGATCAGCCGATGAGTAGAATCAGATGTATGTAAGAACAAAAGCTTACATAACCAGTAGTTGTTCGGGAGAAGGGTTGGTTGGCCATCGCTGAAGTAGAGGTTACCCCGAACCACAGTTCTAAGAAGAGCATACCATCCCCTAACAATAACCATTTGGGGGACGAAAACATATCTGACCGTGTATCAGTCATTATGGACAACCTCAGTCTCCTCCTTTGGGGGCTTTCCTTGAGTCAGACATTCTTCCTCTCATTTTAACCCTCCAGTCCACTAAGCTCATTAATGGAGGTCAGAAGACACTTTCAACATTATACATCATTGCTGTCAGACATGTACAGTATTTAACTAACATTGAAAACAATACATCATTCTACTGTCAAATGACTGCTTGGGAGATAAAGTTCTCTGATTCATAAAAACCCTTTACACTTGAGTCCTGTATTTTTATTTCTGGCAACAAACATTTGCTACTACGGTCTACAGATATCTGGTACAGCCACAGACCAGCTAGGAGGTTTACATACATAAAGCTTCAACATCTATCATATGTGTGAGGGTTGAGTTCTCCCATGGATTTGGGTGGAAACTACATCCAGACAATTCATACACCAATCCTATAATTTTAAATCCGTGACAAGCAGTGTGTGTGGAAAGGGGGGAAAATTGAAACCTAGCTCAAGAAACCAAAATAATATGCTCTAGTTCTATCCTAGTACCATTCTTTATCAGTAATGAACAAGGTAATATATACTGAACAAAATGATAAACGCAACATGCGTCAATTTCAACAATTTTACTGAATTACAGTTCATATAAGAAAATCAGTCAATTGAAATAAATTGATTAGGCCCTAATCTATGGATTTCACATGACTATGCCCTCCCAGGCCCACCCACAAAAGGGCTTTATTACAGACAGCAATACTCCTCAGTTCTCATCAGCTATCCGGTTGTCTGGTTTCAGATGATCCTGTAGATGAATAAGTCAGATGTGGAGGTCTTGGGCTGGCATGGTTACACATGGTCTGCGGTTGTGAAGCCGGTTGGACGTACTGCCCAATTCTCTAAAATGATAGAGGCGGCTTATAGTAGAGAAATTAACATTACATTCTCTGGCAACAACTCTGGTGGAGATTCCTGCAGTCAGCATACCCATTGCACACTCCCTCAAAACTTGAGTCATCTGTTAACAAAACTGCACATTTTAGAGTGGCCTTTTGTCCCCAGCATAAGGCGCACCTGTGTAATGACCATGCTGTTTAATGCTGTTTAATCAGTTGCTGTTTAATCAAACATGATTGGCAAAGGAGAAATGCTCACTAACAGGGATGTAAACAAAATTGTATAAGCTTTTTGAGCATATGGAACATTTCTGGGATATTTTATTTCAGCTCATGAAACCAACACTTTACATGTTGTGTTTATATTTTTGTTCAGTATAGTTCATGTTACTCAACTCCACACCAAACTCTAAGCCCACACAGACCACTTGTTGATCTGAAAGGTATGCCATTAGCAATATGGTTCTGCTTTCCACTATACTGCTTGTACCAACAAGGGTTTAGGGGTAAGAGCTAGTATTTGGTATTAGGCATGTGAGTGAAAGGGCAATTACACAGGAGTTTAAATGAATCGAAGTATGTGTCCTAATTCTCTCCCCCAACTTCCTAATCTCCTTGCCTCCATGATCACTGATCCAAAATAACCACAAAAAAAAAGGTAACAGTATAAGCAATAATATGAATTCCTTTCACCAATCTATCGACATGAAGGGAGCCAAAGGAAGGAACAAGGCAGGGGAATTGGGACAGTGTAAATCTCTTCCAGTAGTCAGTGGAGAACAGGCAGGAGGAGACATTCCACAGAGAGCAGAGCTAACAAAGCACCTTTTTACAGATTTGGCTATACATTCATTTGCATAACAATCCTTAAACCAAGTAGAAAAATAATGGAAAGGAGAATCCCCGGTCTCATAGTCCTCTCTTCCCGACCCCTTGAATTAATCACAGATCTGAGAGGATTGGATTGATCAAAGCAGAAGGGTGGACATCTTGGTTTCGCTTATACACTCACCTACAGATCAGTGGGAGAGGAAGATGCACTATGAAGTCCATTCTAGTCTATTCAGAAAGGGCGAATGGTCGGCCACTGACTAATCAGTGAAGTAATGCAATTCAGTTGGAGGGGTTCATAAAGTTAATCCCCTAACTCAGGGTTTCCCCAAACTCGGTCCAAATAATCAAAGCTTGATGAGTTGGTTATTTGAATCAGCTGTGTAGCGGTAGGGCAAAAACACAAAACATGCACCCAGCGGTAGCCCAAGGACCAAGTTTTGGAAACCCTGCCCTAACTTGATGCTGAAAGAGGTTTTCCTCAAGGCTAAGGCAACACCAAACGCACAAACTCTCATACACGCACACTGAAATATGAAACATACACAGTACACATACTATATGTTTATGTGGTAAACCTTCCAAGAACCTTCTCGATCACATAATTGTGTTAACATACGTAAGCAGGATAGGTACTAGGCAGTTCATCGTCAAATAGCGGCCATCTTTCAAGTTCTTTGAGAACCACATTTCAAAATAAAATGTAACACTTTCTTGTGTAATCCTTTAAGAGTTCACAAAACCTGCATGTTCATGCTGTTTCGCTCAAATAAACTCTTTACACACTTCTCTAGTTGAGTTAACAGTGGGTATGGATCATTTCCAATAGCTGTCAGTCAAGTATTTGCTTTTAAATTTGTAAATCAAGGGTAGTAGAAGAGCATTAACACAACATATGCACTGTATAGTCCATTTGTCCCCAGACTGGCAGTTGTGTTGACTATCAGGATTTAGGTGCTCCTACAGCCTCTCCTGTGTATCAGGAGTGAACTCTCTCGCTAGCTTACAATTAAGGGCACTCGTTTGATTCCCCGAGCTTACTAGGGCACATCGACAGAGGCACTTTACTCTAATTGCTCCTGTAAGTTGCTCTGGATAAGAGTGTCTGCTAAATGACATTGGACCACTCAGCCGTTGTGTCACGCTTCACAATAAATTGCACAGATACCACGTGTGTTACATTTTCTGTTGTAATTCAAATGCAACTACCATTGTAACTAGCTAGACAATTTACCCAATTTCCTTTACACATCAATCATTGCTTATATACCTTATTTGCAAAGAGCATTTTGAGCTAAACAATTTCATTCTGGTTACCAGAGTAGTTCGAGAGTAACTTCATGGTATGAAGGCAAGTTAATGTAAAGAGTTGCCCTGTCTTAGATTCAAATATTCAACAAACAAGACAAAATAATAGGAGGGTAAAAGTTCATAGAACTCTTTAGTTGGGAGAGCTTGAGGGCGTGGCATAACCAACGTACAGAGCAGGTGTACCTTTTCTGCCAGACACGGAGAACCATTTACAGGGTATTTACAAATATACACAGGGGGGGGTTGGTGGTCTACGTTAGTCTGATCCAGATCTGGAGATGAGCGGGCCAACTAAGAGAAAACACACCTTGAAGAATGTTTCAAAGCCAGCAGGTGACCCCTAACACACCACACCCACCCCCTGTTTTCGCCTTTGCTGTGTTTCTAGTCAAGAGGATTCAGCTTCAGCACCTAATGAATCTGAGACCAGGCTAGGTCTCAATGCCACCGGAAGTGAAACAGACTAAAGTTACACCAAAACCAACCAACCAGAACACTGGGCCAAACGGTACATCTTGAGAGGATGCGTCTACTCTTCAAGGACATAATATTTGTTACATCACTGGGTAACTGTGATCCCTAAAACAAAACGAAAGGTAATCCCAGTTGAGGGAATTTTACATAACAGAGTTTACGTAACAGTGTCCTGCTGAGATGGAGTGTGAAACCCAAATGGATGGAGTGCATAACATGTAAACCAAATAGATGCAGGCGAAAAGAACCAGAGACTAATCAGACAAAGCAGAGGTGGGTGTCCCATTTTAAACCCCTGCCAGCAGCCCTCACTCCAGGTGTAGTCAGAGGTCTGATCCTGAGCAAAGTGGCATTTTAGCCAAGCGTTGTCTGGTCTAATGACATTATCATGTGATGATCTTATGACCTTTTCATCACACAGCGAGCCCCCATTGGCTAGACAGTGAGGACGGGGGATACAGTCTCACGCCCCCTGGTCTTTGGGATAAGGAGAAGGTGTTAAGGGGGGCAGAGGGGTGATTGGGTTGACTGATCCCTCTTGGTGTAGATAAGCTTGATTGATAGCCCCCACAGGGTTGTGGGGTCCGGTCAAGCCCTTTCAGTCCTCCTCACACTCCGTTGACACTTATCTTGCTCTTCTGGGACGCCTTTGCTTCTTCGGCCTGGAGGAGAGGTCAGAGGGCAAAGGTTAATTTACAAACAAATTATGAAAAAGAAACAGATGGCACTCATTGAATAATGGTGAATTTCAGACATGGACATTAACAATAATGGAATAAAACCCGTTATGGGCGCACTGTAATTTAACTACTCATAAATCCTATATGGTTAATGAATGTGGCAAGTAGGTGGATTGATGGTTAAATAGCTATGATATCACGTGGACATGTTTGTTTATCTTTTAGCCCACAATGGTGCTAATCTTCCAAGAGTCCATGGTTGGTTGGTTGGGCAGTTTGTTGTGTGAGCGATTAGGAAGTGGTGAG
Source organism: Oncorhynchus mykiss (assembly GCF_057628025.1). NCBI lineage: Eukaryota > Metazoa > Chordata > Actinopteri > Salmoniformes > Salmonidae > Oncorhynchus > Oncorhynchus mykiss. The sequence goes on along the minus strand of NC_143027.1, from coordinate 33,982,208 downwards.
AGAAAGGGAGACAGTATTGGGGTTAATGTAATTACCACTAACACTAACCTTTAACCATCTCTAACCATAAATCAAAACCAAAAAGCTAATTTAATTTTTCACAAGTTATGAAGATGTTAAGTGAAGTTGTGAACAGTCATTTGCTTGCCAGCAGCCTGGCCATCTATTTACTACGGCTACTCTGTCATTTCTAGCACGGCCATCTAGTCACATGACTGAGGGTCAAAGGTGGCTGACCTGAACAATCTGGGCAGGGATGGGAGGTTTGTCTGAGACAATGGCAGCCTGGTCTCTAACCTCTTCCACCTGGAGGAACAGAAACACACACCAGAAATGAGGACTTTCTTTACCAACACCACAGGTCATCCTGGAGAAGATACTGGACCGGTCGGTCTTTGACCATACTCTACTGAGCATTCTGTGACCGGGTTGTGTGTGTCTGCATACTAACCAGCCTGTCTTTGATGACCAGAGCTGGGTCCACTAGTAAGTCTAGGGAGGAGGCTGTTGTTCCCTGTGGGGTCTCAGCTAGAGGAGTGGCCTTCTGAAACATACAACACAATGTTACATTATCAACATACATACTTAGACAGTTCTCTTATGACCTCTCGGTTTAACAAAACACACACAATGACCTCCCTGAAAACAAAAACACACACAAATGGAATGATCAGGCCAGTTATGTAAGCAGTGGTGATGCCTTCCACAGAGTGTCCGGAGAGAGAGAGTTGGCAGCAGAGAGAGTTGGCAGCAGGAACATACTTCAGATGGCTGATCTGCATTTCTATATCACTACGCTCAAGAGTTGGAGAATAAACCAGGTCTCCATGGTCTGATGGTCAAGCCTTAGTTCGGAGGGAAACCTGTGCTTCTGTGAGAATCACTGGAGGCAGAAGCCCTTGACCACAGACCTAGAATCAGATCACCCTTCTCAAATACGAACTGATCTGGTTGGGGGGGGTCTTACCTCTAGTATGTGGTCCATTTCATAAGAACAGAACGCTCTGCGTTGTCCTTACGTTAGCTCCTGAACTGGCTATGCCATATGGCTGTGGGCTACACTAGTTCATTTGGCAGACAAGATTTGCTTACAATTCCTTGGCATTATATTATAGTATGAAGAATACAATTGAACATAGCTGAACGAAATACAAAGGACATTTTCTCCAACCGATTTGGGGGAGTGCGGTTAACAAAGAAACAGGTCCTCCAATATGCTCCACCTAGAGTTATTTATGCAACTTTAGTTGAGAAATAAAATATGTTTATATGTTTTGATTTGTAATACATTCTAAGGCTGCATGATGAGACTAATGCTGATTTGAAAAAAAGCATCATGAAAGGCATGGGCTCTGTTTTTTTACGCAGGCTGCACACACTTCATCATTCTCTTATTCACAATTTGACAAGCACGTCTCAAATTTCCCGGCAGCATTCCCTTTGTGTGATATTGTCCCCCATCAGACTATTCTTGATTTATTCTTGTCTTTACATATTTGTTTTTATTTATATTTTAATTTGACTTATTTTACCTTTATTTAACTAGGCAAGTCAGTTAAGAACAAATTCTTATTTTCAATGACGGCCTAAGAACAGTGGGTTAACTGCCTGTTCAGGGGCAGAACGACAGATTGTCCGACAGATTGTCAGCTCGGGGATTTGAACTTGCAACTTTTCAGTTACTAATCCAACGCTCTAACCACTAGGCTACCCTGCCGCCCCTGAATATACTAAACAAGATATGTATGAAATTTGTTTTGATATAAGATGGACCATTATCACGCACCCGTCTCGATAAATATCTATGCACTTAAATTGTGAATGGACGATGTATTTCCCGTGATTCATTTTCATGCCAGCCAGGTAGGCTATACTCCTGTTGTAAAGGGAAGAAATGTGCTTAATATTAGGAAAGTTGAGAAATAGTAGGGCTAGCCTATAGAAAGCTGATGGGGTAATATTTTTAATAGAGGCCATCAAAACTCTAGTTTTCTCACGCAATTGCATAGCCTAAAGAAATGTAGGTGATTGATTAGATTTTTGATTACACTTGCAATGATGTCAGAGTCATTTAGAGGGACAGAGTACTGAGTACCAGGCAATTAGCAAGTTTGGTAGGCTACTAATGCAGCATCAGTGCTTGAAGCGCTAGGTACAGGGGAGGGGGTATGATGTCTTACCTCTAGTTTGGGTACAGGGGGTATGATGTCTTACCTCTAGTTTGGGTACAGGGGGTATGATGTCTTACCTCTAGTTTGGGTACAGGGGGTATGATGTCTTACCTCTAGTTTGGGTACAGGGGGTATGATGTCTTACCTCTAGTTTGGGTACAGGGGGTATGATGTCTTACCTCTAGTTTGGGTACAGGGGGTATGATGTCTTACCTCTAGTTTGGGTACAGGGGGTATGATGTCTTACCTCTAGTTTAGGTACAGGGGGTATGATGTCTTACCTCTAGTTTGGGTACAGGGGGTATGATGTCTTACCTCTAGTTTGGGTACAGGGGGTATGATGTCTTACCTCTAGTTTGGGTACAGGGGGTATGATGTCTTACCTCTAGTTTGGGTACAGGGGGTATGATGTCTTACCTCTAGTTTGGGTACAGGGGGTATGATGTCTTACCTCTAGTTTGGGTACAGGGGGTATGATGTCTTACCTCTAGTTTGGGTACAGGGGGTATGATGTCTTACCTCTAGTTTGGGTACAGGGGGTATGATGTCTTACCTCTAGTTTGGGTACAGGGGGTATGATGTCTTACCTCTAGTTTGGGTACAGGGGGTATGATGTCTTACCTCTAGTTTGGGTACAGGGGGTATGATGTCTTACCTCTAGTTTGGGTACAGGGGGTATGACGGGTATAATGGGTTTGACGTCAGTCAAGTACATAGCTCTGGAGAGCAGCAGCAGAGAGGGAGGGACGTTCTCCTTCAAGTGCAGGTCCAACCACTGGAACAGACAGAGGTTACAGGTCAGAGGCCACTGAAGAAGCTAATCCTTTTTCATCCCTAATGGCACAAAAGGGTGCCATTTTGGACGCATCCCTTATAATACAAATAAATATATTGAATCCTTTAGTGGCTCGACATAACGCATCGACATAACAAGGTGGGCTATACCTTTTGATTTTGAATATATTCTAAGGCAGCATGATGAAACTAATGATGATGACTTGTTCACAAGTTGAGTGTCTGACCTGTTGCATCTGCTGGCGTAGCTGGTCAGTGGTCAGACCCAGTGACCTCATCCCTCTGCTACGACACGCTGCCTGCAGCTCTGACACACTCAGAGCAGGCACACCCTCAGTGGCGATCACCTCGTCGTCTGCTTTGATGGTTCTCAGCTGCATCATCAGCTGGAAGCGGAGCAGGTTATTGGTTCCTATGGGCTGGAGCTCCAGCAGTTTACACAGGGCCACCAGCTGGGGGCGCTCTAGATGCTCCAGCGTTAATTCGTCTTCAAACAGCTTGGAGAACTTAACGATGTCCTTAGTGGTGGGCTGCTCCCCTGTGTGACGCACCTGGAGATGACACAGGGAGGACAGGGGTTAGTTAGAGCAGTCTGGGGACTTTGGAGACAGACCTGGGAGGGACACATGGGCAAGTGAACGTTATCACATGTTGACCATTATCACGTCTGTATGACCAGGACTAGACAAACAACGGGATGAAAACTTGAAACACTCATGACATTATGAATCAGAGGTATGGATGCAGGCTTTGCCCTCTGGCTAAATTACCTTCTGTACGTAGGTGGAGAAGCGCTGCGTCTCGTCCTCTGTCAGAGCCTTGGTCTTGTTCCTCTTGGCCATTTCTGATATGGTCTCCTGGAGGAATTTAGCCAGCTCCAGCTTAGCAGCCAGACCCTTCTTCTGCTTCTCTTCCTTAAAGAGAGAAAAAGGGCAGAAAGAGAGAGGGAGAAGTCATTTCTCAAATGGTCCTCATGCATAAACTAGTATTCGCTACTTGCGATTGGTTTTAGAAAAAGAGTAGGTAAAAAAAGAGCCTCATGGAATTCTATAAAGTTGCTAGGTAATGTTAAAGAGGGTCTATTTGAAAACAAACTTTCAAAGTGCTCCAGTTGGCTAATGGTGGTCACTACCCTTGCTTCCTGTAGGTATCCCAATGGCCATGATGTAAGCGGCCAGGTCAGGCACCTCTTGTTGTACAGGAGCACGAGGACATGAAAGCCATTCAGAGTGACCTACAACTAGCCAGGGCCCGGTTTCCCAAAAGCATTTCAAGGTGAAGTTCATCGTTACAACCTTCGTAGGAGCATTGTTAAATCTCAGAGCGGTTTCCCAAAACCATTAACGTTGCACTTGAAAAAGATCGCAATCTAACGCCCGCCTTTTGTAGAGCAGCTTATGGCCCTCCCGCGTCACCTTACACACAGAAGATCTCCGCTAAACATAGAATCACAGCTTATCTTCTCTGACCGCAGATAACTTCAGAACAAAGTTGACTACAAATAAAGTTGCCAATGTCTTTGCAATTGATACAAACAAGTGATGTTTAAAAATATGCTTCAAATCATTATGAAATACACTTCATGTTCATTCGAGTTCTATTTTTCTACTTGGGAGTAATTTGTCTCAACATATTTCATGATGTGCGATTTAGGGCATTTTTATTGGGTAAGCATTAGAATAAGCCACCTCATGAAATAGCCTTCAGGTTATTACAGAAATGATACTCAATGGGGTGATATGTGAGAGTTGTGTCTGTTTTGATCATCTTACATTATGTGTAATAAATGGTGTATGTTCATGTTCACAGAGCTCTCTTGTGAATGAGACCACGGTCTTAACGGTGACCCACTCTGATCACCCCAAAAATAAATACAAATACATTTGTAGCCGTAGTTGCTAATCTCTCTCTAGGAGCTGATCTGTCGTCAGTATTGTGAAATAATTCAAATTTTAAAAGGTAAGCTTTGCATTGAGAAAGCTGGTCCGAGAGCAGCGCTGCCTTTTTCCCCCGATCATATCAGTATCGGCACTTTCTCCAACGACGCACTGGGAGACTGTTCTCTCTGCGTGGTTTTGGGGAAACGCGTGTGACTTAGTTAGCCGTTGTAGGAAAGATGCATCGTTCACAAAAAATGAATTAAAAAAAAAACATAAGCCTGAATTTCATCACTATTGGGAAACCAGGCTCAGGCCTATTGGGTCTAATCCCACACAAAGACCTGGGCTGTCCCAATAATCTATTTCTTCCTGGGGTGTGCACCTGTTCACTACTCCCCACAAATGTAAAATAAACATTGGATTAGTGGGGGCATGAGCTAGAGAGTTTCTTTGAGTAGCAATTTCCTGTCAAATCTATGAATGGAGGTGAACAAGTGCACACTTCAGGAGAAAATAGATTGGGACACACTTCTGCTCATTCTAATGGCCTACAGGTCTAACGGAAATATATCCCTTGCTTGGGTGCATCTCAAGTGTGCTTTTGTCTCCTTTCCTTTATCTGCATAAGTCCCTGGTTTGAATCCAGGCTGTATCACATCCAGCCATGATTGGGAGTCCCATAGGGTGTCGTCCGGGTTTGACCGGGGTAGGCCGTCATTGTAAATAAGAATATATTCTTAACTGACTTGCCTAGTTAAAAAATAAATAAATATATATATTACAAAAATGGAAGAACAGAAAAACAGACACCTAGCATATCATGACTAGATCAGTGCAGATGAAGGAGAGGAGACAAGGAAGCAAGTTTAGACCATTGAGACACAGTCAGTCATCAACAAGTCAAGGACATTAACATTGCAACAGTGTGAAGAACGTGCCTTCTTGGTCTCGGTCTCGAAAGTGGAGGGCAGCATCTCAGGGAAGAGCTTGAGGAAGACAGGAAGCAGGAACTCCATGAAGGGAACGATGATGAAGACCATGAAGGGCAGCAGGCGGAACAGGTCAGCACATGTCCTCATCAGCTGGAGAGAAAACGGAGGGTTAGCAAAGCAAACAGTAACAGGTCTCACACAACAGAGGAGGAGAGGAGAGAGAATAAAAGTACGGCAGATTACTTATGTAGGCTACAGTTTTTTGGTATTCTAGAAAGCTGCAGTGATGCAATGTGAGTTTTGCCCTGTGATTGCACCAACACCTATAGAAATAGAATGCCAACACCCAAGTCAATCCCAAACATTTTGAAATGTGACCGACAAAACAATGTTTTCTTTAAAAAAAAAATGTTCTCTTTGAACAAACAAAACCAATGGCTGTGGCCACATCTTAGGTGAAACTCCCATCTGATTCTTGTTCATTTTATATACTCTAGTCCATCTGATTCACGGGACCTTGTTCCTTTTATGAGCAAGGTCTGGCACTATACCTCAGCTAACCCTTACAGGCGATAGCCTGTAACAAGGCTCAAGACTCAAGGAATTTAGCTCACTGTTGTGAGCAAGGGTGAAAGACGCAAACAGAAGTCTGCATGTCTGATCGTTTAGTTCATTTTATGAGCTGAATGGGGGTGAAGGACGTTAAGTGAAGCCACATTTGTTGACGGTACCTGTTCATTCTATGAACTGAACAGAGTGAAGGATATAAGTGAAACTCCATCTGAAACACTGTCCTGGTTATTTCACATAAGCAGGATAGTGAAACTGTGCGTATGATAACGGATAAAGTTTGTCGGATCAGGATAGTGAAACTGTACGTATGATAATGGATAAGGTTTGTCGGATCAGGATAGTGAAACTGTACGTATGATAATGGATAAGGTTTGTCGGATCAGGATAGTGAAACTGTACGTATGATAATGGATAAAGTTTGTCGGATCAGGATAGTGAAACTGTACGTTTGATAACGGATAAAGTTTGTCGGATCAGGATAGTGAAACTGTACGTATGATAACGGATAAAGTTTGTCGGATCAGGATAGTGAAGAAAGTGTCAGCCTATTTGAAACGCACCTTCTCGTTAGTACATTTCCATTTTCGTGTGTTGCACTTGCATTCAGTAGTCTATGAAATCCCATAAAGGCATAAAAGTGTGTATTCTTATTTCAAATGTATGTAGTTCTGTCTTTGTAATGTACTCAACTAGGTTATGTATTAGGTCATGTTTTATGTGGATCCCAGGGAGAGTAGCAATTTGATGAATAGAAAGAGACATCAGTTACAAACCAACTAAAAGTGTAATGAAATTTGGCAATGATCATAAGGCATACAACACTTAAGGCTGGATAGCTGCGCCCACTGCTGTGCCTGCGTGTCTCGTCTGGGCCACTTAAAGCACAAAACTATTTGGGATAATGTTATATATTGTCGGTTTAGGTAAATTCACTCATTTTCATGTAGCTGACCTGCGGTAATGTTAAATAATGTTGTCGTAGGCTCACGTTTTACAGATACGGCATACCCACACTATTTATTTTGCTGGGACGCCAAACCGGATCGGCTTACTTTCACTCCTGGTCTTAAGCCACAACACAAGAAGGAATCCCCCTTGACCCACCATGGGCAACAACACTATGTTAGGATTCTGTCCCTCCGTCTCTAGCAGACTACTAGCACTGCCAGTCCCTTTCTAAAATAGCACCGGTGCTGAGTAAAGCTCTACCATGGCATTCAAACAGCAAGGGTCACACGGCGGAGTGTTTGGATGTGTGCATGTGTTATTGCACCCATCTTGTATCAGAGGCAATAGGCTAGATGCATCCTTTCAATCAGCCTTACTAATAAACATGGAGCCTGAAGTCAACTGAGGGTGGGTGGGTGTGTGTTTGTTTGGCGTACTGTATCTACATGCCTGTGACCCGACATGTACTGTGTTTCATTCATCAATCCGTCTTATTTGCCTATGTTTCACCAGACAGTCTATTAGAGACCGTTCGGTACACCATCCACATGAATGTCCTTTTTCAGATAGCAGATTAACCACAACACTGGCACTGTGGCAGGCAGCATTCTGAAATGTTTATAATCTAAGGGCCAGATTGGGTGACTCAGACCTAAGAGTTTTGTTCTTAGACTGAGGGTTAAACTACAATACCTCACGACACGTGGCTCTACTCCTTCGGTTGTGTTCAATAGGCACAAAGAGAGAAAATATGAACGCAAAAATGAGCAACATTGTTATTGGTTCAATAAGTTCAAAAGGTAGGACCTTGTTCTTTTCAAAACATCCTGAGATTTGGAGGTGATCAGATGATCATTAGTTCCTGGTACTCCTTACTACACATCAAAGAGTATTCCTATAAATCCTGCCCTCTACCCTGTTATTTACTCCTTAAGGAACAGGTTAAACACAGAGCGAACTCAGCCTACACTTCCCGACTTACCCGTCTCCTCTCCCTGCGTGAGAGCAGTTGTCCATGCAGCAGTCTCCACACCATCCTCCCTGCAATCTTGGTATCAATCCCCAGCAGCCTGAAGCCATTGTAGTAGTGTTTCAGCTCATCCACTATCCTCTGGCCAATAGATTTCCTTACTACCTGGACCGTAGGGGCAGCTGCAGCCACAACAGTAGCAGCAGCAGAGGGAGCAGGGACTGGAGGTTGGGGTGCAGGGGGGGCATTCTTAGGGGTCCCTGGGTGGTCATCCTGGGCTGGGGTGGCAGGGGCCTTGGTGTCCTGCAGCCAGACACAGGAACTGTGCAGAGATCTGGCCAGCAGGGTGGTGCTGTGGTTCTTGAAACCGTGGAGCCGAACACAGTGAGGGTAGCCAGACCTGGAATGGCTGAGGGAGGGTAAGAACGACAGGCGGCTGGGGGGGTCCAGGTTGTGGTGGACGTAGGCTGTGGAGGGGAGAGGGCAGCAGCTGTGCCTCTTAGACAGCAGGTAAGATCCCCTAGAGACAGAACACATAGATACATCAGTATGGTGTGTGTCCCCACTGTGTGGTTGAGGTAAGTGCAGGCCTAAATAGTTTCTAATATAGAGCTGGTGACCTGGTCTCCTACCTTGATCTTGTTACTGCCAGAAGCACCTGTGCACTGAACACTGCCATTGTTGTTACACCGGCAGATCGAGGTCTCCTGTATGGTGAACAATAAGACCAGTGAAATACATTACATTAAGATATTTCCAACCGTCGTTTAATGGATTCAGTATGATAACATGTGATGTTAACGATGTGGATTACAGACAGTACTGTAGCTCATTAGCTAGCTAATTAGCTAACATCTGCAGTCTTGAGAGATTGAAACTTTGGTTTGACAATAGAACATCTAAAACATCTGATGACTTAGCAAACCTAGGAACATACAGAGATAATGCATGTACCTAGAGCAAACACGCAAACAACTGAAAACGGAAGTTGATTGACGAACTTTGCTAGCTTACCTCGAACGTCAAATTGTTCTCGAGAGAGCTATGTTATGGCTGCCGACAGGGCGTCGTAAAGATTGTCTAAAAGAGCAAAATAGTAACGTTACAATCCATTCACAGTTGTGTGCTGATTGAAGATGTGCGACGAAAATCAAGACTGATGATGTAATAAACCCATTTCTGACTTTATTATTACTAATATTCCTTTGAGAAACGTCGTGTACCCTTTTGACCAACTTCGACTATTTGGTACAGTGACCTAACGCTGCTCCCGGGTCGTCACTAGTTAAATGAACACAGTCATAATTATGGCTAACTCCCGCCCATTTCTACAATTTATCTTATTAAGACCTGATTTTAAACCTAACCTTACGCCTAAACTTAAATTAAGACCAGTTTTGACTTTGTAGCTATGTTATCTAGTGGAAACCCTGTTACTTCACTGAAAAGGTTATTGCGAGTCACACCGGGCGCGTTCGAGTGGATCACTTTTGTGAAGTCGGTGACTTCTTTGGTATTATTGCGGGCAACCACCAAAAAATATAAGTGCATGCCGCCACCTACTGTATTGGCTGTGCATCAGCATGCTATTCTGTAGTATGAATTCATTACACTTTGTGGAAAAAAATCCCCTACTAACTAACCCTGCACACATTAAAACCTCACAACTATGGCCCTATCTGATCCTACTCCAGGCCAGCAGCCAGGGAGGACGGGACCCTATTGTCCAAAACATTTTGTAACCAAACGGCGGGCGTCAGAGACACTGGGAATCTTCAACTTCAGTTGATCATCCTTAACGGCACTCCAGTTATCACTCCTTTCAACGGCGCCCTGCTCCAGAGAGGAAAGCAAGTCACAGTTCTTGTCCCCAGTATGCTCCCTCTGGACCGCAGAAACACACAAAACATCTAAACAATTCCACTTCGAGTCACTTTCACTGACCCTGCTCTCCACCAAACCTGACACCACATACAGATCTACCAGAAGGCAAGGATCCATTATCTCCAAAAACCTAATTCCCCTGGGCCAGAATCATCTTTGTCATCATCAGGATGAGGCTCATACTCTGCTGTCTTCACAGCACCTGCAACCGCAGTTAATTCATCCTCATGTTACATTTTCTTCTGTAGCTCTACCACAAGTTCTGTGTGATCCATCACTCAAAACACGTTCCACTTTTCTCCAGTCCGCCATCTTACCCCCACCTCATGGCCACACCGGCAGCCATCTCCAAAGTCAGTGACAGATGCCTTTAAAAGTTTGTTGCATTATAAGGATAAAAATGTTCATACTAGAGCCTACATGTCTACTGCAGGAACTTTACAGAAATAATGTGATCAAAGGTCATGAACTTGACTGTAAGTTTCTGCAGTTGTTCATCACCAACTTCCTCCTGCAGCCTTGCCTGCATTGTGGGAGGCTCTATTGTCAACCAATCATTAGGGTGTTTTTGTTTGACCCATGCAAAGGTGACCAAAGACATGACTAAAACAGGAACCAACTTCATGTATACAGTGGATAGCCTATATACAAATTAATGTGATATTTGAAGCTCTCTCTCAGTAATTGATTTTACAATGACCACATTATACACTGCTCAAAAAAATAAAGGGAACACTAAAATAACACATCCTAGATCTGAATGAATGAAATATTCTTATTAAATACTTTTCTCTTTACATAGTTGAATGTGCTGACAACAAAATCACACAAAATGTATCAATGGAAATCAAATTTATCAAACCATGGAGGTCTTGAGTCACACTCAAAATTAAAGTGGAAAACCACACTACAGGCTGATCCAACTTTGATGTAATGTCCTTAAAACAAGTCAAAATGAGGCTCAGTAGTGTGTGTGGCCTCCACGTGCCTGTATGACCTCCCTACAACGCCTGGGCATGCTCCTGATGAGGTGGCGGATGGTCTCCTGAGGGATCTCCTCCCAGACCTGGACTAAAGCATCCGCCAACTCCTGGACAGTCTGTGGTGCAACGTGGCGTTGGTGGATGGAGCGAGACATGATGCCCCAGATGTGCTCAATTGGATTCAGGTCTGGGGAACGGGCGGGCTAGTCCATAGCATCAATGCCTTCCTCTTGCAGGAACTGCTGACACACTCCAGCCACATGAGGTCTAGCATTGTCTTGCATTAGGAGGAACTCAGGGCCAACCGCACCAGCATATGGTCTCACAAGGGGTCTGAGGGTCTCATCTCGGTACCTAATGGCAGTCAGGCTACCTCTGGCGAGCACATGGAGGGCTGTGCGGCCCCCCAAAGAAATGCCACCCCACACCATGACTGACCCACCGCCAAACCGGTCATGCTGGAGGATGTTGCAGGCAGCAGAACGTTCTCCACGGCGTCTCCAGACTCTGTCACGTCTGTCACATGTGCTCAGTGTGAACCTGCTTTCATCTGTGAAGAGCACAAGGCGCCAGTGGTGATTTTGCCAATCTTGGTGTTCTCTGGCAAATGCCAAACGTCCTGCACGGTGTTGGGCTGTAAGCACAACCCCCACCTGTGGACGTCGGGCCCTCATACCACCCTCATGGAGTCTGTTTCTGACCGTTTGAGCAGACACATGCACATTTGTGGCCTGCTGGAGGTCATTTTGCAGGGCTCTGGCAGTGCTCCTCCTGTTCCTCCTTGCACAAAGGCGGAGGTAGCGGTCCTGCTGCTGGGTTGTTGCCCTCCTATGGCCTCCTCCACGTCTCCTGATGTACTGGCCTGTCTCCTGGTAGCGCCTCCATGCTCTGGACACTACACTGACAGACACAGCAAACCTCGCGTTGATGTTCCATCCTGGATGAGCTGCACTACCTGAGCCACTTGTGTGGGTTGTCGACTCCGTCTCATGCTACCACTAGAGTGAAAGCACCGCCGGCATTCAAAAGTGACCAAAACATCAGCCAGGAAGCATAGGAACTGAGAAGTGGTCTGTGGTCACCACCTGCAGAACCACTCCTTTATTGGGGGTGTCTTGCTAATTGCCTATAATTTCCACCTGTTGTCTATACCATTTGCACAACAGCATGTGAAATTTATTGTCAATCAGTGTTGCTTCCTAAGTGGACAGTTTGATTTCACAGAAGTGTGATTGACTTGGAGTTACATTGTGTTGTTTAAGTGTTCCCTTTATTTTTTTGAGCAGTGTATGTCAGTTTGTGAGTGTGTAATATGGGGGGTTGGAGCCATGTTTATTTCAGCATTATAAAGAAAAACTTGTATAAACAATGGTAACACTGCCATGTTGATCTGAGCCTTGCTGTTGGAAAACCACATTAGTGTCCGACTTTCGAATATGGTGTAATTGCATTCTGCAATTCGGGGCATTTCCTGATGTGGGTGTTCCCTGATATCAGGAAATGCCCACTGATACCTGCCATTGGTCAGTTCCAGTGTTATGAGACTGATGGTTTGTTGAGGATGGTTTGTTTACATAACAGGATAGGATATCTAACGTGGCAGGTTAGGTGAATTAGTGTGGCAGGTAAGGAAAGATTAGGAAAAGGGTTAGGCTTAGCTACAATGCTGCAGTTGTCAACAACTGTTGACCTCGATGCGAAAGAAACGGCCACCAACCAATGGCGAGCATCAATAGGAATAACTTCATATCAAGAAATGCCTGATATCAGAAAACACCCATAATTGCAATCTGCAATTACACCCTTCTCCATTTTTCAGCTGTCAGAGATGCACCTCCCCCGACGTCACTCGACTTTTGTCTACAGTAGGTTGCTTTTGCCTTACCACTGAAACACGCCCACAGACATGATTGTTGTTGATATACTAGATCAGATGAGAATGGGCTTTATTGACAGGGCTGAGCACCAATAGATGAAGTAAAACATTTTCTAGCGGGATTGAATTAAAGGAAAGAACCACTCACTTGATTAACCTAATGTAGCAGGTATAAAATATAATTTTATTGACAATCAACTTACCTGGAAAATGAAATTGCACCATCGATAAATAAATAACAATAAACTTATCACAAACAATCCATGGGCCCTCTCACAGTGGCAACCACACTGAGTATACCAAACATTAGGAACACCTTCCTAATAATGAGTTGCACCCCCTTTGGCCCTCAGAACAGCCTCAATTGGTCAGGGCATGGACTCTACATGGTGTCGAAAGCGTTCTACAGGGATGCTGGCACATGTTGACTCCAAATCTTCCCACAGTTGTGTCAAGTTGGCTGGATGTCCTTTGGGTGGTGAACCATTCTTGATACACAAGGGAAACTGTAGAGCATGAAAAACTCAGCAGCGTTGCAGTTCTTGACACAAACCAGTGCTTCTGGTACCTACCACCATACCACGTTCAAAGGCACTTACATTTTTTGTCTTGCCCATCTACCCTCTGAATTGCACACATACACAATCCATGTCTCAAGTCTTTTGATCTGCCTCTTGTGGTGTGGGAGCTGGGCTTTGGAAAAGTGGGTGTGGTTATATCCTGCCTGGTTGGCCCTGTCCGGGGTTATCGTCGGACGGGACCACAGTGTCCCCTGATCCCCCCAGTCTCAGACTCCAGTATCTATGCTGCAATAGTCTATGTGCCGGGGGGCTAGGGTCCGTCTGTTATATCTGGTGAAATTCTCCTGTCTTATCTGGTGTCCTGTGTGAATTTAAGTATGCGCCCTCTAATTATCTCTCTCTCCCTCTCTCCTAGGACCTGAGCCCTAGGACCATGCCTCAGGACTACCTGGCTTGATGACTCCTGGCAGTCCCCAGTCCACCTGGTCGTGCTGCTGTTCCAGTTTCAGCTGTTCTGCCTGCGGCTAAGGAACCCTGACCTGTTCACCGGATGTGCTACCTTGTCCCGGACATGCTGTTTTCGTCTCTCTCTCCCTACCACACCTGCTGTCTCGACTTCTGAATGCTCAGATATGAAAAGTCAACTGACATTTACTCCTGAGGCACTGACCTGTTGCACCCTCTACAACCACTGTGACTACTATTTGACCCTGCTGGTCATCTATGAACATTTGAACATCTTGAAGAACAATCTGGCCTTAATGGCCATGTACTCTTATAAATCTCCACCAGGCACAGCCAGAAGAGGACTGGCCACCTCTCAGAGCCTGGCTCCTCTCTAGATTTCTTCCTAGGTTCCTGCCTTTCTAGGGAGTTTTTCTTAGCCACCGTGCTTCTACATCTGCATTGCTTGCTGTTTGGAGTTTTAGGATGGGTTTCTGTAAAGTCCTTTGTGACATCTGCTGATGTAAAAAGGGCTTTATAAATACATTTGATTGATTGTGTGCCAAATCATCATCTGAGCAGTTGGGCATCAGATTGCTATATCATATGGATCGCGTTCCCCTGCTCAGACGTTGCATGCATCAGCCAATGGTTGATACTGTAGTTCCAAAGACCAAAGTGAACAACTATTTTTATGAAATACGACAGTACGGCTGTATTACATTTTGTGAAAGAAAAATAGCAAAAAACTTGTTTACCGAAAATTATTCTGAAATACAGTCAAATAAACTCTTGACGTGGTGTAAAGTATTCATTTTGGGATGTTTGTGTGGGGTTTTATTGTATGAAGGTGAGTGAATGTGCTTTAAAAAGTGGTAATATATATTGATTGTGTTCAATATACTGGGCCCATAGATGGTTTAAAAGGATAGTTCACCCAAATTACTAAATAACACGTTGGTTTCTGTACCCTGTAAGCAGTCTATGGACAAGGTATGATAGCAATCAATTGGTTTCCACATGCTAACGTTTTAGCATTTGTGGCACAAATCCCATTCAAGTCATGGGATGGATGCTAGCATTTATCTAAAATTGATTGTGAAGCTCAGCAAAGTCACGTATAGATGTTTTGAATAAGATGCGGGAAAAATGCTCATATCAGTCCCATGCCTTAAAAGGGATTTGTGCCACAAATGCTAAATCATGGAAACAGTGCCAGGGAAACAAAACCAAAGTATGGATTGCTGTCATGACTTGTCCATAGATTGCTTACAGGGTAATTAAACCAATGTAATTTTCTAATTTGGGTGAACTATCACTTTAAAATGGATGGCCACACTGTAATATGGAAGGAAGGGTCTCAAAGGCTCCATCTAGTGTAGAAGACTTGAAGAAATCCCAAATTATACTTCATATAAACACAGATGGTTGTTATAAAAGCAACCGTCTAGGAGCTGTAAAAAGTTAAATTACACTGAACAAAAATATGTACGCAACATGTAAAAAGTGTTTATCCCATGACCTGAATTAAAAGATCCCAGAAATGTTCCATAAGCACAAAAAGCTTATTTCTCTCAAATGCTGTGCACAAATCTGTATACATCCACTTAGTGAGCATTTCTCTTTTGCCAAGATAATCCATCCACTTGACAGGTGTGGTATATCAATAATCTGATTAAACAGCATGATAATTACACAGGTGCACCTTGTGCTGTGCTGGACAATAAAAGACCACTGTAAAATGTGCATTTGTCACACAACACAATGCCACAGATGTCTCAAGTTGAGGGAGCACGCAATTGTCATGCTAACTTGTAGAATGTCCACCAGAGCTGTTGCCAAAGAATTTAATGTTTATTTCTCTAACATAAACCTCCAACATCTGTTTGTTTTCGAGAATTTGGCAGTACGTCCAACCGGCCTCAATCGCAGACCACGTCTATTGCGTCATGTGGGCGAGCGGTTTGCTGATGTCAACGTTGTGAACAGTGCCAGCCCCGTGGTGGTGGGGTTATGGTATGGGCAGGCATAAGCTACGGACAACGAACACAATTGCATTTTATCAATGGCAATTTGAATGCAAAAAAATACAGTGACGAGATCCTGAGGCCCTTTGTGAGACCCATTTAAGGTATCTGTGACCAACAGATGCACATCTGTACTCTCAGTGATGTGAAATCCATAGATTAGTGTCGAATGGATTTATTTAAATTGACTGATATCCTCATATGAACTGTAACTCAGTAAAATCAATGAATGCATGGCATGTTGCGTTTATTTGTGTTCAGTATATAATAAACATTTTACAATTTTCTTTGGTCGTGACTTTACAATAACGTCATAGAAACTAAACTACAGATGCATTACGCACATTGTAGTGTTTCTCTTCTTGTCCGCAACATGGCACTCTAGGCTAAGCAATTAATGGCTATGATTAGAACTTTCGATATGTATGGAAATATCTCAAACATTTATCGCGTCCTCGCTCCTCGTCTCCTTCTCAAGACCCATTGGATGAGAAAGCCAGAAGTCCCTCTAAATGTATCCAATGGGGAAAGGAGAGGACGCGAGGCGTATGTATTCAGAGAGTTCAGAGAAAGGAGATAGTGATCCTAATGGCAATTACCGGAAGACCATCATAAAGCCTCACCAGCAGAATGTCGACCAATCGTGTTCACGTTCTATGGTGCGTCACGCGGTTGCTAAACTAATTTTAACGCAATCCATCCTTAACTTGGTTATTTTCCTCGAAAGTACGCAATGTCACGATTCCAAAGCTATACGATATTACAGACAAGCTTGTTGACGAAATTCATGCTAATGGATGTTTTTTGGAGCTGGCGCTCAACTGACTCCTTGAAGGAGAGTTCTAATTGTCACAGAATCGCCCAGAATGCAACGCGCGGCCCATTGACGACGGGTTGGCAACGCACACAAGGGGCCTTAATACGATACCAACGGAGTTTCCCATCTCCTCACAAGTATATCCTCCCTACGGCTGCGGACGTATCAAACCGGAAAAAATAGAAGTTGTGAAATGACATCGAAAATTCACGGAGTTGTGATATAAACACTGTATTTTAGTCGTATTTCTGTACTACTTTAAACTGAGCATACAGTACATCGTTGACATGGCAGGAAAGCGGCGGGAACTACCGTCTTGGATGGCAAGGAAGGATGAGGACAGAGTGAAAGATAAGGAGACACTGAAGAGGATAACTTCAGGCAAGAGAACGAGGAAACGAGTTGAAAGGTGGGCAGTGTAGTTTCATCAAAGGACAAATTAACCTGATATTCTTGAGATATGAAATAATACCTATACTATAGGTGGGCAGTGCCCTTACGAAAAACATTACAGTCAGACAGTGCCGTTTAAGATTAGGACGTTTTTTTTCATGAGCATGGCTTTATTTCTATTACAGAATATTGGATGACTCATTCCTGTTCCATTCACCCAGTTCAATGTTAGTTACAGCGATAGGTTTCGGCTACTACATGATACTCGAATTTCCCCTATATCCATCATGAGGTTGCAACAACCTAGCCTATGAATGAAAGTTTACAACGTAGGGTGCACACAGGTGTGACATCTCTTCGCTTGTGGACTTCAATGCACAACACATCAGCTGTATGTGACCAGGCGAAAAAACCTTTCCAAGCCAAACCCCCATACACAGCCTACATCGTTGTCACCATATTAGCTGGAGTATATTAGCTAAAGTAACGTCATAGTCAGCATAGCTAATGGAACTAAGGCGTTAGTAAACCCGCTACAATCATAGAGTAACGGCACAGTCAGTAAGCAGTTACAACGGTGGGCCCTGGTGGCAATCATTTATAATACCAAAAGCTTACCTTGATTTGGAAGAGTTCCAGTGTTGTGTTGGAAAGCAGGTTGTTTAGGTAGGCTAAACTAGCTTGCTGCATTTGCTAGCTAAGTAAGTGAAACTGAAAGTGGAAAAAATGACAATCCCCCTCTAGATATTTTTCTCTTACTTCTCCTTCATTTTGGAAGAAATGTATTTGTTAACTGTTGTCTTTCTCTCTGAGTCAACTACTCACCACATTTTATACACTGCAGTGCTAGCTAGCTGTAGTTTATGCTTTCAGTACTAGATTAAATATCTGATCCATTGATTGGGTGGACAACATGTCAGTTCATGCTTCAAGATCTCTGATAGGCTGGAGGATGTCCTCCGGAAATTGTCATAATTACTGTGTAAATCAGGGGTTCTTAAACTTTTTCAGCCTGGGACACAAATGAGAAATTCACACTTAGGAAAATATGCAACTATAAATAAATATTGGTACATTTCTTTGCCCTTATGCCTAAAACAAATGCAATATAGACAAACAAATAACATTGAAATTAAATATCCATATAAATATCTATTCAGATTTATTTTCCACCATTAAAAACACTCTTACATATCTGTCTCAGTTGGAACTTTTCTAGGTTGCTGTTAAAATACAATAAATATTTTTAATTCTGAACTGGAATAAACTTATTGATCACATCACACAGATGTACAACAGAACACACACACACAGGCAGTTTTTGATAGTGCAATTGTAACAGTATAGCTTCCGTCCCTCTCCTCACCCCTACCTGGGCTCGAACCAGGGACCCTCTGCACACACCGACAACAGTCATCCTCAAACCATCGCTCCACAAAAGCCGTGGCCCTTGCTGAGCAAGGGAACAACTACTTCAAGGTCTCAGAGAGAGTGATGTCACCGATTTGAAATGCTATTAGCACGCACCCCGCTAACTAGCTAGCCATTTCACACTGGTTACACTCACCCTCCTTTTTGACCTCCTTTTCTACAGCAACCAGTGATCTGGGTCACAGCACCAATGTAACAGTATAGCTTCCGTCCCTTGCCCCGAACCCTCTGCACACATCAACAGTCACCTTCGAAGCATTGTTACCTATCGCTCCACAAAAGCCACGACCCTTGTAGAGCAAGGGAACAACTACTTCAAGGTCTCAGAGCGAGTGATGTCACCGATTGAAACGCAATAGGCGCACACCCCGCTAACTAGCTAGCCATTTCACACCGGTTACACAACCCTAAGTAACAGTACAGATGAAAAATAATCAGGCCTACTGTACATCTTACTGTATAAATTATTGTTGAAAGAAAGTCTAGGTTGGAACTGTTGCTGTTAAAATACAATACATATTTTTTTATTCTAAACTGGAATAAACTGATTGATCACATCACACAGATGTAGACCAGAAAACACACACACAGTTCTAATGAGAGGTGTGTAGCTGGTTGAAGTTTTCAACAAGCATGTATATTCTGGGCTCCGTTTTGATGTACAGTAGGCCTGATCATTTTATTTTAATCTGTACTGTTACTAGGGTTGCACTAACAGTAGCTTGCTTGCTTTGGTGAATGTTAGCTATTAGCTGTGTACAAGGCCAGGGGATTGTTTGAAAGAGAAACTCACATCTACTACGATGAGAGATAGTTAGTACTCCCTTTTTCTGCTTATAATCAATCACCTGTTATAAAATGACAACAATGCCTTGCTAGCTGACTTACTTTTCCATTGTCGAATCACTGTTCCCTGAAGCATTCTGCTCTGTTCTCAAAGAACTCCCTGGGTTTACCATCATACTGTGGATGTTTGGTCAGGAAGTGTCGTTTTATTAATTTGTTAGTTTTGAGAGACTCATTACTAAGCACTTCCCCACACAAAACACATTGTGGTCGCTCCTCGTTACAAGTTTGTATGAAAGAGAGAGAAACTCATCGCTGTATATGCGTTTCATGACAATTGAGCTCAGTCAGAACTTGTGGCTAGCATGAATCCATTTGATGACAGCGGTGAGTGATGGCGAGTGGGAATGACAAGTCAGTGGCAGACAGCGCATCATCTGCTGCTGAACGACAGCGCTGCATTGTGTGTGACGCGGAGTGATCTTCAAGAAAACTACAGAAAAAATATCTGGTAAACCGCGAAGCACACGGGCATCTCCCTGTCACACTTGTGCAGCTGCAAAACAGAGCAGAGACCGCTGCTGAGCAGAGACTTGGCCAAATCAATTCCTGTAATTAATTATACATTTACTCTGACACGTCGCAACCCACCATTAACAGGTCCGCAACCCATACTTTAAGAAAGGCTGGTGTAAGTCTATGGAAGGGGGTGAGAACAATGAGCCTCCCAAGGTTTTGTATTGAAGTCCATGTACTCAGAGGAAGGCGAAAGCTAGCTGTCCTCCGGCTACACCATGGTGCTACTCTACAGAGTGCTGCTGAGGCTACTGTAGACTTTTTGCAAAATGTTAGGGTTGCATCAATTCGAATCTGGTATCAGGATAAATATGACATTGAGTCACCGATTGTATGCTAAAATATTTTTTATTAGCTAAGCAATAAGTGGTAAATGCAATTTTTGTATATACGGGCTCTCTGTCACACCTCGCAGGGCAAACAGAGAACTGAACTTGTTCCTGACAAAATTATTATAATATACTCTGACAGAAGTAGTTCCTGCTTCCGAGCCGGCCTGTCGCAGAGTAGAGACTGGGCGTGGTTTAGACTCACCCAGCCTATCGTTGATTGTTGGCGCACGAGCTGGTACCAGCCCCCGGGCGCTCCAGTTGATACATGTACGGTAACTGTTGCTGTGTAGAATATCCATGCGCTCACACCCTAGACACCGTTATCTGGTTCCTGTTATTTCTAAGTTTGAGTTCTAACAAAAGACAGTCTGCTTAACTGCCTACGTTCTGTACGTGTCTCCCACAACTCATGATAGCTACCTACACCTCAAGGCCAGCCACAGCCTTTCCGCTAGTCACACCATATGTTGCAAAATGTAGCTTTTAACATACATGATAGGCCAAGCATATTTTCAATCCTCACTAAAATAGTGTTTTAATCAATTATTTGATGTGATTATATTTATAGTTTTATCTAAGAAGGATAACTTTTACAATGTTTTACAATTGTAATTTTTTATGAAATTCACTGAGGAGAATGGTCCTCCCCTTCCTCCTCTGAGGAGCATCCACTGGTCAGAACGCAGTATAGCTGCAATACACTGTACTGCAGTTATATATTGCTTCCAAAATAAGTTTTTTACTGCAGTAATTTTGCAGTTTATTCTGACAAATACCACAGTTAGTGCAATTTTACTGCATTTTCAAAACGGCAATTGTTTTCTGTAGAGTGTGGTTTCAACCACTAACTTTTCTATTTTTCAACTAAAAGTAACCTGATGGCTATATGAAAAGCATTCGTTTTCTGCACATAGGACTTAATTTTCCCTCTCTTGCTGTCCAGAGTGGCCTTCTACTGCATGAATGAAAAGGAGCTGGTGGAGGCAGCTGTCAGTTATTTGAATGATTTTGGAGGTGGAGAAGATGGAGCTCGTCATGATGACAAACAGGTGATGTTCCATAGACTGCGCGATGATTCACTGAGGGATAGGGGGGGGGGTTGCAGCTAACTAGCTTAGACCACAGTATGAAGGACCTCTAGGTGGGACCTCCAGCTGTTATTTGATCTAATCCAGAGCTAGCACACCTGATTCAACTCATCAGGTAATCATCATGCCTTTGAATAGGTGACTCAGGTGAGCTAGTTCAGGGCTACAACAAAATTGTGAAACATCTGGTGGGGAGGTTTAAATCATTCCTAGTGGATATAACTGAGCTATTTCTGTCTGTTTTATCCAATTCACCCTGTATAGGTCAAAAGGAGTGTGGTGGGCTGCTCTATGAATGCAAAAAACAACTGTGTCAGGGAGAAGAAGAGGAGGCTGTCTGAGTTGGACGTGGTGGCGGAGTCCTCAGACTCTGATGCACAGGAGAGGACGTATGTCTCAGAAACGGACATCGATGTAGCCGAGGAGGACACTCTACTGTACGCTCAAAACAACAACACTCACAATAACAACACAGAGCAGGGACCTGAGGGTCAGAGTTCAGGACCAGGTCACGACGATGCTGATGGTCCAGGGGATTTGGCTCAGGATGTTGGAGCAGAGGACCACTCACGGTCACAGTCTCCCACAGCAGACGATGATGCCCTCAGGCTTGTAAGGGAGATATTCTTCACCTGATGATAAACCACAGAACACTTTGAGATGCTTTCCTTACAAACTGAGATGGGGGGGGGATACACAGTGAGGTCATGTAGACTAGAGTATATTAAAAATAGTCAATGGGGGCAAATGGGACCCATAACATGAATTATTTATAGTGGGTTCTTGGTAATGTTAGTAAATACATCTCCATTGAAAGCATTTATGAATACAGGATTAGGTTTAATCTGTGAAGTGTTTATGCACCGTCTTAGAAAAGGCATTGGGCCTAAAAACTGTCTCACTAGGTGCAACTAATGATGTGAACAATATTAGGCGCAACTGCTCAAGATAGTTTCCCCTTTAAGAGCAGTAAAAGGGCAATGACATACTTTGTAATAGAAACCAAAAAATATAATTTTGATTGAAGAATAAAATGTGACTACTGGGATATTCTCAAGGCACTTTTATTGATTCAATTTATTTTATTTTTAAAGCTGCAATATGTCACTTTTTTGGTGACCTGACCAAATTCACAGAAATTAGAGAAATCTTTGTTGACCATCAACATAGGCTTATGATCAACAGGCATGTCATACACTTCACAATTTTGATGAATAAATCATGTACATTTGAGACTCGTGAGCAAAATTGGTGGTTTTAACTTAACAATGATTATAAGGTAAAGTAGGTTATCACACTCATTTACTGGAACATGACAGTTAGCCAAAACGTATGCAATATCCTTTTTAATTACTTAGGCTAGTGGTCGATTTATTAAAATGACTGTAGCATTTTTGTCGTCAACATTACCGACCACAGTACAGTAGGACTATAGTAGTAGTAGTAGTAGTCAAAGAGTAAAGTATCTCTGTATCAGAGTTTATATTGGAAACTTAATTTGATTTAAAATATGCATCTATGTACAGAACAGAACACAAACATGAAAACAGACTAAATAAAGTTATGAATAGTATGTTTTGAAAAACATTATATAGACAGTCATACACCCTTTTGGTTGATCATGTTGAACACATTGAAAAACTCAAAAGTTGACTTGTTTTTCCTGACCAGTTAGGGGTTGCTGAACATTTCCTCTTATTTGAACACTAGGGAGGACAATCCCTTGTTGGTTACCAGCAAGCCTCTCCACTGGGTTATTAGTTATCATTGGATGTCGTCTTATCTCTTAGCTGCCGCCTCCCTGTCATCCAGGTCAGTACAGCTGCTGTAACCAGCTCAGCATTAACAAACACACAGACATAGTACCCTGCTGTCATACCAGCCAATGACGCATAGTTAAAGTGGAGCCCCACAAACACACAGAGGCCCACAAGCATCAGTAGGCTGGAAGCAGCCAGACAGCTGACACTGAACCACAACACCCCTCTGTCATCACAGCAGACTGCAAACAGAAAGGCCATGAGGGCAAAGGGCACCAGCACCAGTGGAATATACAGACTCATAATGACCAGAACCCTGAGTATATCCACTAATTCACCAGCGGTGGTAGCCATGTTGTTGTGTTGATCATCACAGGTAACTCCAACATCTTGTCCCTGGAGGCAGAAGTTGAAAGGGCTGATGTTGGCCTCACTAGAGCTGACCAACTGGCCGTGTAACACGATGAGGGCGTAGAGCTGCTGGGTGAGGATGAAGACGAGGAAAAGAGCCACCGGAGGCCAGCAGCGTGGAGGTCTTCTGGTGCTGTGCTCCATGGTTGAGAGAACCATCACGAGGAGCCTGTAGGAGTCAGTGCACTTTCACTACCTCTTCTTGCCTCGAGTTGGGGTACTGTGGAGAAAGTAAATAAATAAGATAGAGGGGTCTATACTTGGACATTAGAAAAAGTTAAACCTAACGTTTTTCTCAAAAATGTGCATCAACCAATTACAATCCTCGACGTAGTTGCATGCGATGGGACCAGCTACAATGTAGTGTTCTATCAGATAACCTGCCACATGTTAGCCCTATGCTAACCTCACCAGCTGACAGTGATTTCCTGTAACAAATTACACAT
Organism: Oncorhynchus mykiss; assembly: GCF_057628025.1. Lineage (NCBI taxonomy): Eukaryota > Metazoa > Chordata > Actinopteri > Salmoniformes > Salmonidae > Oncorhynchus > Oncorhynchus mykiss. The sequence continues at coordinate 33,958,164 of NC_143027.1, read as the reverse complement.
CAGCCTATCAAAGATCTTAAAGGCCCAGTGCAGTCAAAAACGTGATTATCCTCTTTCCACACTACGAGGTTAGAATAATACTGTGATTAGGATGATAATGCCCTCAGTGTACGAACCGTTTGAAAAGACCAACAAAAATTTCAGCACGTTTTGGTGTGATGGAGTTTTGGCCTGCCTGGTGGCCAGTGATGTAGTGCAATTCTTTTAGGTGTTTTCATCAAGCTGTCATCAAGGCAAAGGCTGGCTACTTTGAATAATCTCAAATATATTTTGATTTGTTTCACACTTTTTTGGTTTCGACATGATTCATTGTGTTATTTCATAGTTTTGATGTCTTCACTATTACAGTGGTTCCTCCTTTAAAAGTTGCGTCATACTGCGGCACACCTTGCGGGTTGCTGCAGCATTCCGTGGCACGTTATCTATTTGTCAGCCATTTTTTCTGTTAACGCAAGTTATTGCTAGTTTGACCACCAGAGGGCATCTTAGAGAAGCATTTGATAGTCTTCCGTATTAGCATTACCAGAGAATTTAAGACCTTTTTTTGTAATAACATAGTATATGGGATTGATTTTAAGAAATTTGGCTTAATTAATTTGATTAATATTGTGGTGTTTCTATTCAGAGAAAAACAAAAAACAAAACCATCAGGGTTTCCATTAGGATGGGAATGGAAAATATGGTGCTGTACAACAGGAGGAAGGAGTAGGCTGTCCTTGTAAATAAGAATTTGTTCTTAACTGACTTGCCTAGTTAAATAATGGAGTGTAAGAGCATAACATTTCTGCACCCTAATTTTCTAATTATTGTCTAGCCAATACCCAAACGGAGATTAAGTGAAAATAAAAATCTCATTGATATATCAAGACTAGTCCCCATGCTTGCCCCAGAGCAGAGCGAAACAGTGCAAAAAAAACAGTTCTAACCTCAACATCCTCTTTAAATAAATACCATTTAACAGCACATTACTCAACACTAGTGAGACTAATTTCGCCTACAGAATATGTTTTTCAATGACGTGACTCTCCGCCAATAATTACATCTAGAGGATTGGAGGACAAAATTATTATCTATATTCTCACAGATCCTAAACGGGCTTTTATACAATTCTAAATTAATTCATAATTATAAATCGCTTTGTTTAAAAAGTAACGATATTTTGGAGATTTCATTTTAATATTAGAGTGAGAAAAAGGCCATTCTTGAACATGGGGTGAGACATTCTCACTAATTTGTAAAGAAAGACAGTTTGTTATTTCGAATTATTTCTGGAGAAACCTAAATTGATTATTTAGCAGACATGACTTGCTTATGTTCGTGAAGATGACGAGCAATCGGCAAAGGCAATCTGTAATCTGCTGGCATTACGGCACAACATCACTCTAATTACAGTCAGAAGACACTTGAAGAAACTTGCATGGACTTATGGAAAGGCTCGGTAAGAAATTATATATATATTTTTTAAATCAGAACATTAACCCTGTGTGTTCGCTTGTTTTGTACTGTTCTGTAGTTTCAACCCTACGATTTGTCTGACAAACAAAGAACTTTGCGTCCTGCAGGCTCAGATCAAAACTTGCGAAACATTCAAGAATGTCATCTTCACAGACGAATCAACCGTGGCCCTTGAGCAATTTTCTCAAAATTGCTACAGAAATAAAGGGAAGAAGGTCAAGATCAAGAAGGTTAACGAAAGCATAAAGATGTTGATGAAGAAATGCTGTTTTGAGTTAGATATGTAACACTTTAGAGTACTTAAGCATCGAATACATTACATTGCGAGTTGAGAGATTTCCACAACAGTAGCCGGGCTATAAAAAGTCTATTGTCCTGCTAATAGGAAACATTTCCATGATGGGCTACATTCTTTATTGTAAACACAATGTCACACACATTGTGTTTACAAACTTTTAGAGTTTGAGATTTACAAATGTGCGCTTTCATTTTTAGTTACATTGTTTTAGTTCGAACGTGCAGACTTGTTTTCTTTAAATGATCGTTTTATGTAGGATGCTACATTTTTGACCAGTTGCAATTGTAAGTAGGACCAAAAAAAATCCTACTTCTATTAGGCTGTTATGCCTCAGACTACCTCAGCCAGTTAAATTGTTTGATATAGGTCTAGGCTCCAAAGAAATAGACTCCAATTAAGCCCTCTTGTTGTTTGCAAAGTTAAATTAAAATGAAGATTGTTGAAATGAAATGCTCGACTGGTGTAGGTTTTCTCCATCTGTTGGTGTGCAACACCTGCATAAAACAAGTTATCTATATTTTTAGGCACCAGCCACTGTTCACCTTCTATTGATTGTGCTGCAGTTGCCACCAGTTGTTTTTATAAATTTAACCTTTATTTAACCAGGCAAGTCAGTTAAGTACAAATGCTTATTTACAATGATGGCCTACCCTGGACAAACCCGGATGACGCTGGGCCAATTGTGAGCCGCTCTACGGCACTCCCAATCACGTTCGGATGTGATACAGTCTGAATTCAAACCAGGGACTGTAGTAAAGCCTCTTGCACCAAGATGCTGCGCCACTCGGGAGCCATGACAAATATACAGTTGAAGTCGGAAGTTTACATACACTTAGGTTGGAGTCATTAAAACTAGTTTTTCAACAACTCTACAAATTTCTTGTTAACAAACTATAGTTTTGGCAAGTCGGTTATGACATCTACTATGTGCATGACAAGTCATTTTTCCAACAATTGTTTACAGACAGATTATTTCACTTATAATTCACTGCATCACTCCAGTGGGTCAGAAGTTTACATACCCTAAGTTGACTGTGCCTTTAAACGGCTTGGAAAATTCCAGAAAATGATGTCATGGCTTTAGAAGCTTCTGATTGACTCAAATGATGTCAATTAGCCTATTGGAGGTGTACCTGTGGATGTCTTTCAATGCCTACCTTAAAACTCAGTGCCTCTGCTTGACATCATGGGAAATTAAAAAATAAATCAGCCAAAACCTCAGAAAACAATTGTAGACCTACACTGGTTCATACTTGGGAGAAATTTCCAAATGCCTGAAGGTACAACGTTCATCTGTACAAACAGTAGTACGCAAGTATAAACCCCATGGGACCACGCAGCCGGCATACCGCTCAGGAAGGAGACGGGTTTGGTCTCCTAGAGATTAACGTACTTTGGTGCGAAAAGTGCAAATCAATCCCAGAACAACAGCAAAAGGCCTTGTGAAGATGCTGGAGGAAACAGGTAAAAAAGTATCTATATCCACAGTAAAACGAGTCCTATATCGACATACAGTGCCTTGCGAAAGTATTCGGCCCCCTTGAACTTTGCGACCTTTTGCCACATTTCAGGCTTCAAACATAAAGATATAAAACTGTATTTTTTTGTGAAGAATCAACAACAAGTGGGACACAATCATGAAGTGGAACGACATTTATTGGATATTTCAAACTTTTTTAACAAATCAAAAACTGAAATATTGGGCGTGCAAAATTATTCAGCCCCCTTAAGTTAATACTTTGTAGCGCCACCTTTTGCTGCGATTACAGCTGTAAGTCGCTTGGGGTATGTCTATTAGTTTTGCACATCGAGAGACTGACATTTTTTCCCATTCCTCCTTGCAAAACAGCTCGAGCTCAGTGAGGTTGGATGGAGAGCATTTGTGAACAGCAGTTTTCAGTTCTTTCCACAGATTCTCGATTGGATTCAGGTCTGGACTTTGACTTGGCCATTCTAACACCTGGATATGTTTATTTTTGAACCATTCCATTGTAGATTTTGCTTTATGTTTTGGATCATTGTCTTGTTGGAAGACAAATCTCCGTCCCAGTCTCAGGTCTTTTGCAGACTCCATCAGGTTTTCTTCCAGAATGGTCCTGTATTTGGCTCCATCCATCTTCCCATCAATTTTAACCATCTTCCCTGTCCCTCCTGAAGAAAAGCAGGCCCAAACCATGATGCTGCCACCACCATGTTTGACAGTGGGGATGGTGTGTTCAGCTGTGTTGCTTTTACGCCAAACATAACGTTTTGCATTGTTGCCAAAAAGTTCAATTTTGGTTTCATCTGACCAGAGCACCTTCTTCCACATGTTTGGTGTGTCTCCCAGGTGGCTTGTGGCAAACTTTAAACAACCCTTTTTATGGATATCTTTAAGAAATGGCTTTCTTCTTGCCACTCTTCCATAAAGGCCAGATTTGTGCAATATACGACTGATTGTTGTCCTATGGACAGAGTCTCCCACCTCAGCTGTAGATCTCTGCAGTTCATCCAGAGTGATCATGGGCCTCTTGGCTGCATCTCTGATCAGTCTTCTCCTTGTATGAGCTGAAAGTTTAGAGGGACGGCCAGGTCTTGGTAGATTTGCAGTGGTCTGATACTCCTTCCATTTCAATATTATCGCTTGCGCAGTGCTCCTTGGGATGTTTAAAGCTTGGGAAATCTTTTTGTATCCAAATCCGGCTTTAAACTTCTTCACAACAGTATCTCGGACCTGCCTGGTGTGTTCCTTGTTCTTCATGATGCTCCCTGCGCTTTTAACGGACCTCTGAAACTATCACAGTGCAGGTGCATTTATACGGAGACTTGATTACACATAGGTGGATTGTATTTATCATCATTAGTCATTTAGGTCAACATTGGATCATTTAGAGATCCTCACTGAACTTCTGGAGAGTTTGCTGCACTGAAAGTAAAGGGGCTGAATAATTTTGCACGCCCAATTTTTCAGTTTTTGATTTGTTAAAAAAGTTTTGAAATATCCAATAAATGTCGTTCCACTTCATGATTGTGTCCCACTTGTTGTTGATTCTTCACAAAAAAAAATACAGTTTTATATCTTTATGTTTGAAGCCTGAAATGTGGCAAAAGGTCGCAAAGTTCAAGGGGGCCGAATACTTTCGCAAGGCACTGTATCTTATACCTTTTTAAAGGTAATCTTGTTGTTAATCCCACCACAGTGTCCGATTTCAAATAGGCGTTTACAGTGAAAGCACCACAAACGATTATGTTAGGTCACCACCAAGCCACAGAAAAACACAGCCATTTTTCCAGCCAAATATAGGAGTCACAAAGAAGCACAAGAGATAAAATTAATCACTAACCTTTGATGATCTTCATTAGATGACACTCATAGGACTTCATGTTACACAATACATGTATGTTTTGTTTGATAAAGTTCATATTTATTTTTAAAAATCAGTTTACGTTGTTACGTTCAGTAGTTCCAAACACATCCAGTGATTTTGCATAGCCACATCAATTTTACAGAAATACTCATCATAAAATGTTGATGAAAATACAAGTGTTACACATGGAATTATAGATATACCTCTCCTTAATGCAACCGCTGTGTCAGATTTCAAAAAAGCTTTACGGAAAAAGCAAACCATGCAATAATCTGAGAACAACGCTCAGAAGAAAAATTTAATTAAAATCGGCCAAATTGGAGTCAACAGAAATCAGAAAAAAACATTATAAATATTCCTTTACCTTTGATGATCTTCATCAGAATGCACTCCCAGGAATCCTAGTTCCACAATAAATGTTTGATTTGTTTGATAATGTCCATTATTTATGCCCAAGTAGCTACTTTTGTTAGGGCGTTTAGTACACAAATCCAAACGCTCGTGCAGGTCCAGCCGGACGTCGGACGAAAAGTTCAAAAAGTTATATTACAGGTCGTAGAAACATTTCAAACTAAGTATAGAATCAATGTTTAGGATGTTTTCATACATCTTCAATAACGTTTTTGCCTGCCATATGAGTTCTGTTAAACTCAGACATCATTCAAACAGTTTTAGATACTTCAGTGTTTCCTATCCAAATATACTAATAATATGCATACATTAGCAACTGGGATTGAGGAGCAGGCCGTTGACTCTGGGCACATTATTCATCCAAGCTACTCAATACTGCCCCTGAAGCCATAAGAAGTTTTTAAACATGTGTGTAGGTAGGTGTGGAAAGATAGATACAAATGATTTGTTGCAAGTTGGGGAGGGGGTTTCACACCTAGCTCAAGTTGGGGAGGGGATTCACACCTAGCTCGGCTATTAGACAATTCTTTAGTAAAGGTTGAATAGTGTATTGTTCAGCTAATAGTCCATCCTGCTACACTTGTGTAAAACTAATAATAACACTTTTTCCCCTTTCCACATGTTCAAGATTCTAATTGAAAAATGTTTTTAGCCACAATCGGCCCCAATAAATACATTTGGGCATAGTCGATAGCGTGCTGGACTTCGGGCTAGAATGTGAGGGTTAGAAACCTTCTCCCTGCTTGTTTCATTACATTATTATGCTGGTCTCAGAGCAAATAGCCTGGATTGTTACTCCCATCTCGTTCCTCGCTCTCTTCCACGCCTCATTCTTCACCCGAGTGGCTCTCTTGTGGGCGTGCTGGCAGGATGTACTGTTTTTTATTCTGTATATATGAATTACAAATCAGCCTTCACCTAAATCATGTTTTTAAATGCATTGAAAATCCTACAATGTGATTTTCTGGATTTTTTTTCTAATTTTGTCTGTCATAGTTGAAGTGTACCTATGATGAAAATTATAGGCCTCTCATCTTTTTAAGTGGGAGAACTTGCAAAATTGGTGGCTGACTAAATACTCACACAACACTGTGAGCTATTCTTCCAGGGCCCGGTTTCCCGATAGAGTTGGAACAAAAGGCATCAGGTATTAGAGGTAGACCGTTTATGATTTTTCAACGCCGATACCGATACAGATTATTGGAGGACCAAAAAGCCGATACCGATTAATTGGCCATTTTTATTTATTTATTTGTAATAATTACAATTACAACAATACTGAATGAACACTTAACTTAATATAATACATCAATAAAATCAATTTAGCCTCAAATAAATAATGAAATATGTTCAATTTGGTTTAAATAATGCAAAAACAAAGTGTTGGAGAAGAAAGTAAAAGCTAACGTTTAAGTTCCTTGCTCAGAACATGAGTACATATGAAAGCTGGTGGTTCCTTTTAACATGAGTCTTCAATATTCCCAGGTAAGAAGTTTTAGGTTGTAGTTATTATCGGAATTATAGGACTATTTCCCTCTATACCATTTGTATTTCATTAACCTTTGACTATTGGATGTTCTTATAGGCACTTTAGTATTGCCAGGGTAACAGTATAGCTTCCGTCCCTCTCCTCGCTCCTCCCTGGGCTCAAACCAGGAACACAACGACAACACCCACCCTCGAAGCAACATTAGCCATGCAGAGCAAGGGATACAACCAATGCAAGGCTCAGAGCAAGTGAAGTTTGAAACACTATTAGCGTGCGCTAACTAGCTAGCCATTTCAATGCTTGACGCACAACGAAGAGCTGCTGGCAAAACGCAACAAAGTGCTGTTTGAATGAATGTTTACGCGCCTGCTTCTGCCTACCCCCGCTCAGTCAGATACTTAGATACTTGTATGCTCAGTCAGATTATATGCAACGCAGGACACGCTAGATAATATCTAGTAATAACATCAACCATGTGTAGTTAACTAGTGATTATGATTGATTGTTTTTTATAAGATAAATTTAATGCTAGCTAGCAACTTACCTTGCTCCATTCGCGTAACAGGCAGTCTCCTTGTGGAGTGCAACGAGAGAGAGGCAGGTCGTTATTGCGTTGGATTAGTTAATTGCAAGATTGGATCCCCCGAGCTGACAAGGTGAAAATCTGTCGTTCTGCCCCTGAACGAGGCAGTTAACCCACCGTTCCTAGGCAGTCATTGAAAATAAGAATGTGTTCTTAACTGACTTGCCTAGTTAAATAAAGATTAAATTTAGGTGTAAAAAATAATAATAAAAATCGGTGTCCACAAATACAGATTTCCGATTGTTATGAAAACTTGAAATAATTCCCTAATTAATCGGCAATTCCGATTAATCGGTCGTCCTCTAATCCGATTACATAGGTTCGGTTTGTTCCTAGCAGAATTTGGCTAGGCGAAGTCAACGTCTGTGCTTGCAGACTCCATTAAAATACCTTTGCTTGAAAAACGAGGAAATATTACTGCCGTAGCCAGCACACTTCCTCAAAATAGTCTGATTTAATCTAAGATAACTCAAGAAATTTAATTAATTTCAACGTTTTTGCAGAGCAGGTCTTAGTCGCTCAATGTACATCTAACTAAGATGTTTGGTGCAGTATTTCTCAAGTGAAAAAATGTGCATGAAAACTAGTCATCTGCCGTTGAATTAATTGAAGAATCCCTACTGTTGACCAATCACCCACGAAGGGGCGTAGACTTCAGCTACTGAACTTCGACAAGCCTCAAAACAGCTGAAGAAACCCCCTGCCGAACACCAAAACGTCGTCATAATATATGCATTAACTGTTCTGACTGGAAAGCATGCAGTAAAGCTTTAGACTTTTGAGTGTTTTAACGATGCATCTTTCCTGCACTGGCTGAAGATGTAACCAGTTTTTCCCAAAACACCACACTGGAAGAACGTTCGAAAATCAAAAGAAAGGCAGCACTGCTCTCAGATCATCTTTCTTAATTTAAATCTTAACATTATAATTATTCCACAATGGAGACAGATTATTCAGACATGATTTTACCTCGTTTCTGAGAAATGCTGCGTTCATGTGCTAGTCCCAACTAAGAAACTCTGACATTACCAACTTCCTAACTGGTTGTAATTATACACGTGCCGCATTCAATGAATCAGCAAGTAAGAAATGTCTGAGTTCTGACTAGCATGTGAATGCGGAAATGGCACCATAAGGAGGATCCCACATATTTTCTAAACCAAGAGGAGCAACATCACAAGACTTACGGGAACACTTGCGAAGCAGACTAGGGTTTGGGGTTAGAGAAGTCAATATGAGAACTGAAACATTCTTCCGCTAATACAGGAGTTGTGTTTGTCCTATCAAATGAGAAGAAGAAAAATGCATCTCCAAATTGAAGCGTAGGACTGGCTCTTGGGCTGCATTTACACATTTTGCCACTAATTGGTATTTTGACCAATCAGGGTTCCCTGTGTAAAGGCAGCCTTAGAGCCACAGTCTATGATTTTCAGTCACTTCATAAAAAAATATATATAGTCCTTATAGGCAATCACTTTATATATCCCTTAAATGCCTACCAGGACTATTTGCATTGTCCTCCTTAACAGTCAGAGACCACTATGATGACGCACCAAACAGGTTTGATGGATCGCGGGAAAAGAGCAGGAATAGGTTTTTGTAGGCCACAGTCCAAGCTATGTCTTCCAATGGTATGACTGCGGTTGGCATCCAAAGATTATCCAACTTGAATAAACGCTTGGAGTTAAGTATGACAGCAGTGGTGTAGTCTATGGCGATATGGATGTCACTTATTATTGCTATCTACATAGCACATTGATGTGAATCACTGCTGCTCTCATTTAGCTATTTGTGCCTTACGGATTGTGGTTGTTGTGGATGGCTGTTCACAAATATAAATATTTGAACCCAATAATGGTTGATTTCAAGAAGTTGACGGCCTAAGTTAACGGCCTACCCTGGCCAAACCCTCCCCTAAACCGGACGCCGCTGGACCATTGTGCACCGCCCTATGGGACTCCCAATCATGGCCGGTTGTGATACAGCCCGGGATCGAACCAGGGGCTGTAGTGACACCTCTAGCACTGAGATGTACCGCTGCGCCACTCAGGAGCCTATCAATATTTTTTTTTAAACCAGTGGACAGCCAGTGAAAAATGTGCTCTTACAACAACTGTACAGTGCCGATCCCAGCCTGTGGAATTCAAGTGGGGCTTTTATTGCACAAAAACATTAAATCCATAGGCCTAATGGACACATGTTCAAGCTCGCACACTTTTGATAGACTTAAAAGGGCAATCTGTAGTCGCTACATCCATTTCTGGACTTGGATATATTTTTATCCATTGATTCTTGAAGAATATAACTTATAAATGCCTCATGAGCTTAGTTCAACTGTCACACTCCATGAGAACTCAAAATAAGCTTGTTTTTCTTCAATGTTTATAAACATTGTAAATGTAAACAATGTATAACATGGTTAAAACAATAATTTTGATATCATGGATGGTCAGTCATTGCATCCATAGTTCTGTCTATTCTCTGAGTGGTTAAATTTCTCCATGCCCATCCCTCAGTTTTTTTTAATTACCAAAACAGAGGTGGGGTGGTCGTTTTGTTATTTTTTAATCTGTGGATTTGCCCTTTAAACAGCAGCATATTATCAAGATATCAAAGCGTGCGTCACCAACAAAAAGTGAAACAATAGACCTATAACAAATGCAGAATTCATTTTTCACATGTAAATAGCACTTTCAGAAATGCTCAAAGTGCAGCATTTATTTTTCAAGTAGGGCTGGCTAATAAGTCCTTAGTTTTGGTGTTATGCTCAGGTAAAACAATTAGGCTAATCTATACTTCCAGTCATTCCAATAAATGTTATACTCCTTGATCTTGTAAATATGGAATTCTGATAGACTTTGGTTATTAATGTAAAGATATAACGTAATCGTATTATTATTATATGTAGTAGAAAGCAATAGGTTAGAAGAAGCCTACATAACCAACCCATGTGTCACGTTCGTCATAACGAGGAGACCAAGGCACAGCGTGATTGGAATACATTCTTATTTTATTTAACGAAAAACACTTAAACAAACTAACAAAATGAACGTCACACTATAAACAACTAGTTCTGACATGCAACTACACATAGCCAATAACCCACCAAACCAAAATGGAAAATGGCAACCTAAATTGGATTCCCAATCAGAGACAACGATAAACAGCTGTCTCTGATTGGGAACCAATTCAGGCCACCATAGACCTACAATTACCTAGACAATCCCAAAACAAGACAAAAACACACATACCACCCTTGTCACACCCTGACCTAACCAAAATAATAAAGAAAACAAAGATAACTAAGGTCAGGGCGTGACACCATGAAGTTAAATTTAACATCCATATATGGCCAGCTATGTAAACTTTAACATCGATTTATCCTGCAATAGATGTGGTTCAATTGGTAACATACGTGTGTCTTCTAATGTCGCTTAAGGGGAAAGTAATCTAAAAGTAACTGAATGTAATCAGATTATGTTACTGGGTTTGGGTAATCCAAAACTTTTCACTGACTACAATTTTGGACAGGTAAATAGTAACTGACATTACATTTAGGAAGTAACCTACCCAACCCTGGCTATCAATCATGTTAACATTATTCAAGCATGTGATAAAATGACATATAATAATAGCAATGTAATAAAATACCAATAAAGCTAAAAGGCTAGTGGGGCGTTCACATGCTATTGGAGTTATCGGAAGCTCAGAGTTCATACTGGTAAGTTTCACTTGAACGACCTTCCAAATTGTAATTACAAGTGGGAAACTTGGAGAAAATGTTGTTACCCGAGTTGCCGAGCCGAGTTGTGACGTTTCACCTTTTTAACGGTTTGACAACAAATCGGTGTTTGACAGTTATCAATGTGGATAATGCAGCTAATTTGACCGTATTGTGAATGTTAGGTAAACTAGCTAAATGTATATAGTTGAAGAATTGGCCCAACCTCAAAAGTACTTAGTCATGTCGGTCTTCCCACAAACGCACCAGCTCAGCACAGCTGAAATCTCATTCTTGTAGGCTAATTAGCTATATACTTAAATTTACCACTTGCGCTTAAAAAAAACGAACCCGTTGAGGACATATTATGCATAAAATAAACTATAACCGTAGGAAAGAGGGATTGTATTTGTGTCCGGACAATAAATATAGGCAGAAGAACAATGACATGCTTCAAAAGCTACTTTCACATTATTTAGGCAGGCGCCAAGTTCCATAAAAGGATGATCATTGGATTGGGTCCAAGACTCATAACAGAGCAACAGCTAGGTTAACCGCTGAATTGCATTGATTTCTACGACGGGCAGAAATCTTAGTTTGAGTCAGGAAGGTTTCCTCGCAATCTATACATGTCAGAATGTTGAATAAAATGACGTGCTGCTTTACCGGTTGTCCATGCGGCTGGTCCTTTAGGCCTTGGGCGCGTGAACACATATCCACAAGAAAGTATAAATACATCAACTTTTCAAAGCACTGGTAGTGCATTCAGATTTAGATCACCTGGAGCATGAGCACAAGATCCAAATTCATGAGACTCATGCATACCTGCCGAACACACGCACACATCGTTCTGCGCATGCTTCAACGTCGGGTTTCCAAGCAAGGCTAACGGCAATATACTGTGTTATAAATACTTACATTTAAAGGTGTTACCACATCAAAATAAGGTGTACATACAACTTACCTAGGTGAATAATAAGGATCGTGAGTCAAGTTGAGGTAGTCAACATCTTTCTTTAAACAATGCGCAGCAGGTGTTGAGAGCACTCAAAGTTGAGCATTAGTGCACTTTCGACTGAACCAGTTGACTGGATAAGTTAAGTTTCACTTTGAGATGTCTCATCATGTGCTAATATTTAGCTTGTGTCAGCTGATCATCATAATAACTGCGTGGCGAACATCAACGGGACTTTCCTTGTAAACAGGGTTTGACTTGGGCTTTAAAGTTTGACCCTCTTCTCATGCTCTCACAGCACACCTCTTATATCTCATTGAAAATTACTGCTTTTATTTTTCTAATTAGTCCATTAACTTTTCAACTGTGCACCAAATGGTTTTGAAAATCGGAGCATCTGCGCCTGCAATTTAACATAACTAGCGGAATCTCTATCATTGTCCTGTCTTCCCAAAGCACTGTGAAACGAGGCACATTGAAGCATATGACTGGTCAAGTTATGTATTGCATCAAAGTGATTGGATGCATGTTTTAAAGAAACGCTCCATCGAGATTAGAGTGGCGTTGAATGGAGAGAAATCATGTTCCCGCTGAGTTTATAGAACTATAAAAAGAGCAGCACGGCAGTGCTGTTTTATTTACAATGTTGTACAGCATGGACGAAAGTCGATTTAATCCACACTTGAATTAGTCACCTCGTTTGGTGATTGACATTTTGGCTGTGACAACGAAAAGGCAGCAGACAGACCTACAGTAGGTTTTAGCAGGGAAGTTTGGTAGGGTGACGGACCTTATTTGTAACTATGAAACACATTTTGTCAAACTGATTGTGAACCGAAAAGTGTACATTTGATTCTTGAGGGGGGACAATGAATATACAAATAATTTGGTTAGCTGTAGGGACAGATTTATGTGATTTTATCTTCAAGAGATTTTATTATCCCCTCCCAAGTGGCTCAGCGGTCTAAGGCACCGCATTGCCAGTGTTGCCAACTCCTCAGTAAGGAAAGTAGCTATTGGCTGTCCTAAAAGTCACTAGAAAGTCGCTAAATTACGTCATCGTCTAATTTGCATAAATTGGCAATGTGCATGTAATTGTGATGGATGCTGTAGGAGAGAAGAACATCGTCGTGGGAGAGATAAAAAGTGAGTAAAAAACACTCTAAATATGTTTAGCACTACAAATTAACTTTCTTCTGTCCATTCTTTTTTTTAATGTCACAATTCCAACCCTCCTCCTTTATCCAGGCTTGGGACTGGCAAAAGTGACCCAAAAGAGACGCTCTGGCGGAGGGACTTTGTTTTTTTGTTTTGTTTTGTTAATTTGTTTTTAACCTCCACTTAGGAGCCTACAACAAGTCACAGTAAAACATGAACATTTTTAACCATAACATTTTTTTTTGTATTTTTTGTATACAATCTACATTAACAGTCTAAATGGACCAAAAAGAGACAATAGAAAAAAACTGTCAATGGCTATGTGAGAAAATTATGGCAACTAGTCCTGGCCCTAATTCAGGTTAATAGTTTTTTTTAAACGTAAGCCAGGGTGGGATCAGCATGCGTGAGTCATTTGCAGTCTAGATGCAACGCGAGGACTGGGCCACCTGTGAGTGCTTTCACTTCAGAGTCTCAAAGTCTCCAATAACGCAAGAAAAAAAATGTGTCGCTAAAGGGTTCTGAATACTCTCTAAATATAGCGACACAGTCGCTAAGTTGGTAACACTGAGCATTGCAATGTTGCGGTGTCATTACAGCCTGGGGTTCATTGACCAGGAGTTCCAATGAGGCGGCACATGATTGTCCGGGTTAGGAGAGGGTTTGGCCTGGGGGGTGCTTTACTTGGCTCCCCATGCTCTAGTGACTCCTTGTGGCAGGGCTGGTGCCTGCAGACTGACCTTGATCATCAGTTGAACAGTGATTCATCCGACACATTGGTGCAGCTGGCTTCCGGGATAAGTGAGCAGGTGTTAAGAAGTGCGGTTTGGTGGGTCATGTTTCAGAGGAAGCATTTACTTGACCTTTGCCTCTCCCAAGCCCGTTGGGGAGTTGCAGCGACGAGACAAGATCATAATCACGAAAAAGGATGTCAAAAATCTATTTATTAATTTAGTTTGATCAGTGGGAACAATTCTCATTCTTAACAGTGGACTAAATAATAGGGCAATTACCATCAGCAAGAACACTACTGTTATTCCCCACACTTATTTTATTCCACTTCTTCCCAATTTTCCCAGTGTAATCACATATTTGAAATCTGATATGCCGACTTGTGTCTTTGAAAATGAATGATATGTACACAGGAGGACTGACCGTTCTGTGTTTTACTTTGGACCCAGATGTTTGACGACAGACTCAAGTTTGTGAGAGTACCACGTATTGAGCTTTTCTGGTGTCGAATGTGTTTTCAATTTTCAACCCTTCTTTTATTTATTTATTTAAGCTATGTATTATTGCAACTATTTGTGGAACGTTTTGGATACGTCTTACAAAAAAAAGTATTGGATATGAAATGCTCAAGGAATCAAATATAATTTGACATTTTAGTATTGTGCACAAGCTAGGCAGTAAGTAGGGGGACTCGACTCATAAACACATCATATTTTGTCTATGTCGAGTAAGATGATGGCAAGGATCTTCAACTAGGGGCATACAGTGCCTTGCGATAGTATTCGGCCCCCTTGAACTTTGCGACCTTTTGCCACATTTCAGGCTTCAAACATAAAGATATAAAACTGTATTTTTTTGTGAAGAATCAACAAGTGGGACACAATCATGAAGTGGAAGGACACTTATTGGATATTTCAAACTTTTTTAACAAATCAAAAACTGAAAAATTGGGCGTGCAAAATTATTCAGCCCCTTTACTTTCAGTGCAGCAAACTCTCTCCAGAAGTTCAGTGAGGATCTCTGAATGATCCAATGTTGACCTAAATGACTAATGATGATAAATACAATCCACCTGTGTGTAATCAAGTCTCCGTATAAATGCACCTGCACTGTGATAGTTTCAGAGGTCCGTTAAAAGCGCAGAGAGCATCATGAAGAACAAGGAACACACCAGGCAGGTCCGAGATACTGTTGTGAAGAAGTTTAAAGCCGGATTTGGATACAAAAAGATTTCCCAAGCTTTAAACATCCCAAGGAGCACTGTGCAAGCGATAATATTGAAATGGAAGGAGAATCAGACCACTGCAATCCTGCCAAGACCTGGCCGTCCCTCTAAACTTTCAGCTCATACAAGGAGAAGACTGATCAGAGATGCAGCCAAGAGGCCCGTGATCACTCTGGATGAACTGCAGAGATCTACAGCTGAGGTGGGAGACTCTGTCCATAGGACAACAATTAGTCGTATATTGCACAAATCTGGCCTTTATGGAAGAGTGGCAAGAAGAAAGCCATTTCTTAAAGATATCCATAAAAAGTGTCGTTTAAAGTTTGCCACAAGCCACCTGGGAGACACACCAAACATGTGGAAGAAGGTGCTCTGGTCAGATGAAACCAAAATTGAACTTTTTGGCAACAATGCAAAATGTTATGTTTGGCGTAAAAGCAACACAGCTCATCACCCGGAACACACCATCCCCACTGTCAAACATGGTGGTGGCAGCATCATGGTTTGGGCCTGCTTTTCTTCAGCAGGGACAGGGAAGATGGTTAAAATTGATGGGAAGATGGATGGAGCCAAATACAGGACCATTCTGGAAGAGAACCTGATGGAGTCTGCAAAAGACCTGGGACGGAGATTTGTCTTCCAACAAGACAATGATCCAAAACATAAAGCAAAATCTACAATGGAATGGTTCAAAAATAAACATATCCAGGTGTTAGAATGGCCAAGTCAAAGTCCAGACCTGAATCCAATCGAGAATCTGTGGAAGGAACTGAAAACTGCTGTTCACAAATGCTCTCCATCCAACCTCACTGAGCTCGAGCTGTTTTGCAAGGAGGAATGGGAAAACATGTCAGTCTCTCGATGTGCAAAACTGATAGAGACATACCCCAAGCGACTTACAGCTGTAATCACAGCAAAAGGTGGCGCTACAAAGTATTAACTTAAGGGGGCTGAATAATTTTGCACGCCCAATTTTTCAGTTTTTGATTTGTTAAAAAAGTTTGAAATATCCAATAAATGTTGTTCCACTTCATGATTGTGTCCCACTTGTTGTTGATTCTTCACCAAAAATACAGTTTTATATCTTTATGTTTGAAGCCTGAAAATGTGGCAAAAGGTCGCAAAGTTCAAGGGGGCCGAATACTTTCGCAAGGCACTGTACCACAGATTCGCAATTGGATTGAGGTCTGGGCTTTGATTAGGCCATTCCAAGACATTTAAATGTTTCACCTTAAACCACTCAAGCGTTGCTTTAGCAGTATGCTTAGGGTCATTATCCTGCTTTGAAGGTGAACTTCCGTCCCAGTCTCAAATCTCTGGAAGACAAAACAGGTTTCCCTCAAGAATTTCCCTGTATTTAGTGCCATCCATCATTCCTTAAATTCTAACCAGTTTGCCAGTCCCTGCTGATGGTATTCTCAGAGTGATGGGAGGTGTTGGGTTTGTGCCAGGCATAGTGTTTTCCTTGATGGCCAGAAAATATGATTTTAGTCTCATCTGACCAGAGTACCTTCTTCCATATGTTTGGGGAGTCTCCCACATGCCTTTTGGCAAACACTGTTTTTCTTTAAGGAATGGCATTTTCTGGCCACTCTTCCGTAAAGCCCAGCTTGGTGAGGTGTACGGCTTAAGGTTGGCCTATGGACAGATACTCCAATCTCCACTGTGGAGCTTTGCAGCTCCAGGGTTGTCTTTGGTCTCTTTGTTGCCTCTGTTTAATGCCCTCCTTGCCTGGTCCGTGAGTTTTGGTGGGCGGCACGCTCTTGGCACGCTCTTGGCAGGTTTGTTGTGGTGCCATATTTTTTTCCATGTTTTAATAATGTATTTAATGGTGCTCTGTGGTATGTCCAGTTTCAGATATTATTTTTATAACCCAACCCTGATCTGTACTTCTCCACAACTTTGTCCCTGACCTGTTTGGAGAGCTCCTTGGTCTTTGTGGTGCCCCTTACTGGTGTTGCAGACTCTGGGGCCTTTCAGAACAGGTGGAGCTATACTGAGATCATATGACAGACCTTGTGACACTTAGTTAAATAAAGTCCACCTGTGTGCAACCTAATTATGTGACTTCTGAAGGTAATTGGTTGCACCAGATCTTATTTTGGGGCTTCATAGCAAAGGGGGTGAATACATATGCACGCACCACTTTTCCATTTACTAATTTTTATTCATTTCATATTCATTTTCATTTTCACGCCCAATTTTTCAGTTTTTGATTTGTTAAAAAAGTTTGAAATATCCAATAAATGTCCTTCCACTTCATGATTGTGTCCCACTTGTTGTTGATTCTTCACAAAAAAATACAGTTTTATATCTTTATGTTTGAAGCCTGAAATGTGGCAAAAGGTCGCAAAGTTCAAGGGGGCCGAATACTTTCGCAAGGCACTGTATGACTTAAAGATTGCTGTACACCAGCGGAACCCATCCAACTTGAAGGAGCTGGAGCAGTTTTGCCTTGAAGAATGGGGAAAAATCCCAGTGGCTAGATGTGCCAAGTTTATATTGACATACCCCAAGAGACTTTCAGCTGTATTTTCTGCAAAAGGTGGCTCTACAAAGTATTGACTTTGGGGGGGGGGGGTGAATAGTTATGCACTCTCAAGTTCTGTTTTTGTCTTATTTCTTGTTTGTTTCACAATAAAACATATTTTGCATCTTCAAAGTGGTAGGCATGTTGTATAAATCAAATGATACAAATCCTCCCAAAATCTTTTTTAAGGCAACAAGAGGAAAAATGCCAAGGGGGTGAATACTTTCTCAAGCCACTGTACCTATACTTTTATTCCTATAACTACACATGTGAAGCTGCAAGAAACAATCAAACCATTTTGAACTTTTGACCTTGATGTCACACATTGGCCCCTTTCTTTATAGAAAGACCCACATACAATAATTGCACATTGACCCACTTATGTGGCTTGATTTGTGGGCTAAATTTGTGGGCTGAAAATATAGCTGCTTATTTTGGTTTTCAGTTGTTAAATTATTTAGAATTGCTTTCAGACTTTGTCCCAGATACCTAGAACAGTTTGTCTTTATGTGTTCTCCCTCATGTAAAGTAAAAAGTGGACTGTCAGAGGTGGGTGCTGGAAACACTTCCAGAGGTGGTTGCCAAAACTTTTCCAGAGATGTTTGTCTGCAGATTTGACACATTTCCCATAGTCCTAGTCCTAGAGGAGTTGGAACTTGATGTTTTATCTATTGTATTGTGGTACATGTTTGCTCCCATCTAGTGTACTTTTTATATTTTATATATGGCTCCCCTGTTCTCACAATTTTTGCCAATTCTTATTCAAGGCTACAAAATGTTGTGTATCTCTATACTTCTAACCTTAAAATTCATTTTAATAGAATATATATATATATATTTCACAATTTAAAAAAAATTATATTGCTTATTGTTGTTTATTATGTACTGTCCACCAATGAACATTCTGTTACAACTCCCTTTTCAATCAGGGTTGATTGGATCATGATTTGTTCAAAAGAATGCATGTTGTGTCATAGTATCATTGTACTCCCTGACTAAGGCCATGCTGCTGAAACATGTCAGAGTTTCATGTCAGACATGAAACATGTCATTACAATAAAGACATTTTAATTAAATAAAGTGTGTGCCCTAACATAAGTGAGTGCCTTGGTCCTTCATTAAATGAAGTGAGTGCCCTAACATAAAAAGTGCCTTGGTCCTCTTTTTTGGGGGTAATTTAAAACCCCTTTACCAAAGAGCACTTTCAACCTACAATGTTCTACTGTATCACAGCAGTGCTCCCCTTCCTTTTTTCTACAAGCTGATCTGTCCAAGCTTTTACGGTAAACTTTAAATTCATTTTGTGAGAATGATAGAGCACCCTCCAAATGTCCATTTGCCTATTCAACTAAGTACATTGGAATATATTCAATTGGAACTTTTACATCTGTGTGCCCTGACACAATATGTATATTTGCTGATCACTCACTGTGCACTGTAGTGTAATCTGGCTGCAAATAAAGTAAGCATTGACCGACTCCACGTTTTGGTCCTGTCCAGACCGACTTCTTTTTTTAGGGGTCTGTTTTTTGGTGCAGTATACTTCTATGATTGGTTCAGATTTGGTCCAGTCCGAACCAATCATAAATATCTGTTTAACAAGTTTGGACAGCAGAGTACAGTAAATAAACTTATAGTTCAGTACAGTAGAGCAGGGATTCCCAAACTTGTTCACTCTGGCCCCCTTCCAGCATTCTGGAACATCGATCAGATTTGGTCTGATTCACCAAATGTGTACTTGTTTGGGGGGGGCAGTCATGAAAATTTGTCTCACGGTAATTGACCACTAATTAATATAAACATGTTTAGCATCTCCAGGCTCCACTCACACAAGCAGCATACAAGCCTCTGATGCATGCCATTAGAACATCTACGTTTAAAAAAGTATAATAAATACATAATTTATTTTTGGCAGGTCTAAAGAAACAACATTATATTGTTGGGTTCTGAGAATATGAAAATATACTTATTCATGTCACTGATGGAGTGCTAAGGTTTAGAGGGTCTATACCAGAGGTTAAGGGTTATAGGAGGAAGGTATATAGTGGGTGCAACTAAGCTTGGAATGTGAGTGCAGGGAAGCGGTTACATGTGGCAGGCATTGATAAGGGCAGAGAGCCATGAATTAGTAATGGAGTGGGGTTGAGGTCAGGTCACCTTAAGGGAGAAATAGAAGTTTATGGCCGTATCACTAATGTCCTGCCTAGCAGTAAAGAACAATGTTTGTACAGATGGGTAGGAGGAGACTCAGCCTAGGAGAAAGGGTTAAATATCAGTGCTTGTGTGAAATGTTTTTTTGTCTGAATTACAGCTGTATCGACCCTTTGGGAAGAATTAAACTTGGTTAAGCTTCTTTGGTGTCCATGAGTTATTTACTCTGAAAATAAGAACCTAACAATATGAAGAAAATGTGAACCTAACAATATGAAGAAAATGTACTTCAGAAGAACAAAACATGAGTTGGCCTACTGTATGTTCACAAACCTTAGAATGCCTTAGAAAAAAAAGATGATATGGGCTGCATGATGCGTTTTTATAGGCTATTTAAGCAATAAGGGGGTGTGGTATATGGTCAATATACCACGGCTAAGGGTTGTTCTTATGCATGACCCTAAGCGGAGTGCCTGGATACAGCCCTTAGCCTGAGTCTGTTATTTATGAAAATAACAAAAATGCAATATCACTTGGCTATTCAAAATCTGAGTCACATAAATGTTTAACTGCTGCTCAGGGTCAGCTGGCTGGCTTCACTCTGTCAAAGTACTGGACAGCAATATTACAGACAGGAAAAAGAGACATTTAGAAATGTAGGAGTAAAATAATGGCATGTTATAGGAAATTTGTCGCAACTACCTTATTGGAGGAGCAATTTTCTCAACAGCTCTTTTTTTCTCCAACTCTATCGATCACCATGTCAGTATCCAGGGCCATTAGGATGCCCTTCTCAGTTACCATCAGCATGAAGGCCTCTAGGTGTTCTTGTGAGAGATTGCTCCTGAGTCTGCTCTTGATATACTTTAAGGTAAAGAAACTTCGCTCACAAGCTACCTGGGTAACTGAGAAAGTGAGTAGGAACTTGTATCCAAGGCCGAGAATATGGTATGCATCAGTCAGCATGTTGTACCGTCTCAGCATCTGGTAACAACACAGTGGACATTCTTTGCAGGATGAGCAGCATTTATTCTTAATTTCCATCAGGGACATCCTCCACTGTCCTGGTCATGTAGTCCTCCAATCCTGAACTTTTCAGTCTTTTCCACTGTACAGCGAGGCTCCTCAGCTCACACTGCAAATTGTCAACAGTTGCTCGGCTATCAAATCGAAGCAAACATTTGCTGAAGCTCTTGAAGGGCTGTCTCTGAAAGACCATTGGATGTTATTTGGGAGACGTTTCTAGGGTCCAAAAGGGCTAGGTCAGCATATAGAGTGCCATGAGACAGAAATCGCCTGTGGATACTATCTGTGACTGTATCCATCATTTGGATTGTGGACTTTATAGGCACTCTCTGCCTCTGTCAAAGCTTCATCTTGAGCCATCTCCAGACATGATTTTCTTCTTTCTTGCCCTTTTTTCTGTGGCAGAGTGGCTTCCACCTCCTTCAACTCTGTGTCTGTCCTCATCCTGTTCTTTTATCTTCTTATTTGCAAACTGAACAAATGTATCTGTAGCTGCTTTAATGCTGTCAGTCTCTTGATATGCCTTTCAGTGTTTCCTGTGTAGCCACAACCATTCGATGGGCAGACAGGATGTCCCTCCCACTTGTCTGCAGGTATTTGGACAGTGGTGACGTGTTCCCAAATACCCTAAGAAATATTTGAGCTGTCAGTATCGTCTCATACCGGAGAAGAGCCTCAGTAAATCGTCTTGCCTTCACCCGAATAGTTGTCTTCATGTTGGCCTGTCCTTGTATGGCTGACAGTGTGAGGAGTACTTCAACATAGAGACCCTGGTCTGGTTTTCCAAAGGATCCAAAGACCTTCAAAGCACTATCCTTAGCCCACCAGCGTGTTTCTCCGATTGAAGATAGACGTCTCTGTCGCCTGTCCTGGCTCTTCTCCTCCCACACATCCATCCTTTGGTAGGATTCACGGAGTAACACAGCAATGTCGCTAAGGAGAGCAAACAGTGACCCACTTGCTAAGATTTCAGTTCAATTTCAGTTGTCAGACAAAACCAGATTAAGGACATGTGCTTAGCACCATACATGCACTTGATTGTGGGACTTTGAGGAAAACAGAGTAGAGAAGCCCTTATTCTTGCCCTGCATATTGGATGCTCCATCCGTAGCATTGCCAATGCACTTGCTCATGTCTAATTTTAGTTTATCTACGACATCTGTCAACAACTGGACAAAGTACTGTCCAGTGGATGCCTCACACTTCACAACAGCCACAAGCCTCTCTTGTACGACGTCTGTCACATGTCTCACAATGACAGAGCACTGGTCTTGAGAAGTTATGCCCTGAGTTGTGTCGATCTGGACAGAGAACATTCCAGCCTGCTCAATTTCACTTGACATGGTCTCTTGGTTTATGCTCTGAATTGTGTGAATGACGGTGTTGAACGTCTTTTTTTTTTTAGAGAAGTGTGATTTAGAGAACCTCTGCCTCTTGCCCCAGACTGATGTAGGTTCTTGCTTTTCTCAATGCATTCGGTGAGATGTTCTTTCAAGCAGACGTCATACTTTCCAAGGCGGTATTATCATCTCCAAGAAATGACTGTGATCGATACTTGGTGTCCTCTAATGTATACGCAGCCTCAGACTGCATCCCCCTGTAACTGAGCCCCCATCTTGCCAATGACTTTCACTCTGTCTACGACACGTTCCAGCACCTGCATCCCCCTGTAACTGAGCCCCATCTTGCCAATGACTTTCACTCTGTCTACGACACGTTCAAGCACCTGCCTTCTCCTGCATACCTGCTCTGTGTGGGCAGACACCTGACTGTCACTGAGCAGACTGTCTGCTTTGGAGGACCTTAAGTATGCCTCAGCACTACTTCTGTGCATGTTGCTCTTCTCGTGCTCTTCTACCCTTTGGTGAACATGTTTCCAATCTGTTATTCCACTCATAAAAATACTGCTGTCAGCAGGCTTCGCAAATGCCATACAAATTGAACAGTTTAACGCATGGCTTTCTTCATTGTATGACCGCATATTTCCGATTGGTGCTGTCTTTAAAACAGAAAACCCTCTACCACAGAGTTTTTTTGATTTCTGCCAAAATATGTTTTTAGGTCATCTGACTGGGGTCTCTTGAAATAATCAAAAGTTGGTCTGGCATCCTGGCATTCCCTTTGATAAAATAATGTATATATGTTTAACGATGAAATAATTCCACCCTGAAACCATATAATTGTATGAAATGTATTAGAATCAGAAAACTATAATCTGATGTGTGTAGTTTTAGTCAGAATTAGAACAAGGACCTTTTGTTCCTTTTTAGTATGTAAGCAGGGTGTGAGTGTGAAACAAATGATAAGAGGAGCTGTCGACAGACGAGCTGTACTACTGTGTTCCTTGCAGGACATTCTGTCGCCACATGTGGAGAGGAGAAACTGTTAGGCTCGCAGAAAATGATGAAACATGTTGCAGATTAAACAATGTATTTGTGTAGTGGAAAAAACACTGACTGTCTGAGCATGGCGTAGCTTAAGATTTCAACTTGTTTGAGTGTGTTATAAAGACTGTTTGTATTCTTGACTTTGGAACGTTCCTGTGAATAAACATTTTTGACTATTGTAAGCTGGGACTCTTGTCTATCATTCAACCAGAATCTTACAAACTCTGGGTTGCAGACTGAGTAGATTAATTGAAGTTAAAATTCGCATAACACTCTTCCACTGACACTGGACTGGGCCTGTCATCTACCCCAAAGGTCCTCTCTTCCACTGAAGCTGGACTGGGCCTGTCATCTACCCCAAAGGTCCTCTTTTCCACTGAAGCTGGACTGGTCCTGTCATCTACCTCCATGCTCTCTTCCACTGAAGCTGGACTGGGCCTGTCATCAACCTCCATGCTCTCTTCCACTGAAGCTGGACTGGGCATGTCAACCTCCAAGCTCTCTTCCACTGAAGCTGGACTGGGCCTGTCATCAATATCCATGCTCTCTTCCACTGAAGCTGGACTGGGCATGTCAACCTCCAAGCTCTCTTCCACTGAAACTGGACTGGGCCTGTCATCAACCTCCATGCTCTCTTCCACTGAAACTGGACTGGGCCTGTCATCAACCTCCATGCTCTCTTCCACTGAAACTGGACTGGGCCTGTCATCAACCCCAAAGGTCCTCTCTTCCTCCGTCTACTCTTTTACCCACGAACCGGGTTGTGGCATCTTCCTCTTGCCAGTCTAGCACTTCGATGCTAGTGTCGGTGGCAATGGTACTAGTACTACTACTACTACCGAATAAGTCGGTTAGTTTTTTGCATTTGAGTGAAGACTTTTGCCTCTTAACTTTTCAGCCCCACCCTTACGTTTTTTTTTTACTCTGCTTTTCCATTTTCTCAATGATCTCTTCCACTGAAACTGGACTGGGCCTGTCAATCAACCCCAAAGGTCCTCTCTTCCACTGAAACTGGACTGGGCCTGTCATCAACCTCCATGCTCTCTTCCACTGAAACTGGGCTGGGCCTGTCATCAACCCCAAAGGTCCTCTCTTCCACTGAAACTGGACTGGGCCTGTCATCAACCCCAAAGGTCCTCTCTTCCACTGAAACTGGACTGGGCCTGTCATCAACCCCAAAGGTCCTCTCTTCCACTGAAACTGGGCCTGTCATCAACCCCAAAGGTCCTCTCTTCCACTGAAACTGGACTGGGCCTGTCATCAACCCCAAAGGTCCTCTCTTCCACTGAAGCTGGACTGTGCCTGTCATCAACCCAAAAGGTCCTCTCTTCCACTGAAACTGGACTGGGCCTGTCATCAACCCCAAAGGTCCTCTCTTCCACTGAAACTGGACTGGGCTTGTCATCAACCTGAATATGAATAAAATAGTGTAACGAACCTGGGTTTATAAGTGCGGATATCGACTCTGCCGCTGGAGCATGCTTTTGCGGAACAGTTGATAACGCGCTGGACTTCGTGCTAGAAGGTTGAGGGTTGGAGACCTGCTCCCTGCTGTTTCATTACACTGGTGTCAGAAGTGATCGGACCTTGCATCCACGACAGTGCGTGTGCTTGGCCGGTGAGCGCGTTCCTGTAAGACGTAGAGTCGCAAGCTAGCGCGAGGACGCGTTCTTTGAGAGGAGGGAGTAGTGTAACGACCCTGGGTTTATAAGCACGGATATCGACTCTGCCGCTCGAGTATGCTTTTGCGGCACAGTCGATAGCGCGCTGGACTTCGGGCTAGATGGTCGATGGTTCGAGACCTGCTCCCTGCCGTTTCATTACAATAATATATAAATGACCTAATAAAAGCGACATTTTGACTATAACACAGCATTAGCCAACTATTTCATGTCAAGTGAATGAATGACAAGCTTTACTCGCTATTCACACCGGACTGTTGACATGATGATGAGTTTCAATGCATTGTCTAGTAAGAGGTGAAATGGTAGGAACCGTGGCGATGAGGATCATAGCTAGCAAATCACTGTAGCCATACATTCTCCCGCACAAAATATGAATTTGAGAGGGAAAGGACTTGATTCGATTTACAATATGTATACTATTTGCAACCAATGGCTGTATAGACATTAAATAAAATTAGCTAATTAACGTTTGTATATGTCTAATGCAATTTAGCGTTTAGAACGACAAGGCAAAAGCAATCAATCAAATACATTCTTATTTTAGCTAAGTAAAATGATACGACAGAAAATCACTGATACTCAAGTGATTGCCATTTCCCACAAAATCCCCACAGGACGGCGAAATCTAACATTAGGCATTCAGAGCTTTACTAGGCGAGTTTTTCCGCTGGCTGGTTTGAACACCAGTAACTGTACGTCTTTACCTCAATTCTTTCTTTCTAGCACATTTACACATCAGTAGCTGACCAATAGTATTTGCATTTCACTCATAATTTCTGATATAACATGTTGTATTTGTAACACATTTAGGCACATATCTACCGCTTCGGCTGCACTATCTTTGGCTTCGCTGTCCTCTCCGTATACTCTTTTATCCCGCGAACCAGGTTGTGGCATCTTCCTCTTGCCAGTCTAGCACTTCGATGTTAGTGTCGGTGGCAATGGTACTAGTACTACTACTACCGAATAAGTCGGTTAGTTTTTTGCATTTGAGTAAAGACTTTTGTCTCTTAACTTTTCAGCCCCACCCTTACGTTTTTTTACTCTGCTTTTCCATTGTCTATTGTAGCTAGTTTTCGAGCTGTCAATGTGAGTGTGGGCGGGGCTAAGGATTGCATAGACGTTTGTTTTCAATAGACCATAGGGCCTGGGGGAAAGGAGCCGGTTGGCCCGTGTCGCTCAACCTTCAGCCAACTTTTTTATTAATAGTAAAACGCCCCTTGGCGTTTTTCCTATTCTGTTGCATTACAACCTGTAATTTAAATAGATTTTTATTTGAATTTCATGTAATGGACATACACAAAATAGTCTAAATTGGTGAAGTGAAATGCTAATTACTTGTTTAAAAAAAAATGAATAAAAATTAGTAAATGGAAAAGTGGTGCGTGCATATGTATTCACCCCCTTTGCTATGAAGCCCCAAAATAAGATCTGGTGCAACCAATTACCTTCAGAAGTCACATAATTAGGTTGCACACAGGTGGACTTTATTTAACTAAGTGTCACAAGGTCTGTCATATGATCTCAGTATAGCTCCACCTGTTCTGAAAGGCCCCAGAGTCTGCAACACCAGTAAGGGGCACCACAAAGATCAAGGAGCTCTCCAAACAGGTCAGGGACAAAGTTGTGGAGAAGTACAGATCAGGGTTGGGTTATAAGAAGAATATCTGAAACTGGACATACCACGGAGCACCATTAAATCCATTATTAAAACATGGAAAAAATATGGCACCACAACAAACCTGCCAAGAGCGTGCCGCCCACCAAAACTCACGGACCAGGCAAGGAGGGCATTAATCAGAGGCAACAAAGAGACCAAAGACAACCCTGGAGCTGCAAAGCTCCACAGTGGAGATTGGAGTATCTGTCCATAGGCCAACCTTAAGCCGTACACCTCACCAAGCTGGGCTTTACGGAAGAGTGGCCAGAAAATGCCATTACTTAAAGAAAAACAGTGTTTGCCAAAAGGCATGTGGGAGACTCCCCAAACATATGGAAGAAGGTACTCTGGTCAGATGAGACTAAAATCGTATTTTCTGGCCATCAAGGAAAACACTATGCCTGGCACAAACCCAACACCTCCCATCACTCTGAGAATACCATCAGCAGGGACTGGCAAACTGGTTAGAATTGAAGGAATGATGGATGGCACTAAATACAGGGAAATTCTTGAGGGAAACCTGTTTTGTCTTCCAGAGATTTGAGACTGGGACGGAAGTTCACCTTCAAAGCAGGATAATGACCCTAAGCATACTGCTAAAGCAACGCTTGAGTGGTTTAAGGTGAAACATTTAAATGTCTTGGAATGGTCTAATCAAAGCCCAGACCTCAATCCAATTGCGAATCTGTGGTATGACTTAAAGATTGCTGTACACCAGCGGAACCCATCCAACTTGAAGGAGCTGGAGCAGTTTTGCCTTGAAGAATGGGGAAAAATCCCAGTGGCTAGATGTGCCAAGTTTATATTGACATACCCCAAGAGACTTTCAGCTGTATTTTCTGCAAAAGGTGGCTCTACAAAGTATTGACTTTGGGGGGGTGAATAGTTAGTTATGCACTCTCAAGTTCTGTTTTTGTCTTATTTCTTGTTTGTTTCACAATAAAACCTATTTTGCATCTTCAAAGTGGTAGGCATGTTGTGTAAATCAAATGATACAAATCCTCCCAAAATCTTTTTTAAGGCAACAAGAGGAAAAATGCCAAGGGGGTGAATACTTTCGCAAGCCACTGTACCTATACTTTTATTCCTATAACTACACATGTGAAGCTGCAAGAAACAATCAAACCATTTTGAACTTTTGACCTTGATGTCACACATTGGCCCCTTTCTTTATAGAAAGACCCACATACAATAATTGCATATTGACCCACTTATGTGGCTTGATTTGTGGGCTAAATTTGTGGGCTGAAAATATAGCTGCTTATTTTGGTTTTCAGTCGTTAAATTATTTAGAATTGCTTTCAGACTTTGTCCCAGATACCTAGAACAGTTTGTCTTTGTGTTCTCCCTCATGTAAAGTAAAAAGTGGACTGTCAGAGGTGGGTGCTGGAAACACTTCCAGAGGTGGTTGCCAAAACTTTTCCAGAGATGTTTGTCTGCAGATTTGACACATTTCCCATAGTCCTAGTCCTAGAGGAGTTGGAACTTGATGTTTTATCTATTGTATTGTGGTACATGTTTGCTCCCATCTAGTGTACTTTTTATATTTTATATATGGCTCCCCTGTTCTCACAATTTTTGCCAATTCTTATTCAAGGCTACAAATGTTGTGTATCTCTATACTTCTAATCTTAAAATTAATTTTAATAGAATATATATATATATATATTTCACAATTAAAAAAATATATATATTGCTTATTGTTGTTTACTATGTACTGTCCACCAATGAACATTCTGTTACAACTCCCTTTTCAATCAGGGTTGATTGGATCATGATTTGTTCAAAAGAATGCATGTTGTGTCATAGTATCATTGTACTCCCTGACTAAGGCCATGCTGCTGAAACATGTCAGAGTTTCATGTCAGACATGAAACTTGTCATAACAATAAAGACATTTTAATTAAATGAAGTGTGTGCCCTAACATAAGTGAGTGCCTTGGTCCTTCATTAAATGAAGTGAGTGCCCTAACATAAAAAGTGCCTTAGTCCTCTTTTTGGGGGGTAATTTAAAACCCCTTTACCAAAGAGCACTTTCAACCTACAATGTTCTACTGTATCACAGCAGTGCTCCCCTTCCTTTTTTCTACAAGTTGATCTGTCCAAGCTTTTACGGTAAACTTTAAATTCATTTTGTGAGAATGATAGAGCACCCTCCAAATGTCCATTTGCCTATTCAACTAAGTACATTGGAATATATTCAATTGGAACTTTTACATCTGTGTGCCCTGACACAATATGTATATTTGCTGATCACTCACTGTGCACTGTAGTGTAATCTGGCTGCAAATAAAGTAAGCATTGACCGACTCCACGTTTTGGTCCTGTCCAGACCGACTTCTTTTTTTAGGGGTCTGTTTTTTGGTGCAGTATACTTCTATGATTGGTTCAGATTTGGTCCAGTCCGAACCAATCATAAATATCTGTTTAACAAGTTTGGACAGCAGAGTACAGTAAATAAACTTATAGTTCAGTACAGTAGAGCAGGGATTCCCAAACTTGTTCACTCTGGCCCCCTTCCAGCATTCTGGAACATCGATCAGATTTGGTCTGATTCACCAAATGTGTACTTGTTTGGGGGGGGCAGTCATGAAAATTTGTCTCACGGTAATTGACCACTAATTAATATAAACATGTTTAGCATCTCCAGGCTCCACTCACACAAGCAGCATACAAGCCTCTGATGCATGCCATTAGAACATCTACGTTTAAAAAAGTATAATAAATACATAATTTATTTTTGGCAGGTCTAAAGAAACAACATTATATTGTTGGGTTCTGAGAATATGAAAATATACTTATTCATGTCACTGATGGAGTGCTAAGGTTTAGAGGGTCTATACCAGAGGTTAAGGGTTATAGGAGGAAGGTATATAGTGGGTGCAACTAAGCTTGGAATGTGAGTGCAGGGAAGCGGTTACATGTGGCAGGCATTGATAAGGGCAGAGAGCCATGAATTAGTAATGGAGTGGGGTTGAGGTCAGGTCACCTTAAGGGAGAAATAGAAGTTTATGGCCGTATCACTAATGTCCTGCCTAGCAGTAAAGAACAATGTTTGTACAGATGGGTAGGAGGAGACTCAGCCTAGGAGAAAGGGTTAAATATCAGTGCTTGTGTGAAATGTTTTTTTGTCTGAATTACAGCTGTATCGACCCTTTGGGAAGAATTCAACTTGGTTAAGCTTCTTTGGTGTCCATGAGTTATTTACTCTGAAAATAAGAACCTAACAATATGAAGAAAATGTGAACCTAACAATATGAAGAAAATGTACTTCAGAAGAACAAAACATGAGTTGGCCTACTGTATGTTCACAAACCTTAGAATGCCTTAGAAAAAAAAGATGATATGGGCTGCATGATGCGTTTTATAGGCTATTTAAGCAATAAGGGGGTGTGGTATATGGTCAATATACCACGGCTAAGGGTTGTTCTTATGCATGACCCTAAGCGGAGTGCCTGGATACAGCCCTTAGCCTGAGTCTGTTATTTATGAAAATAACAAAAATGCAATATCACTTGGCTATTCAAAATCTGAGTCACATAAATGTTTAACTGCTGCTCAGGGTCAGCTGGCTGGCTTCACTCTGTCAAAGTACTGGACAGCAATATTACAGACAGGAAAAAGAGACATTTAGAAATGTAGGAGTAAAATAATGGCATGTTATAGGAAATTTGTCGCAACTACCTTATTGGAGGAGCAATTTTCTCAACAGCTCTTTTTTTCTCCAACTCTATCGATCACCATGTCAGTATCCAGGGCCATTAGGATGCCCTTCTCAGTTACCATCAGCATGAAGGCCTCTAGGTGTTCTTGTGAGAGATTGCTCCTGAGTCTGCTCTTGATATACTTTAAGGTAAAGAAACTTCGCTCACAAGCTACCTGGGTAACTGAGAAAGTGAGTAGGAACTTGTATCCAAGGCCGAGAATATGGTATGCATCAGTCAGCATGTTGTACCGTCTCAGCATCTGGTAACAACACAGTGGACATTCTTTGCAGGATGAGCAGCATTTATTCTTAATTTCCATCAGGGACATCCTCCACTGTCCTGGTCATGTAGTCCTCCAATCCTGAACTTTTCAGTCTTTTCCACTGTACAGCGAGGCTCCTCAGCTCACACTGCAAATTGTCAACAGTTGCTCGGCTATCAAATCGAAGCAAACATTTGCTGAAGCTCTTGAAGGGCTGTCTCTGAAAGACCATTGGATGTTATTTGGGAGACGTTTCTAGGGTCCAAAAGGGCTAGGTCAGCATATAGAGTGCCATGAGACAGAAATCGCCTGTGGATACTATCTGTGACTGTATCCATCATTTGGATTGTGGACTTTATAGGCACTCTCTGCCTCTGTCAAAGCTTCATCTTGAGCCATCTCCAGACATGATTTTCTTCTTTCTTGCCCTTTTTTCTGTGGCAGAGTGGCTTCCACCTCCTTCAACTCTGTGTCTGTCCTCATCCTGTTCTTTTATCTTCTTATTTGCAAACTGAACAAATGTATCTGTAGCTGCTTTAATGCTGTCAGTCTCTTGATATGCCTTTCAGTGTTTCCTGTGTAGCCACAACCATTCGATGGGCAGACAGGATGTCCCTCCCACTTGTCTGCAGGTATTTGGACAGTGGTGACGTGTTCCCAAATACCCTAAGAAATATTTGAGCTGTCAGTATCGTCTCATACCGGAGAAGAGCCTCAGTAAATCGTCTTGCCTTCACCCGAATAGTTGTCTTCATGTTGGCCTGTCCTTGTATGGCTGACAGTGTGAGGAGTACTTCAACATAGAGACCCTGGTCTGGTTTTCCAAAGGATCCAAAGACCTTCAAAGCACTATCCTTAGCCCACCAGCGTGTTTCTCCGATTGAAGATAGACGTCTCTGTCGCCTGTCCTGGCTCTTCTCCTCCCACACATCCATCCTTTGGTAGGATTCACGGAGTAACACAGCAATGTCGCTAAGGAGAGCAAACAGTGACCCACTTGCTAAGATTTCAGTTCAATTTCAGTTGTCAGACAAAACCAGATTAAGGACATGTGCTTAGCACCATACATGCACTTGATTGTGGGACTTTGAGGAAAACAGAGTAGAGAAGCCCTTATTCTTGCCCTGCATATTGGATGCTCCATCCGTAGCATTGCCAATGCACTTGCTCATGTCTAATTTTAGTTTATCTACGACATCTGTCAACAACTGGACAAAGTACTGTCCAGTGGATGCCTCACACTTCACAACAGCCACAAGCCTCTCTTGTACGACGTCTGTCACATGTCTCACAATGACAGAGCACTGGTCTTGAGAAGTTATGCCCTGAGTTGTGTCGATCTGGACAGAGAACATTCCAGCCTGCTCAATTTCACTTGACATGGTCTCTTGGTTTATGCTCTGAATTGTGTGAATGACGGTGTTGAACGTCTTTTTTTTTTTAGAGGAGTGTGATTTAGAGAACCTCTGCCTCTTGCCCCAGACTGATGTAGGTTCTTGCTTTTCTCAATGCATTCGGTGAGATGTTCTTTCAAGCAGACGTCATACTTTCCAAGGCGGTATTATCATCTCCAAGAAATGACTGTGATCGATACTTGGTGTCCTCTAATGTATACGCAGCCTCAGACTGCATCCCCCTGTAACTGAGCCCCCATCTTGCCAATGACTTTCACTCTGTCTACGACACGTTCCAGCACCTGCATCCCCCTGTAACTGAGCCCCATCTTGCCAATGACTTTCACTCTGTCTACGACACGTTCAAGCACCTGCCTTCTCCTGCATACCTGCTCTGTGTGGGCAGACACCTGACTGTCACTGAGCAGACTGTCTGCTTTGGAGGACCTTAAGTATGCCTCAGCACTACTTCTGTGCATGTTGCTCTTCTCGTGCTCTTCTACCCTTTGGTGAACATGTTTCCAATCTGTTATTCCACTCATAAAAATACTGCTGTCAGCAGGCTTCGCAAATGCCATACAAATTGAACAGTTTAACGCATGGCTTTCTTCATTGTATGACCGCATATTTCCGATTGGTGCTGTCTTTAAAACAGAAAACCCTCTACCACAGAGTTTTTTTGATTTCTGCCAAAATATGTTTTTAGGTCATCTGACTGGGGTCTCTTGAAATAATCAAAAGTTGGTCTGGCATCCTGGCATTCCCTTTGATAAAATAATGTATATATGTTTAACGATGAAATAATTCCACCCTGAAACCATATAATTGTATGAAATGTATTAGAATCAGAAAACTATAATCTGATGTGTGTAGTTTTAGTCAGAATTAGAACAAGGACCTTTTGTTCCTTTTTAGTATGTAAGCAGGGTGTGAGTGTGAAACAAATGATAAGAGGAGCTGTCGACAGACGAGCTGTACTACTGTGTTCCTTGCAGGACATTCTGTCGCCACATGTGGAGAGGAGAAACTGTTAGGCTCGCAGAAAATGATGAAACATGTTGCAGATTAAACAATGTATTTGTGTAGTGGAAAAAACACTGACTGTCTGAGCATGGCGTAGCTTAAGATTTCAACTTGTTTGAGTGTGTTATAAAGACTGTTTGTATTCTTGACTTTGGAACGTTCCTGTGAATAAACATTTTTGACTATTGTAAGCTGGGACTCTTGTCTATCATTCAACCAGAATCTTACAAACTCTGGGTTGCAGACTGAGTAGATTAATTGAAGTTAAAATTCGCATAACACTCTTCCACTGACACTGGACTGGGCCTGTCATCTACCCCAAAGGTCCTCTCTTCCACTGAAGCTGGACTGGGCCTGTCATCTACCCCAAAGGTCCTCTTTTCCACTGAAGCTGGACTGGTCCTGTCATCTACCTCCATGCTCTCTTCCACTGAAGCTGGACTGGGCCTGTCATCAACCTCCATGCTCTCTTCCACTGAAGCTGGACTGGGCATGTCAACCTCCAAGCTCTCTTCCACTGAAGCTGGACTGGGCCTGTCATCAATATCCATGCTCTCTTCCACTGAAGCTGGACTGGGCATGTCAACCTCCAAGCTCTCTTCCACTGAAACTGGACTGGGCCTGTCATCAACCTCCATGCTCTCTTCCACTGAAACTGGACTGGGCCTGTCATCAACCTCCATGCTCTCTTCCACTGAAACTGGACTGGGCCTGTCATCAACCCCAAAGGTCCTCTCTTCCTCCGTCTACTCTTTTACCCACGAACCGGGTTGTGGCATCTTCCTCTTGCCAGTCTAGCACTTCGATGCTAGTGTCGGTGGCAATGGTACTAGTACTACTACTACTACCGAATAAGTCGGTTAGTTTTTTGCATTTGAGTGAAGACTTTTGCCTCTTAACTTTTCAGCCCCACCCTTACGTTTTTTTTTTACTCTGCTTTTCCATTTTCTCAATGATCTCTTCCACTGAAACTGGACTGGGCCTGTCAATCAACCCCAAAGGTCCTCTCTTCCACTGAAACTGGACTGGGCCTGTCATCAACCTCCATGCTCTCTTCCACTGAAACTGGGCTGGGCCTGTCATCAACCCCAAAGGTCCTCTCTTCCACTGAAACTGGACTGGGCCTGTCATCAACCCCAAAGGTCCTCTCTTCCACTGAAACTGGACTGGGCCTGTCATCAACCCCAAAGGTCCTCTCTTCCACTGAAACTGGGCCTGTCATCAACCCCAAAGGTCCTCTCTTCCACTGAAACTGGACTGGGCCTGTCATCAACCCCAAAGGTCCTCTCTTCCACTGAAGCTGGACTGTGCCTGTCATCAACCCAAAAGGTCCTCTCTTCCACTGAAACTGGACTGGGCCTGTCATCAACCCCAAAGGTCCTCTCTTCCACTGAAACTGGACTGGGCTTGTCATCAACCTGAATATGAATAAAATAGTGTAACGAACCTGGGTTTATAAGTGCGGATATCGACTCTGCCGCTGGAGCATGCTTTTGCGGAACAGTTGATAACGCGCTGGACTTCGTGCTAGAAGGTTGAGGGTTGGAGACCTGCTCCCTGCTGTTTCATTACACTGGTGTCAGAAGTGATCGGACCTTGCATCCACGACAGTGCGTGTGCTTGGCCGGTGAGCGCGTTCCTGTAAGACGTAGAGTCGCAAGCTAGCGCGAGGACGCGTTCTTTGAGAGGAGGGAGTAGTGTAACGACCCTGGGTTTATAAGCACGGATATCGACTCTGCCGCTCGAGTATGCTTTTGCGGCACAGTCGATAGCGCGCTGGACTTCGGGCTAGATGGTCGATGGTTCGAGACCTGCTCCCTGCCGTTTCATTACAATAATATATAAATGACCTAATAAAAGCGACATTTTGACTATAACACAGCATTAGCCAACTATTTCATGTCAAGTGAATGAATGACAAGCTTTACTCGCTATTCACACCGGACTGTTGACATGATGATGAGTTTCAATGCATTGTCTAGTAAGAGGTGAAATGGTAGGAACCGTGGCGATGAGGATCATAGCTAGCAAATCACTGTAGCCATACATTCTCCCGCACAAAATATGAATTTGAGAGGGAAAGGACTTGATTCGATTTACAATATGTATACTATTTGCAACCAATGGCTGTATAGACATTAAATAAAATTAGCTAATTAACGTTTGTATATGTCTAATGCAATTTAGCGTTTAGAACGACAAGGCAAAAGCAATCAATCAAATACATTCTTATTTTAGCTAAGTAAAATGATACGACAGAAAATCACTGATACTCAAGTGATTGCCATTTCCCACAAAATCCCCACAGGACGGCGAAATCTAACATTAGGCATTCAGAGCTTTACTAGGCGAGTTTTTCCGCTGGCTGGTTTGAACACCAGTAACTGTACGTCTTTACCTCAATTCTTTCTTTCTAGCACATTTACACATCAGTAGCTGACCAATAGTATTTGCATTTCACTCATAATTTCTGATATAACATGTTGTATTTGTAACACATTTAGGCACATATCTACCGCTTCGGCTGCACTATCTTTGGCTTCGCTGTCCTCTCCGTATACTCTTTTATCCCGCGAACCAGGTTGTGGCATCTTCCTCTTGCCAGTCTAGCACTTCGATGTTAGTGTCGGTGGCAATGGTACTAGTACTACTACTACCGAATAAGTCGGTTAGTTTTTTGCATTTGAGTAAAGACTTTTGTCTCTTAACTTTTCAGCCCCACCCTTACGTTTTTTTACTCTGCTTTTCCATTGTCTATTGTAGCTAGTTTTCGAGCTGTCAATGTGAGTGTGGGCGGGGCTAAGGATTGCATAGACGTTTGTTTTCAATAGACCATAGGGCCTGGGGGAAAGGAGCCGGTTGGCCCGTGTCGCTCAACCTTCAGCCAACTTTTTTATTAATAGTAAAACGCCCCTTGGCGTTTTTCCTATTCTGTTGCATTACAACCTGTAATTTAAATAGATTTTTATTTGAATTTCATGTAATGGACATACACAAAATAGTCTAAATTGGTGAAGTGAAATGCTAATTACTTGTTTAAAAAAAAATGAATAAAAATTAGTAAATGGAAAAGTGGTGCGTGCATATGTATTCACCCCCTTTGCTATGAAGCCCCAAAATAAGATCTGGTGCAACCAATTACCTTCAGAAGTCACATAATTAGGTTGCACACAGGTGGACTTTATTTAACTAAGTGTCACAAGGTCTGTCATATGATCTCAGTATAGCTCCACCTGTTCTGAAAGGCCCCAGAGTCTGCAACACCAGTAAGGGGCACCACAAAGATCAAGGAGCTCTCCAAACAGGTCAGGGACAAAGTTGTGGAGAAGTACAGATCAGGGTTGGGTTATAAGAAGAATATCTGAAACTGGACATACCACGGAGCACCATTAAATCCATTATTAAAACATGGAAAAAATATGGCACCACAACAAACCTGCCAAGAGCGTGCCGCCCACCAAAACTCACGGACCAGGCAAGGAGGGCATTAATCAGAGGCAACAAAGAGACCAAAGACAACCCTGGAGCTGCAAAGCTCCACAGTGGAGATTGGAGTATCTGTCCATAGGCCAACCTTAAGCCGTACACCTCACCAAGCTGGGCTTTACGGAAGAGTGGCCAGAAAATGCCATTACTTAAAGAAAAACAGTGTTTGCCAAAAGGCATGTGGGAGACTCCCCAAACATATGGAAGAAGGTACTCTGGTCAGATGAGACTAAAATCGTATTTTCTGGCCATCAAGGAAAACACTATGCCTGGCACAAACCCAACACCTCCCATCACTCTGAGAATACCATCAGCAGGGACTGGCAAACTGGTTAGAATTGAAGGAATGATGGATGGCACTAAATACAGGGAAATTCTTGAGGGAAACCTGTTTTGTCTTCCAGAGATTTGAGACTGGGACGGAAGTTCACCTTCAAAGCAGGATAATGACCCTAAGCATACTGCTAAAGCAACGCTTGAGTGGTTTAAGGTGAAACATTTAAATGTCTTGGAATGGTCTAATCAAAGCCCAGACCTCAATCCAATTGCGAATCTGTGGTATGACTTAAAGATTGCTGTACACCAGCGGAACCCATCCAACTTGAAGGAGCTGGAGCAGTTTTGCCTTGAAGAATGGGGAAAAATC
Organism: Oncorhynchus mykiss; assembly: GCF_057628025.1. NCBI lineage: Eukaryota > Metazoa > Chordata > Actinopteri > Salmoniformes > Salmonidae > Oncorhynchus > Oncorhynchus mykiss. The sequence continues at coordinate 33,920,833 of NC_143027.1, read as the reverse complement.
CCAGTGGCTAGATGTGCCAAGTTTATATTGACATACCCCAAGAGACTTTCAGCTGTATTTTCTGCAAAAGGTGGCTCTACAAAGTATTGACTTTGGGGGGGTGAATAGTTAGTTATGCACTCTCAAGTTCTGTTTTTGTCTTATTTCTTGTTTGTTTCACAATAAAACCTATTTTGCATCTTCAAAGTGGTAGGCATGTTGTGTAAATCAAATGATACAAATCCTCCCAAAATCTTTTTTAAGGCAACAAGAGGAAAAATGCCAAGGGGGTGAATACTTTCGCAAGCCACTGTACCTATACTTTTATTCCTATAACTACACATGTGAAGCTGCAAGAAACAATCAAACCATTTTGAACTTTTGACCTTGATGTCACACATTGGCCCCTTTCTTTATAGAAAGACCCACATACAATAATTGCATATTGACCCACTTATGTGGCTTGATTTGTGGGCTAAATTTGTGGGCTGAAAATATAGCTGCTTATTTTGGTTTTCAGTCGTTAAATTATTTAGAATTGCTTTCAGACTTTGTCCCAGATACCTAGAACAGTTTGTCTTTGTGTTCTCCCTCATGTAAAGTAAAAAGTGGACTGTCAGAGGTGGGTGCTGGAAACACTTCCAGAGGTGGTTGCCAAAACTTTTCCAGAGATGTTTGTCTGCAGATTTGACACATTTCCCATAGTCCTAGTCCTAGAGGAGTTGGAACTTGATGTTTTATCTATTGTATTGTGGTACATGTTTGCTCCCATCTAGTGTACTTTTTATATTTTATATATGGCTCCCCTGTTCTCACAATTTTTGCCAATTCTTATTCAAGGCTACAAATGTTGTGTATCTCTATACTTCTAATCTTAAAATTAATTTTAATAGAATATATATATATATATATTTCACAATTAAAAAAATATATATATTGCTTATTGTTGTTTACTATGTACTGTCCACCAATGAACATTCTGTTACAACTCCCTTTTCAATCAGGGTTGATTGGATCATGATTTGTTCAAAAGAATGCATGTTGTGTCATAGTATCATTGTACTCCCTGACTAAGGCCATGCTGCTGAAACATGTCAGAGTTTCATGTCAGACATGAAACTTGTCATAACAATAAAGACATTTTAATTAAATGAAGTGTGTGCCCTAACATAAGTGAGTGCCTTGGTCCTTCATTAAATGAAGTGAGTGCCCTAACATAAAAAGTGCCTTAGTCCTCTTTTTGGGGGGTAATTTAAAACCCCTTTACCAAAGAGCACTTTCAACCTACAATGTTCTACTGTATCACAGCAGTGCTCCCCTTCCTTTTTTCTACAAGTTGATCTGTCCAAGCTTTTACGGTAAACTTTAAATTCATTTTGTGAGAATGATAGAGCACCCTCCAAATGTCCATTTGCCTATTCAACTAAGTACATTGGAATATATTCAATTGGAACTTTTACATCTGTGTGCCCTGACACAATATGTATATTTGCTGATCACTCACTGTGCACTGTAGTGTAATCTGGCTGCAAATAAAGTAAGCATTGACCGACTCCACGTTTTGGTCCTGTCCAGACCGACTTCTTTTTTTAGGGGTCTGTTTTTTGGTGCAGTATACTTCTATGATTGGTTCAGATTTGGTCCAGTCCGAACCAATCATAAATATCTGTTTAACAAGTTTGGACAGCAGAGTACAGTAAATAAACTTATAGTTCAGTACAGTAGAGCAGGGATTCCCAAACTTGTTCACTCTGGCCCCCTTCCAGCATTCTGGAACATCGATCAGATTTGGTCTGATTCACCAAATGTGTACTTGTTTGGGGGGGGCAGTCATGAAAATTTGTCTCACGGTAATTGACCACTAATTAATATAAACATGTTTAGCATCTCCAGGCTCCACTCACACAAGCAGCATACAAGCCTCTGATGCATGCCATTAGAACATCTACGTTTAAAAAAGTATAATAAATACATAATTTATTTTTGGCAGGTCTAAAGAAACAACATTATATTGTTGGGTTCTGAGAATATGAAAATATACTTATTCATGTCACTGATGGAGTGCTAAGGTTTAGAGGGTCTATACCAGAGGTTAAGGGTTATAGGAGGAAGGTATATAGTGGGTGCAACTAAGCTTGGAATGTGAGTGCAGGGAAGCGGTTACATGTGGCAGGCATTGATAAGGGCAGAGAGCCATGAATTAGTAATGGAGTGGGGTTGAGGTCAGGTCACCTTAAGGGAGAAATAGAAGTTTATGGCCGTATCACTAATGTCCTGCCTAGCAGTAAAGAACAATGTTTGTACAGATGGGTAGGAGGAGACTCAGCCTAGGAGAAAGGGTTAAATATCAGTGCTTGTGTGAAATGTTTTTTTGTCTGAATTACAGCTGTATCGACCCTTTGGGAAGAATTCAACTTGGTTAAGCTTCTTTGGTGTCCATGAGTTATTTACTCTGAAAATAAGAACCTAACAATATGAAGAAAATGTGAACCTAACAATATGAAGAAAATGTACTTCAGAAGAACAAAACATGAGTTGGCCTACTGTATGTTCACAAACCTTAGAATGCCTTAGAAAAAAAAGATGATATGGGCTGCATGATGCGTTTTATAGGCTATTTAAGCAATAAGGGGGTGTGGTATATGGTCAATATACCACGGCTAAGGGTTGTTCTTATGCATGACCCTAAGCGGAGTGCCTGGATACAGCCCTTAGCCTGAGTCTGTTATTTATGAAAATAACAAAAATGCAATATCACTTGGCTATTCAAAATCTGAGTCACATAAATGTTTAACTGCTGCTCAGGGTCAGCTGGCTGGCTTCACTCTGTCAAAGTACTGGACAGCAATATTACAGACAGGAAAAAGAGACATTTAGAAATGTAGGAGTAAAATAATGGCATGTTATAGGAAATTTGTCGCAACTACCTTATTGGAGGAGCAATTTTCTCAACAGCTCTTTTTTTCTCCAACTCTATCGATCACCATGTCAGTATCCAGGGCCATTAGGATGCCCTTCTCAGTTACCATCAGCATGAAGGCCTCTAGGTGTTCTTGTGAGAGATTGCTCCTGAGTCTGCTCTTGATATACTTTAAGGTAAAGAAACTTCGCTCACAAGCTACCTGGGTAACTGAGAAAGTGAGTAGGAACTTGTATCCAAGGCCGAGAATATGGTATGCATCAGTCAGCATGTTGTACCGTCTCAGCATCTGGTAACAACACAGTGGACATTCTTTGCAGGATGAGCAGCATTTATTCTTAATTTCCATCAGGGACATCCTCCACTGTCCTGGTCATGTAGTCCTCCAATCCTGAACTTTTCAGTCTTTTCCACTGTACAGCGAGGCTCCTCAGCTCACACTGCAAATTGTCAACAGTTGCTCGGCTATCAAATCGAAGCAAACATTTGCTGAAGCTCTTGAAGGGCTGTCTCTGAAAGACCATTGGATGTTATTTGGGAGACGTTTCTAGGGTCCAAAAGGGCTAGGTCAGCATATAGAGTGCCATGAGACAGAAATCGCCTGTGGATACTATCTGTGACTGTATCCATCATTTGGATTGTGGACTTTATAGGCACTCTCTGCCTCTGTCAAAGCTTCATCTTGAGCCATCTCCAGACATGATTTTCTTCTTTCTTGCCCTTTTTTCTGTGGCAGAGTGGCTTCCACCTCCTTCAACTCTGTGTCTGTCCTCATCCTGTTCTTTTATCTTCTTATTTGCAAACTGAACAAATGTATCTGTAGCTGCTTTAATGCTGTCAGTCTCTTGATATGCCTTTCAGTGTTTCCTGTGTAGCCACAACCATTCGATGGGCAGACAGGATGTCCCTCCCACTTGTCTGCAGGTATTTGGACAGTGGTGACGTGTTCCCAAATACCCTAAGAAATATTTGAGCTGTCAGTATCGTCTCATACCGGAGAAGAGCCTCAGTAAATCGTCTTGCCTTCACCCGAATAGTTGTCTTCATGTTGGCCTGTCCTTGTATGGCTGACAGTGTGAGGAGTACTTCAACATAGAGACCCTGGTCTGGTTTTCCAAAGGATCCAAAGACCTTCAAAGCACTATCCTTAGCCCACCAGCGTGTTTCTCCGATTGAAGATAGACGTCTCTGTCGCCTGTCCTGGCTCTTCTCCTCCCACACATCCATCCTTTGGTAGGATTCACGGAGTAACACAGCAATGTCGCTAAGGAGAGCAAACAGTGACCCACTTGCTAAGATTTCAGTTCAATTTCAGTTGTCAGACAAAACCAGATTAAGGACATGTGCTTAGCACCATACATGCACTTGATTGTGGGACTTTGAGGAAAACAGAGTAGAGAAGCCCTTATTCTTGCCCTGCATATTGGATGCTCCATCCGTAGCATTGCCAATGCACTTGCTCATGTCTAATTTTAGTTTATCTACGACATCTGTCAACAACTGGACAAAGTACTGTCCAGTGGATGCCTCACACTTCACAACAGCCACAAGCCTCTCTTGTACGACGTCTGTCACATGTCTCACAATGACAGAGCACTGGTCTTGAGAAGTTATGCCCTGAGTTGTGTCGATCTGGACAGAGAACATTCCAGCCTGCTCAATTTCACTTGACATGGTCTCTTGGTTTATGCTCTGAATTGTGTGAATGACGGTGTTGAACGTCTTTTTTTTTTTAGAGGAGTGTGATTTAGAGAACCTCTGCCTCTTGCCCCAGACTGATGTAGGTTCTTGCTTTTCTCAATGCATTCGGTGAGATGTTCTTTCAAGCAGACGTCATACTTTCCAAGGCGGTATTATCATCTCCAAGAAATGACTGTGATCGATACTTGGTGTCCTCTAATGTATACGCAGCCTCAGACTGCATCCCCCTGTAACTGAGCCCCCATCTTGCCAATGACTTTCACTCTGTCTACGACACGTTCCAGCACCTGCATCCCCCTGTAACTGAGCCCCATCTTGCCAATGACTTTCACTCTGTCTACGACACGTTCAAGCACCTGCCTTCTCCTGCATACCTGCTCTGTGTGGGCAGACACCTGACTGTCACTGAGCAGACTGTCTGCTTTGGAGGACCTTAAGTATGCCTCAGCACTACTTCTGTGCATGTTGCTCTTCTCGTGCTCTTCTACCCTTTGGTGAACATGTTTCCAATCTGTTATTCCACTCATAAAAATACTGCTGTCAGCAGGCTTCGCAAATGCCATACAAATTGAACAGTTTAACGCATGGCTTTCTTCATTGTATGACCGCATATTTCCGATTGGTGCTGTCTTTAAAACAGAAAACCCTCTACCACAGAGTTTTTTTGATTTCTGCCAAAATATGTTTTTAGGTCATCTGACTGGGGTCTCTTGAAATAATCAAAAGTTGGTCTGGCATCCTGGCATTCCCTTTGATAAAATAATGTATATATGTTTAACGATGAAATAATTCCACCCTGAAACCATATAATTGTATGAAATGTATTAGAATCAGAAAACTATAATCTGATGTGTGTAGTTTTAGTCAGAATTAGAACAAGGACCTTTTGTTCCTTTTTAGTATGTAAGCAGGGTGTGAGTGTGAAACAAATGATAAGAGGAGCTGTCGACAGACGAGCTGTACTACTGTGTTCCTTGCAGGACATTCTGTCGCCACATGTGGAGAGGAGAAACTGTTAGGCTCGCAGAAAATGATGAAACATGTTGCAGATTAAACAATGTATTTGTGTAGTGGAAAAAACACTGACTGTCTGAGCATGGCGTAGCTTAAGATTTCAACTTGTTTGAGTGTGTTATAAAGACTGTTTGTATTCTTGACTTTGGAACGTTCCTGTGAATAAACATTTTTGACTATTGTAAGCTGGGACTCTTGTCTATCATTCAACCAGAATCTTACAAACTCTGGGTTGCAGACTGAGTAGATTAATTGAAGTTAAAATTCGCATAACACTCTTCCACTGACACTGGACTGGGCCTGTCATCTACCCCAAAGGTCCTCTCTTCCACTGAAGCTGGACTGGGCCTGTCATCTACCCCAAAGGTCCTCTTTTCCACTGAAGCTGGACTGGTCCTGTCATCTACCTCCATGCTCTCTTCCACTGAAGCTGGACTGGGCCTGTCATCAACCTCCATGCTCTCTTCCACTGAAGCTGGACTGGGCATGTCAACCTCCAAGCTCTCTTCCACTGAAGCTGGACTGGGCCTGTCATCAATATCCATGCTCTCTTCCACTGAAGCTGGACTGGGCATGTCATCAACCTCCATGCTCTCTTCCACTGAAACTGGACTGGGCCTGTCATCAACCCCAAAGGTCCTCTCTTCCTCCGTCTACTCTTTTACCCACGAACCGGGTTGTGGCATCTTCCTCTTGCCAGTCTAGCACTTCGATGCTAGTGTCGGTGGCAATGGTACTAGTACTACTACTACTACCGAATAAGTCGGTTAGTTTTTTGCATTTGAGTGAAGACTTTTGCCTCTTAACTTTTCAGCCCCACCCTTACGTTTTTTTTTTACTCTGCTTTTCCATTTTCTCAATGATCTCTTCCACTGAAACTGGACTGGGCCTGTCAATCAACCCCAAAGGTCCTCTCTTCCACTGAAACTGGACTGGGCCTGTCATCAACCTCCATGCTCTCTTCCACTGAAACTGGGCTGGGCCTGTCATCAACCCCAAAGGTCCTCTCTTCCACTGAAACTGGACTGGGCCTGTCATCAACCCCAAAGGTCCTCTCTTCCACTGAAACTGGGCCTGTCATCAACCCCAAACGTCCTCTCTTCCACTGAAACTGGACTGGGCCAGTCATCAACCCCAAAGGTCCTCTCTTCCACTGAAACTGGACTGGGCCTGTCATCAACCTCCATGCTCTCTTCCACTGAAACTGGGCTGGGCCTGTCATCAACCCCAAAGGTCCTCTCTTCCACTGAAACTGGACTGGGCCTGTCATCAACCCCAAAGGTCCTCTCTTCCACTGAAACTGGGCCTGTCATCAACCCCAAACGTCCTCTCTTCCACTGAAACTGGACTGGGCCAGTCATCAACCCCAAAGGTCCTCTCTTCCACTGAAACTGGACTGGGCCTGTCATCAACCTCCATGCTCTCTTCCACTGAAACTGGGCTGGGCCTGTCATCAACCCCAAAGGTCCTCTCTTCCACTGAAACTGGACTGGGCCTGTCATCAACCCCAAAGGTCCTCTCTTCCACTGAAACTGGGCCTGTCATCAACCCCAAACGTCCTCTCTTCCACTGAAACTGGACTGGGCCAGTCATCAACCCCAAAGGTCCTCTCTTCCACTGAAACTGGGCCTGTCATCAACCCCAAAGGTCCTCTCTTCCACTGAAGCTGGACTGTGCCTGTCATCAACCCCAAAGGTCCTCTCTTCCACTGAAACTGGACTGGGCTTGTCATCAACCTGAATATGAATAAAATAGTGTAACGAACCTGGGTTTATAAGTGCGGATATCGACTCTGCCGCTGGAGCATGCTTTTGCGGAACAGTTGATAACGCGCTGGACTTCGTGCTAGAAGGTTGAGGGTTGGAGACCTGCTCCCTGCTGTTTCATTACACTGGTGTCAGAAGTGATCGGACCTTGCATCCACGACAGTGCGTGTGCTTGGCCGGTGAGCGCGTTCCTGTAAGACGTAGAGTCGCAAGCTAGCGCGAGGACGCGCTCTTTGAAAGGAGGGAGTAGTGTAACGACCCTGGGTTTATAAGCACGGATATCGACTCTGCCGCTCGAGTATGCTTTTGCGGCACAGTCGATAGCGCGCTGGACTTCGGGCTAGATGGTCGATGGTTCGAGACCTGCTCCCTGCCGTTTCATTACAATAATATATAAATGACCTAATAAAAGCGACATTTTGACTATAACACAGCATTAGCCAACTATTTCATGTCAAGTGAATGAATGACAAGCTTTACTCGCTATTCACACCGGACTGTTGACATGATGATGAGTTTCAATGCATTGTCTAGTAAGAGGTGAAATGGTAGGAACCGTGGCGATGAGGATCATAGCTAGCAAATCACTGTAGCCATACATTCTCCCGCACAAAATATGAATTTGAGAGGGAAAGGACTTGATTCGATTTACAATATGTATACTATTTGCAACCAATGGCTGTATAGACATTAAATAAAATTAGCTAATTAACATTTGTATATGTCTAATGCAATTTAGCGTTTAGAACGACAAGGCAAAAGCAATCAATCAAATACATTCTTATTTTAGCTAAGTAAAATGATACGACAGAAAATCACTGATACTCAAGTGATTGCCATTTCCCACAAAATCCCCACAGGACGGCGAAATCTAACATTAGTCATTCAGAGCTTTACTAGGCGTCAAATTTGAGTTTTTCCGCTGGCTGGTTTGAACACCAGTAACTGTACGTCTTTACCTCAATTCTTTCTTTCTAGCACATTTACACATCAGTAGCTGACCAATAGTATTTGCATTTCACTCATAAATTCTGATATAACATGTTGTATTTGTAACACATTTAGGCACATATCTACCGCTTCGGCTGCACTATCTTTGGCTTCGCTGTCCTCTCCGTATACTCTTTTATCCCGCGAACCAGGTTGTGGCATCTTCCTCTTGCCAGTCTAGCACTTCGATGTTAGTGTCGGTGGCAATGGTACTAGTACTACTACTACCGAATAAGTCGGTTAGTTTTTTGCATTTGAATAAAGACTTTTGTCTCTTAACTTTTCAGCCCCACCCTTACGTTTTTTTACTCTGCTTTTCCATTGTCTATTGTAGCTAGTTTTCGAGCTGTCAATGTGAGTGTGGGCGGGGCTAAGGAATGCATAGACGTTTGTTTTCAATAGACCATAGGGCCTGGGGGAAAGGAGCCGGTTGGCCCGTGTCGCTCAACCTTCAGCCAACTTTTTTATTAATAGTAAAACATGGGGCCTGCCTTATACGAGTTCCCATGCTGTGTTACTGCCGGCTGTGACCGGGAGACCCATGAGGCAGCGCACAATTGGTCCGGGTTAGGGGCGGGTTTAGCCGGCCGGGATTTCCTTGTCCCATCGTGCTCTAGCAACTCCTTGTGGTGGGCCGGGCGCCTGCAAGCTGTATTCGGTCATCAGTTGGACCGTGTTTCCTCGACACATTGGTGCGGCTGGCTTCCGGGTTAAGCGATCAGTGTGTCAAGAAGCAGTGCGACTTGGCAGGGTCGTGTTACGGAGGACGCATGGCTCTCGACCTTTGCCTCTCCCGAGTCCGTATGGGAGTTGCAGCGATGAGACAAGACTGTAACTACCAATTGGGGAGAAAGAGGTAAAAGGTTAAATAATTGGGCTGCCTGTGTAAACACATACATGCACATTAGACATACACAAGGAGTCAACATTATTAATGAGGGAAGAGAAGCTTTATACCAGCATATTCAAAACCCATGTAGTACTTCTCAGTGTATTTACAAAACATAAAGAGGTAAAAATAAAAGAATAACAGAAAAAGGAAGAAAATGAACACATCACAAATGGAAACAAACAACCAACATTTGGAATCCAAAAATGTGTAAATTGTAAAATTTAAAAAGAAAAAAAATATGCATCTTTCATTATTCATACTTGTGACTTTAAACTAACATTAAAACAAACAGCTCTGTATTGGTGTCCCCTAGTTCATCTTTCCCCTCTCTCTTTCGTTCTCTCTTTCTGTCCATCCCTCCATGTGTTAGATACATAAAGAAGAGGAGTTAGATTTATGAGTTTTAGATCTACGGGAGGGAATAGTAAAATCCTAGACTAAATAATAACGTCATGGACTAAATATTATCGTAATAAACTAACATGGGCTGAGGAGTAGGTTTAAAATAATACAAAACACAGCTATTTTACCTCTACACATACTCTCCAAAATACATTAAGATCACAGTTTTTCCGGATGACAATAATAAATTAATTAAGAGAATGATTTAAATGCATGTTTTTAATAATACCTTCACACAAAAATCCCTACAACCATTGTCACCAATTGCTGCACTTTTAGTTTCCTTTTTCGTTCAATCTACAGTCTTGCATTCTTTGAAAAATCATAACACATTGCATCCTTTTGACAAGGCAGAAAATAGTTCTTTCAGACAACCAACTGCTTGCATTTTCTCTGTTCTCTCCATCTCAGATGTGTCATCGTTAAGATTGGCAAATCTCTTTGTTTTTAGGTGTTGATGCTCGTAGTCAAGACATAGATATAAGGATGAACATTGCTCCCAGTAAATGATAAGATGTGGCCTTACAGTACTCTCTAGCCAGTACACTTACACAGTGTACAGCTCAACAAGCAGGTGTATATTCTCAAACCAGTCACCATGCCAAACAAAATCAACCAACCAATAAAAAACAACATTGAAAACATGGCCCATACTGTACTGAATGATTTCTCTCAACATAGCACATCAGATTCAAGTGTATGGAGGTGAAAAAAACAAAAAAACATTGGTGAATGTTCACTGTGGGACAAAGATCTCAAATCACTGAAGCTGTCGCCCCTCTCCAATCAAAGACTGTGGTTGTCATAATCTTCATCCAATGAGAGACGGAGGATACCATTAAATAGGCTTTATTCCAGGTTGTTGTATATCCAATGAGACTGAAGTTGTCATCTCAATTCATCCAATCATAGACTGTGGTTGCCATCATGCCCATCAAATCTAAAGACTCATAACGAATGCAGGTGGGGAGCCAGAAAGCTACCTGCTCAGATTTCTTTACACTTGAGGGTTTTCAGTGTCTTTTCCACAAGATGGTGGAGCATGGTACATCTTTCTGTGTTAGCATGACTGAGAGTATGCACAGTGACATACATTTATAAATATACAGAGATTTTTATTTCCTGGTTTGTTAGAATGGAGGTTCCTTTCATACAGTCTCTGATGGTAGGTGATGAACGAAGCAGAAGGTCACAAGTGTAAAAGTGAGAGGAAACAGAAGAAGAGAACAAACACAGATAGAGGCCAGGGGGAGAACGAGGCCTGGGTCCACTGTCCTGGTAGAGAGGGCATAGAGAGGAAGAACCACTGGGCATAGATGACATCACGTCCTGTCTCTTCCACCAATCCACACCACTAACTGGCCAGCTGGCAGAGCCTTCACACACTCATCGTCATGTTTGGAGAATACTACAGAGAGAGAGATGGACAAAGGGGGTTATGTAAATATTATCAATACTCTTATGAAGCCAAACATCACTTTTTATGGTATGAACAAATAGGGAACACACACTGAAAGTCCCCTGCACACACCTGAGGTGGTTGGTGAAACATTGTGTTGGTAATGGAGCCTTTCAGTGTCCAGGCCCTTTAATATTTATAATCAACACCATGTAAAAAATGTATAGTTGGTAGGCTAATGTTCATTTTGAAAGTTGGTAAAGATAATCTTCAGTCCTACTGCTACAATTCTGTGTCTCTGGCCCTTTGAATAACTTCTGTGGGTGCGAGTATGGACTCACGCTCTCGTTCTGAAAGGGGTTGAGGAAGTTGCCCCCCATCTCGCCGTCATCTCTGGGGGTCCCCGGCTGGTTACTCATGCTCAGGTTACCAGGAGAGTTCTGATCAGAACCAATCACACAACATAGAAATATAATCTATTATCTATCTGTATACCATACATACGCAATAGGGTAGATTAACCATTAACAGTAGTACCAATATTTCAACCACATACAAATCACTACAAAAGTCTGTCTGATAATTGATTGATGCAAATTACTAATGGTATGGGTTGGGTTGGAGTCTTCTCCTACCTTAGGGAGGCTATCCATGTCACCAGACCCTGGGTAGTTGGGAGAGAGAAGGGCATTACTACTATACAGTCTCAGTAAACACATCAATTTACCCTTCAAAAGACTAGTGTAGTGAGTTAAGAACAAGCTCAAAGCGTGTGTGTGTGTGTGTGTGTGTGTGTGTGTGTCTGTTTAAGGGTTCTATTCAGCTTCATAGCGTGATTGAAATTCAAAAGGCAATGTTCCTGCTTTAGCACAGACTGCATTGATGGTAAACGCTCCATAAATGCTTCAGCTTTACAAATTGAATAGGGCCCTAAGTGTTACCTAGCGATCCATTCATGTGATGTGGCTCCATTCCTGCCATCCCTCCCATTGGACCGTCTGCACCGGCACCCATTGGAAACTAAGGCCAAAACACAAGCAAACAGTATTAAACAGTTAAATCACACGCACACTCACACACACAGATAATGATGGTTAAGTTATCTTACATTTGGTCTGTTTCCACCAGGGGGGACTGTGTTGATCATGGTGTATATGTTGTCACCGGAGTTAGTCGAGTCTGACAGGAAACACAGTATACACAACTCATACATACAGTATACATATGTACACACACACACATATACATACAGTACACACACACACACACACACACACACACCCCCCCTCAGGTTAAGTACCCACTAGAAACTTGAACATACTATAAGCCAAATAGGCAACTGACTTGAGGTAAAGTCACACTTTAGGTCAGATATATATAGTTAAGTTGTTTCACAGACCAAATCCCTAAAGTCAGTTTGTAACATTGTGAATGCATCCCTGTCCCTGTCTAACCCCACACATACATCCATTAGCCCCACTCAGGTCAAGGCCCCCCAAACACACGCACGCACACATTACCTGCTGGGCTGGGCATTATTGGAGTACCAGGTGGCCCCCCTCCTCCCGGCGGACCCTAAAATGAGAGTTGATAATTGGGAGATTTATGCCTCATAGCAACTACACACCAACAATACAATGCTCCTAATATCTATAAAGACAATACACTATATAGTGCCTTGTAACTAACAGGCAAATACAGACAACCAACTTCCAGTCAAATAGTTTCAAGTATCAAGTTTTAATGTCACATGCTCAAGTACAGTGAAATGCTTTTCTTGCAGCTCCCAACAATCCCAACAATGCAGTTATCAATAACAATGTAATGCCAAAAATAACAGGGTAGAACAAAACACAAGATATAAAAACAACAAGAACACAATAATGTAAATAAGAATACTATATACAGGGTCATACTATAGAGGGTCATACTATATACATACCACATAACTTCCTGGAGACGCAGAGGAGTAGGGGATCTATAGACAGACAAAGAGAGAGAGAGTGAGAAAATAGCATTTCTCTTTATTCAAATCCTCTCTTCAGGAAATGTATGTTTTTTTTTTAAATTAAAATATTTTCTGTTTTATTGTTATTGTGGTATATTTAGGTATCTGTCTTGGTGGTTGTGTTACAGTTTGTTTTTCTGGTTACTTACTGAGTTGGCGTTTTGAGGATTTGGCCAAGGTCTACCCCCACCAGGTCCCCTAAAACACACACACACACACACACACACACACACACACACACACACTTTAGTTCACTCTGTTCTTACACAGTCCTGGGTTGTTCTATTTCCCGTCAACAGTATTGTTAAGAACACATCATTTAGAGGCCAGAGAAAGGAAGAGAGGACAGCACATCCAATCATAATCAGCTCTGAGGGTAGTGATGGTATCTAGTGAGGGATTGAGGAAATATTGTTTTTATAGAACTCTTGCGTAACCACATCCTTTGGGGGGAAGAGTTAAAGGACGGTGTGGATTGTATGTTTACAGTGCCGTGTCTGTTCATTGTGTGTGTGTGTGTGTGCGTGCACATGTTTTTGTGTGTAGTGTGTGTATGTATTTGGGAGGCGCACAATTGGCCCAGCGTCGTCCAGGTTTAGCCGGGGTAGGCCGTCATTGTAAATAAGAATTTGTTCTTAACTGACTTGCCTAGTTAAATAAAAATAAAATAAATACACATGTACAGTGCCTTCGGAAAGTTTGGACTTTTTCCACATTTTTGTTACGTTACAGCCTTATTCTAATTTTTATTTTATTTTTTAAGTAAAAAATCCTAGGGAATCTACACATAATACTCCATAAAGACAAAGTGAAAAGTTTTTTGGAAAAACAGAAATACCTTATTTACCGTATTCAGACCCTTTGCTATGAGACTCGAAATTGAGTTCAGGTACATCCTATTTCTATTCATCATCCTTGAGATGTTTCTACAACTTGATTGGAGTCCACCTGTGGTACATGATTGAACATGATTGGAAAGGCACACACCTGTCTATAAGGTCACACAGTTGACAGTGTATGCCAGAGCAAAAACCAAGCCATGAGGTCGAAGGAATTGTCTGTAGAGCTTTGAGACCGGATTGTGTCAAGGCGCAGATCTGGGAAAGGTTACCAAAACATTTCTGCAGCATTGAAGATCCCCAAGAACATAGTGTCCTCCATCATTATTTTAATGGAAGACGTTTGGAACCACCAAGACTCTTCCTAGAGCTGGCCAACCGGCCAAACTGAGCAATCGGGGGAGAAGGGCCTTAGTCAGGAAGGTGACCAAGAACCCAATGGTCACTCTGACAGAGCTCTAGAGTGCCTCTGTGGAGATGGGAAAACCTTCCAGAAGGACAACCAATCAGACCTTTATGGTAGAATGGCCAGATGGAAGCCACTCCTCAGTAAAAGGCACATGACAGCCCGCTTGGAGTTTGCCAAAAGACACCCAAAGACTCTCAGACCATGAGAAACAAGATTCTCTGGTCTGATGAAACCAAGATTGAACTCTTTGGCCTGAATGCCAAGCGTCACTTCTGGAGGAAACCTGGCACCATCCTTACGGTGGCAGCATCATGCTGTGGAGATGTTTTTCGGCAGGGACTGGGAGACTGATCAGGATCGAGGGAAAGATGAACCTAGCTGAGTACAGAGAGATGCTTGATGAAAACCTGCTCAAGAGCGCTCAGGACTTCAGACTGGGGTGAAGGTTCACCTTCCAACAGGAAAACAACCCTAAGCACAGAGCCAAGACAACACAGGAGTGGCTTCAGAACAAGTCTCCGAATGTCCTTGAGTGGCCCAGCCAGAGCCCGGATTTGAACCTGATCAAACATCTCTGGAGAGACCTGACAAATAGTTGTGCAGCAACGCTCCCCATCCAACCTGACAGAGCTTGAGAGGATCTTCAAAGAAGAATGGGAGAAACTCCCCAAATACATGTGTGCCAAGCTTGTAGCATCATACTCAAGAAGACTTGATGCTGTAATCACTGCCAAAGGTGCTTCAACAAAGTGCTGAGTAAAGGTTCTGAATACTTATGTAAATGTGATAATTCAGTTTTTTATATTTTTTATATAAATTAGCAAAAGTTTCTTAACCTGTTTTTGCTTTGTCATTATGGGGTAT
Source organism: Oncorhynchus mykiss (assembly GCF_057628025.1). NCBI lineage: Eukaryota > Metazoa > Chordata > Actinopteri > Salmoniformes > Salmonidae > Oncorhynchus > Oncorhynchus mykiss. The sequence goes on along the minus strand of NC_143027.1, from coordinate 33,905,650 downwards.
TGTGTGTAGATTGATGAGGACAAAAAACAATAATACATTTTAGAATAAAACTATAACGTAACAAAATGTGAAAAAGTCAAGGGGTCTAAATACTTTCTGAATGCACTGTATGTGTGTGTAGTGTGTGAATGTGTATTGATGACAGAGTGCTCACATGTTCATGCCAGGCATCCCAGGGCCAACGAGTGCATTTAGAGGAGGTCTCATCCCTCCACCGTAGTTCTGGAAAAGAGAAACCCAAGGTCAAACTACTGTAAAGTAATGTACACAACTCAAACAGGATCCACAGGTGGAGAGTAGAAATACTACTATTGTATACTACCACACATAAAAACAAATATATTCACCCACCTACAAACACAAACAGCCAAACACGCTAATGTTACCGAAGGAGTTTAAACTTACGCAAACCTGGAGATTTCATCCAATCACATACCTGTGGCGCAAGAGGGACCATCCCTCTGGGTGGAGTCATTCGCTGCATGGGCCCGCCCATATTTGGATGCCCTGAAAAAAACAGAGCGCCATCAACTCGCAGTCCTTGTATGTGAGTAAGAGTCTGTGGTGTGTATGTGACACACACCTTGCTGTCTTGTGGGGTCCATTCCGCTGGGTAGCATAGGCTGGTTGCCATGGACCCCCATTGCCTGAGCCGAAATCGTCATCATCATCACAAAATATAACACAAAATCATTAACATACACTAAAGCTAAGAGGCTATACAAAAAAATCATGTCCAAACCCGGTCAAAGAGGGTAAGACAAGACAATATAATGTAGTCAAATAAGATATACAGTGGGGCAAAAAAGTATTTAGTCAGCCACCAATTGTGAAAGTTCTCCCACACTGTCCAACTGGTCCTTGCCTTGCCTGACACTGATGAAATTCTCTGTCAGTCTCGCTACTCCTATGACATGACCATAGTCAGGGGAGTTGGTGAAAGCACACACAGTAGGGTCTGAAATTATTTGCACCCTTGATTAAGATGAGCAATAATAACTGTATAAAATAAATAATTAAAATACTGAGCTACAGTGGGGCAAAAAAGTATTTAGTCAGACACCAATTGTGCAAGTTCTCCCACTTAAAAAGATGAGAGAGGCCTGTAATTTTCATCATAGGTACACTTCAACTATGACAGACAAAATGAGAAAAAAATCCAGAAAATCACATTGTAGAATTTTTAATGAATGTATTTGCAAATTATGGTGGAAAATAAATATTTGGTCAATAACAAAAGTTTCTCTCAATACTTTGTTATATACCCTTTGTTGGCAATGACAGAGGTCAAACGTTTTCTGTAAGTCTTCACAAGGTTTTCACACACTGTTGCTGGTATTTTGGCCCATTCCTCCATGCAGATCTCCTCTAGAGCAGTGATGTTTTGGGGCTGTTGCTGGGAAACACAGACTTTCAACTCCCTCCAAAGATTTTCTATGGGGTTGAGATCTGGAGACTGGCTAGGCCACTCCAGGACCTTGAAATGCTTCTTACGAAGCCACTCCTTCGTTGCCCGGGCGGTGTGTTTGGGATCATTGTCATGCTGAAAGACCCAGCCACGTTTCATCTTCAATGCCCTTGCTGATGGAAGGAGGTTTTCACTCAAAATCTCACGATACATGGCCCCATTCATTCTTTCCTTTACACGGATCAGTCGTCCTGGTCCCTTTGCAGAAAAACAGCCCCAAAGCATGATGTTTCCACACCCATGCTTCACAGTAGGTATGGAGTTCTTTGGATGCAACTCAGCATTCTTTGTCCTCCAAACACGACGAGTTTCGTTTTTACCAAAAAGTTATATTTTGGTTTCATCTGACCATATGATATTCTCCCAATCTTCTTCTGGATCATCCAAATGCTCTTAAGCAAAATTCAGACGGGCCTGGATATGTACTGGCTTAAGCAGGGGGACACGTCTAGCACTGCAGGATTTGAGTCCCTGGCGGCATAGTGTGTTACTGATGGTAGGCTTTGTTACTTTGGTCCCAGCTCTCTGCAGGTCATTCACTAGGTCCCCCCATGTGGTTCTGGGATTTTTGCTCACTGTTCTTGTGATCATTTTGACCCCACGGGGTGAGATTTTGTGTGGAGCCCCAGATCGAGGGAAATTATCAGTGGTCTTGTATGTCTTCCATTTCCAAATAATTGCTCCCACAGTTGATTTCTTCAAACCAAGCTGCTTACCTATTGCAGATTCAGTCTTCCTAGCCTGGTGCAGGTCTACAATTTTGTTTCTGGTGTCTTTTGACAGCTCTTTGGTCTTGTCCATAATGGAGTTTGGAGTGTGACTGTTTGAGGTTGTGGACAGGTGTCTTTTATACTGATAACAAGTTCAAACAGGTGCCATTAATACAGGTAACAAGTGGAGGACAGGGGAGCCTCTTAAAGAAGAAGTTACAGGTCTGTGGGAGCCAGAAATCTTGTTTGTTTGTAGGTGACCAAATACTTATTTTCCACCATAATTTGCAAATAAATTATTTTCTGGATTTTTTTTCTTCTCATTTTGTCTGTCATAGTTGAAGTGTACCTATGATGGAAATTACAGGCCTCTCTCATCTTTTTAAGTGGGAGAACTTGCACAATTGGTGCTGACTAAATACTTTTTTGCCCCACTGTAAATAGAAGCAGATACAAGTGAAGGGAAATAAAAAAAGATGAGGGTACATATCCTATTGTAGCCTGAGGAGCGTGTCTGTGCATCAGTGATCTTACCTGATTAGGTATTCTGAGGGGCGGTCTGGGCCCACCAGGATAACGAGGTGACATGAACGACTGTGAAGGTACACACACACAAACAAACACACACACAGGGTTACAAGCATGCACACACATACCAGTACACACACAAAGAGAGAGGGGGGATAGACGATAGAGATAGGGAGAGATAAAGTCTAATGGAAAGAGATAAAGTATATGATAATGAATGCTAAAAATGTTAGTATGACAGTCAGTTATGACACTTCTACGCTCCCATGACTAACTACTATGTATGTTTCAGTTTTGTTACCTGTAGGATTAACATGTTTGTGTTCTGTGATTGAAATATAATGTTGCTATTGTGTGTGTCTGCTATCCAATGTCTACACCACACACAATGAACTGTCCCATAAATGTTGGGGTCAATTCAAACTAAACCAAACCAGTTGTGTGTATTCATGGATGCCAAGGGAAGGCTTTCCAAAATATTTGACAAATGCAAAAATAAAAGGAAAAAATAATTTATCTTTAGAATCTCTGTGTTTTCATAATTTCCCTTCAATTCGCAAGTAGCTGAATCTCACCGGAAAAGTCATCCGAGCAAGGGAAACAGCGCCCCTCTGTCTCAGTATGGGTAGCCCATGTATTTGATGCTGTCTGGACCAAAAGAGTATGACGCCATAATATTTGATTGATTGATGCCAGCAAGCATTTGGCTTCCCTTGATAAAAAAAGTATAAAATAATTAGCCAATCAGCGTTCAGCTGAGCTCAACGTTGGGTTGTCCTGGCACAGTAAAACACCCCCCCAAGGGAAGGCAGTTTGGATGTGGCTTCACACCAATCAAATCACATCCAAAGGGAAACATTTTTTTTTTTTTTATGTTTCTGGGCTGCTTTTTTTGTTGTCCTGTTGTAGCTAGCTTGCTAAATCGACCTTTTCCTAAGACATGGATGGAGATGGGGATTTGAACTTGTGGTTTTGACTTAATTCTCTGTACATTCTCTGTATGATTATGAAGGTGATTCTGATCCAACCATAAATTAATATATTGTGCCACTGGCCTGAGACAAGCTAAGTTCAATATGTAGCCTAGATGTAGACTAGGCTCAAGTTAACTAGCTAGCTAACTTAGCTGGTTCATTGTTGACCATGCAAGGAAGTTAGGCTAGCAAGATATTTTAGCTAGGTAGCCTATGATAACAAAAACTAAAAGCATACTGTATGACAAAGGAATAGACCATTTTGCCAACATGAAAGAGAGGTGGATGGCATTGGTCTACAAGTAGGATGAGTCAACATTTTTTACTTGCACACGTACACACACACAGAAAGAAAGAAATCAGTACCTTGGACTAAATCATTTTTGGTATCTTTAAGTTTGTTTTCACTGTATTATAGCCTAGTTGATTTGATAATGTTTAAGTTGAAATGTTGCTAGAATAGCAGATGCAGTGCTCATGTTGTCTTTATGCTGACTTGCGGCAACTCTGTGGTTCTAAATCAGTAGTTATTTAGTAAACTGTCTAAAACATGCCTGGCTGACCATGCTGTGGGTCATGCAACTGTTTGTTACATGCAATATGTTGCTCTCTGGTTTTGTGATAAAAAAAACAAATGTGTAGTTGAATTTATTCCGCCGCTGTGTGTCTTTTTGTTGTCTCGGCTTTATTGTATATCATGGTGGCATACGAACGAATGGGTTATAGAGAAAATACCACAATTATCACAACATAGGTTGGAATATGGCTTTTTTACTGGCTTGGCTTCCACAGGGATTTTACCCACGCAACGCTATTGAACCAAACCCAACCAATGATGTCAGCTACAGAGAAGCAGTACCATAACACACCACTAGGGAGCAGTATCATAAGACACCACTAGGGAGAAGTTCATACAACACCACTAGGGAGCAGTATCATAAGAAACCACTAGGGAGCAGTATTATAAGACACCACTAGGGAGCAGTATTATACCACTAGGGAGCAGTCTCATAAGACACCACTAGGGAGCAGTATCACAAGACACCACTAGGGGGCAGTACCATAACACACCACTAGGGAGCAGTACCATAACACACCACTAGGGAGCAGTACCATAACAAACCACCAGGGGACAGTACCATAACACACCACTAAGTGGCAATACCAAAACGCAACGCTAGGACGCAGTACCATAACACACCACTAGGTGGCAGTGACATCCAGTTGACATCCAGTCCCTCTGCTACCTACTTTCCTCTCTGTTTGGATCCAAATTAAATGGACATTGACTTTACAACACAGAGATTATCATGTACTATTATGTTTCTTATTGTCTTATTTGTATTTCAGCCCAGGTGTATTTCAGCCCTTGAAAAGGTAAAAAGAGAATAGCAGAGTCTAAGAAATAATATAAGCGTATACGGATGAATTAATATATTATTACATTTATTTGTGAATGAGCAAGTGCAAAGAAGTGAGTAAATTAGAGTAAGTCAAAAGACATGAATGAATATGGATTACGGAGCCAGTTGGGTTGTGTGTGCATGTGTGTGTCTGCCAGTCAGTGCCTGTGTTGTGGCTAGTTTGTTTGTTGATTCAAAGCTGCATAGGCATGTGTTGATCATTCAGTTTGGCCTCTGTAAGAATCTCAGGGAGGAACTAGTCTGCTCTGTCTCAGACCCTGATTGGCCTTGACAAGAAATCCTCTTCAAAGACGGCTCCAAACAACAACAATGATTGATTTTCAGCAAGGATCGGGGGACCAGGAGTTGGTGGGAAAGGGTGTGTTTTGACTCAAGTTTGAGATTTCTGAAAAGCTGATCTGAAATATTGCCACGAAGGCTATTGATCTAAGTGTCAGACGTGAGCTACTGAGTTTGACTGTTAATGACATTTAATCAATGCGCTACCAGCCGACTGACTAATGTAATGGAGAGACTGACTGCCTAAGAGAGGAAGCTCATACTGCTCAGACACACACACACACACACACATGTGCACCAACACACACACACTAACATGCACACATACAGTACCAGTCAAAGGTTTGGACACCTACTCATTCAAAGGTTTTTCTTTATTTGTACTATTTTCTACATTGTAGAATAATAGTGAAGACATCAAAACTATGAAATAACACATATGGACTCATGTAGTAACCAAAAAAGTTTTAAATCAAAATAGATTTTAGATTTTTCAAAGTAGCCACCCTTTGCCTTGATTACAGCTTTGTACACTCTTGGCATTCTCTCAACCAGCTTCAACAGTCTTGAAGGAGTTTCCACAAATGCTGAGCACTTGTTGGCTGCTTTTCCTTCCCTCTGCGGTCCAACTCATCCCAAACCATCTCAATTGGGTTGAGGTCGGGTGATTGTGGAGGCCAGGTCATCTGATGCAGCACTCACTTTCCGTCTTAGTCAAATAGCCCTTACACAGCCTGGAGGTGTGTTGGGTCATTGACCTGTTGAAAAACAAATGATAGTCCCACTAAGCACAAACCAGATGGGATGGCGAATCGCTGCAGAATGTTGTGGTTGCCATGCTGGTTAAGTGTGCCTTGAATTCTAAAGAAATCACAGACAGTGTCACCAGCATAGCACCCCCACACCATCACACCTCTTCCATGCTTCACGGTGGGAACCACACATGCGGAGATCATCCGTTTACCTACTCTGAATCTCACAAAGACACGGTAGTTGGACTCATCAGACCAAAGGACAGATTTCCACCGGTCTAATCTCCATTGCTCATGTTTTTGGGCCCAAGCACGTCTCTTCTTCTTATTGGTGTCCTTTAGTAGTGGTTTCTTTGCATTTGACCATGAAGGCCTGATTCACGCAGTTTCCTCTAAACAGTTGATGTTTAGATGTGTCTGTTACTTGAACTCTGTGAAGCATATATTTGGGCTGTAATTTCTGAGGCTAGTAACTCTAATGACCTTATCCTCTGCAGCAGTGGTAACTCTGGGTCTTCCTTTCCTGTGGCGGTCCTCAGGAGAGCCAGTTCATCAGTTTCATCATAACGCTTGATGGTTTTTATGACTGCACTTGAAGAAACTTTCAAAGTTCTTGAAATGTTCCGCATTGACTTACCTTCATGTCTTAAAGTAATGATGGACTGTCGTTTCTCTTTGTTTATTTGAGCTGTTCTTGCCATAATATGGACTTGGTCTTCTACCAAATACAGCTTCTGTATACCAAATACCAGCTTCTGTATACCAAATATACTTCTGTATACCACCCCTACCTTGTCACAACACAACTGATTAGCTCAAACATTTTAAGGAAAGAAATTCCACAAATTAACTTTTAACAAGGTACACCTGTTAATTGAAATGCACTCCAGGTGACTACCTCATGAAGCTGGTTGAGAGAATGCCAAGAGTGTGCAAAGCTGTCATCAGGGCAAAGGGTGGCTACTTTGAAGAATCTCAAATACCAAATATGTTTTGATTTGCTTTTTGGTTATGACATGATTCCATGTTATTTCATAGTTTTGATGTATTCACTATTATTCTACAACGTAGAAAATAGTAAAAATAAAGAACAACCCTGGAATGAGTAGGCGTGTCCAAACTTTTGACCGGTACTGTACACAAATGCAAATCAACTCCTTGCTACAGAGCTTAAAGTCCATGTATTGCTAAAACATACACAAATGGAAAGATGATTGAATTAGTCTCTGTGAACATGTAGTGTTGTTGTAAGAGGATGAAGTACAGGTAGCCTCCTCTAACCCAACCAGCACACATACAAACACACACACAGTTAACACTCTCCCCTTGACATGACCATCTAACAAAGCTAATCTACCATCTAATGCAGCTGGTAGGAGGGTCTATGGAGGGACATGGCTATTGAAGATGGGCTCTGTTATAAGTACAACTAGCAGGGATGATCTCGATTCTACTTCAATCCAGTCAGTTCAGCAGAAGATTTTAGTTTTTTTCTGCAGTTCCATGGTAACTCCCCACTCAACTCCTCTAGCCTCTTCTGCTTCAATTCAAAACCAAAGTCCTGAAGACAAGGGGTTGCCATTGATGACGCATTGGACAACAGTGAGAGTACCTGCCTGGTGTCGGTGGTATCTGTTCTGGCTATAGGACAGAATGTTCTGTTGGTCATAATCTGTAGCTACTAATCTGATAGAAAATGGTTGTCTGTCTCCCACACACACACACACAAGATAACACAGCAGGAACTGTGTGGCCACCGCAATGACGCACAGCAATCGGCTGAGTGCCATGTTAAATACTTCCCTGTAGCCCATTCAGCCAGAGCACAGGGAAGACCCCTTTCTGCTTTATAAATTCAACAATGTGTGTACCTGGAAGAATCCTGGAGGTACAGGACCCACTGGCATTCCCTCTCCTGTGGGAAGGTTCCCAAGGATGGGACTGGGTGCTGCTGCTGCACTCTGGAAGACACACACACACACACACACACACACACACACACACACACACACACACACACACACACACACACACACACACACACACACACACACACACACACACACACACACAGTAAGTGAGGTTAGAACATGGTGGTGGTGTATCAGTGACACACCAATCTAACAATGCTCCAAAGACATCCAACATCCCACCAACGGGAGACCAAAATAATTGCCACCAATATCCCACAATATCTTGGCAAACTCAACCTCCCAGAACCCTAGTAAAATCCATAATCCAGCGCATGACTCTACTTATTATACAGGAGCAAATCATAACAGTATCCCAGTTTCTTTGCTATCATGTCATGATCAAACGAGCCTCCCTCCTCTGTCTCGGTGGTCTCTTTCCTGTGTGTTTCTGCCGGCCTCCCTGGTTATTTTTACTCCTTATTTGTTTTCCCCCAGACAGGCGGTGCGGGCACATTTCAACACCGCCTCGGACTGCTTCCTGTGCTATTTTACAAACTCCCCAATATTACCAAGTCCCAAACATACCACCAGACAATGGCTATGGGCAGGGAGGCAGGGAGATGGCCACAGACAGGAGCGTAGAGGAGAGTAGAGGAGGGAAGCAAAATGCTGGTGGTCTGCAAAGAGGTGTTATCAGTGGTGAGTGACAGTAAAGATAGTTACCGCCCTTCAGTTGTCCTCTCTCTCCCTGTACATTCATCCTCTCTCTCTCTCTCTCTCTCTCTCTCTCTTTCTCTCCCTAGGCATAGACTGGGTGTAAAAAGCCGCTGTGAGACAGACCCAAACTCTCTGAAGTTTCCGCTGGCTGACTTTTTAGGTCAGACTGCAACACAGTTACCCCTTTCCTCCCCCCACTCCACTTACACCCCCCCCCCACACACACACACACACACACACTCCCATGTCATCCTCTTTTGTCTCTCCCACTAATGTTTGGGGACAGCATACATACAATTCTTGTGTTGAAATAGCCATTTAATTTCATAAGGTACTGCTCTATGTGTAAACAGAGTTTGTGTATTTTGCTTCAACAGATGAAGGTATGGAATGATGGCTCATTGGTGGAGAACATTGTTCAGGAAAGGTGTGTTAAATAATTGTGTGTGTGTGTGTGTGTGTGTGTGTGTGTGTGTGTGTGTGTGTGTGTGTGTGTGTGTGTGTGTTCAAAGTAATGCACTCTGGAAGTGTTACTGTTTTTTCCCCCTGCCTCTGTTTCTCCTCTAACTCTGGTTTACCCAGCATGCTTTTCACTCACTGGCAGCCTGGAGGTCTGCTGAGTCTGCTGAGAGTAAGAGAGAAAGAAAGAGCGAGAGAGAGAGAGCGAGAGAGAGAGAGCGAGCGAGCGAGAGTGTGTGTACCTGTGTTCATGTGCGCAAGAAAGAGGGGGGGGGGGGATAAATATCTACCTGACCTGCTGACAAGGCAGCCTTTGCCAAATAAAGCAACAAGAAAAACATTACCAAGATATTCCCTGCCCCCACAGCACAGCAGCCTCCTCCATGGGGATAAACAACAACAATAACCTCCCAGCCCCAAAGCCCCTGCAACACACTACACAGAGAGTCTCTACACAACAAGCTCCCAGCCCCAAAGCCCCTGCAACACACTACACAGAGTCTCTACACAACAAGCTCCCAGCCCCTGGCTAAAACACAGAGCTACCACAGGAGTTGTTTTAATTTATTTCTGAATTAAACTGAACGTCACCTCAACCACACACATACCTTTTAAGCTCTCATTAGGAACACAGTTGGTAAGTCTTACGTACGCCAGGTTGGACTGTGTGTGTTTTGTGTGTTACCATGGTTTACAGATTAAACGATGCCATGTGTACACACCAATATCGAAAAACGATATAGAAGAATTTAACAAGATTCTTATATATTCGAACTGGAATGTGTAACTATATGGCAGCAAATACACATACAAGATTCATAGAAGATTATTGTAATATCTGACTTATATGTTGCATGTATTGTATAAAAATAAACATACAAAAGACACATACAGTGGGGCAAAAAAGTATTTAGTCAGCCACCAATTGTGCAAGTTCTCCCACTTAAAAATATGAGAGAGGCCTGTAATTTTCATCATAGGTACACTTCAACTATGACAGACAACATGAGGGGAAAAAATCCAGAAAATCACATTGTAGGATTTTTAATGAATTTATTTGCAAATTATGGTGTATTTCTATTAGTATTTCTAAAACTGTTTGAATCATGTCTGAGTATAACATAACTTATGTAGCAGGCGAAACCCAGAGGACAAACCATTCAGATTTTGTTTTGTTTTGAGGTCACTCTTTTCAATGGTTTTCAATGGGAATCCAGATTTCTAAGGGTTATTGCAGTTCCTACCGCTTCCACTGGATGTCACCAGTCTTTAGAAATTGGTCGCTAGCTTCCCACATATCCCAGAGGGGTTAAGAAATTATAGTTTTGGCAAGTCGGTTAGGACATCTACTTTGTGCATAACAAGTCATTTTTCCAACAATTGTTTACAGACAGATTATTTTACTTATAATTTGCTGTATCACAATTCCAGTGGGTCAGAAGTTTACATACACTAAGTTGACTGTGCCTTTAAACAGCTTGGAAAATTCCAGAAAATGATGTCATGGCTTTAGAACTTCTGATAGGCTAATTGACATCATTTGAGTCAATTGAAGGTGTACCTGTAGATGTATTTCAAGGCCTACCTTCAAACTCAGTGCCTCTTTGCTTGACATCATGGGAAAATCTAAAGAAATTAGCCAAGACCTCAGAAAAAAAATTGTAGACCTCCACAAGTCTGGTTCATCCTTGGGAGCAATTTCCAAATGCCTGAAGGTACCACGTTCATCTGTACAATCAACAGTATGCAAGTATAAACTCCATGGGACCACGCAGCGGTCATACTGCTCAGGAAGGAGACGCGTTCTGTCTCCTAGAGATTAACGTTCTTTGGTGCGAAAAGTGCAAATCAATCCCAGAACAACAGCAAAGGACCGTGTGAAGGTGCTGGAGGAAACAGGTACAAAAGTATCTATATCCACAGTAAAACAAGTCCTGTATCGACATAACCTGAAAGGCCGCTCAGGAAGGAAGAAGCCACTGCTACAAAACCGCTATAAAAAAGTCAGACTACGGTTTGCAACTGTACATGGGGACAAAGATCGTACTTTTTTGACAAATGTCCTCTGGTCTGATGTAACAAAAATAGAACTGTTTGGTCTTAATGACCATCGTTATGTTTGGAGGAAAAGGGGGAGGCTTGCAAGCCAAAGAACACCATCCCAATCGTGAAGCACGGGGGTGGCAGCATCATGTTGAAGAGGTGCTTTGCTGCAGGAGGGACTGGTGAACTTCACAAAATAGATGGCATCATGAGGATGGAAAATGATGTGTATATATTGAAGCAACATCTAAGGACATCAGTCAGGAAGTTAAAGCTTGGTCGCAAATGGGTCTTCCAAATGGACAATGACCCCAAGCATACTTCCAAAGTTGTGGCAAAATGGCTTAAGGACAAGAAAGTCATGGTATTGGAGTGGCCATCACCATGCCCTGACCCCAAACCTATAGGAAATTTGTGGGCAGAACTTAAAAAGCTTGTGCGAGCAAGGAGGCCTACAAACCTGATTCAGTTACACCAGCTCTGTCAGGAGGAATGTGACAACTTATTGTGGGAAGCTTATGGAAGGCTACCTGAAACAGTCTTTGCTAAATTATTGCTTGAGAAATTGCCCTTTGCTAAGAAGCTGTTTGTTTGTTTTTGAAATTTTAATTGAAAACAATCATGGTAAGGTACATAATTGTTACCTAGAAATGATTTGATATTGAGATAAAAATGGCTGCATTGGACCTTTTAAGTTTTGAGTTCTGAGGTGTTTGATGTGACTGAGGAAACCTGAAGCAGTGGAAACACTCTCACCCCTCTCACTCAGAACAACACCTGGCAAACTCATTTGTCATCTAAATTATTCACAGCACCACTCTGGAGGACAGGGTTACACTACAGTAACCATACTGTTACAGGGTTACACTATGCTAACCATACTGTTACACTGATCTCAGGACAGTCTAGTATTACACTAAAACCTCAGCATCCATTCTACAAGTTAACAGAGTGACCTTGCATTCCAAACTCCCTATGCCTCTGGTCAAAAGGTGTTCACATTGTGCTATATACAGTACACTTGGAAAGTATTCAGACCCCTTCCCCTTTTCCACAATTTGTTACTTTATAGCCTTATTCTAAAATTGATTAAATTAACTTTTTTTCCTCTTCAATCTACACACAATACCCCCTAATGACAACATGAAAACATGTTTTTAGAAATTTCTGCAAACGTATTTAAAAAAAACTGAAATACCTTATTTACATAAGTATTCAGACCCTTTGCTATAAGACTCAAAATTGAGCTTAGGTGCACCCTATTTCCATTAAACATTCTTGAGATGTTTCTACAACTTAATTGAATTTACCACAAGGGTACTCCAATCGACTGGACATGTTTTGGAAAGGCACACACCTTTCAATATAAGCCTTAGACCGCTGTGCCACTCGGGAGCTCCCATATAAGGTCCCACAGTTGATAGTGCATGTCAGAGCAAAAACCAAGCCGTGAGGTCGAAGGAATACTCCGTAGAGCTCCGAGACAAGATTGTGTCGAGGCACAGATCTGGGAAAGGGTACCAAAACATTTCTGCAGCATTGAAGGTCCCCAAGAACACAGTGGCCTCCATCATTCTTCAATGGAAGACGTTTGGAAACACCAAGACTCTTCCTAGAGCTGTCCGCCCGGCCAAATTGAGCAATCTGAGGAGAAGGGCCTTGGTCAGGGAGATGATCATAAACCCGATGGACACTGACAGAGCTCCAGAGTTCCTCTGTGGAGATGGGAGAACCTTCCAGAAGGACAACCATCTCTGCAGCACTCCACCAACCAACCTTTATGGTAGAGTGGCTAGACGGAAGCCACTCGTCAGTAAAAGGCAATTGACAGCTCGCTTGGAGTTTGCCAAAAGGCACCTAAATGACTCTCAGAATATGACAAACATGGTTATCTGGTCTGACGAAACCAAGATAAACTCTTTGGCCTGAATGCCAAGCGTCACATCGTGAGGAAACCTGGTACATCCCTACGGTGAAGTATGGTGGTGGCAGGACATGCTGTGGTGATGTTTTTCTGCGGCAGGGACTGGAAGACTAGTCAGGATCGAGGGAAAGATGAACTGAGCAAAGTACAAAGAGTTTCTTGATGAAAACCTGCTCCAGAGTGCTCAGGACCTCAGACTGGGGAAAGGTTCACCTTCCAACAGGACAACGACCCTAAGCCCACAGCCAAGATAATGCAGCAGTGGCTTCGGGACAAGCCTATGAATGTCCTTGAGTGGCCCAGCCAGAGCCCGGACTTGAACCCGATTGAAATCTGTGGAGAGACCTGAAAATAGCTGTCCAGCGACGCTCCCCTTCCAACCGGACAGAGCTTGAGAGGATCTGCAGAGAAGAATGAGAGAAACTCCCCAAATACATGTGTGCCAAGCTTATAGTGTCATATCCAAGAAGACTAGAGGTTGAAATCACTGCCAAAAATACTTCAACAAGATACTGAGTAACGGGTCTGAATTCTTATGTAAATGCGTATTTCAGTTTTTTATTTGTAATAAATTTGCAAAATTTCTAAAAACCTGCTTTTGCTTCGTCATTATGGGGTATTGTGTGTAGATTAATGAGTGGGAAAAACTAAATCATTTTAGAATAAGGCTGTAACGTAACAAAATGTGGAAAAAGTCAAGAGGTCTGAATACTTTCCTGAATACTTTCCAAAGTGAAAACATGATTTTATACATTTTTACAAATGTATTTGGCTGGGCTTTCACATTCTTGTTCTGAAGCCATTTCAGTGTTGCTTTGACTGTATGCTTGGTGATCATTGTTCTGTTGGAATGGAAATCTTTGCCCCCCAGTCTAAGGTCATTTGCACTCTGAAGCAGGTTCTCATCAATGATTTGCGCTTTTAGGACAAAGACTTAAATGTCTCATCAGACCACAGAATCTTTTGCCTTATGCAAACTCCAGGTGTGCTGACATGTGCCTTTTTCTCACGAGTGGTTTCTGTCTGGCCAATCTCCCAAACTGCCCAGATTGGTGAAGTGCTATAGAGATTGTTGTACTTCTGGCAAGTTATCCCATCGCAGCCAAGAAACTGTAGTTCTGTCAGAGTGTTCATTGGGTTCTTGGTCACCTCCCTGACCCATGGTCCTTCTTGCCTGGTTACTAAGTTTGGTCAGACGACCAGCTCTAGGCAGAGTCTGAGTTGTTCCATATTTTTGAATTGGCCACAGGTGGACTCCAATCAAGTTGTAGTGAAGTCTCAAGGATGATCAAAGTAAATTGGATTAACCTGAGCTCAATGCCATAGCAAAGGGGTGTGAATACTTGAGAAATTATATATTTCTGTATTTAAATTTTCAATACATTTGCAAAACTTTTGAAAAACTAGTTTTTTTTATTTGTCATTATGGAGGTATTGTGTGTAGATGGGTGAGAAAAATATATGTAATCCATTTTGAATTCAGGTTGTAACACAAGAAAATGTGGAATAAGTCTTTGTGAAAGCAAATTAAGTTTGTGTTGAGTTGTATAATGTAGAAAATGGACACCTGCCTGCTGGACTGCACCAGTTTCTGTGCCCCTTTTTGTTTTCTGTATGGATTGTATGTTTATGTTTTAGCATGATGATTAAGTAAAACATAACCACGACACAAAGAGGCAGTCTAGCGATTTAATGTTCTTCTTAGCTAATGAGTTACATGCAGCTATTTACTCTCACCACGATATCGGCATAACTATGGCACCGCTCAGCTGCCTAGAACGTTTGGCTGCCCAGAGGTGGAATGCAGCAAGACAGACACGTAGTCTAATTAGCGATTGAATGTTTTTTTTTTTCATCATCATTGCAAACATTGGCTAAACTGTGCAGGAGGCAGACAGCCAAGTAGTGTTCTTTTTCCAGAAACTACGATATGGCAGCAATTATAAAGATTAGCCTACATCATCACACAAAATGTGTAGAGTAGGGACTGCGTCCTGCTTGTGCAACTGCGATATACATTTCAACAGACGGACAGAGAAAGTTTTCGCCTTCATAATATATATGTTTTGGAATGGTTGTTCAAATCGCCGCAGGTTTTTTTTCCTCTCCAGCTGTTCAGAAATGTGAGGCAGAGATAGGCTACATCATCATGGTTCAGAAGAGGGTGAGTGAAGGGAGGGGGAGTATGAGCAGCAGCTATGTTAGAAAAACGAATATGTGTGTAAAAATAACACATGCGCAGAACGTGATCCGAATCCTTAGCTTTAAGAAAGAGGTTTCCGGAGTGGCGTGGGGGCGAAAACTCCGTAGCCACGGCCTAAAAATGCATGTTTAAAACTGTTCCTTTGTGGTCTGCCTCTACTTCACGCTGCCTGTTCAACCCAGATTCCAAACAACTTGTCAATTCTCCACCCTTTTACATATACTGTATCTATCTACTGTACAGTTTTATCTAACTTTTTTATCTCTATCCTTCTCATTACTTATTCATCTATAGCTATTCATTTCAATATTTTTCTATTAATTCCTATAGTAGCACTGTTCTGTGCATCTGCATTCTTTGTGTGTCTCCAAGTGTGTGTGTGTGTCAGGATAGAGTGGCGTTCCTCAGGTGTGTTCCAACACTGGGAGGGAGGAACTCATGTCAGCTAATTACAGAAGAGAATAAAGAGACTCGGATAGACGTGAGTGGAATCCCAACACACTGTGTCGTCTCTGTCTCACTGTCTGGATCACTCTGTCTGACTCAACACTGGCTCAAAAAGCAAAACTGTCTCACTCTGCCTTGCTCTTCTTCTATACTACCTAACTCTGTCTCACTCTAACCTGCCTCACCCTGTGTGTGTGTGTGTGTGGGGGGGGGGGGGTTCGTACTGGTCTCAAGGTCACCATTACCACAGGAAATACAAATGACACAGCACAGGAAGGAACTCACTAACAGCTCCCTCCCTCTCTCCTGTGCCCTCGACCCCCACCTTTTTCTTCACTCCCTCCATCCTCTCAAATGCCATTAGTCCACTTCCTGAATGAGAGAAGAGGAAATGGAGAAAAGATGCCCCTCTGCATGAAACACACACACACACTGATGCACATCTGGGTTTGGCGGGTCTGAATTGATTTTGTTGAGGAAAACAACTTGGTGTAAATAAGAGTATCAAGTTACTATTTGGTCATTACTCTGTAGACTAATGGTGTGTGTGGGAACATTCACGTGCGTGTGTGTGGTTGGGGCCGTTCCCTAGAACTGTACTGAGAATGGAAACCAGTAGTGGTGGAAACAAAACGTTAAAGACTAAGCCAGGAAAGAAAAGACCGGTTGTGCTTGTCTGAGAGATGAGAAAATTCCTTTGCTTTTACCATGCATTATTCACCATGCATTATTCAACGTCTCCCATGGCGACCAGAGACATTTCAGCATGCTTCACTATTCACTCCTGAGCCAGCGCTCGCTCACTGCCCAACTCACTTTTCAATTTCAAGGCAGAAAGGTTTATAGGGCGACCGCACTTCCTGATTTGACCTCATTTTAGATTTGGTTCATTAAGAAATGCTCGTGTGTCATGATGACTGAATTGAAACGTGAGTTGGTTTTGAGGTGTGGTTTGATGTGGGTGTCTCTTGTGTTTTCGCAGGTGGGAAGAGTTACTTTAATTATTTCGTCCATTAACTTCAGCCGGCTGGTGTGAGACCGTGGCAAAATTGGATTGACTTTGGATAGCCTATCGCCGGGGCTAGTTAAAATTACACAATGCAAATGAGACAATATTTTCATGTTGCACATCTTTTACTTGTCTAAAAGATGTGCTTGGAGAAGCCTAATTACCGTGACTAAACTGTCAGGTGGAATTTGACTGCCTTCATGACTCAAGATCGATGGTGTGGCGGTAATAGGATACCCGCAACAGCCCTACATCACTGCATAAGGCGTGTCTGTGTGTGCACGTGCTGGTCATGGCTCACAACAACACCATCATCCCAGACACCCTGGACCCACTCCAATTCACATACTGCCCCAACAGATCCACAGATGACGCAACTATTGAACTCCACACTGCTCTCTCCTACCTGGACCAGAGGAACGCCTATGTGAGAGTGCTGTTCATTGACTACAGCTCAACGTTCAACACCATAATGCCCTCCAAGCTCATCATTAAGCTAAGAACCCCGGGACTAAACACCTCCCTCTGCAACTGGATCCTGGATTTCCTGACGGGCCGACCTCAGGTGGTAAGGGTAGGCAACAACACATCTGCCACGCTGATCCTCAACACGGGGGCCCATCAGAGGTGTGCTCAGTCCCCTCCTGTAATCCCTGTTCAACCACATCTGCGTGGCCATCATTAAGTTTGCTGACTACACAACGGTGGTAGGCCTGATCACCGACAACAATGCGACAGCCTATAGGGAGGAGGTTAGAGACCTGGCAGTGTGGTGCCAGGACAACAATCTCTCCCTCAACGTGAGCAAGAGAAAGGCGCTGATCGTGGACTACAGGTAAAGGAGGGCTGAACATGCTCCCGGGGCTGTAGTGGAGTGGGTTGAGAGTTTCAAGTTCCTTTGTGTCCACATCACCAACAAGCTATCATTGTCCAAACACACCAAGACAGTTGTGAAGAGGGAACGACAACACATTTTCCCCCTCAGGAGACTGAAAAGATTTGGCATGTGTCCCCAGATCATCAAAAGGTTCTACAGAAGCACCATCGAGTGCATCCTGAACGGTTGCATCACCGCCTGGTATGGCAACTGCTTGGCATCCGACCATAAGGCGCTAATGCTTACGGTCCAGTATATCACTGAGGCCAAGCTTCCTGCCATCCAGGACCCTTATACCAGGCAGTGTCAGAGGAAGGTACAAAAAATTGTCAATGACTCCAGTCACCCAAGTCATAGACTGCTCTCTCTGCTACTGCACAGTAAGCGGTACCGATGCACCAAGTCTGGAACCAACAGGACCCAGAACAGATTCTACCCCCAAACCATAAGACTGCTAAATAGTTAACCAAATTGCTACCCAGACTATCTGCATTGACCCCTTTTGCACTAACCTTTTTTTACTCTTGACATAAGCTGCTGCTACTGTTTGTCTATCCTGTTGCCTAGCCACTCTATTCCAAATAAATTCCAGTGCCTTAAATAAGTATTCACAACACTTGACTTTTTCCACATTTTGTTGTGTTACAGTCTGAATTTAAAATGGATTCAATTGAGATTTTGTCTCACTGGCTTACACAAAATAGCCCCTAATGTCAAAGTGAAATTATGTTTATAGACATAAAAAAAAGCAAAAAAAAGCTGACAAGTCTCGAGTCAACAAGTATTCAACCGCTTTGTTACGGCAAGCCTAAATAAGTTTATGAGTAAAAATATATTTTATGGACTCACTCTGTGTGCAATAATTATTTTAATGACAACCTCATCTCTGTACCTCACACATATATTGTTGAGAAGCTGTAAGGTCCCTCAGTCACGCAGTGAATTCCATACACAGATTAAACAAGGGAGGTTTTCCAATGCCTCGCAAATAAGGGCACCTATTTGTAGATGGGTAGAAAAAAACAGACACTGAACATCCCTTTGAGCATGGTGAAGTTATTAATTACACTTTGCATGGTGTATCAATACACCCAGTCACTACGAAGATACAGTCATCCTTCCTAACTCAGTTGCCGGAGAGGAAGGAAACCACTCAGGAATTTTTCACCATGAGGCCAATGGTGACTTTAAAACAGTTAAGAGTTTAATGGCTGTGATAGGAGACAACTGAGGATGGCTCAACAACATTGTAGTTACTCCACAATAGTAACCTAAATGACAGAGTGAAAAGAAAGAAGCCTGTACAGTATAAACATATTCCAAAACATGCATCCCTTTTGCAATAAGGAACGAAAACAAAACTGCAAAAAAAGTGAGCTCCTAATCGAACCCACAAATGCTTGATGCTCCAGATACTCAACTAGTCTAAAGAAGGCCAGTTTTATTGCTTCTGTGCTAACATAATTGCAAAAGGGGTTTTCTAATCATCAAGTAGCCTTTTAAAATGATAAACTTGGATTAGCTAACACAATGTGCCATTGGAACACAGGAGTGATAGTTTCTGATAATGGAACACCTACATAGGCGTACAATCATCCGTTTCCAGCTACAATAGTCGTTTACAACATTAACAATGTCTACACTGTATTTCTGATCAATTTTTTGTTATTTTAAATGGACAAAAAAAAAGCTTTTCTTTCAAAAACAAGGAAATGTCTAAGTGACCCCAAACTTTTGAACAGTAGTGTATATTTAACACATTTTGAATTCAAACTGTAACACAACAAAATGTGGAATAAGTTGAGCAGGATAAATACTTTGAGGCCACTGTATCTATCTCAATTACCTCGTACACCTGCACACTGACTAGATATTGGAACCCCAAGTTATCATTACTCATTGTGTGTTTATTATTACTTTTATTACATGCTTTTCATTTTCTATTATGTCTCTATTTTCTTCCTCTCTGCATTGTTGAGAAGTAAGCATTTCACTGTTGTTTACGAAGCATGAGACAAATACAATTTGATTTGATTTGTGTATGTGTCCTGTGCCATAACAGGCAGTGGGGAACAAACATGTTGAGATGGAAATAAGAGTTCACATGCTCCTCTCAGATCTCTGCTGTTTAGCCAAAATATCCGGCTCAAACTCAGGAAAGGAGTAAATATTTATCACATTCAGGGTGCACGTCCACAGAGACAGACCACAGAGAACCCTTCAGTTAAATAACTTCTCTCTTATCTATCCCTCCATTAGGAAAACAGAGAGAGATGGTTTGGCTGGGTGCATGGGAAATAGGTAGTGAGATTATAACATCTTTCTTTGACTGTGAATCCTAAAATCAGTCTCTCAATCTACCTCTCGCTCTTTTTTATAGTTCCACCGTCTCTGTCTCTCCCTCTCTTGCCATATCTCCCTCTTGTTACATTCCCTGTCTCCTTCCCATATTTCTCCTCTCTTCACTAGTATCACACAGGGTGACCATATTTTAAAATACCCAAATGCAAGACATTGGGATGA
The DNA here is from genome assembly GCF_057628025.1 of Oncorhynchus mykiss. Taxonomy (NCBI): domain Eukaryota; kingdom Metazoa; phylum Chordata; class Actinopteri; order Salmoniformes; family Salmonidae; genus Oncorhynchus; species Oncorhynchus mykiss. The sequence continues at coordinate 33,885,400 of NC_143027.1, read as the reverse complement.
TTTTGCGGTACATTCAAAAATGTCCTGCAATATCTGGGACTATTTGGCCAAGGAAACATTTCTGGTTGGTCTCAGGGAATGTAAAATAGTTAGGAAGTAGCATGTTCGTTCCATGTAAATAATTCCTTTTGCGTCCCTCTATTTTAAGTAAAAGCCTGTTTTATTAAATTAAGTGTCCTTTAATATAGACTGCATGGAGAATTCAATAAATCAGATTTTTTTATATGAATAAAGGCTTGCTAAAGTGCATTGAACATCTAATAGACAATTCATAGTGAAAAAGCAGGTGAGCTGGTCCTAATCTTTTTGGCCATTTTCTGGTGTTTTATGGCAGATAACGGAGTGACAGGCTAGAAATGTTAAAGCAATATTATTATTATTTTTTTAATGAAGCTTGCATTCAATTGCCACTCCCTGCTGCACACAACAAGTTTCCATTCCCCCTGTCACAAGGAGATTTGGCACTTAATAGGCACTTTTCATATTTAACCTCTTGAGATGGATTTTTTTTTGCTTTTTATGAAGTTGAATATGATTTTTATTTTTTTTACCAAGTTACAAGTTTTTTTTTTACCAAGTTACACTTCTCAAGAGGCACTGAATTGGTGGAACAACCAATATCAGATGTCAACAATGATTGGAGAAATGTTTGAAGGCCCAGTGCAGTCAAAAACGTGATTACCCTGTGTTTTATATGCACTACATGACCAAAAGGTATGGGCATTAATATGGAGTCCCCCCCTTTGCTGCTAAAATAGCCTCCACTCCTCTGGGAAGGCTTTCCACTAGATGTTGGATTATTTCTGCGGGGACTTGCTTCCATTCAGCCACAAGAGTATTAGTGAGGTTGGGCACTGATGTTGGGCGATTAGGCCCGGCTCACAGTTGGCGTTCCAATTCATCCCGAAGATGTTTGATAGGGTTGAGGTCAGGGCTCTGTGCAGGCCAGTCAAGTTCTTCCACACCGATCTCGACAAACTATTTCAGTATGGACCTCACTTTGTGCACGGGGGAATTGTCATGCTGAAACAGGAAAGGGGCTTCCCCAAACTGTTACCACAAAGTTGGAAGCACAGAATCATCTAGTATGTCATTTTACGCTAATTAAAAACATTAAAAACAACCCCAGATCATTATTCCTCCTACACCAAACTCTACACTATGCATTCGGGCAGGTAGCGTTCTCCTACCATCCGCCAAACCCAGATTCGTCCGTTGGACTGCCAGATGTTGAAGCGTGATTCATCACTCCAGAGAACTATTGCTCCAGAGTCTAATGGCGGCTAGCTTTACACCACTCCAGCTGAAGATTGACATTGCGCATGGTGATCTTAGGCTTGTGTGCTGCTGCTCAGCCATGGAAACCCAATTCACGAAGCTTCCGACGAACAGTTATTGTGCTGACGTTGCTAACAGAGGCAGTTTCGAACTCTGTAGTGAGTGTTGCAGCCGAGGACAGACGATTTTTACATGCTACGCACTTCAGGACTCGAGAGTCCGGTTCTGTGAGCTTGTGGGGCCTACCTCTTTATGGTTGAGCCATTATTGCTCCTAGACGTTTCCACTTCACAATAACAGCACTTACAGTTGACAGGGGCAGCTCTAGCAGGGCAGAAATTTGACAAACTGATTTGTTGGAAAGGTGGCATCCTATTATGGTGCCATGTTGAAAGTCACTGAGCTCTTCAGTAAGGCCATTCTACTGCCAATGTTTGTCTATGGAGATTACATGGCTGTGCACTCGATTTTATACACCTGTCAGCAACGGGTGTGGCTGAAATAGCGGAATTCACTAATTTGAAGATTATATATACAAAAGTATGTGGACAGTGTATATTTTCCCACTATGAGGTTTGAATAATACTGTGCAATTGTGAAAATTATGATAATGCCTTTTTAGTGTAAGAGCTTTTTGAAAAGACAGCCTGAAATTTCAGCCTGTTTTGGTGGGATGGAGTTTTGGTCTGCCTGGTGACATCACCAGACTGTACATTTGTTAATAGACCAATAAGAAAGAGTTCCAAACCTTTCTGCCAATAACAGCTAGTTTTCAGTTTTCCCCTCCCCACGCAGACCACTCCCAGACAGTTTTGCTTGAGAAATTGCATTTTGACTGAAAACAATCAGTCAGGTACTTAATTGTTACCCAGAAATAATTTGACATTGAGATAAAAATGGCTGCATTTTGCCTTTAACATCACCAGTACCACATCCTTATGATATACAGTGAGTGTACAAAATATTAGGAAAGCCTTCTTAATATTGGATTGCACCCCCTTTAGCCCTCAGAACAGCCTCAATTCCTCAGGGAATGGACTCTACAAGGTGTCAAAAGTGTTCCACAGGGATGCTGGCCCATGTTGACTCCAATGCTTCCCACAGTTGTGTCAACTTGGCTGGATGTCCTTTAGGTGGTGGACCATACTTGATACACACAGGAAAATGTTGAGTATGAAAAACCCAGCAGCATTGCAGTTCTTGACACACTCAAACCGGTCCGCCTGGCACCTAGTACCATACCCCAGCACTTAAATATTTTGTCTTGCCCATTCACCCTCTGAATGGTACAGACATGGAGCAAGTGTTCCTAATGTTTTGTACACTCAGTGTATATCTTGTCATACGCGTAACGTGACTGCAAAAGAGACCGGTTGGAATGTCAATTCTCATCAAATGAATATGAAGTCTGACTGAAATAAAAAGTGTTCATTTTTTATTAAATGCGGGACTGTCCCGCACAATCCGGGAAATGTGGTCACCTTAGTCACACTGCTCTCCAGCACAATAACCCAAACAGCCCCTGTACTGTTCCATCACAGGACAATGTTGATATACAGTATGTACTGTACCTGCTCTCTCACTCAGGTAATTGAAGGTGGGTCTACAGCAGCATCAGCAGTAGTTAGGACCCTAACTGACTGCATTCCTTTTATCACTGATGTCATTATCAGCCATCGTAAACATCTCTCAGCCATAAAGCCATAGCAGTATAACACACACACACACACTATAATACGAGAGGTGGGTCTGTGGGCAGATGCTGCGTCAGATACACCCATCCAGAGATTTATTTGAGTGTAAATGATAGCCACAAAGGGCTAGGAGCTGCACTGAACTGCACTACTCTTCCACAATCTGACCTGGTCTTCCAACGCAAAGAGGAGATAAGAGATTTAGACTGAGCACAGACGGGAAGAGATTAAAGTCCTACTGAGGTGGAGTCAATATCAAATATTTTCAGATGGGTGAAAGACACTGTCCTGGGTGGATTCTGTGGTACTATGATACAGTGCATTCGAAAAGTATTCAGATCCCTTCACTTTTTCCACATTTTGTTACGTTACAGCCTTATTCTGAAATGGATTAAGTAAATGTTTTTCCTCATCAATCTACACACAATACCCCATAAAAACAAAGTGAAAACAGGTTTTCAGAAATACCTTATTTACAAAAGTATTCAGACACTTTCCAATGAGACTCGAAATTGAGCTCAGGTGCATCCTGTTTCCATTGATCATCCTTGATGTTTCTACAACCTGCGGTAAATTCCATTGATTGGATATTATTTGGAAAGGCCTGTCTATATTTTTATTTATTGTTATTTAACATTTATTTTACTAGGCAAGTCAGTTAAGAACAAATTATTATTTACAATGATGGCCAAACCCTAACCAGAACAACGCTGGGCCAATTGTGCGCCGCCCTATGGTACTCCCGATCATGGCCAGTTGTGATACAGCCCGGGATCGAACCCAGGTCTGTAGTGACGCCTCTAGCACTGCGATGCAGTGCCTTAGACCGCTGTGCCACTCGGGAGCCCTCATATAAGGTCCCACAATTGACAGTGCATGTCAGAGCAAAAACCAAGCCATGAGGTAAAGGAATTTTCCGTAGAGCTCCGAGACAGGATTATGTCGAGACAAGTTCTGGGGAAGGGTACCAAAAAATGTCTTTAGCATTGAAGGTCCCCAAGAACACAGTGGCCTCCATCATTCTTAAATGGGAGAAGTTTGGAACCACCAAGACTCTTTCTAGAGCTGGCCGCCCGGCCAAAACTGAGAAATCGGGGGAGAAGGGTTTTGGTCAAGGAGGTGACCATGAACCCGATGGTCACTCTGACAGAGTTCCTCTGTGGAGATGGGAGAACCTTCCTGAAGGACAACCATCTCTGCAGGACTCTACCAATCAGGCATTTATGGTAGAGTGGCCAGACGGAAGCCATTCCTCAGTGAAAGGCACAGGACAGCCCTCGTGGAGTTTGCCAAAAGGCACCTAAAGGACTCTCAGAATATGACAAACAATATTATCTGGAGTGCTTAAAACAAGATTGAACACCTTGGCCTGAATGCCAAGTGTCACATCTGGAGGAAACCAGGCACCACTTAACACCTGGCCATTGCTATACCTAAGGTGAAGCATGGTGGTCGCAGCATCATGATGTGGGGATGTTTTTCAACAGCAGGGACTGAGAGACTAGTCAGGATCGAGGGAAAGATGAATGGAGCAAAGTATATAGAGATCCTTGATGAAAACCTGCTCCAGAGCGCTCAGGACCTCAGACTGGGTCGAAGGTTCACCTTCCAACAGGACAATGACCTTAAGCACACAGCCAAGACAACGCAGGAGTGGCTTCGGGACAAGTCTCTGTCTTTGAGTGGCCCAGCCAGAGCTCGTTCTTGAAAACAATCGGACATCTCTGGAGAGACCTGAAAAAATCTGTGCAGCAACGCTCCCCATCCAACCTGACAGAACTTGAGAGGATCTGCAGAGAAGAATGGGAGAAAGCTGCCAAAGCTGCTTCAACAGTATACTGAGTAAAGGGTCTGAATACTTCTGTGAATGTAATTTTTCTATTTTTTATTTGTAATTCACTCGCAAACAATTCTAAAAACTTGTTGTATTGTGTGTACAGCCGTGACCAAAAGTTTTGAGAATGACACAAATATTAATTTTCACAAAGTTTGCTGCTTCAGTGTCTTTAGATATTTTTGTCAGATGTTACTATGGAATACTGAAGTATAATTACAAGCGTTAAAGGCTTTTATTGACAATTACATGAAGTTGATGCAAAGAGTCAATATTGGCAGTGTTGACCCTTTTTTTCCCAAGACCTCTGCAATCCGCCCTGGCATGCTGTCAATTAACTTCTGGACCACATCCTGACTGATGGCAGCCCATTCTTGCATAATCAATGCTAGGAGTTTGTCAGAATTTGTGGGGTTTTGTTTGTCCACCCGCCTCTTGAGGATTGACCACAAGTTCTCAATCGGATTAAGGGCTGGGGAGTTTCCTGGCCAAGGTCCCAAAATATCGATGTTTTTGTTCCCTGAGCCACTTAGTTATCACTTTTCCCTTATGGAAAGGTGCTCCATCATGCTGGAAAAGCCATTGTTCGTCACCAAACTGTTCCTGCTCACCCCAGCCTACCCCTTGCCCATGTCCTCCCCTCTGCCCCCTGACCTCAGTCCTCACCCTGCCCATGTACTCCCCTCCTCACATGGCCCTGTCCACTCCCCTGCCCTCAGTCCTCACCCTGCCCATGTACTCCCCTCCTCACATGGCCCTGTCCAATCCCCTGCCCTCAGTCCTCACCCTGCCCATGTACTCCCCTCCTCACATGGCCCTGTCCACCCCCCTGACCTCAGTCCTCACCCTGCCCATGTACTCCCCTCCTCACATGGCCCTGTCCACTCCCCTGCCCTCAGTCCTCACCCTGCCCATGTACTCCCCTCCTCACATGGCCCTGTCCACTCCCCTGACCTCAGGCCAACTGATCTCTGCCCCTGTCCTCCCCACTGCCCTCACTCTCACCCCAGCCCACCACTGAGCAGCTGAGTGCAAACACGCCTCGCCGACATGGCCAAACATGTGTGACATGACACAGCAGCGGAAAACACACTCCTGGGGACTGCTAGACTACAAGCATGATAGTGCAAAAGACCACAGAGGGAGATGGAGAGAGCGAGAAGAGAGAGAGAGAGAGCAAGAGAGAGAGAAGAAAGAGAGAGGGAGGAGGGAGGGAAAGAGAGATGAGGTGACTTCTCTGAAGATAGACATTGTTACAATAAGCTGACTATCTGTTAGAGTAGGTGAAAGACAGACGGAGAGAAAACAGTAAGCAAGCAAAAATTAGTTATTGTAGAGAGATGTTATAGTTTAACATGATATGAAATTCAGGAAGTTGTAGACAGTGGTTTACAAATCAGCTGCTAACACACAAGCTATCAGCTCTTCAGGTGACATCTCTCTGCTATCGTCTGTGAACTGTTCTCAATGTTAGCACGACTGTCATAAGACAATCACATTCTCATTTTCATTCTGACTAAACTGGTAAAAACAGCTTCATATCTGCTCCCCCACCATCAACAAATCTCTCTCTCTCCTGTGAGTCACTCACACTGCTCCTCAGCTTGGCTTAAAAACAGGAGAGTCGAGGAGACTGGAGGAGAGAAGGGCTCTGTTGCCTGGAAACAGCCTGGGGGTCCCTTCGATCCCCCACACAACCATCTCCTCCACCCCCCCATTGGTCAACCAATCAGCTTGGCACCCACAATGCGCTGAGCCAGGAGATGCAAGAGAGTATGTCCTGTTAATGTGCTTATGTGATAAATGCAAAATGTATAAACACACAACCACACATTGATCCTGCTCAGAAAAATATATGTAAAAGCAGCTTAATAGAATCAAATGTTACAAACTGAAAGAAGCTCTAGGTTTGTGTATACCGTATGCACACACAGTGTAACTGCCAAAATAATGGAAACACTTGAGTAAACGAGGGATACAAAGTATATTGAAAGCAGATGCTTCCACACAGGTGTGGTTCCGGTGTTAATTAAGCAATTAACATCCAGTCATGTATTAAAATGCTTTGCAGGCCTTTATTTTGGCTACCATGACAATACCCCCATCCACAGGGCACGAGTCGTCACTGAATGGTTTGACGAGCATGAAAATGATGTAAACCATATGCCATGGCCGTCTCAGTCACCATATCTCAACCCAATAGAAACATTTTGGGAGATTCAGGAGCGGCACCTGAGACAGTGTTTTCCCCCACCATCAACAAAACCAAAATTGTATGCGCGTACACATGCATACACACACACTCGCATTCAAATGCACACACGCATATAAATAGTGCCACACATGCACACAAACGCATAAGTAGGCCTTGCTGTTTTGATTTTTGTTGTCCTTGATGTCTTTTTTTTTTTTTTTACATTGTTGTTTTTTGCTGTTTTCTTTTATTTTTGTATTTTTTCTCTTTTGTTCCATTTGTCGGTACACTGGGTCGGTGGTGGGTTTTGGTTGGGTTGAAGGGCGACGCTGGCTTGGTTGGGGGTGGGGGGGTCTGATGGTTGATGGCCTGACGGTTGGGAGCTTGGGCCGATGGCCGAGAGGTCACTGGTTCGGGTCCCCGTTTTGCCTGGGTGGGGGATCTGTCCTTGTGCCCTTGGGTGGGGGGTCTGTCCTTGTGCCCTTGGGTGGGGGATCTGTCCTTGTGCCCTTGGGTGGGGGATCTGTCCTTGTGCCCTTGTGTGGGGGGTCTGTCCTTGTGCCCTTGGGTGGGGGATCTGTCCTTGTGCCCTTGGGTGGGGGGGATCTGTCCTTGTGCCCTTGGGTGGGGGGGATCTGTCCTTGTGCCCTTGGGTGGGGGATCTGTCCTTGTGCCCTTGGGTGGGGGATCTGTCCTTGTGCCCTTGGGTGGGGGGGATCTGTCCGTGTGCCCTTGGGTGGGGGGGATCTGTCCTTGTGCCCTTGGGTGGGGGATCTGTCCTTGTGCCCTTGGGTGGGGGATCTGTCCTTGTGCCCTTGGGTGGGGGGATCTGTCCTTGTGCCCTTGGGTGGGGGATCTGTCCTTGTGCCCTTGGGTGGGGCGCTTGACACTTTTTGCTCCTGTGGGTCCCTCTGGATGGGAGTGTCTGCTAGATGACTGAATGTAATGTAAATGTTGAGCGGCTTCACTGCAGGTAGATTGCATCTTTTAAAAATCAATAATAATAAAACAATAATAATAATAATAATAATAAAAAATAAAAACAAAATTATGGAATTTCTTGTGAAAGAATGGTGTCACATCCCTCCAATAGATTTCCAGATGATATAATCTATGCCAAGGCACACTGGAGGTGTTCTGGCTTGTGGTGGCCCATCGCCCTATTAAGACACATTAACTTGTTGTTTCCTCTATTGAGGCAGTTACTTGTATGTGTGTGTTCTTTCTAAATACATTGTGTCCTGGTAAGTACCCTATGATGGCATGATTAGGGAATGTAATAAGGTGATGAGGCCATCACAGCCACAGAAATGCACTATGGTAGGCTTGTACTAACAGGCAGGAAAATGCAGGCACACACACAGACATTGAGAGTTATTGGAGGGATTCCTCACGAAACCCAGACATAAAAAACACTATTATTTGAGGGATTTTCACAAAATGTCATTCATAAAATAACCATTTGAAGGAAGGATTGTTGATATATATTCAACATTTTTATCTAAAAGCATTATTGAGAAATAATTGATAACGTTTGCATATTTATGACATTTTGGCCTTACCCAGGCCTCCTTAAAGACTCCATAGTGTTTCATCTGTAGGTGTTACAAAGCAAACATTGGTGTCATATGAAGCTTTACTGCTTGGTCTGTAATATGAGTAGTATTTTGGATTTCAATAACTTTTTGTTTACATAAATGTATGAATATTGAAAAATATGAACATGAATATTGACTTCATTTTATATTTGGCAAATGTTTTTATATATTGTTGAACATAATATATTATACGGGAATATACATGTTCCAGAATGGGATCTCTGCCAGTTGTAGAGTTATGATCCAATTTGTAAGCATTACCAACAGAGTGAATGTGAAAATGGATTCAAAATGGTTGCCATCTTCTGGTGATTTGCAGGATGTGCAATGATAAGTAAAAGAAAGGCTGTGATTGGTTACTGTACATTGCCTACTATACCAAATTCTCAAAAGTCGGGCCATAACTTTAAAACTAGCAGCTTTGATATTCCTGTAGTGTATTTTCTGTTCAATATTTTCAATATTCATGGTTATATTTTTGTATTGAAATCAAAATACTACTCATATCACAGAGCAAACGGTAAAGCTTCATATGACATCCATTTTTGCTTAAAGGAGGCCTGAGTAAGGCCAAAATGTCATAAATGCCAACTTTAATCAATTATTTCTCAATTATGCTTTTAGATACAAATGTTAAATGTATGTCAACAATCCTTTCTCCGAAGGCCTATTCTATGGTATTTATTTTCTCTGGGTTTCATGAGGAATGACTCATTGACTGTTTGCTTGTGGGTGGAGTGTGGAGAGTAGTGTCACTGTGTGTATGTGTATGTGTGTGTGTCTGCGTGCGTGCGTGTAGGGGACAGGGTCATATCAGGACATGGGTGTTTCCAGTTAAACAGAGCAGTCCCTTGTGTTCAGCTACCACACCCTACTTTCCCTGGATCCCTGGCAGAGGCCCTCAAAAATACCGGTCTGTGTCTGTGTGTGCGTGCATGGATGTAGGGCAGGAATGGGGGAGAAAGAGTGTGTAGAGATAGGTGGAGGGGGGGGTAGAAAGGGGGTGTGGGGCTTGAGCAGGTATTGGAGTTGGTTGAATATGTATGCATGCGTGTGTATGTATCATTCCTGGCCCGTGTGTCTGTCTATGCACGAGTAAATGAGTGTGTCTGTATGTGTGAGTTCTTGTACTTCGAGAGAGATCGCTTCGTCAGAGGTTGCTTTGTGCTTGATCTACTCTCCTCCCTAACAGCACAGTGTCAGAGCTAACATCCCCCAGTGATTAAAAAAAAAAAGTATTTCATTTAACTAGGCAAGTTAGTTAAGAACAAATTCTTATTTATAATGACGGCCTACCCCAGACAAACCCGGAAGACGCTGGGCCAATTGTGCACCTACCTATGAGACTCCCAATCACGGCCGGATGTAATACAGCCTGGATTCAAACCAGGGACTGTAGTGACGCCTCTTGTACTGAGACGCAGTGCCTTAGACTGCTGCGCCACTCGGGAGCCTGCCTGATACCACAGGCAGGTTCCCCACCCCACCGCAGCACCTAGCCTAGCAGCCTGAAGCCTGATTGGCAGTACAGACTAAAGGGAGAAAAGCTTAGAATTGATATGACTTTTTCGTAGCAGGTTAGGAGAATTTACACAGCAGGTTTGGATAATTAATGTATAAGGTTAGAAGACTTAGGTTAAGGTTAGTAAAAGGGTTAGGTTTAGCAAACATGCACTCCTAACCTGCTACGAAAATCCCCTTCCTGTCTTAGCTGTACTCCTTCTAGTTACAACCCTGATTGGCACTTGTTCTTGTCTGACTGAGAAACAGCCTTTCATGCTGGATGAGCACTCTATTCACACAAACACACAATACTATTACTTTTATTATTACGTGTTTTTCTTTTCTATTATTTCTCTATTTTCTTTCTATCTGCATTGTTGGGAAAGTCCCCGTGAGCAAGGATTTCACTGTTAGTCTACACCTGTTGTTTAAGGAAGCATGTGACGAATCAAATTTGATTTGACATACACACACAGTTGAATTTATAAAGCACACGCACAAAACAACCAACAGCTGAGGAACTCTTTATATTGTAATGTACATACATCTTCACACACATACACCAACATACACACACACACACACACACACACACACACACACACACGCATAGCCTTTGTAAAATATGCAATTCTCCAATAAGAAAACCAGTGTTTAAAATGTCAGTTTCTACCCAAAGTTGTGTGTGTGTGGTTGGGGCTTTGTTAACATGCTTGAGTTGCTTTTACAGGTCTTACAAGCAATTTCATGCTGGCATGATTCTCTTTCCATCCTGTTTAATTTGCTCATGTTTGTGTTCAACTCCCCGTGATCACCAAGAAATTAGTTCTGATAATAGTGTGATATCAATAAAGCAGAACAAGAATAGACCATTGTTTCAAAAATGTAGGGGGATTAACTTGATAAGAAATGGGATAGAAGACAGCTAGATGAGTGGTGCCTATAAGAGCTGGACAAGGAGGCAGGATTAACTGGCAAGAAGTAGGGTAGAGTTTAGTGGTGCCTACATAGCCTGGCCTGGCTTGCTAGGCTTATAGTGGTACTCTGCGTGATGAAGATTGGAGACACAGCTACAAACGAGACTAGTACTTATCATGGCTCTAAAAAGAGCTGGATTAAATGTTAGAAAATGGGTCAGAAACTAGAGAGGTGAGTGATGCTACATGGTTCTCTTTCAGGCCCAATCCAGAGATCAAACTAATATGATGACTGGATTTGACACAATATCTTTTGTGAAGGGGCCTTTTTCGAACATTTGCTAAAAACCTGTATGCTACCCAGCCAGCATAGATGTTATCTGCATTTGAGAGTTTTGACTGTATGACTGTTGTGGACCTGTTATGGGAGAACATTGGCACAGCATTATAGTGTCACCACATAACACTGAGAATCATCCCGCTTCTTTGTTACCTTCCAACCTCTCACAGAATCATCAGGAACAATCTCACTGACCTGCGTGGATAGAAGTCTTATTCTTAAAAGAAAGGTTATTATAGTAAACTAAAACATAACAGTGAATTCAGCTTACTGCAGTGGCCTGCCCAGTCACCAGATCTCAATCCAATTGAGCATCTTTGGGAGGAGATTGAACGAGCTAGAGATCCACTCCCAGCCAACTTGACAACTGTGGGAAGCATTGGTGTCAAAATGGGCCAGAAACCCAGTGGAACGCTTTCGATACCTTGTAAAGTCCATGCCCCGACGAACTGAGGCTGTTCTGAGGGCATAACGGGGAGCAACTAAACATTAGGAAGATGTTCCTAATGTTTTGTACACTCGGTGTAAGTTGGCATTCCAGCAACTTTGAGGAAAAACTGTTATATCAGCATTGTTCCTGTTGTTCACACGCGTATCTGCCCTGTCATTGGCTAGAATGTCCCCTCCAGATCCTGCCCTCTCCCGCCTGCCTTCTGCCTTTCTGGACATTTATTCCCATTGTTAGAACGGTCAGTCCAGTATCTTGTCAATATATAGATAATCTGATCACTATCACTAGCTAACAGGGAAAATTAGCTACACAGCTAACTCGATTCTTATACGTACTACTAAAGTTAAAAAGCATTGGATTGGTGTAAACATGGGCGTGAGAAAGTTTCCTTCATCCTTATTTTTGCTCCAGTCTCAGCGCTATTCTTTTTAAATCAAAGTCACAATGAGACTGATTTAATCATTTAAACTTAATCCATCACCTTATGTATTACTGCCCCCCAGTTGAAAGTAGTGACATCCCAAAAAACTATACAACAGAAATGGCTCCTAGCCTCCCACCCATGCTTTCCGCCCCTAACACTAAAAGTGAAAATAAAAATATAAAACTAAATAGAAATAGTTTTATACAACTAAAAATAAATCGAAACGAGCAAATAGTGTGAAAACGAACTGAAACTAAACTGAATTTGAAATAAAATCCCAAAACTATTATAACCTTGTTTGAAAGACAGAGAAGCAATATTCTGTGAGTTAGCTTCTAATTGGTCCATTTCCGAAATGATCGAAATAATGTAAAAATAGCTTGTTTTGATGACTCCGTGTCCCTCCTCGAATGAAATTTGCTCATTTAGCATGGAGAAGGCAATTTAAAAAGCACTTAGCAGAACTGTAAACGTTGTTTCCCTGGCTGAAACACCCAGACTGAAGATGAAATCAATACAGCAGGACTCTTCATTCATCACTCTTTCTTCCCTCACTTTTCCCTGGAGTTCCTGGAATACCGGCTCACGTCAGACACATAATGTATACACTCACACACACAGTTGCGCATGCAAGCACACACACACACACACACAAAGTACACACACAGACACACAGATAATACAATAGTATAGTAATACAGATGGAGACCAAAGCCTTGACACCATGGAATGAGCTGAGCACAGGAAGTATCTTTAAAGAACTGATTCAACTCTCTCTATCCATCTACCTCCCGAACAGTAATTAGCTATCTGAAAAGAATTACCACAAATATGCTTGATTACATCTTCATCAGCCTCAAAGTCAGACGATTGAAACAAATGATGAACCGCATCAAATCAAGGTGTTTTCCTTTTTCAATAACGCCGACCCTAATGGTCTCCCTATCTCTGTTAATTGAGCTGTGGAAAGTAGCTACAGTATCTGTGTGGTAGATTGGTTCTGATTGGATCTCACAATCACCGTTAATTGAATGTGACCCTGGCTAATTACACCCACAGATTACATCCAGAAGAAGAACATGGACAAATTTGTGCCAATTATTTTGTTCACCACATGCATGCCTGTACTTAATTGATGCATTTACTGAAAGTAATAGAAGAAGCTGAAATTGTGGAGTTTTCTAACGATTAGTTGTTGCCAGTAATTGTGTTTCTCTCTATGAAGTTATGCAGTTAGACTGTGTGTGGTGTTGTTACCAGTAAGATTTAGAGGAGGCAGGATGAAGAGGGAATAGGCAAGATGGATTCCTCTCTTCCTTCCATTCCTTCCCTCTTTCTGTGACTCAGATTCATGCTGCCTCTGTCCAGCCCCCCCCCCCCTCCATCTCCATCTCCCTCCCACTTTCTCTCTTCGTAGCTCTCTCCCTTTCCATCCCCCACTCTCCCCCCTCATTGTCTCTCCCTCACCCTCCAATTTCCATTCCTCACTCTCTCACTCCCCCCACCCTTCTCTCTCTCAGGGCTCAGAGGTCGGGCCGCCCTCCAGCACTCCTCTCCCCAGAGCCACGATGACATCACAGCGCTGCTGCTTCGTTTCCCAGGAGCCTATTCACCACACATCATCACCAGAATCAGCATCATCTTCCTGCACACACAAATACACGCACACCTCTTCCACGCACTCCACCTCACACTGTGCACTGTGACCCCACCTCCCTATCTGCCTTCAACTACACTGAGAGGGGGTCTGTGGGGGGAGTAGTTGCCCACTAGGCCTGCAGCGAGAGAGAGAGAGGAGAAAGCAAAAAGCTACGACCTGTGAACTCTCAACAATGCGTCTCAATAAACCACGCCACACAAAATCTGATGAGTCAGACTGGCTCCAGAGAAAGAACAACAACTTCAAAAAGCAGGAGACCCCTCCACCTCCACCTCCCTCAGGCGAGAGAGAGAAAAGACAAAAGGAAGTGTTTATACACATCCCAGCTCAGGCTCTGGACATGCTTACATGACTTTCCCTGTTATGACCGAGAGTCGTCTGTTCTTTTGACCAATTGATTGGTCAACATTTTAAAATGTGTATTTGTCTATATGTAGACACACCCTATGTTTGAATGAAATCAACTATATGTAGGCTACTTTGCCTGATGCTTTATTAAAGAACTGCAATTAAAACCAGAAGAAAAAAAAACTGTTCCCGTCCAGACCCTCCTCCTCCTCCCGCTGCTGCTGGCCTTGGCAGATTCTGCCGTTATGGTCCTGAAGTTGCCGGTAATAGACCACACCAGCGGTCGGCAACCTTTTCCATTTGGAGTGCCAAGTTATCGTACCATTCCTACTAATCTGCATGCCAGTTATGATTTTCATATGCACATTGTCGTGGAATAGTTTCATTTAATTTACAATAAAGTTGTCATATCTCAAAATCAATGTCCTGTGGTTAATCCATCTAAATGAAAATGATACAAATGTAAAAGTCAATTTTATTGCCATTGCCAATATGTAAAAATAGCCTACATAAAGCCAATAAATAAAAACATTGCAGCCAGCCAGGTAGAAAATATCCTGATAAAAATAAATACCCTATAAATCACATTGGCTATGCATGGTCTGCCTGAAACGAACTTGAAACATTTTATCAACTATTAACTTGGGTCCTGCCTGAAGCTGGTGCTAGCAAACTTGCAACATTGTATAAAATATTCTGGGCCCTCAGTTTCCTGCACCAGTGAGCTCCAGACAGACCGACATAGCTGTAGGCTATTTGCGCAAGGATAAGAAGTAATCAGGTAGCCTTTTTTTATGACATTTCCATCATCAGAGCATAACATTGTTTCCCCTTTCATGCTGACTGGTTATCGAAAGGGAGAGAGTTGGAAATATTTTTCAAATAGGCTACGTTAAGGAACTATTGTCATTCTCAATGGATGTAAAAACAGACTTGGTTAACTTGCTTTTAGAGGCGAAGAAAAAATTGCTGTGAGAAGCTCCACAGTAGTTCCACAGTTTCACAGGCTCCTGAGTGGCGCAGCGGTCTAAGGCACTCAGTAGTAGAGGTGTCACTACAGACCCTGGTTCAATTCCAGGCTGTATCACAACTGGCCGTGATTTGGAGTCCCATAGGGCGGCGCACAATTGGCCCAGCGTTGTCCGGGTTATGGTTTGGCCGGGATAGGCTGTCATTGTAAATAAGAATTTGTTCTTAACTGACTTGCCTAGTTAAATAAAGTTTAAATAAATGAATATTTATTCATTTATTTAAGTAATGGTGATTTAAGACAATCCGAAATAGTATCAGATCCCCAAATGGGCACATTTATGAGCCTACAGGTAGCCCAGGTAGCCTAGGCCTAGTTCTATGCGTAATCAAGTGCGTGTTCCAACTCAAGATTGACAGGAGCGCTCCAAACAAAAGACAATTAATACATTGACAACTGGTAAATGGGAAGGAAATAAACCAAAATGTTTTCCTCACAAGTTTAGCAAAGGTTGTGCACTCTGCAAACAATGTGTCCACTCCTAGAATGAAAAACGGTAAGACTGTAATAATAATATATTAAACGCATTAACATATATGACCGTAACCAAACAAACATTGTAGATTAGAAATGATGGGAATTAACGGTAAATGTGTGCCATCCCCGGGGCCTCCACAATGGATTAGTCCTCTCAGAGAGGCTTGAATCAGACAGGTGTACCAGGTAGCCTACATCCAGCCGCTAAACTCCTATACATTGTACATCTATTGAAAAATACTGGCAGAACACTGGTTAGCACCAGTATAAGGCAGCAGTAGGCACCAGTGTGGGGCAGCAGTGGTTGAGGACGGGGTGAGGTAATGTAATGTTGATGGTGACTCACATAGTCATGGAAGGCCTTGGCCTCACTGGAGTGCTCACATGTTTCTCTCCTCTCTGGGGCTGCACAGTACAGGTCCCAGAACACACTGCAGCACAGGGAAGGCAGGGAAGGTTAGATGCATAGAGGTTCTGAACAAACAAAAATAACAATATCTTTATCAGTAGCAACGTTATCATTCTGATTATTCCAGAATGTTACCAGGGCCCGTATTCACAAAGCATCTCAGAGTAGGAGTAGAATAGCCAGGTCCCCATGTCCATTCATTATAATCTAAAAGGGAAAACTGATTCCAGATCAGCACTCCTACTCTGAGAAGTTTTTTTTTATACAGGCCCAGTAAGGTCGATTGATAAGTCATTGTCATTTAAAACAAGTTGTAATAGAGAAGAGAGGAGGATGAAGACAAAGGAGAGGGTGAGGGAATGGAGTGAAGGATGTAGTACTGTACTCACCACCACCAAGAGTGGAGGAACCCTGGGGGCTCTCCTAATGTGATGTTCTTCTCCCATCGGATCTACCCAAGAGACAGACAGAGAGAGAGAGATAGAGAGAGAGGTTTCAAAGGTAAATAATGTGTCAGGTGTAGACCCCAGTGTACTGCAACTGAAGTCCTCAAGTATGTGTGTGTGTGAGCACATGTGTATTGTTTAAACCTGACAGAGCCCATTGTTAGTTGTGGGGCTGTTCTTAAAGACATGTACCAACCTGAGAGGCCAATCTGTCCTTTGTACAGGCCACACACGGTGAACCCTGAAACACTACTGTGTTTGCTTTGCCCCATATATCTCTCTCTCTCTCTCTCTCTCTCTCTCTCTCTCTCTCTCTCTCTCTCTCTCTCTCTCTCTCTCTCTCTCTCTCTCTCTCTCTCTCTCTCTCTCTCTCTCTCTCTCTCTCTCTCTCTCTCTCTCTCTCTCTCTCTCTCTCTCTCTCTCTCTCTCTCTCTCTCTCTCTCTCTCTCTCTCTCTCTCTCTCTCTCTCTCTCTCTCTCTCTCTCTCTCTCTCTCTCTCTCTCTCTCTCTCTCTCTCTCTCTCTCTCTCTCTCTCTCTCAAACCTTAGCATGCCATCTCCTGTGCCTCCACACAAGGTCAATGCAAGCAGTAACATCATCCTCTGGACTAAACCTGATTTATGGACACACATACACACACACACAGGAAAGCATGCACACTTGCGAGCACGCACACACACACACACACAGTAAAACCATGTGATTGAGTGGTGGTGTAGAGTGGATGTCTACGGAAACTGTACACAATGGGGCGACTGTCATGGTATTGTTTAGGCTGGCTCTGAGAGTGACATCACCCTGCTGTAGAAGGTTTACAGCATGACTCAACTCCCCTGTTAACCTGACTTTCCGATCCTTCTCTCTGTCAGTCTCTATCTCTACTTAGTTGAGGAGCCTATTTGAAATAAACAACTACAGTCATAGCATGAACATTCTGTTCATCGTAGCCAATGTTTGACAGCATCAACAGTGAACAGTGAGCACCATCCAACTAACCCATGTTCCCTCGGCAGCAGAAGAAGTGGTCTGTCTGTATTTGGCCAATCTGAGGTTGGGTTGTGGTTGTGTTGGGTCTCAGGGTCTCAGCCTGGAGGTATCAACAGACGTGCGTGGTAAACACAGCTCTATGGAGTGGCGAACAGCTATTTAAAGCCTTGTTCCTCTCCTGCCCTCTACTCCAGTAGGAGCCATGATGGGTTGGGTAGTGTAGGGGGATGGGAGGGACGGCTGTGTTTACACACATCCCTCTTTCAGCTAATGTGCTCGGCTCCCACACTCAAACACTCCGCCTCCCTCTCTTCTCCTTTCATCTCCACCATCTCCGGAAGACAGACGGAGTGATATGCCATGGGATGCCAGAGAGGAAAGGGTGTATGTATTTGTGTGTGTCCGTGTGAGGGGGGAGAGGGGGGTGGAGCCAGCATCCTCTATTGCTTTTTTCTTTCTTTTGCATTTTAATTTAGAGTGATTTGGAGAAAATTACTGGTTTCAACTTTCATACCTCCTTACCTGCATACACAGAGAGAGAGAGAGAGAGAGAGAGAGAGAGAGAGAGAGAGAGAGAGAGAGAGAGAGAGAGAGAGAGAGAGAGAGAGAGAGAGAGAGAGAGAGAGAGAGAGAGAGAGAGAGAGAGAGAGAGAGAGAGAGAGAGAGAGAGAGAGAGAGAGAGAGAGAGAGAGAGAGAGAGAGAGAAACCTGCCAGCTAGGTGGTCTATCGTAACTCTCTGGGCTGATCCCAGTAATGGAGGCTAAATACTGAACCCCCTACTGCCCTGCCTGCTCTGCCAGCTCAGCACTCCTCACTAATTCAATTACACACACACACACACACACACACACACACACACACACACACACACACACACACACACACACACACACACACACACACACACACACACACAGCATAGGAGGCAGAATCAGCCCTGCTCTAGGAGAGTGGACACACACACACACTTACCTCTGAGAGGAAGGTCTGTGCTGACTTCTGTGCCCCTACGTGCAGCAGGTACTCATACACATAGAGAGCTAACCTGCACAGAGAAACATAAGGATGACATGTTAGTAGGATGATTACCAGAGTAAAGTAGTGTGGCCACACTAGGCTGTGTCAACTGCATAACACAATTCGACCTATCCTGTTCAATTCCAACCATTTCAACTTTGGGCCATATGAGACAGAGCTTATATACCCTCGACAGACTCTGCTAAAGCTGAAAACACACAGGCAGTAGAAGAACAAACAGCATGCTGAGATGAGTTGGCACAGAGGGAACTCACAGGAAATGCCTCTGATTTACCCCAGGCACTCTATACCCCCCCCTCCCCCAAAACACTGTGCTTTTCCCACACTGGGAATTCATTACACACTTGATTCATTCATTGATTCTTTACTCTGTACTGCTCTGTTGATCAAACTAACTTGGAGGGCAGGCAGGTGGTCTACCTGATCCACAGATACAAGATATCCATTGATCTGTCAGGGATCAATGCAGGATCAGTCAGTCTCTTAACAGTACAATTCAGGCTTGGCTGGGTCTCGGGAGTTACAGAACCGTAGAAACATGGATTCAGTCTAGAGCAGCGGTCTTAAACATAAGGCCCGTGGGCTGGATCCGTCAGCCAGCTCATTCAATGAAGCCTGTGGGGGGGTTTGAGGAAAAAATAAATAAAACATTTATACTTTTTTTTTTACGGATAAAAACAATCCCAATTGACAATGAAATGACTCAAACCAATGTCCATAAATGAAAGCGCCCATTGCCGCCATGGTAGAGAGCGAGGTTCTTGTCAACATAATGCAACCATCTTTTTGGCTGCTGAAAATGGTACGCAGCCTCATCTGGATGTGTCCAAAGTTCAGCATTCACCTTCTGTCAAGCCGTCTACGCATACAGTTTGACGCATACGTATGCATCACACAGAACATACCGCAACTGCCTCTGCAACGCAATGCTGCAGGGCAAACGCACTGTTCCATTGGAAATGAATGTACTTCTGGTGTACCAAAATGCAAAAACACCGTCGGTGTGATCGAGGCGTAAGTCCGGCAAGCCATATACGTTTTTCGTGATCAGTTAGGTTCAAGGAAGAATCATCAATCAGAAGAAGTGTAGTTGGTGAAAATGGAAATCTTTTTAGCAGCAATGGTGGATAAAAACATGGAAATCCGTTTCCAGAATGTGGGTTATTTTGGACTTAGAGCCTCTTCACACTTACTACACTTTTCGTTAAAAAAACTACCGTTGAGGCAACACTCCTACAGTATAAATGGTAGTAGCAGAGCAATGTTTTAGAAACAGCTGAAATGTACAGCGTGTTCAATTCTGAAACTGTTGCCGTATCGGCCGGCTGCACTGAGCCACACAGTGGTGTAGTGTTGGGTATAGGCCTACGCAGGTATACGCCATATACCCGCTTATTTTTTCAGTGGGCATTGCCTACACCCACTTCTTAATCCCCCACTGATATTTATCAAAGTAGTGGAGTGGAGGAATACGCCCGTATCAATTAATAGGGTTGATGGAACAGATTGGAATGTTTAGCTTAATGTTGATAAACTATTATTTTTTCACATTTTAGGCGCAACAATGTATACACCGCAGTAGGCCTACGTGTGAAAGTTCCAAAATGCAATTTGCGAGAAAATACTGTTCTAAAATGTAAGCGGTTTCATGGACAGAGAGGGACATATCCGTTAGAAAGCGGGTGGATTTAGAGATGCAACAACTATCATGGGTTGCTAATATGATTAGAATAATGCCTTCGGCTGCTAGGCAATAAAAGAAAGTTGAAAGAAAACCAATAGAACAGGAGAACGCATACGAGTAAGTCTATAAAAATGATTGCCTCCACGTTTCTATGGTGGGACTTTGGCTATAGGCTACTTTGTCGCAAGGTAAGACATGCCTCATAATATAAAGTAAAATGTCTATGTTTCAAACTATTAAGGAACAGGAAAAATAGATTGACTCTAATGATAGGCCTAACCGTTATCAGGTAGATGGAAAGGCTTTCCCAAAAACCTTCTCTATTAAATGTTAACTAGCTACAATGTAGCCAATGCCTACCTGCCAGAATGATATCATGATGATGATAATTTTTTCCTAATCTGGTAGCTCCTTAGACTCTCCTTCATATCTCGTAGTGGGAATAGGGCCTTAGAAGTTCACTTGACTTTTCTCCCTGGTGAGGGTAGTATGAAAGCTCACCAGCTCTCTGGATGTGTCCCAAATGGCACCCTATTCCCTTTATAGTGCACTACTTTTGACCAGAGCCCTGTATGCCCAGGTCAAAAGTAATGCACTAATAAAGGGAAAAGGGTGCCATTTTGGGTGCATCCTGTGTCTGTGCCCTGCCATGCAGCGTAGCAGGCAGCAGCATAGCGTCTCCTCAGTCTAGACGAACATCTCAGACTGGGACAAAAATAAACCCTCCAGACACCTCTAGTCTACCTCTCTGAAGATGATGGACTGCACATCTCTCCAGACTCTCTCTCTGTGCCTCTTGCCCTCGCTCGCTTTCTCCACCTCTCTCTTCGCCTCTTTCCCTCACCTCTCTCTACATCTCTCTTTTTCTCTCTGCCTCTTTCCCCTCGCTCTCTCTCCAATTCTCTCATCTATCTTGTCTTTCTCTTGAGAGGCCTTGTGTTTAATGATGAAGGGATGAGGTATGAAAGGAGAGCACAAGGAGCAACACAGTGTCTGCAGCAGGCGGCGGAGTGGCGTGATGTTTAACCACAGAGAAGACAAAGCTTTTCACAGGGACAAGGTTAACGCAACGACGTTCCATGAATAAAACATGACGATGTTCTTAAGGCTGCGTCTCTTTCTATCTCTGTCTGTCTGTCTGTCTGTACAATACAATATACTTTATTGATCATTTACACGGATATTCATTTTGTGAAATCAGCATACAAATACACAGACAAAAACATAAAACATGCAGTACGGAAAACTGGAAAGTTAGTACACAAGTCACACATATTAATGGGTCCGCGGCCTACTGTCCAACCGTATATTGGTCCCTGCATCTGGCCTATGTCCCACTGTTCGGCCTAATGGCCATCGGCATGAAACCTCTCTCTCTCTCTGAAATATGATGGGTAATAAATATTACACTGTGACTCTACTGTGTGGCCCTAAGAGACACATCTGCCCATTGACACAAGATGACAGAGAGAAGGAAGAAAACCAAGGAAAGAGAGAAGAAGAGATTTTAAAAAAGAATAGGAGAGATCTGGAGAGGTGAAGAGAAGAGTGGGGAGAAAGGGAGATGAAAGGAACAAGAAGAGGAGAAAAGGCTAAGTATAAAGAGGTGCTAATTCCCACAGCGGTGTTTCTACTGACCTAAGAAACGCAGGTTTAAATGCGCTGAGGCTTGGCAAAAATATACCTATAAATCACACTTATTAAAATGGCCCTGTCTGTTCCTCCATTATTGTGTGGAGCTCTCTCTCTCAATTCATTTCACAGGGGTTTTGTTGGCAAGGGAAAAATGTTCACATTGCCAAAGCAAGTGAAAAAAACGATCAACTATAGTGAGAAGACACAAAACAATGACATACTTTGAATTTTATAGTAAATATTGCACTCAAAAAGGTTTTAAAAAGGATAGACATTTTAAAATGTTATATTAGCAGCTATTTACAGTGTTTTAGCAATGTGCAAATAGTTGTAGTACGAATAGTAGGGGAAGATAAATAAACAGATAAAATATTGGTGGTATTTACAATGTTGCTCCAGTGGTGCCCTTTTCTCAACGGGCCACAACTGTTGCTGCTGTGATTGCACACTGTGGTATTTCGCCTAACAGATATGGGAGTTTATCAATGTTTGATTTGTTTTAATTTTTGGGGGTCTTTGTGCTCTGTGGGAAATATGTATCTGTAATGTTGTCATACATTTGGTAGGAGTTTAGGAAGTGAATCTCAGTTTCTACTTCATTTTATGGGCAATGGGCACATAGCCTGTTCTCTCGAGAGCCAGAGGCGGCCTCTCTCAATAGCAAGGCTATGCTCACGGAGTCTGTACATAGTCAAGGACTATGGGTCTTAATTGTGGGTCAGTCACAGTGGTCAGGTACACTGTGTACTCTTTGATCAAGGCCAGATAGCATTCCAATATGGTCAGGGTTTTTTTCCGCTCTCTCTCTCTCTCTCACACACACACACACACACACACACACACACACACACCAGTGGCGGTCGGTGCCGGTTAAGATCGGAGAGGACAATCTTTTTTTTTATGACCGTGGCATTATTTCTATTACAGCATTTTGGGTGACTGTCATTCATATTCCATTCACACAGCTCAATGTAACATTAACAGGTTCAGGATATTAAACTAACTTTCCCTATACCCATCATGAGGTTGCTACAACCTAGCCTACGAATGAAAGTATACAACTTAGGTGCATAGGTCAAGAGAAAAATTTGAGTCATCAAGGTGACAGACAGTGACACATTCCATACCGCCTTGCACACTATTGCCTGCATCTAGCTGATACAGGGTGTAATCATTAGTCCAAACAGTTGCAATCAAGAGTTTCTATTGGCAAATTCAGGTATGTTTATCCCACACACACAGTTCACTTTCATAGCAGCCACATAAGAACAGGATGATCACTTTGCTCATTGTATAATTCCGTCTCGCATCTATGACTATGCACTCTCGTTCTCTCACCTTCTACATTCACTTGTGGACTTCAGTCCTGTGCTTAGCTCCATCCCATTTTTATAAGTCTTTGCTAATGTCCAAGCATACCCATACCATGATGCAGCGACCAGCATGCTTGAAAATAAGGAGGCAGTTACCATGATGTGATGTGTTGGATTTGCCCAAAACATAAAGCTTTACATTGAGGCCAAAAAGTGTATTCATTTGCCTTGTTTTGTTTTCCAATATTACTTTAGTGACTTGTTGCATACAGGATGCATGTTTTGGAATATTTATATTCTGTGTATTTTTATTATTCTTTTCACTCTGTCATTTAGGTAATTATTGGGGAGTCAGAACCATGTTGTTGAACCATTTTCAGTTCTCTGTAGCTGTTTTAAAATCACCATTGGCCTCATGGTGACATCCCTGAGCAGTTTCTTTCCTGTCCTGCAGCTCAGTTCAGAAGGACGACTGCATCTTTGTTGTGTCTGGGTGGTTTAAAACATCATCCACAAAAGAATTATTAACTTGACCATGCTTGAAGAGATATTCAATGTCTGATTTGCTATTGTTACCCATCTACCAATCACTGCCCTTCTTTAAATCAAATCACATTTTATTTGTCACATGCGCCGAATACAATGCTTACTTACAAGCGCTTAACTTCTTTGGGACTGGGGAGCAGTATTGAGTAGCTTGAATAAATAAGGTGCCCAGAGTAAACTGCCTGCTACTCAGGCCCAAAAGCTAGAATATGCATATAATTAGTAGATTTGGATAGAAAACACTCTGAAGTTTCTAAAACTGTTTGAATGATGTCTGTGAGTATAACAAAACTCATATGGCATGCAAAAACCTGAGAAGAAAAATCCATCCAGGAAGTGGGAAATCTGAGGTTTGTAGTTTTTCAAGTGATAGCCTATCCAATATACAGTGTCTATGGGGTCATATTGCTAAGCCTTCCACTAGATGGTAACAGTCTTTAGAACGTTGTTTCAGGCTTCTACTATGAAGGGGGAGAGAATAAGAGCTGTTTGAATCAGGGGACTGGCAGAATGACTAAGCTAAGTCACGCGCACGGCTCATAATCATCCTAAAGATTGATTATATACACATCGTTTGACATGTTTCTACGAAGTGTAATGGAACTGTTTTGACTTTTCATCTGAACTAAGTGCCCACGCCTTGTGAATTTGGATTTGTGAACTAAATGCGCGAACAAAAAGGAGGTTTTTGGACATAAATGATGGACTTTATCGAACAAAACAAACATTTATTGTGGAACTGGGACTCCTGGGAGTGCATTCCGATGAAGATCATCAAAGGTAAGTGAATATTTCATAACGCTATTTCTGAGTTGTGACACCTCTCCTTGGTTTGAAAATGGCTGTATGTTTTTCTGTGGCAAGGCACTGACCTAACATAATTGCATGGTGTGCTGCTGCACCAGGCTGGGAAGACTGAATCTGCAATAGGTAAGCAGCTTGGTTTGAAGAAATCAACTGTGGGAGCAATTATTAGGAAATGGAAGACATACAAGACCACTGATAATCTCCCTCGATCTGGGGCTCCACGCAAGATCTCGTATGTATGTATGTATGTATGTATGTATGTATGTATGTATGTATGTATGTATGTATGTATGTATGTATGTATGTATGTATGTGTGTGTATATATATATATAACTTTTTTGGGGGTACATAACCTTTAATATTAAGGCCAGCATCCCAGAACATCCTCTTCACTGTTGACGTTGAGACTGGTGTTTTGCGTGTACTACTTCAAGTAGTACTTGATGATCTGATAAATGGTTGATTTAGGTGCAATCTTACTGGCAGCAATATCCTTGCCTGTGAAGCCCTTTTTTTGCAAAGCCATGATGACGGCACGTATTTCCTTGCAGGTAACCATGGTTGACAGAGGAAGAACAATGATTCCAAGCACCACCCTCCATTTGAAAGCTTCCAGTCTGTTATTCAAACTCAATCAGCATGACAGAGTGATCTCCAGCCAGGGCTGAAATGCAGTGGAAATGCTTTTTGGGGATTCAGTTCATTTGCATGGCAAAGAGGGACTTTGCAATTAATTGAAATTAATTTGATCACTCTTCATAACATTCTGGAGTATATGCAAAGGTAGGGGGCAGCATTCGGAATTTTGGATGAAAAGCGTGCCCAAATTAAACTGACTGCTACTCAGGCCCAGACGATAGGATATGCATATAATTGGTAGATTTGGATAGAAAACACTCTAAAGTTTCCAAAATTGTAACAATAGTGTCTGTGAGTATAACATAACTGATTTGGCAGGTGAAAACCTGAGAAAAATCCATTCAGGAAGTAGGATTTGTTTTTGTTTTGTAGTTTTCTATTCACTGCCATTACAGTATCCATTGACTTAGGACTCAAATTGCAGTTCCTATGCCTTCCACTAGATGTCAACAGTCTTTAGAAATTGTTTCAGGCTTGTATTCTGAAAAATAAGGGAGTAAGAGAAGTCTGAATGAGTGGACCCTGCAGTGTCACAGAGCTTTTTCATGCGCGTGACCGAGAGAGTGCCTTTCTTGTTTACCTTTTATATTGACAACGTTAATTGTCCGGCTTAAATATTAACGATTATTTAGGCTATATACAACCTGAGGATTGAATATAAAAATTGTTTGACATGTTTCTATGAACTTTACGGATACAATTTGGATTTGAGGTTTTTGGCTATAAAGAGAAACTTTAAGGAACAAAACAAACATTTATTGAGTAAATGAATGTCTTCTGAGTGCAACCATATGAAGATCAAAGGTGAGTGATTCATTTTTATCTCTATTTCTGACTTGTGTAACTCTTCTACCTGGCTGGTTACTGTTTGTAATGATTTGTCTGCTGTGCGATATTCTTAAATAATCTTAAGGTATGCTTTCGCCGTAAAGCCTTTTTGAAATCTGACACCGCGGTTGGATTCACAAGAAGTTCATCTTTAAACCTATGTAAAATACTTGTATGTTTTCTGAATTTTTATAATGAGTATTTCTGTATTTGAATTTGGCGCTCTGCAATTTCACTGGATGTTGGCCAGGTGGGACGCTAGCGTCCCACATACCCTAGTGAGGTTAAAGGAACAGTCAACTTAGACGTCCTGGCCAACTTGCCAAAACTATAGTGTGTTAACAAGACAGTTGTGGAGTGGTTGGAAAACAAGTTTTAATGACTACAACCAGTGTGCATGTAAACGTATGACTTCAACTGTACTATATCAATTTTACGTACACAATATACATTTTGTTTGTTTTCAGTTCCATCCTTCAGCTATCTTCAACCCTCCCATCTAACTCTGAAGACCATCCAGTTTTGATTTCCAACTGCCATATATTTTTCCACGTTTAACTTATCTGATTTGTTAAGCCAAAGTTTACTCCTAAACTAATAAGGCTTGCCTAAAAAAAAGGGGTGTGAATTCTTCTGCAATGACTATATTTTAGTTATTTAATTTGTAAACATTTGTAGAATTTTCACTTTGAAATAATGGTGTAGATCAATGACAAAAAAAGCACAATTAAATCCATTTCAATCATACTTTTTCTAACGCAACAAAATAAAAAAATAAAATCCAAGGGGGTGAATACTTAGATACCCACTGGGCCTGTCAACTGGATGTGATAAAGGAAGCAAACACACCAAAAGCTCTTAGAATTACTCAATAAACTCCCAAAAATGACTAGCTCTCCTGACCTGATCTGTGAATGATTCAATAGGACCTGAAGAGCCAGAAGAAGGAAGTCAACAAAGCCAAATACTTTTCAATTGTATACACTAGGCCTATAATCGATCATAACAAAATATATTTTCTATTTTCAGTAGCATTTATCCTTGCTCTTGAAATTAGCCTATTGAAGACAAACTGTTATCGTTGTTTCCCACAGCAGCTGCACTAGCAATCTACTTTGACCAATCTGTGAAGCCAATGAGCTCCACCTTACACGGTGAATCAGGATTGAAACAGGATCAAGTGTTTGTCTCGTCTATATGAGTGTGTGTGTACGTGTGTGTGCGCGAGTGTGCGTGCGTGCATGCGAGTGTGAGTGTGCATGCGTGTGTGGGACATGGCCTCCTTCAAATTCAAGTATTGTCCTCAGCACTCACATCTAATTAAATTCATATGTTGGTAGCATGCTCCTCTGAGTCTACAGTAGTGCAGCAGAAGTCTCCAGGAGGCTCAGCAGCCAGGACCAGGCTAGCTGTAGCTTAATGAAGTCAGGGAGCTGAAATGCTGCTGATTCTCCATTTTCCCTTTTTCACTGAACAGCACTAAGAGAGGAGGAGAAGAGAATTCTTGCTGTTTGGGCAGACCTCAGCACCTGGGCCTGTGAAGTTACCCTACTTCATAGAATCAGCTTATGAGACCAGCAGATCACTGCCAATCAATTTACTGCCACTGTAATCACACCTGGAGTTAGAAATCAAAAAAGACAATTAATTTGGCACTTAACTATTAAAGATGAAATGGAAATTATGTATTATGTTCCTGATAGTGTATCAGCACCTGTGACAAAACACAACATTATCTGTAAGACATGCTCAATATGAGTGCAGGTGTACTGTATGGGTCAAACAGACTTGCAGCTACCCTTTGACCTTGTCCAGGAAACAAGCTGATTTGTCATAACACTCTTAGAAAAAAGGGTTCTAAAAGGGTTCTTCGGCTGTCCCCATAGGACACAAAATCATCATGCGTACCCGTATCCATACCCACACATGCAGTCAAAGCCGGCCCTAGCCTTTTGGGGGGGCTATGGGTAATTTAGTTGGGTGTCCCCCTTCACCTTGAGAGCAAAACATTTTAGCAGCTCTTCTCTTGACAGCGGAGAGAACAAATGTACATTTTAGAGTTAATTTCCTGCAATTCTACACATCATGTCATATGCATAGAGAAAGTGTTGCAGTTTTAAAGAAAGTTTGATGCAATTCTACACACTTTGCCATGGGGTGGAGAGAAATGTTTGCAGTTTTAATATGATATCTGATTGAGAGTGACTAACAAAATCAATGGGGACCACCTGCTTTCTACAAGTTTAAATAGCTGGTTAGACTAATTTACCAATCTAACAAATATTAGTTGACATTGAGTGTCTATCAGTGACTGACATAACAAGAGAGAACTGCTGATGCATAACCTAATAAAGAAGTTGCACCTTGTGTATTCTACTATTCTAACTCTCAAAAGTAAGTTGAGACCCCGACGGACGGATGGACAGACAGACGGACGGACGGGGGGGGGGGGCTATAAAAAGGGGGCCTACAAAAAGGGGGTCTCAACCCTTTTAGGTTCTAGATAGCACGTTTTTTTCTAAGAGTGTAGAGCAGACAGTGCTGACTTGGACAGAGAGGAATTGGATCCAGAGATGGAGAGAGAGTAAGAAACAAAGGAAGGGAGAGAATGACAACAAAGGAGAGAAAGAGAGATCCCAGTACCACAGCTGTAGTACAGCCTCCAAAAGGAGGATACAGCAGTTTCGGAATGGTGACAGTTAATCTTCCACAGATTTGCAACAGAGATGAAAGGTTCTGGTAAGGAGAGGGAGAAGGAGGTGGGGGATTAGAGGAAGAGAAGACAGACGGGGGTCTGAAGGAGGGGGTTAGTGGGTGAGCCACACAATTAATACTCCTGAGGTCTGGAAATGTTAATATTCTAATAGTGACGGATCTGACAGAACAAGCACCGGGCTAGCCAAGCACCCCTGCTGTGCCCTCCTTCTGCAAATTAACACAAACCCACACTGGAACAAGCAAAAGAGAAAAGTAGGCTCTTTCTCCTGCCTTTCTCCCAAATACACACTAGAAACACAAATACAAAAGACCTTCAGGAGAATACAACACATTGCATTTCTGCAGTATGGAAAATATGAATTTCCACATGAGTAGTAATTTCTGAGAAAGTAGTAAGAACGAAGAGCGTGAATATGAGTTAAGACCAGAGCTGACATTTTTAAAGTGCATATGGAGTTCAGTCAAAGGGTGTCTGTCTGGCAGACAAAAACATAATAAAAAGTGAAAATGGGGTGTTAAAAATGGTGAAGGATGTGAACCTAAATCTGCTTAATATTTTCTTTCTTATCCCAGAGAACTCTCTGTGTCAATTGTCAAATCCTATTAGTCACATGCGCCGAATACAGCCGGCATAGACATTACAGTGAAATGCTTAATTACGAGCCCCTAACCAACAATGCAGTTTAAAAAAAACACAGATAAGAATAAGAGATAAAAGTAACATGTAATTAAAGAGCAGCAGAGAAATAACAATAGCGAGACTATATATAGGAGGGTACTGATACAGAGTCAATGTGCAGGGGCACCGGTTATTTGAGGTAGTATGTACATGTAGGTAGTTATTAAAAATACTATGCATTGATGACAACAGAGAGTAGCAGTGGTGTAAAGAGGGGGGGGGGGGGGGGGTGCACTGCAGATAGTCTGGGTAGCTTTTTGACTAGATGTTGAGGAGTCTTATGGCTTGGGGGTAGAATCTGTTTAGAAGCCTCTTGGACCTAGACTTGGTGCTACGGTACCGCTTCCAGTGCAGTAGCAGAGAGAACAGCCTATGACTAGGGTGGCTGGAGTCTTTGACAATTATTAGGGCCTTCCTCTGACACCGCCTTTGATAGAGGTCCTGGATGGCAGGAAGCTTGGCCCCAGTGTTATACAGGGCTGTTCGCACTACCCTATGTAGTGCCTTGCGGTCAGAGGCAGAGCAGTTGCCATACCAGGCAGTGATGCAACTAGTCAGGATGCTCTCGATGGTGCAGCTGTAGAACCTTTTGAGGATCTGAGGACCCATGCCAAATCTTTTCAGTCCCCTGGGGAGGGGGGGGGGGGGGGGGGAGTAGGTTTTGTCATGCCCTCTTCACGACTGTCTTGGTGTGCTTGGACCACGTTAGTTTGTTGATGATGTGGACACCAAGGAATTTGAAGCTCTCAACCTGCTCCACTGCAGCCCCGTTGATGATAATGGGGATGTGCTCGGTTCTATTTTTCCTGTAGTCCACAATCTCTTCCTTTGTCTTGATCACATTGAGGGAGAAGTTGTTGTCCTGGCACCACACGGCCAGGTCTAAGACCTTCTCCCTATAGGCGGTCTCGTCGTTATCGGTGATCAGGCCACTTGTGTCATCAGCAAATTGAATGATGGTATTGGAGTCGTGCCTTGCCATGCAGTAATGAGTGAACAGGGAGTACAGGGGGGGGGGGGGGGGGACTGAGAACACACTCCTGAGAGGCCCCAGTGTTGAGGATCAGCGTGGCGGATGTGTTGTTACCTATTCTTACCACCTGGGGGCGGCCCGTCAGGAAGTCCATGATCCAGTTGCAGAGGGAGGTGTTTAGTCCCAGGGTCCTTAGCTTATTGATGAGCTTTGAGGACACTATGGTGTTGAATGCTGAGCTGTAGTTAATTAATAGCATTCTGACATAGGTGTTCCTTTTGTCCAGGTGGGAAAGGGCAGTGTGGAGTGCAATGTATCTGTGGATTTGTTGGGGCGGTATTCAAATTGGAGTGGGTCTAGGGTTTCTGGGATGATGGTTTTGATGTGAGCTATGACCAGCCATTTAAAGCACTTCATGGCTACAGACGTGAGTGCTACGGGTCGGTAGTCCTTTAGGCAGATTACCTTAGTGTTCTTGAGCACAGGGACTATGGTGGTCTGCTGAAAACATGTTGGTATTACAGACTCGGACAGGGAGAGGTTGAAAATGTCAGTGAAGACACTTGCCAGTTGGTCCGTGCATGTTCACAGTACAAGTCCTGGTAATCCGTCTGGCCCTGCAGCCTTGTGAATGTTGAGCTGCTTCAAGGTCTTACTCACATCGGCTGCGGAGAGCGTGATCACACATTCTTCCGAAACAGCTGGTGCTCTCATGCATGTTTCAGTGTCATTTGCCTCGAAGCGAGCATAGAAGTACTTTAGCTCGTCTGGTAGGCTCGTGTCACTGGGTAGCTCTCAGCTGTGCTACCCTTTGTAGTCCATAAAGGTTTGCAAGCCCTGCCACATCCAACGAGCATCAGAGCTGGTGTAGTACGATTCGATCTTAGTCCTGTATTGACGCTTTGCCTGTTTGATGGCTCGTCGGCGGGCATAGCGGGATTTCTTATAAGCTTCCGATTCTTGAAAGCAGGAGCTCTAGCCTTTAGCTCAGTGCAGATGCTGCCTGTAATCAATGCTGCCTGTAATCTGATTGGGGTATGTACAGTTAAAGTCGAAAGTTTACATACACCTTAGCCAAAAACATTTAAACTCAGTTTTTCACAATTCCTGACATTTAATCCAAGTAAAAATTGCCCGTCAGTTATGATCACCACTTTATTTTAAGAATGTGAAATGTCAGAATAATAGAAGAGAGAATTATTTATTTCAGCTTTTATTTCTTTCATCACATTGCCAGTGGGTCAGAAGATTACATACACTCAATTAGTATTTGGTAGCATTGCCTTTAAATTTTCTAACCTGGGTCAAACGTTTTGGGGAGCCATCCACAAGATTTCCACAATAAGTTAGGAGGAATGGGCCAAAATTCACCCGACAGAGCTGGTGTAACCGTGTCAGGTTTGAAGGCCTCCTTGCTTGCACAAGCTTTTTTAGTTCTGCCCACAAATTTCTTATGGGCTTGAGGTCAGGGCTTTGTGATGGCCACTCCAATACCTTGACTTTGTTGTCCTTAAGCCATTTTGCTACAACTTTGGAAGTATGCTTGGGGTCATTGTCCATTTGGAAGACCCATTTGTGATCAAGCTTTAACTTACTGACTGATCTCTGGAGATGTTGCTTCAATATATCCACATCATTTCCTGCCACATGGTGCCATCTATTTTGTGAAGTGCACCAGTCCCTCCTGCAGCAAAGCACGTCCTACAACATGATGCTGTCACCCCCATGCTTCACGATTGGGATGGTGTTCTTCAGCTTGCAAGCGTCACCCTTTGTCATCCAAACATAATGGTGATGGTCATTATGGCCAATCAGTTCTATTTTTGTTTCATCAGACCAGAGGACATTTCTCCAAAAAGTACGATCTTTGTCCCCATGTGCAGTTGCAGACCGTAGTCTGGCTTTTTCATGGCAGTTTTGGAGCAATGGCTTCTTCCTTGCTGAGCGGTCTTTCAGGTTATGTCGATATAGGAATCGTTTTACTGTGGATATAGATCATTTGTACCTGTTTCCTCCAGCACCTTCACAGGGTCCTTTGCTGTTGTTCTGGGATTGATTTGTACTTTTCGCACCAAAGTACGTTCATCTCTAGGAGACCAAACGCGTCTCATTCCTGAGCGGTATGACGGCTGCATGGTCCCATGGTGTTTATACTTGCGCACTATTATTTGTACAGATGAACGTGGTACCTTCAGCCGTTTGAATGAACCAGACTTGTGGTGGTCTACAATTTTTTTTCTGAGGTCTTGGCTGATTTCTTTTGACTTTCCCATGATGTCAAGCAAAGAGGCACTGAATTTGAAGGTAGGTATTGAAATACATCCACAGGTACACCTCCAATTGATTCAAATGATGTCAATTAGCCTATGGGAAGCTTCTAAAGCCAGGCACAGTCAACTTAGTGTATGTAAACTTCTGACCCACTGGAACTGTGATAGAGTGAAATAATCTGTCTGTAAACAATTGTTGGAAAAAATTGTGTCATGCATAACGTAGATGTCCTAACCGACTTGCCAAAACTATAGTTTGTTAACAAGAAATATGTGGAGTGGTTGAAAAACTAGTTTTTTCTTATTTTACCCCTTTTTCTCCCCAATTTTGTGGTATCCAATTGTTTTTAGTAGCTACTATCTTGTCTCGTCGCTACAACTCCCGTACGGGCTCGGGAGAGACGAAGGTTGAAAGTCATGCGTCCTCCGATACACAACCCAACCAAGCCACACTGCTTCTTAACACAGTGCGCATCCAACCCGGAAGCCAGCCACACCAATGTGTCGGAGGAAACACCGTGCACCTGGCAGCCTTGGTTAGCGCGCACTGCGCCCGGCCCACCACAGGAGTCGCTGGTGCGCGATGAGACAATGATATCCCTACCGGCCAAGCCCTCCCTAACCCGGACGACGCTAGGCCAATTGTGCGTCGCCCCACAGACCTCCCGGTCGCGGCCGGTTACAACAGAGCCTGGGCGCGAACCCAGGATCTCTGTTTTAATGACTCCAACCTAAGTGTATGTAAACTTCCGACTTCAACTGTGGGGATGACATCATCAATGCACTTATTGATGAAGCCAATGACTGATGTGGTGTACTCCTCAATGCCATCGGAGGAATCCCGGAACATATTCCAGTCTGTGCTAGCAAAACAGTCCTGTAGCTTAGCATCTGCTTCCTCTGAACACTTTTAATTTGATCAAGTAACTGGTGCTTCCTGCTTCAATTTTTGATTGTAAGCCGGAATTAGGAGGATAGAATTAAGGTCAGATTTGCCAAATGGAGGGCGAGGGAGAGCTTTGTACGCATCTGTGTGTGGAGTATAGGTGGTCCAGAGTTATTTTTCCTCTGGTTGCACATGTAACATGCTGATAGAAATCTGGTAAAACAGATTTAAGTTTCCCTACATTAAAGTCCCCAGCTACTAGGAGCGCCACCATTGGGTGAGAGTTTTCTTGTTTGCTTATGGCAGAATACAGCTCATTCAATGTCTTAGTGCCAGCCTCTGATTGTCATGGTATGTAAACAGCTACAAAGAATACAGGTGAAAACTCTCTCGGTAGGTAGTGTGGTCTACAGCTTATCATGAGATACTCTACCTCAGGCGAGCAATAGCTCGAGACTTCCTTAGATATCATGGGGCCGCCCCCTGTTCTATCCTGCCGGTACATCGTATAACCACCCAGCTGTATGTT
Organism: Oncorhynchus mykiss; assembly: GCF_057628025.1. Taxonomy (NCBI): domain Eukaryota; kingdom Metazoa; phylum Chordata; class Actinopteri; order Salmoniformes; family Salmonidae; genus Oncorhynchus; species Oncorhynchus mykiss. The sequence goes on along the minus strand of NC_143027.1, from coordinate 33,851,263 downwards.
GAAAAACTGTAACATCTTATGCTTCAGAGTCGTTCAGCCACGACTCTAAAGCATAAGATGTTACAGTTTTTCATTTCCAGTTGGTAGTTTAATCTCCCGCGTAACTCGTCAATTTTATGTTGTCCAAAGATTGCACGTTTGCTAGCAGAACTGGAGGCAGTGGGAATTTATTCGATCGCCTACAAATTCTCAGAAGGCAGCCAGACCTTCGCCCCCTCTTTCTCCGCCTCCTCTTCACGCAGATCATGGGGATCGGGGCCTGTTCCCAAGGAAGCAGTGTATCCTTCGCGTCGGGCTCATCAGTGTTGTGAAAGGGAGAAAAAGGATTCTGCTAGTCCGCGGTGAGTAATCGCAGTCCTGATGTCTAGAAGTTATTTTCAGTCATAAGAGACGGTGGCGGCAATATTATGTACAAAATAAGTAAAAAAACAAGTAACAAAACGCAAATAAACGAACAAAAAAACACAATCGGCTGGGGGTGCGTAAAACCTCTACCATCCTCTCCGGTGCTATCTTACATCTGTAGGGTTATTATGAGCGTTTCAGCATTAAATATCCTGAACATTTCTTTTACACACTTTTATTTATTTTAATATGTCAATATGTCTTTTTTGGAAATGATTTGGGGCCAAGCAGGTGGCAGTTGTGAAAAAATACAATTGTTGGAAGAGTTGCGGAGTTAATTGAAAGTAATGCTTTTTTCATGTTTAGGTTATTTTCTCTCGAACCATATGGTCTATCCATTAGAAACTCATGGACAATATGGACACCGCTATAAAAAATTAATACTACCATAGATTACCTGTAACTTTGGTAAATTACCGGTAGTTTTGCAACCCTAGTCAATAAACACACAAACAATGAGAGATGTAACAGTGAAATTAGAGAAGGACATGACTGTTATTAAATTGACACCACAACACAACTTTAGGGATAATCTCCTCTCCTCTGAGGCATCCCAAACCAGCATGAAGTAAACACCACAGACTGGGAAAGACTGGAATGGCCCAGGGCCTTCATGTCATTTACAGCCATGTGTGTGTTCCAAATAGCACCCTATTCCCTATACAGTATAGTACACTACTTTTGACCAGGGACCATGGGGCTCTGGTCAAAAGTAGTGGTCGTTACAGGGAATAGGGTTCAATTTGGGACACACCCTTACACGGAACCCAAACCGGCTGCGCGCGTGAGCTGCTATCGTGCATACATTTATTTTGCACCCCCACACCAAACGCGATCACGACACGCAGGTTAAAATATCAAAACAAACTCTGAACCAATTTAATTTGGGGGCAGGTCAAAAAGCATTAAACATGTATGGCAATTTAGCTCATAATATTATCTTGCACCTGCTAGCTAAAGTTAATGTGTCCTATTTAGCTAGCTTGCTGTTGCTAGCTAATTTGTCCTGGGATATAAACATTGAGTTGTTATTTTACATGAAATGCACAAGGACCTCTACTCTGACAATTAACCCACACATAAAACGGCCACCCGAATCGTTTCCAGTCATCTCTCCTCCTTCCGCGCCTTTTCATCGTTTAACTTATATGGTGATCGCATCTAAACTTTAATTGTATTACCACGACTACCGGCAAAACAGTTCATCTTTCATTCACTGACGTGGGTATAACCAATGAGGAGATGACACGTGGGTACCTGCATCTATAAACCAATGAGGAGATGGGAGAGGTAGGACTTGCAGCGCAATCTGCGTCAGAAATAGGAATGACTTCTATTTTAGCCCTTGGCGTCGCAGACGCAGTGTGGGTGCAATAATTGAATAACAATGATTTCTACATTTATTTTGCGACGCTCGCGCACTCGACGTGTCCGGTCTGGTCAGCATGTTAGAGGAAGGGATCAGGCTATAAAGGAGAGCAGCAATGAAAGTAGAGGAAGGGATCAGGCTTTAAAAGGAGAGCTGAACAGCGATGAAGGAATGAAGGGAAAACAGGGCTGAGGACGGAGTGCAGCCTTTGTGCTCAGCCAAAAATGTTGTCTGATTAATCAGAGCCCAGCAGCAGGGCTTTATGTGCCATTAAAAGGCTCTCTAAATGTCCTGACTTAATTTAAAGAGGGGAGAATCTTCAGCAGGGAAGAGGCTCTGCCAGATAGAGAGCAAAGTGGCAGAGAGGGAGAGGACAGGGGTATTGAGCTACAATAAACAACCACAACTATAGAACCATTACAATGGTGAATCATTGATCTAATACACAGAGGGCTGCACAACAACCGTAAAACAACACCAACAGCAACTGGTGAACGTATATACAGTGGGGCAAAAAAGTATTGAGTCAGCCACCAATTGTGCAAGTTCTCCCACTTAAAAAGATGAGAGGCCTGTAATTTATCATAGGTACACTTCAACTATGACAGACAAAATGAGAGAAAAAAATCCAGAAAATCACATTGTAGGATTTTTAATGAATTTATTTGCAAATTATGGTGGAAAATAAGTATTTGGTCACCTACAAACAAGCAAGATTTCTGGCTCTCACAGACCTGTAACTTCTTCTTTAAGAGGCTCCTCTGTCCTCCACTCGTTACCTGTATTAATGGCACCTGTTTGTACTTGTTATCAGTATAAAAGACACCTGTCCACAATCTCAAACAGTCACACTCCAAACTCCACTATGGCCAAGACCAAAGAGCTGTCAAAGGACACCAGAAACAAAATTGTAGACCAGCACCAGGCTGGGAAGACTGAATCTGCAATAGGTAAGCAGCTTGGTTTGAAGAAATCAACTGTGGGAGCAATTATTTGGAAATGGAAGACATACAAGACCACTGATAATCTCCGTCGATCTGGGGCTCCCCGTGGGGTCAAAATGATCACAAGAACGGTGAGCAAAAATCCCAGAACCACACGGGGGGACCTAGTGAATGACCTGCACAGAGCTGGGACCAAAGTAACAAAGCCTACCATCAGTAACACACTACGCCGCCAGGGACTCAAATCCTGCAGTGCCAGACATGTCCCCCTGCTTAAGCCAGTACATGTCCAGGCCCGTCTGAGAGCATTTGGATGATCCAGAAGAAGATTGGGAGAATGTCATATGGTCAGATGAAACCAAAATATAACTTTTTGGTAAAAACTCAACTCGTTGTGTTTGGAGGACAAAGAATGCTGAGTTGCATCCAAAGAACACCATACCTACTGTTAAGCATGGGGGTGGAAACATCATGCTTTGGGGCTGTTTTTCTGCAAAGGGACCAGGACGACTGATCTGCGTAAAGGAAAGAATGAATGGGGCCATGTATCATGAGATTTTGAGTGAAAACCTCCTTCCATCAGCAAGGGCATTGAAGATGAAACGTGGCTGGGTCTTTCAGCATGACAATGATCCCAAACACAACGCCCGGGCAACGAAGGAGTGGCTTCGTAAGAAGCATTTCAAGGTCCTGGAGTGGCCTAGCCAGTCTCCAGATCTCAACCCCATAGAAAATCTTTGGAGGGAGTTGAAAGTCCGTGTTGCCCAGCAACAGCCCCAAAACATCACTGCTCTAGAGGAGATCTGCATGGAGGAATGGGCCAAAATACCAGCAACAGTGTGTGAAAACCTTGTCAAACGTTTTCTGGAAGTCTTCACCTCTGTCATTGCCAACAAAGGGTATATAACAAAGTATTGAGATAAACTTTTGTTATTGACCAAATATTTATTTTCCACCATAATTTGCAAATAAATTCATTAAAAATCCTACAATGTGATTTTCTGGATTTCTTTCCTCTCATATTGTCTGTCTGTACCTATGATGAAAATTACAGGCCTCTCTCATCTTTTTAAGTGGGAGAACTTGCACAATTGGTGGCTGACTAAATACTTTTTTGCCCCACTGTATAGACCTATTACGCTACTAAACCGTGACATAAAAACATAAAGGTGTTTGGGTGGGTACGCTCTCTCTGAGAAGCTGTGTCCTACAGCAGGCTCAATCCCAAATCACTTTATGATGTTTAAATCTGGCTCAATGCAACTAATCCCTTTTCTCTTTTCATTAGGGGCATATATTGTCTTAATGAAGCAGCAGAGAGGAGCAGGACAACCAGGAAACAAGTATTACGCTGAATGCATTGTTAGCCCCATGCTGAGACTGCCTTGCTGTTATTAGGGGAATTCTCCTCACCATTTTACAAATAGATTGGGAAAGACCTCATTGGCAATCTCTCTCTCCGTCTCCCTCTCACAGACACACACACACACACACACACACACACACACACACACACACACACACACACACACACACACACACACACACACACACACACACACACACACACACACACACACACACACACAGGGGAGAGACACCGAGACAGAGGAGCAATGAGAAAGAAACTGAACGTGGATGAAATAGAGAAGATGAGGAAGACCACATTTAGGAGAGATAAGATGTGTGCTGATAATATTGACGGAAATATATGGTAATACAAAGTAGTAAAAGAGAGAGATAAAGACGGCGATAGAGAGGGAATGAGAGAGAGAGAGAAGGAAGGATGGTAAATGATTAATGATGAGGGGATGGCAGGCAAGGTCAGTGCAGAGCATGGAGGAAAGGAGTGATGATGCAGCCAGTGAACAAAACCTATGGACAACAAGACTAACATGCTGGTCAGGCACTCTCTCCATACCACACGTAAAGGACAATGTGTCTCCCAAGCCATACTAAACAATAGGACATTCAGTCACAACATAAACAGTGGAATCTGAGGTAAATAAGTGCTGCTGTCAGTGAGTGTATGATGATCTGAGTGAATATCTAGTCAAGTCCATGCACTGCACAGTATGTCACGCTATAGTGACATTATCACATAGAAAGTTGTACCTTGGTCACATAAACAAACTGCCAATCTCAAAGGGCTTAAGTCGTTTGCCTCACCTCATAACTTCTGTAAAGGACAGTAATGTGCATGTACGCAAGCGCCCACATACGCATGCAAGTACACTTACACACACTCACACAGAGATTTATAGACCACTCTCCATCAGTTTGGCAACCTGTTCTGATTGCTACAAGACAATGTGGCTGTAACGGCCCTCCAGTGAATTCCCAAATGTCTGTAGCTGTCCGTTGATGCATTTCTAATTGGCATTTCTGCTGATAGTCACGTCAGATCTATATTCTCCATTATCCTATACCCACGTCCCCATAGACTTCTCTAATGGCTTCTCCTCAAGGCAAATATATGAAGGAAAGTTTTTTGTAATATAAACTTGACTCTCATTGAGTCTTTGTATAATCTGAGTCTTTGTATAATCTGAGGAGAGTTTGAGAAGTAAAACTTCCAAGTTGAAGATTAACATAGCACACGTCATAATCCCGCTTTAGAAGGGCCTGAGTGAGGAGAGACACAAGTGTTTATCTGTCTATGTTCTCTGTTTTGTCTCCACAGAGAGGGGTCTTGCACTGCTTTACTGTGTAAATGTTTGTATGGCGCTTTATCCCTCTCACTTCCAGCAAACATGTTAAACCCCTCAGCAATGAAGGCCTGGCCATGTGACAGAGATACAAACAGAGGGCTCTCTAAACTGGCCTAACAACCCTCCCTGGAAGAACACCAGTCACAGTGAACACAGCCAGGTCACACCAGATCAAACTCACAGTAACTGATAAAAACTATTATTAAGGTTATCCATACAGTCACAGCGTTGACACAATATATACAATGTCAACATGAGCTTCTGTGTATTATGTCAACATGCGTCATAATCATCTCAATAATTTGTAATTTCATACAACAATGGACTACAGTACACCTAGGGCCCTGGCAGGCATGTAATATTGCAACAAACTAGAATTCCCAGTCAAATATAACCCCTCAGGAGAGGAATTTTGAGAGTAAAAACATGTTCCTCTGGTTCAGTCTTGCGTACCAAGGTAAGTCAGAAGAATGAAGTTCATATCCGGTGTGGAGCTCTGTGTTCTTTGGCGCACCTCAGAGCATCCCTCCTGTTTGCATTTCATTAACTCCTGAGCCCCCACCCCACCCCATCTCCTGGGGTCGCTCCAACTCAGGCCAAAGGTCACGCAGACACCATTCACAAAATCGTCACTCAGGAGAGACAACAACGATAAGGTGTTGAAGGGATGGGGATGATGAAGTGACAAATGAACACTTATCCTCTTCTAAGTTGGCCTGGTGTTGTTACACTGCCTCCTGTTACACAAGTGACACTATCTATGACAGCTTATTATTTGTTTCTGCAGAAGACGACTGATGTACAGTGCAGAGGCTACATTGATGCATGGCACATAAACTGGGGCCTTGGTCCAGTGCTTTATTAGAAGCACTGTAACAACCTACCCTTACTCACAACCAGTGGCGTAGTGCTATTGTGTTATACATTTTTTAGTTGCGGGAGCATTTGTTTATTTTTTTTTATGACGTCATCATTTCTCAGTCAAAAGTTTGTTACCGACAGATGTAGCCTATTTAATATAATTACAGAATATGCCTCAATGCATCCTCCAATTGCAACGTCTGCCTATGCCCACACATTGTTGTCTCAAGAAAATGTTATATTTTTAATACCCTCAAACACCAAGTTAGGCATTGCTATTTCAAAATTGGCCATCATGACTGTCAATTGTGAATGATAATTCTTCCCATTTTACCGGTAAAATGTTCAAACTCCAAACTGCATCCCAATCATGACTATTCAGCTTCAAACGAGCTAACCATCCTAAAGTCTCATAAGAAATGAGCGAGGAGGTGTTTTTGGTGTAAGACTAATATAGGCCTACTATTCTATATGCTATTATATTCGGTTCTGTTGTGTAAAATTCAAATTAATCATGAGACCTATGTGATCTTGCAAGACATGCACTTTTAATCATGAGACCTACAGTCGAAGTCGGAAGTTTACATACACCTTAGCCAAATACATTTAAACTCTGTTATTCACATTTAATCCTAGTACAAATTCCCTGTCTTAGGTCAGTTAGGATCACCACTTTATTTTAAGAATGTGATATGTCAGAATAATAGTAGAGAGAATGATTTATTTCAGCTTTTACTTCTTTCATCACATTCCCAGTGGGTCAGAAGATTACATACACTCAATTAGTATTTGGTAGCATTGCCTTTAACTTGTTTAACCTGGGTCAAACGTTTCAGGTAGTATTACACAAGCTTCCCACAATAGGTTGGGTGAATTTTGGCCCATTCGTCCTGACAGAGCTGGTGTAACTGTGTCAGGTTTGTAGGCCTCCCTGCTTGCACACACTTTTTCAGTTCTGCCCACACATTTTCTATAGGATTGAGGTCAGGGCTTTATGATGGTCAGTCCAATACCTTGACTTTGTTGTCCTTAAGCCATTTTGCCACAACTTTGGAAGTATGATTGGGGTCATTGTCCATTTGGAAGACCCAATTGCGACCAAGCTTTGACTTCCTGATTGATGTCTGGAGATTGTTTCAATATATCCACATAATTTCCCACCTCACAATGCCATCTATTTTGTGAAGTGCACCAGTCCCTCCTGCAGCAAAGCACCCCCACAACATGATGCTGACACCCCCATGCGTCATGATTGGGATGGTGTTCTTCAGCTTGCAAGCCTCACCCTTTTTCATTCAAACATAACAATGGTCATTATGGCCAAACAGTTCTATTTTTGTTTCCTCGGACCAGAGGACATTTCTCCAAAAAGTACGATCTTTGTCCCCATGTGTAGTTGCAAACCGTAGTCTGGCTTTTTCATGGCGGTTTTGGAGCAGTGGCTTCTTCCTTGCTGAGCGGCCTTTCAGGTTATGTCGATATAGGACTTGTTTTCCTGTGGTTATAGATACTTTGTACCTGTTTCCTCCAGCACCTTCACAAGATCCTTTGCTGTTGTTCTGGGATTGATTTGCACTTTTCAAACACCAAAGTACGTACATCTCTAGGAGACAGAACGCTTCTCTTTCCTGAGCGGTATGATGACTGCGTGGTTCCATGGTGTTTATACTTGCGTTACATTGTTTGTACAGATGAACGTGGTACTTTCAGGCGGTTGGAAATTGCTCCCAAGGATGAATCAGATTTGTGGAGGTCTTGGCTGATTTTTTTTCTGAGGTCTTGGCTGATTTCTTTTGATTTTCCCATGATGTCAAGCAAAGAGGCACTGAGTTTGAAGGTAGGCCTTGAAACACATCCACAGGTACACCTCCAATTGACTCAAATTATGTCAATTAGCCTATCAGAAGCTTCTAAAGCCATGACATCATTTTCTGGAATTTTACAAGCTGTTTAAAGGCACAGTCAACTTAGTGTATGTAAACTTCTGACCCACTGGAATTGTGATAGTGAATTATAAGTGAAATAATCTGTCTGTAAACAATTCTTGGAAAAATGACTTGTGCCATACCGACTTGCCAAAACTATAGTTAGTTATCAAGAAATGTGTGGAGAGGTTGAAAAACGAGTTTTAATGACTCCAACCTAAGTGTATGTAATCTTCCAGCTTCAACTGTACATGCAAAATAGTTATCAATATAATAACAAAACATATATGTTCAAATAAGTTTTTTTTGTTTTTTTGTATTTGACATTCAGTTGAATACCTGAAGTCTAACCAAAATGTCTGGATTCCATAGATTTTCTGTCTCTCATTATACAAATTGTTTATGTGCTTTACGACAGTGCTTTAGTTCTAACTCCCTTAGTGCCACCTCTACGGGATGTACTCTACTACCCGTAGCACCCTTTCACCAACCTCTCTCTTCCGGAAGGTTTTCCTCCTCCACCAAAATCAGTACCGATCAACGCTTTCACTACTGCTTTTAGAACGCCAGATTCCACTTTAATATCGTAATGTTTTTCAATAATGACCATATTCCCTTTCGTTCAGTTATCTAAAATCTCCCATCTACGGTTTTCCAAAAATGCTTTCAACTTCAAGTCCATGGCTTTAATTGTATAACCCTGTGTGTTTATGCAACTTTTGAAATGATTCCCCTGAAAAACACTTGAGTTTTTATTTAACTAGGCAAGTCAGTAAGAACAAATTCTTATTTTCAATATGGCCTAGGAAAAGTGGGTCAACTGCCTTGTTCAGGGGCAGAAAAACAGATTTTTACCTTGTCAGCTCAGGGATTTGATCTTGCAACCTTTTGGTTACTAGTCCATTGCTCTAACCACTAGGCTACCTGCCGCCCCAGGTATCGTATAATGAGTATCTTACTCCATTATACATCTGTTACATTTATCAGAACTGTATTTTTGACCTTTTAATCAATTTTGACGACCGTTGCTACAACTAATTAACACCGGTCTTCCCTTTGTGGTCTAGGATTAAAAGACAAACATGAAAAGCACCATACAGCCTGTGAGGATCGCAGTAGTGCAACTTTGCCCTAGAGTCTAATTCCAAGCATGCATCATCATCATCTGTTCAGAATTAGCTGGTCATGAAAGGAGAAGCCCTTGTCTAGCTCCTTCCGGAAAATAACAAATGAGTGGAACTGCAATCAAGATCGGAAAAGTGGGAGGGGACTCAGCGACCCCCTGTCTTTTCTACTGTTTCTCTTAAAGACAGACAAAACAGAATGTTGAGGGGCTTGAAAATGAAAAGTAGTTCTACTTCATTGTCATTGGTTCAGATAGGCTTTGGCCTAACATGGGAGACAAAAATATTCTTGGCAAGGACAACAGGAAATACCAGCTTATCAGACAGGGAGAGGTGAGGATCTATTTGAAGAGGTGACCCTTCTAGACAGCTTCATTATATATAAAAAAAATAATAATAATAATTTAAAGGAGTATAGTATAGTCCCTGGTCAGGATGACCTGAATGGACAGAATGTTGACAGCACTGTAGGCTATGTGAGTCAGAATGAAAGGTCAATGATAACTTGAGACAAAGTATGGAGTGCGTCACAGTCTGGCACTGAATGTCTTAACAACATGCTTACACAGCATGAGTGCACACAAACATGGATGCACGCACACACACACACACACACACACACACACACACACACACACACACACACACACACACACACACACACAGAGAAACGCTGGTCTATCCTCCCTCTTGGTTTTGTTTATGAGCGGTGAGAGAGCCCGGTGTGTTCTCTACCGTCGCCGGCCTCCTCGTCTTAGAATGTCAGACCTAGAATGTGTCTGCCAGAACGTTTTCCCGCTAGCGCCGGAGCTTCATGAATTCCAGAGCCTATTGTTGAGCTCACACAATGTAACATTCCACACTACCACCAAGAACACCCTATACAGAAAGCTGTGAGGCGCTAGCTGTTATACGTAAGGTTGTTCCAATACCGGTAGGTTACGTTCAGCGGCACAATTAGATCATGGCAACTGAACTATGTGACGAATATGGTGATAGCAATAATACTACTAGGTCTGTATAACCCTATTTTAGACACTTGAAATGCCCATATATAACCTTATTCCTGTACTACCAGTGATATTGAAGATTGAAGCAAAGGTTTCTCACAGACAACAATACCCAGTGTTGCACAGCTCTGCACTGAAATATGTCTATGATGTCATCCATCCCTCTCCTGCTTTTCTCTCTGATTGGGAAATAACATTATGTGGATCTTATAAATGCCAAGCAGACTCTGCCAGCCATTTAAGTCCTGGACAGGAAAATATACAGCCCTGCATGCAGGAGGGAGAAAATGTCGTATAGGACTTTATAGGGTTCAGTGGCAGTCATATGTATGCTGTAATATAAGAGGAGGGGGTAGGAAGGTACATTTATGGATGATTAAAATGAAGAACTCTGTGGCCTAACACTCAAACACAGAGGAGGGAAATGAGAGAGCAAAAAAAAAAGACAGAGAGACACAGAGAGAGAGAGAGAGAGAGAGAGAGAGAGATACTGAGGCAGTTCCTAAGCCTGGCCGTCACGCATGCTTAACCTTGCGCTAGCGCCTGGGCAATGTGTCTTGCATATCAATGATGGAGGAAATATCAGAGGATACAGGCCTGCAACCTCCACTGCTGCAGGAGACACAGGGAGAGAGAGAGAGAGAGAGAGAGAGAGAGAGAGAAAACAGGAGCTCAGCAACAACAGCAGTATAGCAGTATAGAGGTTGCCAATAGAGGTCTAATCATAGACACACGTGCGCACACAGCATAAACATTGAACATTCTTGACAGACACACCGCAACTAAATAGAAATGTGACATGCTAAATAAGAAACACACATTAGAAGAGACATGAAGATCTAATTAAGAAGAATAAAAGCTAAATAAGCAAACAAGAGAAAATACAACAACAGATAACTGTCGGTTTCCCTGACTGACCGGTGTGTGTGTGTGTGTGTGCGCGCACGCGCATTTACACCGCTGCGTTTACTTCTAGTCTGTTCTCAGGTTACAGGACATGCTTACCGTGGTTACTGGGCATTTAGTGTCACCAACTGTGGTTACTGGGTATTTAGTGTCACCATGGGCAACACAAAACTTTCTGCCAAAACCACGACCGCTAGTACCGCTAACTATCAGGATGGTGAACACGAGACATGGAGAGACTGTTACACTCAGACTATAATTTCTCTCCATCTACTACATCTCTGTCACTCTCTCTCTCTCTCTCTTACACCCCCCCCCCCCCCCCCCCCCCCACACACACACTAAACACAGAGCAGACTCAAAGTGAGGAGTTACAGGATGCAGAGAGGAGGAGAGAGTCAGAGTGTGTCTAATTAAAACAGGCGTGTTCTGGGATGCCCCCGGGGTCCGGAGGGATGTGCTAGGTGATAAACTCAGTCATCTGTTCCCCCTTCTTTTGAACAGAGAGATGATAGACTTTCAGGATCCTTCTCCATCTTATCCTTTCTTCTCCCTCCTCCTTTCATTCTCTCTGATAGAAACGGAGGGCTTGTGTCACGTCCGGAGGACCCCGAGGCGTCCTCTGAGGATGCCTGATGAGATGTGGGGTGCTTTTTGCTGAGTGACACAGTTGCCTCCCTGTTCTGTGTGTCGATCAAGGGCTGGCTCCCTGTTAGAGCTCAGTAAGACGCAGCTGCTTTGATAGTTGCTGTACATCTTTAGCAGGGAACACGATCAAAACAAGGAGGGCTCTCTACAGATAAAAGAGGACTTTAGGAGGCTATACAGCAGTCTAATGTTTTCTGCCAAAGCCTTGTCATGCTGTCATCACTGCTATTTGCAGAGGCTTTGTGAGTATGTTAGATACAGGGTTTTTCTTTTATTTTGATCTTGTAATCCGAGATTGGCGCTAATCTGACCGGTGGATTAAAACATTTAGACAATCATGGCTTTCATAGTCTCTCATATCTGAATGACAACAACATTGAGTGGGTGACAATTCTCTCTGTTGTTGTTGCTTCTCACTTGAATTCCCAGGAGAGCAGATAAACTATCAGCACTACAATCAATACTGGAGTTGAACTGAAGTACCATTCATAAAGACAGCCTGTCAGACAGATGGGGTTTGTTGTGAGGGGGATGAACCATATGGGAAAGTGGTGGTCTAGGCAGACAGGAGCTCAGACAGGCTTACTGGATGGACAGTTTACCAACAATATGTTCTCCACTGATCTAGCAGAGATGAGTTTAACTGATGCTCAAAACCTCAGTGTCTTCTGTATGGTCTTTCACTGATGTTTTCACATGAGTTCTGTCTGGACCTTGGCCAGCAGAACCAGGTGTGGCACCTCACAGTGTAAGCGATCTATGTGTAGGAGATGTATTTTAAATGCTGGGGTCTGATGAGCAGCCATTAGAAAGCATCAGACCATGAAACCAGCTACCCTCATCTGACCATAACCACACAGAAAACATTTCTTTTCACTTATTTTTTCTTTCTCACGATCATTCACTTACTTATCTCTCTTTCTTACACACTCACCTCTCATTTTCTTACATATACATTCTCTCCAAATAACTCAGATTGAGCACTCAGCGTCTTTCAATTGGTTTCAATTTGAAACATGAAACAGGTAAACAGAGCCAGAAGAGTGGCAGCCAGCAGGAGGCTACATAGCTAAAACAGTATATGACGTACAGTGCGGCCTGCAGTAAAGATCCTCAAGGTACCCTGAGCAGCTCCTGTGGTGTATTGTGATGTCTCAGTGCAGTCTTATGAGTCACTGTGACATCCAGATAGTAGCAACCAGAACGGGCTGTTGGGGAGGATAAACACTCGAAACATGCACTGCTCTGCCTCAGTCGGAGCAATGCTGCGTCGGCTTCCTACCAGGAGCGGGAGGTGTCTCAGGAATGAGGGGAGAGCCAGGTGCCTGTTACTAAGCCAGGAGATAGAAACTGCGCGTGTGTGTGTGTAACTATGTGACAGGCCACGGTCCAAGTTGAGGATCCAGAGTGAGTACAGTCAGTACCCTACTTTTTTATTTGTTTGCATGCTAATCTGCAGAGGCAGATGAATAGAACAAGGACCACGGCTGAGTCACCAAGCAAAACCTCAGTCCACAAAATAAGCTTACCAAGCAACATTGACTATCCAGCAAGCGTGGATACAGCTTTATCAATGGCCACATTTCAATCACAATTCTGCATCACACAAGTGCCATGACGCTCTGATCAACAGCAGATATTGAACTCAACCAAGGAAAACCCCTGTTGGTTTTACAACAGGTTCTTCCCTAAGCAAATTATACTAAGAAGGGAACAGTGTACCGATTATACTAGGAAGGGAACAGTATACCGAGGGTGGAGTGTTTCAATTGCATTCTCTTGTTTTCAAAGGAAGAAAACTTGGTTTATAATCATGTAACCCTGGGTCTCACATTTTCAAACCTTTTCAAACTGAAACGGTACTGAAATTCTATTGGCCTACGCAAACATTTCAAGATATGTTGAATCTTTCTGAAACCGGCACGGAGAAGTGCACGACCCTGGTTTGTCCTCTCAGAACAATTCCTGCACACAGTCAGTGGTGCTGGGCTGTCACTTGTCATTACATCAGGCAAAGAGAGCGAGAGCAAGAGAGAGGGGGGGTTACGAAGAGCAGGCAGACTCCACAATCAGACACCAACATGTTGACACACCTGTTTTATTCACTTTACTATAGCAAAACACAAACACACCTCTACTTAAGAAAATGCATTGAAGAAGCACAGGGGAGGGTTTGGCCGGTGGGGGGCTTTACTTGGCTAATCGCGCTCTAGCGACTCCTTGTGGCGGGCCGGGCGCCTGCAGGCTGACCTCGGTCGTCAGTTGAACAGTGTTTCCTCTGACACATTTGTGTGGCTGGATTCCGGGTTTGGTGGGTCATGTTTCGGAAGGCGCATGACTCGACCTTTGCTTCCCGAGCCCGTTAGGGAGTTGCAGCGATGAGGCAAGATCGAAATTGGGAAGGAAAAAAAGCTCATTACGGACTTCTCCTTGAATAAGCATATTTCTCTAAAACTCTTGTCCCGAGTCTGCACAGAACTGCAAAGACCTCGGATCAATGGAGACAATCAAGTTTTTTTTATCTTGTATCTCTCGACACATTCACGAAAATAGCCATGGCCTCTAAACCTTCCAGATGCCTACTGGACTATTCTAACTAAACTACTGAAAGAGCTACATCCTGAGATTGGCCCTCCTATGTTGAACATAATAAATGGCTCCCCATCCTCCGAATGTGTGTGGAACTCACTAAAAGTGGCAGTAATAAAGTCTCTCCTGAAAAAGCAAAACCTTGACCCGGAATTGTTTTGTTAACCTTTTTGGGATATTCAGCATTTCACTTTTGGATGAATAGCGTGCCCAGAGTGAACTGCCTCCTACTCTGTCCTAGATGCTAATATATGCATATTATTATTAGTATTGGATAGAAAACACTCTGAAGTTTCTAAAACTGTTTGAATGATGTCTGTGAGTATAACAGAACTCATATGGCAGGCAAAAACCTGAGAAGAAATCCAAACAGGAAGTGATAAATCTGAGGTTGGTCGATTTTCAACCCAGTCGCTATTGAATTCACAGTGAGATATGGATGAAGTTGAACTTCCTATGGCTTCCACTAGATGTCAACCGTCTTCAGAAACTGGTTTGAGGATTCTACTATAAAGGAGTCAGTGGTCTGGCAGGGTGTCTCAGGCTTGTGACGCGCGCTCCCGACAGAGTTTGCTCTCGTTCCAGTGCTTTTCTTCAGACAATGAAATTCTCCGGTTGGAACCTTATTGATGATTTATGTTAAAAACATCCTACAGATTGATTCCATACATCGTTTGGCTTGTTTCTACGACCTATAACCAAACTTTTCTAGTTTTTGTCTGGACGAAGTGCTCGCGCCTCATGAAGATGGATTACTGGGCTGAACACGCTAAAAACAAGTGGCTAAATGATGGACTTTATGGAACAAATCAGTAATTTATTGTCAAACTGGGATTCCTGGGAGTGCCTTCTGATGAAGATCATCAAAGGTAAGTGAATATTTATAGTGTTTTTGCTAACTTTTGTTGACTCCAAAATGGCGGATATTCCTCTGGCTGTTTTGGGTTCTGAGCTCCGAGTTTCTTTTAAATCTGACACAGCGGTTGCATTAAGGAGAAGTCTATCTTTAATTCTGTGAATAACACTTGTATCTTTTATCAATGTTTATTATGAGTATTTCTGCAAAATCACCGGATGTTTTGAAATCAAAACATTACTGCATGTAACGCGCCAATGTAAACTGAGATTTTTGGATATAAATATGCACATTATCGAACAAAACATACATGTATTGTGTAACATGATGTCCTATGAGTGTCATCTGATGAAGATCAAAGGTTAGTGATTCATTTGGCTGGGAAAATGGCTGTGTGTTTTTTTGACTTGGCTACGACCTAACATAATCATATGTTGTGCTTTCGCTGTAAAGCATTTTTAAATCAGACACGATGGGTAGATTAACAAGATGTTTATCTTTCATTTGCTGTATTGGAATTGTGAAAGTTACATATTTCTATAAAATATTTTTGAATTTCCTATATTGAATCTCTCATTTCTCTCAAAACATTTTTTTAAAAGCTGTTCGTTAGCAACTTACTGCCTTCCTGAAGAAAAATTATGTATAAGAAACGCTCCAGCCTGGTTTGAGACCCCATCATATTACCTATTAATGTCATCAGACCATCAGTCTGTCCTCGTGCTCCTAGACCTTAGTGCCGCTTTTGACACCATCGATCACCACATTCTTTGGAGAGATTGGAAACCCTAATTGGTCTACACAGACATGTTCTGGCCTGGTTTAGATCTTATCAGTCAAAAAGATATCTGTTTGTTACTGTGGATGGTTTGTCCTCTGAAAAATCAATTCTAAGTTTGGGTTTTCCTCAAGGTTCCGTTTTAGTAATACTATTGTTTTCAATATATTATACCTCTTGGGGGAGTCATTCGGAAACACAATGTCAACTTTCACTGCTATGCAGATGACACACAGCTGTACATTTCAATGAAACATGATGAAACCCCAAATTTGCCTACCCTGGAAGCCTGTGGTTCAGACATTAGGAAGTGAATGGCAGCAAATGTTTTACTTTTAAACTCGGACAAAACAGAGATGCTAGTTCTAGGTCCCAAGAAACAAAGAGATCTGCTGTTTGATCTGACAATTAATATTGATGGTTGTACAGTCGTCTTAAAGAAAACTGTGAAGGACCTCTTCGTTACTCTGGACCCTGATCTCTCTTTTGATGAACATACTGTATAAAAAGTAATATTTCAAGAGCAGCTTTTTCCATCTTCGTAACATTGCAAAAATCTGAAACTTTTTGTCCAAAAATGATGCTAATCCATGCTTCTGTCACTTCTAGATTAGACAACTGCAATGCTCTACTCTCCGGCTACCCAGATAAAGCACTAAATAAATTCAGCAAGTGATAAACACGGCTGCTAGAATCTTGACTAGAACCCCAAAATTGTATCATATTACTCCAGTGCTAGCCTCTCTACACTGGTTTCCTGTTAAGGCTAGGGTTGATTTCAAGGTTTTACTGCTAACCTACAAAGCATTACATAGACTTGCTCCTACCTATCTCTCTGATATGGTCATGCCGGGAGGTCCCAACCAAACGTACGCAATGGTCACAAGATGCAGGCCTCCTTATTGTTCTTAGAACCTCTTAGAACCTCAAAGCAAACACCTGGAGGCAGGGCTTTCACCTTTCACCAGGGCTTCCATTTGTATGGAATGCTCTGATGCTCTGATGATGTGAGATGTCTTTACTGAAGACTCATATCTTCAATAGGTCATATGATTGAGTGCAGTCTGCCCAGGGGAACGAAGTTGAACGGCAAGGCACTAGATTGACAAACCAACTTTGCTGTCTCTGCCTGGCCGGCTCCCCTCTCTCCACGGTGATTGTCTGCGTCTGACCTTGTTATGGGGGCTGAATCCCTGGCTTGATAGTGCTCTCCCATACTGTCCCTAGGAGGAGTGCATCACATCGTGCCAAGCTTTTATCAATAAACTCAACTTGATCTTCCTGGGAACCCACTTCCCAGATAGATTTATAATTTTGGGTTAGGCACACCCGTCAGTCATGCGTCCTCCGATACACAACCCGCACTGCTTCTTAACACAGCGCGCATCCAACCCGGAAGCCAGCCGCATCAATGTGTCGGAGGAAAGACCGTGCACCTGGCAACCTTGGTTAGCGTGCACTGCGCCCGGCCCGCCACGCCACAGGAGTCGCTGGTGCACGATGAGACAAGGATATCCCTACCGGCCAAACCCTCCCTAACCCGGACGACGCTAGGCCAATTGTGCGTCGCCCCACGGACCTCCCGGTTACGACAGAGCCTGGGCGCGAACCCAGGGTCTCTGGTGGCACAGCTGGCGCTGCAGTACAGCGCCCTTAACCACTGTGCCACTCAGGAGGCCCTAAAACTCGTTTTTCAACCACTCCACACATTTCTTGTTAATAAAGAAACTATAGTTTTGGAAAGTCGTTTAGGACATTATTTTGTGCATGACACAAGTAATTTTTCCAACAATTGTTTATAGACAGATTATTTCACTTATAATTCACTGTATCACAATTCCAGTGGGTCAGAAGTTTACATATACTCTAAGTTGACTGTGCCTTTAAACAGCTTGGAAAATTCCAGAAAATTATGTCATGGCTTTAGAAGCTTCTGATAGGCTAATTGACACCATTTGAGTCACTTGGAGGTGTACCTGTGGTGGTATTTCAAGGACTACCTTCAAACTCAGTGCCTCTTTGCTTGACATCATGGGAAAATCAAAAGAAATCAGAAAAAAAATTCTTGTCTTCCCAAGTCTTGTTCATCCTTGGGAGCAATTTCCAAACGCCTGAAGGTACCACATTCATCTGTACAAACAATAGTACGCCAGTATAAACACCATGGAACCACACAGCTGTCATACCGCTCAGGAAGGAGACGTGTTCTGTCTTCTAGAGATGAACATACTTTGGTGCGAAAAGTGCATATCAATCCCAGAACAGCAGCTAAGGACCTTGTGAAGATGCTGGAGGAAACAGGTACAAAAGGTATCTATATCCACAGTAAAACGAGTCCAATATCGACACCGCTCAGCAAGGAAGAAGCCACTGCTCCAAAATCGCCATAAAAAAAGCCAGACTATGGTTTGCAACTTCACATGGGGACAAAGATCGTACTTTTTGGAGAAATGTCCTCTGGTCTGATGAAACAAAAATAGATTTTTTGGGCCATAATGACCATCGTATGTTTGGAGGAAAAAGTGGGATGCTTGCAAGCCTAAGAACACCATCCCAACCGTGAAGCACGGGGGTGGCAGCATCATGTTGTGGGGGTGCTTTGCTACAGGAGGGACAAGTGCACCTCACAAAATAGATGGCATCATGGCATCATGAGGATCATGAGGAAGGAACAATATGTGGATATATTGAAGCAACATCTCCAGACATCAGTCAGGAAGTTAAAGCTTGGTCGCAAATGGGTCTGCCAAATGGACAATGACCCCAATCATACTTCCAAAGTTGTGGAAAAATGGCTTAAGGACAACAAAGTAAAGGTATTGGAATGGCCATCACAAAGCCCTGACCTCAAACCTAGAGAAAATGTGTGGGCAGAACTGAAAAAGCGTGTGTGAGCAAGGAGTCCTACAAACCTGACTCAGTTACACCAGCTCTGTCAGGAGGAATGGGCCAAAATTCACCTTATTGTGGGAAGCTTGTGGAAGGCTATCAAAACGTTTGACCCAAGTTAAACAATTTAAAAGACTATGCTACCAAATACTAATTCAGTGTATGAAGTGTCTGAAATAAAAGCTGAAATACAGGTAACGAGTGGAGGACAGAGGAGCCTCTTAAAGAAGAAATTACAGGTCTGTGAGAGCCAGAAATCTTACTTGTTTGTAGGTGACCAAATACTTATTTTCCACCATAATTTGCAAATAAATTCATTAAAAATCCTACATTTTTTTTCTCATTTTGTCTGTCATAGTTGAAGTGTACCTATGATGAAAATTACAGGCCTCTCTCATCTTTTTTAGTGGGAGAACTTGCACAATTGGTGGTGGACTAAATACTTTTTTTGCCCCACTGTATATATATATATATATATAGATATATATATATATAGTGCCTTGCGAAAGTATTCGGCCCCCTTGAACTTTGCGACCTTTTGCCACATTTCAGGCTTCAAACATAAAGATATAAAACTGTATTTTTTTGTGAAGAATCAACAACAAGTGGGACACAATCATGAAGTGGAACGACATTTATTGGATATTTCAAACTTTTTTAACAAATCAAAAACTGAAAAATTGGGCGTGCAAAATTATTCAGCCCCTTTACTTTCAGTGCAGCAAACTCTCTCCAGAAGTTCAGTGAGGATCTCTGAATGATCCAATGTTGACCTAAATGACTAATGATGATAAATACAATCCACCTGTGTGTAATCAAGTCTCCGTATAAATGCACCTGCACTGTGATAGTCTCAGAGGTCCGTTAAAAGCGCAGAGAGCATCATGAAGAACAAGGAACACACCAGGAAGGTCCGATATACTGTTGTGAAGAAGTTTAAAGCCGGATTTGGATACAAAAAGATTTCCCAAGCTTTAAACATCCCAAGGAGCACTGTGCAAGCGATAATATTGAAATGGAAGGAGTATCAGACCACTGCAAATCTACCAAGACCTGGCCGTCCCTCTAAACTTTCAGCTCATACAAGGAGAAGACTGATCAGAGATGCAGCCAAGAGGCCCATGATCACTCTGGATGAACTGCAGAGATCTACAGCTGAGGTGGGAGACTCTGTCCATAGGACAACAATCAGTCGTATATTGCACAAATCTGGCCTTTATGGAAGAGTGGCAAGAAGAAAGCCATTTCTTAAAGATATCCATAAAAAGTGTAGGTTAAAGTTTGCCACAAGCCACCTGGGAGACACACCAAACATGTGGAAGAAGGTGCTCTGGTCAGATGAAACCAAAATTGAACTTTTTGGCAACAATGCAAAACGTTATGTTTGGCGTAAAAGCAACACACCATCCCCACTGTCAAACATGGTGGTTTCAGCATCATGGTTTGGGCCTGCTTTTCTTCAGCAGGGACAGGGAAGATGGTTAAAATTGATGGGAAGATGGATGGAGCCAAATACAGGACCATTCTGGAAGAAAACCTGATGGAGTCTGCAAAAGACCTGAGACTGGGACGGAGATTTGTCTTCCAACAAGACAATGATCCAAAACATAAAGCAAAATCTACAATGGAATGGTTCAAAAATAAACATATCCAGGTGTTAGAATGGCCAAGTCAAAGTCCAGACCTGAATCCAATCGAGAATCTGTGGAAAGAACTGAAAACTGCTGTTCACAAATGCTCTCCATCCAACCTCACTGAGCTTGAGCTGTTTTGCAAGGAGGAATGGGAAAAAATGTCAGTCTCTCGATGTGCAAAACTGATAGAGACATACCCCAAGCGACTTACAGCTGTAATCGCAGCAAAAGGTGGCGCTACAAAGTATTAACTTAAGGGGGCTGAATAATTTTGCACGCCCAATTTTTCAGTTTTTGATTTGTTTGAAATATCCAATAAATGTCATTCCACTTCATGATTGTGTCCCACTTGTTGTTGATTCTTCACAAAAAAATACAGTTTTATATCTTTATGTTTGAAGCATGAAATGTGGCAAAAGGTCGCAAAGTTCAAGGTGGCCGAATACTTTCGCAAGGCACTGTATATATTAATGTCATGGCTCATCCTATAAAACTACTGCCGTAAACACATTTTTAATTCATTTCTGTCCATACACACCATTTAGGCTTGGGCGATATACCGTATATACGAGGTATTTGGATATAGCCACGGGATGGTTTTTCAATACCAAAACTATTTATGAGGTTTTTCAACATAAATAGCTACAAATATTACAATTTAAGTAAATAACTGCAGTCAACTTGTGCAATATGTTAGGAGATGAAACAGATTGCGTTCTTCATTTCACATTATGAAGCTTACCAAAGTTCCTCAAAACAGTTGAGCCAGACATGTGTTTGTTTGTAAATTGCACAACGGGAGAAAGTGGGAGCAGGTGAGTCCAGCTGTGCATTGAAAGTCAATAGAGTGATCAGGGACATGCAACTATAGTTTTTCTTCAGTTTTCCTTCACTTGCTGTCTCTGCCTGGCCGGCTCCCCTCTCTCCACTGGAATTCTCTGCCTCTGACCCTATTACGGGGGCTGAGTCAATGGCTTGCTCGCGCTCTTCCATCCTTCCTGACCTCGGGCTTGTGCATGGGGAGATCTTTGTGGGCTATACTCGGCCTTGTCTCAGGGTAGTAAGTTAGTGGCCTGTTGATATCGTCTCTGCCTGGCCGGCTCCCCTCTCTCCACTGGGATTCTCTGCCTCTGACCCTATTACGGGGGCTGAGTCAATGGCTTGCTCGCGCTCCTCCATCCTTCCTGACCTCAGGCTTGTGCATGGAGAGGTCTTTGTGGGCTATACTCAGCCTTGTCTCAGGGTAGTAAGTTGTATTGTTGATATCCCTGTGGGGGCTTTGCTTTGCCAAAGTGGGTGGGGTTATATCCTGCCTGGTTGTGCCTGTCTGGGGGTGACTTTGGACTGGGCCACAGTGTCCCCGACACCCCCCGTTTCAGTCTCCTGTATCTATGCTGCAATAGTCTGTGCCTGGGGGCTTGGATCAGTCTGTTATATCTGGTGTAATTCTCCTGTCTTATCTGGTGTCGTGTGTGATCTTAGATATGCTCCCTCTAATTCTCCCATCTCTCTCCCCTCCCAGAGGACCTGAGCCCTAAGACCATGCCTCGGGACTACCTGGCCTGACATCTCCTGGCTGTCCCTGTCCCTAATCCACCGGGTCGTGCTGCTGACCCAGTTTCTGCTGTTCTGCCTGCGGCTATGGAACACTGACCTGATCACCGGACTGCTTCACTTCACAGAAGTTCAACGCTATTTGGCTGGCAGCCACACAACTACATTTTTGCATGGCAATCATATTTATAATGTGTATCATATAAAGAATACAGCCAGCTACATTTCTTAATGCTTTGCTTAAAGTTAATCTTACATTTTACTGGAGAAAGGTAGGTTGGCTACACCAAGAAATGTACTGGAGAAAAGTAGCTACACATCAGTCAGAGCGCTATTTAAACAGGCACAAATGACCGAAAACTAATATTAGGGGAGATAGATGTCAATTTTTTATGAGTAGCTAGCTAACAATTATTTGTGTCTAGCTAACAGTAGTAGCTAGCCAGTTAGCCCTATTGACTTATTATGGGGTTGCGATCTACGCTACGTTGTCAAAATGAACACTTTCATGCATTTACAGTGCCTTGCAAAAGTATTCGGCCCCCTTGAACTTTGCAACCTTTTGCCACATTTCAGGCTTCAAACATAAAGATATAAAACTGTATTTTTTTGTGAAGAATCAACAACAAGTGGGACACAATCATGAAGTGTTACGACATTTATTGGATATTTCAAACTTTTTTAACAAATCAAAAACTGAAAAATTGGGCGTGCAAAATTATTCAGCCCCCTTAAGTTAATACTTTGTAGCGCCACCTTTTGCTGCGATTACAGCTGTAAGTCGCTTGGGGTATGTCTCTATCAGTTTTGCACATCGAGAGACTGACATTTTTTCCCATTCCTCCTTGCAAAACAGCTCGAGCTCAGTGAGGTTGGATGGAGAGCATTTGTGAACAGCAGTTTTCAGTTCCTTCCACAGATTCTCGATTGGATTCAGGTCTGGACTTTGACTTGGCCATTCTAACACCTGGATATGTTTATTTTTTAACCATTCCATTGTAGATTTTGCTTTATGTTTTGGATCATTGTCTTGTTGGAAGACAAATCTCCGTCCCAGTCTCAGGTCTTTTGCAGACTCCATCAGGTTTTCTTCCAGAATGGTCCTGTATTTGGCTCCATCCATCTTCCCATCAATTTTAACCATCTTCCCTGTCCCTGCTGAAGAAAAGCAGGCCCAAACCATGATGCTGCCACCACCATGTTTGACAGTGGGGATGGTGTGTTCAGCTGTGTTGCTTTTACGCCAAACATAACGTTTTGCATTGTTGCCAAAAAGTTCAATTTTGGTTTCATCTGACCAGAGCACCTTCTTCCACATGTTTGGTGTGTCTCCCAGGTGGCTTGTGGCAAACTTTAAACAACACTTTTTATGGATATCTTTAAGAAATGGCTTTCTTCTTGCCACTCTTCCATAAAGGCCAGATTTGTGCAATATACGACTGATTGTTGTCCTATGGACAGAGTCTCCCACCTCAGCTGTAGATCTCTGCAGTTCATCCAGAGTGATCATGGGCCTCTTGGCTGCATCTCTGATCAGTCTTCTCCTTGTATGAGCTGAAAGTTTAGAGGGACGGCCAGGTCTTGGTAGATTTGCAGTGGTCTGATACTCCTTCCATTTCAATATTATCGCTTGCACAGTGCTCCTTGGGATGTTTAAAGCTTGGGAAATCTTTTTGTATCCAAATCCGGCTTTACACTTCTTCACAACAGTGTCTCGGACCTGCCTGGTGTGTTCCTTGTTCTTCATGATGCTCTCTGCGCTTTTAACGGACCTCTGAGACTATCACAGTGCAGGTGCATTTATACGGAGACTTGATTACACACAGGTGGATTGTATTTATCATCATTAGTCATTTAGGTCAACATTGGATCATTCAGAGATCCTCACTGAACTTCTGGAGAGAGTTTGCTGCACTGAAAGTAAAGGGGCTGAATAATTTTGCACGCCCACTTTTTCAGTTTTTGATTTGTTAAAAAAGTTTGAAATATCCAATAAATGTCGTTCCACTTCATGATTGTGTCCCACTTGTTGTTGATTCTTCACAAAAAAATACAGTTTCATATCTTTATGTTTGAAGCCTGAAATGTGGCAAAAGGTCGCAAAGTTCAAGGGGGCCGAATACTTTCGCAAGGCACTGTATTTCAGAGCACAGTAGTATGCATTTTTCGAAACACCCATTGGGTTAGCTTTCTTCTGTGTTTGAGAAGTCAAAGCCCTTCAGATGAGTTTTGGGGAGCTTTCCACAAGCTTCCCACAATAAGTTGGGTGAATTTTGGCCCATTCCTCCTGACAGAGCTGGTGTAACTGAGTCAGGTTTGTAGACCAAGGGACCTAACGTGTTCCAGGAAAACATTCCCCACACCAGTACACCACTGCCACCAGCCTGTACCAGGCAGGATGGGTCCACGGACTCATGCTGCTTACGCCAATTCCTGACTCTGCCATAAGCATGACGCAACAGGAACCGACATTTGTTGGACCAGGCAATGTTTTTCCACTCCTCAAATTGTCCAGTGTTGGTGATCGCGTGCCCACTGGAGCCACTTCTTCTTGTTTTTAGCTGATAGGAGTGGAACCCGGTGTGGTCGTCTGTTGCAATAGCCCATCTGTGACAAGGATCGACGAGTTGTGCGTTCTGATGCCATTCTGCACACCACTGTTGTACGGTGCTGTTATTTGTCTGTTTGTGGCCCACCTGTTAGCTTGCACGATTCTTGCCATTCTCATTTGACCTCTCTCATCAACGAGCTGTTTTTGTCACAAAGGACTGTCATTGACTGGATGTTTTTTGTTTGTTGCACCATTTTTTTCGATAAACCCTAGACACTTGTGTGTGGAAAAACTCTGTTTCTGAGATACTGGATACTGTGCGCCTGGCACCGACAATGTTTTGCATTGTTGGGTATTACTGCACTGTTGGAGCTAGAAACACAAGCATTTCACTGCACCTGAGATAACATCAGCAAATATGTGTACATGACCAATAACATTTTATTTTATCTGTCTTGTGTCGATAAGAACAGCTGGATGTAATGTCACACCTTAAAAAACACATTTTCTACATTTTTTTTATGTCTAATAAAAATTGTGGTTGAAGGGTTTCTATTATCCTATTAGGCAAATTGCGCATTAATAAGGTGGCGTAACAGCCTGTATGCCCTGCCCACAAATGTTTTATGCTTCAGGTAGCCCGCAAAAGACAGCACAGATAGAAGGCAAGAATCAGGTGCGTAATTTTATTGAAATGATGTGGAAACAACGTTGATTCAACCAGTGTGTGCCCAGTGGGGGGATTCCTGTGGTTTTACACTACACGGTAGTACTCAAATCCCTCCGCCAATTACGCTTTTGGTTAGGCCTGGTCCTCAGAAGCCGTGGTTTGTGAAGGGAAAAAAGTGCCGCACGGCTTGTAAGGAGAACAGAGCAATAGCTCCATTCTTTCTCTCTCTCTCAAACCATTCATTTTGTGAGATCACTTGTACAAATAAAAATGTACAGTCACATTTAGAATTTCATAAGCACGAATAAGAATTATATGGAAAAGGATATGTTTCAAATCGATAAAGTTTCTATTTCAAAGTGACGAGATGCGCATCTTGTGTGTGAGTACTATTTCTCAAAACGAGGGATAATTGGTTAACACTTATATTGGGCTCAATTTTGTGAGTTCAAAGGGAACGTTGTTAGTATTATAAACTTTGAAACAACTACTTTCTAGTAGGCTACAGAATTAGAGAAGGGCTGTTTCTCTGAACCTCAAGCAGTATTTTCAACCAAGCCTGTTTCTCTCCCCAGCCATTGGCAGCCTGCCTGTCTCAGACTCTGACCAGCTGCAGCAACCTTTCCTCCTTAATTATGTTTAGAACACACATTTAAAGGCCAAAATTGTATGGGGGGGGGCACTCATCATGTTTATACAACCTAATAGTCACACTAAGAATGCTTCTAGAACCACCTTTACTGTATATTTTATTTAAATTGAGAAAATCTACAAAATAAATTAATAGTAGCAGTTCATTCAATCGGTGGAGGTGAGGGGGCATAGGATGTTCCCCCATGATGAAAGGGCGCCATGACTGAAAACGTTTGTGAAGCACTGATTTGGATAATGATCAGCACAAATACAGATGGGCAACCACATGCTTCAGCCTATTTATTTATAGAGCACTGATACCTGGTAGGGCCTGCTTTTTCATCAATAACTAGGGTAAGGGGAGGGCTCGGGTATCACTAAATTAATCACAAACTTTTTGAAGATGAGCCATTTGCTTGTGCTTTGCTGCTAAGATCATAACATGGTGTCAGAAGTTCTTCAACCTCGTCAAATATAAAACAGAAGAGATTATTTCACATAAAATGTTTCTTAAATTGTCGGATTTTAAAGTGACGGAAAGTAGCTAACAGCTTACTGCTCTCTCATGTCTCTTCATTGAGCAGCCCAAGCGGAGCCGTTGCTATGGATACTCACACTCAGAACCGCCATGCACAGAGTGCATGCAGAGCGAGCAGCCTGCATGCAGGGAGCGATTTACAGACAGAAAGGTGCAGTTAATGGATTTACTAACGGAGGAACATATTTCTAATTTCGGGCAGGGCCGGACTTTAACCTTTTCACATGTCAGTTCGAAATATCTCTAACGGTCGCCCCAGCATGTGTTGTTTTATGCACGTGATGTCAGAATGCACTCACTGTTCCAAAATGTGATTGTTACACAACAGGACACTTAACACTCGCTGCCTGCTAATTATCTATAGGCTGTGTTTGATCTTGTCAATTTCAAATTATTTTCTTATAAGTTTTAATTTGAATTGAGGTGTGTTACGCCTAATCATTGGTCCATTAAAATAACATCAAATTGATCCGAAATACAGTGTAGACATTGTTAATGTTGTAAATTACTATTGTAGCTGGAAATTGATGATTTGTAATGGAATATCTGCCTAGAAGGTCAGTATCCCGGAGTCGCCTCTTCACTGTTGACGTTGAGACTGGTGTTTTGCAGGTACTATTTAATGAAGCTGCCAGTTGAGGACTTATGAGGTGTCTGTTGCTCAAACTAGACACTAATGTACTTGTCCTCTTGCTCAGTTGTGCACCGGGGCCTCCCACTCCTCTTTCTATTCTGGTTAGGGACAGTTTGCGCTGTTCTGTGAAGGGTGTAGTACACAGCCTTATACAAGATCTTCAGTTTCTTGGAAATTTCTCAAATGGAATAACCTTAATTTCTCAGAACAAGAATAGACTGACAAGTTTCCGAAGAAAGTTCTTTGTTTCTGGCCATTTTGAGCCTGTAATCGAACCCACAAATGCTGATGCTCCAGATACTCATCTAGTCTAAAGAAGGCCAGTTTTATTGGTTCTTTAATCAGAATAACAGTTTTCAGCTGTGCTAACACAATTGCAAAAGGGTTTTCTACTGATCAATAAAATTATAAACTTATATTATCTAACACACCGTGCCATTGGAACACAGGAGTGACAGTTGCTGATAATGGGCCTCTGTACGCCTTTGTAGATATAAAAAATTGTTTAAATGATCTGCCGTTTCCAGCTACAATAGTAATTTACAACATTAACAATGTCTACACTGTATTTCTGATCAATTTAATGATATTTTAATGGACAAAAAATGTTATTTCTTTCAAAAACAAGGATATTTCTAAGTGACCCCAAACTTTTGAAAGGTAGTGCATGTATTTTTTTTTATACCTTTATTTAACTAGGCAAGTCAGTTATTAAGAACAAATTCTTATTAACAACGATGGCCTAGGAACAGTGGGTTAACAGCCTTGTTCAGGGGCAGAATGACCTTGTCAGCTCAGGGATTCGATCTAACTTTCGGTTACTGGCCCAATGCTCTAACCACTAGGCTACCTGCCGCTCCATCACTCCATCCATCCATCCATCCATCCATGTGGCATAATGTATTTACAGTCTTATTCACATATTTTCAAGTACTGGTGACAAATAATGTATTCTGAATATTGAATAGATTGTAATGGACACCTATGATGTGTGTAAAATACTTTTATGAAGCTTGTACTGATTATAATGAGCTATTTGCCAGCTGTGTGGTGCCATGTTTCTTTATATAAATACTTTTTTTTAAATTGTTAGTTATTTTTTTAACCCTTTTTCCCCACAATTCGTGGTATCCAATTGGTAGTTACAGTCTTGTCCCATTGCTACAACTCCCGTACGGACTCGGGAGAGGTTAAGGTCCTGCCGTCCTCCGAAACCCAACCAAGCCGCACTGCTTCTTGACACAATGCCCGCTTAACCCGAAAGCCAGCCGAACCAATGTGTCGGAGGAAACACTGTACACCTGGCAACCATGTCAGCGTGCATTGCGCCCGGCCCGCCACAAGAGTCGCTAGTGCGCGATGGGACAAGAACATCCCTTCCGGCCAAACCCTCCCCTAACCCGGGCGACGCTGGGCCAATTGTGCGCTGCCCCTTGGGTCTCCCGGTCGTGGCTGGCTGCGTCAGAGGATGGACTCAAACCAGGATCTCTAGTGACACAGCTAGAACTGCGATTCAGTGCCTTAGACCACTGAGCCACCCGGGAGGCCTTCCGCCATGTTTGTTGACATTATACAATGCATTTTGGGTGTCACATAAACATCTGTCAGACCAAAGATGTTATAATGGGGTGTTAGAATGGTTCACTCTTCTTTCGAGTAAACTTCCGAAAGTGAATGAAGGGAATGATCGTAGACGACACACCTCCTTCAACATGCATACAGCAAACAGACCAAACTCATCTTGTCTCCTCTTTATTATCTTTGGTTGACGCGAAAAAACAAACATGGCGGTGCGCACAAACTACCCAAATAGTAATTGCTATAAGCCAAATCATATTGTGGTTTCTGTCAGCCGAGAGTTATCTAAATATGACCGCTTGTGTTAAGTAAATTTTTCCTCAGTTAGCGCTAGGACAAATGTAGCCTATATTTTCCAGTTTGGATGATAATTGTGTTATGCTATCGCTACTTCTGTGAATGTCGGAACAATCAACCAGAAGAAGGCACAGTGATGCCGAAACGATGGAGATTTACCCAATAAATTACTGGGAGTTTATATATAGAGTGTGCGACTATTTTTATAGCTTATAGTTTATTCGCTGTTAGTTAGCACCTCTACATAAAATAATTTTCCCTGGGTGTGAGCCAGCTCATGTTTTTATTCT
Organism: Oncorhynchus mykiss; assembly: GCF_057628025.1. Classification (NCBI taxonomy): domain Eukaryota; kingdom Metazoa; phylum Chordata; class Actinopteri; order Salmoniformes; family Salmonidae; genus Oncorhynchus; species Oncorhynchus mykiss. Next base: position 33,821,869 of record NC_143027.1, on the reverse strand, counting down.
AACATTGCATCCAAAAATAAACTGGTCACATTCAGGACATAACTTTGTAAGGACTCTGTTTGTGCAAAATGTTTCTGCGAAAAAACAGTGTGGCCAGCTCAAATGCTGACTGCTGCGTCAATCGAAACTGAACGTTCTAAATAAGCGTTCTAATCACACAGGTTTGAGTGTACGCTGCAGGGACCGCTGTAGAATGATCACACCCGTTTTTTGGTACGTGTGAAAAGGTTACATTTGGCAGAAGCAATCGGGCCTGGGTAGGTTAGGGCCTTGAATGTCTCGGGTGTGGGCACTATGCTGTGCAGGGCTCTATACTGCATCAGTTGGGCTACAGGTGATAATGCTTATTAATAACACACCAGCCTGATAACATGGAACATTTTAGGTTCAATTTTGGAGCCTAAAATTATCATTTTAATGGTGTCACCATAATTTAATTTTTATTCATTTTAGAGTAGAAAAGTCACCAAGGCTGCGTTCAGTATGAAAAAACGTAATGCAATATTCAATTAAACGGAAACTGTGCTGTTCTGAACGACCAGTTGAAAAACAGGGTTGGGTTGTGTTGTGGGTTAAAAATGCACCACTATCCTTCAAATACCACACTCATTTCTTCAAGCCACAACCCCCTCACATCCGCCAAACTGAGAAAATGTAGGCTACCTCAAAGTCTGTTCAAGAACGTTGAAGAACATTGTTTAGTACAAGCCATTACACAACGTAGCAAACATTCAATTGAACTGAACACACATCAGAACTGACTTTCTCACAGTCGTTCTACAAAATAATTGCCAAGCGTAGTTACCTTCTGAACTGTTAGTTGGACCAACAGTTTAAAGTAATATATAAATTATTAGTATTTCAGTTGTGGTTAGGATACATTCTAAATTAACCAGAAACAACCATTTTACATTTATTTATTTATTTTTCTCCTGGGTTGGGAGCCCTTGACCCCCATGTAAGGGGGTTGACCCCAGTACCCATTGACCCTAACCTCCCCAATATGCAACACAAAGTTAAGCCCTTGGCAAGAATTTACTAATATTAGCAATAGTCTAATAATTTCCATGTGCCTATGACAAAAGATGAACCCACCCCTGTCGAACAGATAAAAATGTATTCGATCTTCAGAAAATCTACTGTTTCCATTACACATGGTCACATTTTGTCTTTCAGACTTCAATTCAACCAGTGTGTGCCAAGTGCCTGGGTTAATAGAAACCTGCCTAATGTAACCAAGTTCTCCTGTCTGTCTCCCGGGAAACTGTTTCTTCTTTAGACAAGATGTGCTCACTCAACAGAGACATTCATCGAAATAATTCTGAGGCTACAGTATGCATAAAATGATGTTAAAAAATATATAAATCTTTGACAGAAATTACATTATGTTGTAGGCTATTTTGACAGAAATTACAATTGAAAAGCCCCCGTCCGGACATTGGTAACACTACGTTAATTATTTGCTCAACTGGAAAACACATTACTTGCAATGTGCATGTATTGTATAACCCTGTAGTTATAACATGTTTTTCGAAAATGTACACAAACATATTGTTTAGGCACCTTGACCTGTAGGCTACGCTAGACTATGCAAGTAAAAAGTCAGGTAATGTTAATGATAGCTTAAATAATGATGACACATTAGGCTATGCTGGATATTTAATAGCCTGTCTGTCTGTCTGTCAGCTGCTGCGAGGTACTGTAGCATGCAATGGATCGGTTGATTGAACTAACAGCGATAGTGTCACCTGCTTGTCAACTTAATGCAAAGACAACTTCTACTCACAACAATATGCACGACGTGGGCATGTAAGCGTGCATAAAGCTCCACTGAAAAACTTGAACATAACAGTTTGCCTAGGCTTTACAACAGCTACCTCTACAGACAGTATAATGTTTTTGCATTAATATATAGCGAAATAACGCTAAACTGACAAACTGTAGATTGATAAGCATTGCTGTCAAAAATATAGGCTATGTCGCAGAAATACTAACCCAGTATAACGGTAAAAGGTGTCCTATGAACCACGGTCATGTAAGTCGGCTAGCCTCGTGCATATATTCTATTTTCCCATGATGTTCTATTGTAATCTTTCTTGCTATTTCCAGAATTTACAAAGAAATTGACATGGTCAACTTTTAAAGCCGTGCAAAGCCTCAATCATGCCTTTATGAGTCTCTCTCTTGCAATGTCTCTCTTCTCCGAAAGCAGCTCCGTGTGACTGACCCGGACGTTCATTAACTTTCTCAATCCTCCCTCATTGCTGCGGTTTCCCCCCATAAATAAAACTTACTTTTCTCTGGCTTGGCTGTCGGACGGCACGTTGTTACTCTTGCCTTTGGCGTACATGCTTGCAGAGAGCTCCGATTGTCACGCACCTGTCAACCCATCACAACCTCCCCGAGTACAGCCCCATCACCATGGTGACACAAGCAACGTCGCTTGCCATTGGATGTCCTTATGTTTGAGCACACCCATTTTGTGTGGTAAACGGCAGTGACTGACAGTTTGCTGGCCACGCCCTTCGTTAGAACTCCCCAAGAACCTCCCTCCTTTCCCTCCCTTCCCTCCCTCCTCTACATTATCTCTATCTCTCTGTTTTTCTCTCGCTTCTAGCTCTCTCTCTCTCTCTCTCTCTCTTACGCTCTCTCCTTCCGTCTGCCTTGGCTGTGTGTGCCGCTCTCCCTGGCGCTTGCGCTCACATACACGCACACACACACACACACACACAGAGAAGCACACACTCACGCACCCTCACACACTCGCGCACGGAGACACACGTACACAAGCACTCAAGCATGTACACTCTCTATCACACATACACATACTCTCTCGCTATCTCTCTTTCTCTCACACACACCCGCACTCCTCCCTCCATTCTACTCTCTGAGTGCAAGGGGGGATTTGAAACAGTCCGAAAAGGATTTTAAACGACTGGCTGCCCCTTTAATAGACAATCACCCCCTCTACAATCACACCCGGCGCGCAGACAACGCAATGCGCAAACAACCATCGCAAATATGAACTGGAATTACATGGGTCTATTACATAGCCAATGTTGAACTTGGGAATGGGTGTAGAATGGGAAGAGACTGACAAACAGAGGTGAGAGATCCAACAACATTCTGTAGTGTTGTATCCCCTCCTCGTGTGAGCCAATTACACACAAAGTAAACTAAACAATGAAATGCATCATTCTCACAATGGCAATATTTGAAATAATCCACTTTAGTAAACTAACAAATTTCTTGTATGTGCTGTTTTCTGTTAAATCCGTTCAAGGCAATAGTGTAGATCACTCCACCCTCTTATGCCACAAGTTGACACCTTGTGAATTACTGTAACCGGGAGCAACAGAACCTGGACTTATTTGTTCATTTGAGTCCCCTCTCATCAGTTGATTATCAATGGATTTGTGTAATACAAAATCTTGCTATATCTTCCCATTTTTATTTGTGATTTAGACAGCACCGATTCTTCTGTTAGAGGCAGTAAAGTACAAGGAGGCATCCAGTCTGAAACATGTGTTGCAGTATGTAGCCATAGCTGTTGCCAGACAATTGAATGTTAATTTTTCAACGATAAGCCGCCTCCAACAGCGTTTTAGAGAATTTGTCAGTATGTCCAACCGGCCTCACAACCGCAGACAAGCGTGTATGGCGTTGTGTTGGCTAGCGGTTTGCTGATGTCAACATTGTGAACAGAGTGCCCCATGCTGGTGGTGGGGTTATGGTACGGGCACGCATAAGCTACGGACAATGAACACAATTGCATTTTAGCGATGGTAATTTGAATGCACAGAGATACTGTGACGAGATCTTGAGGCACATTGTCGTGCCGTTCATCCGCTGCCATCGCCTCATGTTTCAGCATAATGCACGGCACCATGTCGCAAGGATTTCTACACAATTCTTGGAAGCTGAAAATGTCCCATTTCTTCCATCGCCTGCATACTCACCTGACACGTCACACATTGAGCATGTTCAGGATACTCTGCGTCGATGTGTACAACCTCGTGTTCCAGTTCCCGCCAATATCAAGCAACTTGCACCCGAGCCACTGTCTGTTCACCCCGCTATCATCCAGAAGGCGAGGTCAGTACAGGTGCATCAAAGCTGGGACCGAGAGACTGAAAAACAGCTTCTATCTCAAGGCCATCAGACTGTTAAGCAGCCATCACCAACATAAAGTGGCTGCTGCCAACATACAGACTCAAATCTCTGGCCACTTTAATACATTTTATAAATGAATTTAATAAAGGTATCACTAGTCACTTTAAATAACACCACTTTAATAGTGTCTACATATCCTACATTACTCATCTCATATGTATATACTGTATTCTATACCATCTACTGCATCTTGTCTATGCCGCATGGCCATCGCTTATCCATATATTTATATGTACATATTCTATTCATCCCTTTACATTTGTGTGTATAAAGAAGTCGTTGTGAATTTGTTAGATTACTTGTTAGATATTGCTGCACTGTCGGAACTAGAAGCACAAGCATTTTGCTACACTCGTATTAACATCTACTAACCATGTGTATGTGACCAATACCATTTGATTTGATTTGATTTGACTTCACACAGCCATTGGAGAGGAGTGGGACAACAATCCACAGGCCACAATCAACAGCCTGACCAACTATGCGGAGAAGATGTGTCGCGCTGCATGTGGCAACTAGTGGCCACACCAGGTACTGACTGGTTTTCTGATCCACGCCCCTACCTTTTTTTGAAGGTGTCTGTGACAGATGTATATCTGTATTCCCAGTCATGTTAAATCCATAGATTAGGGCCGAATGAATTTTTTTCAATTGACTAATTTCCTTATATGAACTGAAACTCAGTGAAATCTTTGAAATTGTTGCATGTTGCGTTTATATTTTTGTTCGGTGTACTTTGGCAGAGATGAAATGCTAAGTTATGCTGACCGCGAGCTAACATCCAGGGTTCACTTCACTGTCATGGTGTACTTATCGTAAATCCACTGAGAGACAGTGATGGCTTTCGTTTCAATTCAGTGCCTCTGCAAATTTGGACCTAGTATATAACTGAAAAATGTAAAGTGCTGCATCCCAACGGGTAGTCTCTGGAGAAGGACTGCTCCTCCTGTGTTTGTGTGTGTGTGTGTGTGTGTATGTAATCAAGGGCACAGAACAGGGCAGCAGTGTTTACCCTTACATAAAGCTCCGGCGATGTGACCCAGTTGGAATGGATGCACACTGTCTCTCTCACTCCCTCTCTCTATCTCTCACCACTTTCTGCTCCTCTTCTCGCTCTCTTCACCCTCTCTCTCTCTACACTTGCTGTATCTCTCTCTCCCTCTTTCTGCCCCGCCTCTCTCTCTGCACCTTCTCTCTTGTCCCTCTCTCTGTTAATCTCTATTCTTCTTTGTTCCTCCTCCTCCCCTCTCTTTCTCGCTTTCTCCCCTCTCTCTCTCTCTCTCTCTCTCTCCTCTCTCTGTTCCTCTCTGTTCCTCTCTCTCCATCTCTGGTTCTCCCCCCCCTCTTTCCCTCCTCTCTCCTTCCCTCTCTCATTCCCTCTATTTTTCTCCCTCTCCTCTCTCCTCTCTCCACTCTCTGTTCCTGTCCACCCCCCTCCCACCCTCCCCTCTCTCTCTCACTAACTCTCTGTATCTAGTGAACCTCATCCCCCAGGAGAGAGACGGCGGTTCTATTTCAGACTAGCAGAACTTTCGGTTTTGGGATGAGTCCCTTGGGGGCTGATCGCCATGACAACGAATCACAGGCGACAACCGTGTGTTTGAGAAGATAGAAATGAGGAGAGGAGGGTTTAGGGAAAAGGAGGAGGTGTGTGGGGTTCAGATTATACTGAACAAAAATATAAACGCAACAAGCAAAAATGTCAAAGATTTTACTGAGTTACAGTTCATATAAGGAAATTAGTCAATTGAAAATCTATGGACTGGGAATTCAGATATGCATCTGTAAATCACAGATACCTTTAAAAAAAGGTAGGTGAGTGGATCGGAAAACCAGTCAGTATCTGGTGTGACCACCATTTGCCTAATACAGCGTGACACATCTCCTTCACATAGAGTTAATCAGGCTGTTGATTGTGGCCTGTGGATTGTTGTCCCACTCCTCTTCAATGGCTGTGCAAAGTTGCTGGATATTGGGAGGAACTGGAACACTCTGTTGTACACATTGATCCAGAGCATCCCAAACATGCTCAATGTGTGAAATGTCTGGTGAGTATGCAGGCCATTGAAGAACTGGGACATTTTCAGCTTCCAGGAATTGTGTATAGATCCTTGCGACATTGGGCTGTGCATTATCATGCTTAAAAATGACGTGATGGAGGCGGATCAATGGCACGACATTGGGCCCAGGATCTCGTCACGGTATCTCGGTGCATTGAAATTGCCAGGGATGAAATGCAGTTGTGTTCATTGTCTGTAGCTCATGCCTGCCCATAACATAACCCCACCAAAACCATTGGGCACTGTGTTCACAAATGTTGACATCAGCAAACCGCTTGCACACACAACGCCATGCACGTGGTCTGCAGGCCGGTTGGACATACTGCCAAATTCTCTAAAACGAATTTGGTAAAGAAATTAACATTCAATTGTCTGGCAACAGCTCTGGTGGACATTCCTGCAGTTAGCATGCCAATTCCATGCTCCCTTAAAACTTGAGACATCTTTGGCATTGTGTTGTGTGACAATACTGCACATTTTAGAGGTGCACCTGTGTAATGATCATGTTCTTTAATCAGCTTCTTGATATGCCACACCTGTCAGCTGGATGGATTATCTTGGCAAAGGAGAAATGCTCACTAACAGGGATGTATACACATTTGTACACACAATTTGAGAGAAATAAGCTTTTTGTGC